>NW_024609857.1:33681545-34311911 GCF_016920785.2 Ixodes scapularis | reverse complement strand
CAGAACAGGAGAGAAAGAAAGCAACGTTGCCATGGTAAACGCGAAGAGTGAAAACTCTCAGCAATATAAACAGTGATAATTTAACGTTGTAAACTAAATTCTGAGCTATTCTAACGCTTATAAAAAGCAATAAAGTCATTACGCTGCATTAACTTCCCTTCTGTCGAAATCTCGGAGATCTGGTGGTTGCGCAGTTTTGTATTCCTCAACTGCGCCCAGCCGCGCCCCACCGGCGAAGCCGGGTATATGGTTTAGTTTAGCGTTAACGCGAGGCCGTACATCTGCGCGCTATGCAAAAAGAAAGCTTCGAAAGGAACGCGAATATCTTTCCACCGGTAAGTTCGTGGATTGTTGAAGTTCACGAAACTGCTCTGATGATGTAACTAGGGGTGTCGCGAACTTTTGTCGAACCAGATTTTTAGGTCGAACTTTCGGGGTTCGACTGGGTCGAACCGGTTCGACGAACCTTCGAACTTTTCACCAGATTCGACCGGTTCGACTTTGTGGACAGTGTGGCCAGACCTTGATACAAGCATGTCTAGGTTTGGAGAATTGTTTTTTTATGCAAAAGGTTATTTTATTTTATAAACAGTTGCAATTAAAATAAACCAATTCTAATCACTGAAGAAGTTAATAACTTAATTTTTTTGTACTATATTAACTCAAATAACCAATCAGAGCTGCCCTTAATTTATGCCTTAGCCATCACCATTCAATCCGAAGCCAACTGACCAGCTTGTCGCGCATGCGCACACGAGTCGAACCGCAATGCAAGGTTCGTCGAACTTTCCGCTAACGGTTCGAAAAAGTCGAACCTGGTCGAACTCGAACCTCAGCCGGTTCGCGACATCCCTAGATGTAACCGTGTTTGGGACCCCGAGGGTCTGCCTGCATGATCCGCCGCTTGCGGCAGCCAGAATGTATGGGAAAATGGCGGACCTTTTCCTCTAGAGTTAGTATGTATGATCTCTATGAGAGGAAAAGGTCCGCCATGTTTCCATGCATTCTGGCTGCCGCAAGCGGCGGAGCATGCAGGCAGACCTTCGGGGTCCTACACATGGTTACCAACTGCCTTCGATTCCATAGATATAATTATATCGTCAGAGCAGTTTCGTGAACTTCAACAATCCACGAACTTACTGGTGGAAAGATATTCGCGTTCCTTCTGGAGCTTTCTTTTTGCATAGCGCGCAAATGTACGGCCTCCCGTCAACACTAAACCGACTAGACTAAACCAGATAACCGGCTTCGCGGGTGGCCGCGCCCCGGGAATACGAAACCGCGCAACCACCAGATTTCCGAGATTTCGACAGAAGGGAAGTTAATGCAGCGTAATGAGTATGCTGCTTTTTATAAGTGTTAGAATAGCTCAGAATTTAGTTTACAACGTTCAATTATTACTGTTTATATTGCTGAGAGTTTTCAGTCTTCGCGATTACCATTGCGTCTGTCGTCCTTCAGCTGGCAACATAGGTTTCTTTCTCTCGTGTTCTGTCGCTCTCTTTTGCGATCTTTCACTCGAGACCAAGGATGTCGGCGCGCGGGATTTGCCACTCATCCTCACCCACCTTTACCCCCCTGTCACAAATGGAGCATTTCGGGGGGGGGGGGGGGGGGGGGGGGGGGGGGATCTCAAGATGGTTTTGGGCAAAAATGCCACTGAATAAACGAGTCAGCTGTTCCTTTTTCTTCCACTTTTCATTCTTCTCGTTCTCCACGCAGTCTCAGATGTACTCAGGTGGTTTAAGAAAATAACAAGTTTGGTGTGTATAAACTCCCTCTACCAAGTATACAGATTTTTCTTTCCCCCTGTTTTCAGTTGGGATTTTGAGATTACTGCGATATAGAGATAGCGGAGCAACTGCAAGTGATTATATTGCCCGCCCAATTAAAAAAAAAAGGTTTATAGTGTACGTCAGTTGTTCACATAATGACAAGACGAAAGTGCATGCATTTACCCAGTTCGTGAAACGAAAGTGCATGCATTAACAGGGACCGTATTAACATTCGAGACATGATTAGCTGATCTACGTTTGCCGCGAAACGCTGTGAGGATTTTAGTAGGCCTGTCAAAAATCAACTAAGAAAAAAAAAGTAAAAAATGTATAAATAAAAAAAATATATAGTCATATTTGCGTAATTCACTGAGCACAGGGGTCGTTCTAGGTTATTTACGAGCTGCGGAAGATCTTGATAGATCGACCGCCTCGTATGCTCGTGTAGAAAATCAAACGATTTTATCCGGGTGTGTTTTTCGCCGAGTTCACTATACTCTGTTCCACCTTCAGTCTGAGCGCAGTGGACGCCACAGGCCATCCCAGCCGATCCAGCGCTGGGAGAAAATCGCGTGACCTGCCGGTTGGGCAGAGGGACACAGGGAGCTCAAGGGCACATGACGCTCTCCCCACGCTGGATTGGCTGGGATTACTCCTAGCGTCCGCTGCGCTCGGACTGTACGTGAGCTTTTGTCAGGTGAGCTTCTGTACGGTAAGCTTCTGTCCGGAATTCCCATAGAGCTGCCTGACAACGAGATAATCGCTTGGGTCCGGACATTTCATCGAACGCCGTTTCATCGAGTACCCTTTCATCGAAGCCGTTTTATCGAACACCATTTTATCGGAAGTCATTTCATCGAACGCCGTTTCATCGAAGCCTTTTGATCGAACGCCGCACAGTTAAGCAGTGGTCATTTTGAATCTAGGAAATAGTTGTCTTAACCAGAAAAATTGGCAGACCTTATTTTATTTCATTTTCTTTTTTTTTTTACAGAGAGGGGATCTAATAATAAAAACTGTTTTCTCCACTACGCCTTTTTTTCCATAGTAACTGATGACCTGTGCTGCTAATGTAGCCAATAATGAACGGGAACACCGCCTTGACATTTTATGAAACTTGCGATCATCGGGTGCAGTGACGAAGCTATGTCCCTTCAAGGGTGTATTCACGTTCTAGAAGAGACGTATTTTGTTTGAAGCCCAAAGTCGTCCTTGAAGCAACGACATCTGTCCATGCTGCATAAAACAGAAAAAAAAAGGCGTGTCTTCTTTGTATTATTTGTCATTGGCAGAATCACGAACTTACCGGCTTTTCAACCTTTGTTCTTAGTGAGCAAGCTATCCTCCTAAGATATAATGAGAAATCAAATAAATAGATAAAAAACGTAGCGAAGAATAGCTAGTCCTTTCCGGGTCATTCTTTTAGGTTTGAACAAATAAGAAACAAGGTATCTGGTGGAATACAGCCGCTTATCTTACCTGGAAACAAAGAACACTAATTACTACTCACTCAAGTTTTGTTATGTTGTACGATTCAGTAATCAAATTTTTGGTGAAATAGTGACCAGGGTAGTAATTCTATTTCTGCTGATTCGACAGCAGAGTCGAAACAACTCAGACGAGAGAGAGTAAATGATTCAAAACGCACTATAATGCTCCGAAATTCGGTGTACCAGGTAGCACCAAACATTGTAGTAACGTTATTTTATTGTTGCGTATGTTTAAATAACGTTATGTGTTATACCTGAACATTAATGTAACGTTCAAGTTTAACATATTATGTTTTAGTTGTATTTGAAACATTAGTATAACGTTCCAGTAAAACATATAATGTTATATGTTGTGTTATTAACGTTAATATAACATCACATATGTAACTGCGAAATAACGTTAAAAATAGAACGTTCAAATAATGATTTGGAACATTTATTACTAACGTTATTTCTGTGTTAATATTGAAACGTTAATGTAACATCACATATGTAACTGTGAAATAATGTTAAAAATAGAACGTTAAAATAATGATTTTGGAACATCTATTACTAACGTTATTTCTGTGTTAATATTGAAACGTTAATGTAACATCACATATGTAACTGTGAAATAACGTTAAAAATAGAACGTTCAAATAATGATTTTGGAACATTTATTACTAACGTTATTTGTGTGTTAATATTGAAACATTAATGTAACATCACATATGTAACTGTGAAATAACGTTAAAAATAGAACGTTCAAATAATGATTTTGGAACATTTATTACTAACGTTATTTCTGTGTTAATATTGAAACATTATTGTAACATCACATATGTAATTGTCAAATAATGTTAAAAATAGAACTTTAAAATAATGATTTTGGAAGATTCATTACTAACATTATTTCACTGTTAATAATAAAACGCTAATGTCACTTTATTTGTAGAACAATAAAATAATGTTGAAAATAAAACATTCAAATAACTTTATTTGTAAAACAATAAAATAATGCAAAAACTATATGTTTGCCGGTTCCTTTTTTTTTTTTTGTCCGATTTTTTAAAGGTCTTTTTGAAAAGTACTCTACCTGCCCTGTGATAGTTGCAAGGAGGTGAAGGAAGGGGATTAAGTACGGGAGAAAACGGAAAGAAGAAAAAAGGAAATTTTTCTCAATTAATTAATTCGAAGCTAGGTGGCGCAAGCTACCGCCCGTTATAAAGGGACCAGCCGGAACAGCCAATATTCATCCATCCGCGTTCCCGCCACTGCAACTGTGGCCCCTGCCACCGCTGGTTTCGCCGGTTCGATTTCTTCGAGCGAACTTCTGGGACAGTTTGAATAGCTTGAACTAGTTTGAACTTTGAGTTACTTTGATTTCCAATTAAGCTACGTCCAGCCGCGTCCACAACGGTGACTGCTGACTGATAAAGCGGACAACCGAACAGCTTTTGGACGGCGGGACTCGAGAACCGTAAGTAACCACCTTTTTAATAACCACTGTGCACGTGCTTCTTTTCTTGAAAACGATCTGACGTAAACTGGTATCCTGTCGTTCTCTTTGTTTCAAAAGTAACAAGAGGGGGAAAAATGAAATGACATAGAAAACCGTTACATCGTCTGTGCAACCGGCAAAAAATAATTATTGCCGAGAGCGTCCGCGACCATCTTGCAGACATTTTTCCGAACTCAGTTTTTGTGGCGGCGGATAGGGATTTGATGGTCGACAGAGCAGAGGACAGCGACAACGGAGCGAAAGAGGTTTTAAGCAGTGCTACCGAACGGTTTCAGTGATCTTTGCGTGGACACAGATTCAGAGTCGGGTGGTACTGAAATCCGGTCGTAAGGTCTTTTGAGCTTGGCAAGCGAGCTATAGTAGCGACATGGGCTAGATGAAAGGGTAAAAGCACAGGCGAGCTGGTGAAGAACTTCCATCGTAAACCGGAGACACGGAAAAATAAAAAAACGGACAAAACAACAACAAGTCTCAATGACTTGTTGTCTTGTTGTTGTTTTGTCCGTTTTTTTATTTTTCCGTGTCTCCGGTTTACGATGGAAGGATGGGCTAGATCATCAGTGCGACGGTGTGCCCAGCAGTTTCTTTGCGATTTTGGAAATTCTTCGTGAAATTGGAGCAAATGCTAGTGAGAGGTCTGGTCCCACATGGAAACAACTGTTTGTTTTGCCTGTTGCAAAAGCTGAAAATGTCAGTCCCCACAGCAAGGAGGACAGGAGAACTTTTCGAGAAGCTTGTTTGAAAACAGGTGCAACTCGCACTACTTTTTCAAGAAAAATGTTTGCTATTAGTCGACAACTGCCCACATTATCTCTCCGTCATCCCTGCAAATCTTTGACAAAGGGCTGAATATTGAACTAAGCGAAGTAAGTTTAGGAAAGCATGCTATGCTTCCTTTATAGCACCTTATTAACAAGTTTACGTGTTTTGCATTTAGTATTGTGTTGTTTTGTTTGCAGGCAAAGAAGTCCTAAGCATCGTGTCCAAAGCAGGAAGTGCGGGTGCAAATCTCAGCTCTAGAAAGACGACATTCTGTGTTTACTTTTATTTTATTATTTAAAAACAATTTATTCATGAGTATTTGCCACCTGCTCAGTATGGCAATAATGTTTTTTTTGTTTTTTTTTTGTCTTGCTTTCATCTAGTCATCAGTTGTGGACATTTCTTTTAAAACCTTTTCCTAATCATGTGTTCCAGACAGGTTTTTAAGCTTTTTATAGCTCTATTTTTACTTTTGCAACTTGAACATTTATAGCTGCTCGGTATGAGAATGCGGAGAGCTCAAACTCCTCTGAAATGCCCTCGCGGTTGGAGTAGGATGTGAACGTTTGAGAACATTTATTAAATTATAATAAAGAGAAACAATTTTGGTATGAAGCGAGTCCACTGTAAAACCGTAAGATGACATTTTAGTTCTTGTCGCATTCATTTTAATGAGAAAGTTTGTGAGCAGGAAAGATAATTATGCTTTCTTTCATGATGGCAAGCTTTTTCCACCAAAATTAGTGCTAGCATTCTCGGTGCTATTTTTTATGTACCGCAAATTGGGTTTAAAATGAACGTGAACTCGTAGAGAATTTTTTTTTATTATCTTTTGATCTATGTAATGTCGTGTTTTCAAACTTTCGCACCCTACTCCAATCGCCAGGGCTACATTCTACCAGAGTTTGAGGTCGTTGTGATGTCTAGTTTATTTTTGCGGTAGAGAAACACTGTTGAGTTTTCTCGCCCCTTTCTTTAATTATGTGAGCTTCATAAACCCAATTTACAGGCCTTCAAGCTTCTTCGAAAGTGTGAATTTTTTTCATAATTGTTCACTTTAATTTTTTTTTTTTTTAGGGAAAATAATTTTAACTGCATAGTCTAGCAATATTGTCGCTGCTCATGTACACTTCAATGTTCCAAATTTGGAGAGTCAATAAATGTACTCATAAACATGTACCAAACTGTTTTCTTTCACAGCAGGGGTAGACTGCAATTAATCACCTGGGAATCATGGTGTTCGGCGCAAAAAAAACAACGGACATAAGAGAGAAAACAGACATACAGGTGCCACTCACAACTATATATATTTGAAAAGTTCAGAAAAACAGGAATACATCTATCGTCATCTTCATCACGTCCACGCATGCGCTTAGCCATGTAATAAACGCCTCATCTAACACATGGCTAAGCGCATGCGTGGACGTGATGAAGATGACAATGTATGTATTCCTTTCTTTCTGCACTTTTCAAGTACAGTTGTGAGGGGCACCTGTATGTCTGTTTTCTCTCTTGTGTCCATTGCTTTTTTGTGCCTTACACTATGATTTCCAACGTTCACCAACTAGCCCAACTAGCCCCCATCTTCTGAGTAAACAATACTCAATAATAGCTAGGGTGTCATTGCTGTGTAGAATTGTTTTGACCCACCATATATTGTTTCAAGGAGTGTAAAGGCCGGTTCAGACACTTGCGTTTGAGTGCGTTTGACTGCGTTGCGTCGAGAACCGAAAGCGAGTCACCGGCACATCTGTGCATCGTGTGAAGCGTGGACTCCAATTCAAGGAATCATCATGGCACGCGATATAAGCAGCAGGGATGTTCTGGTTTCTCGCTGTCGCAACGCAGTCTAACGCAGTCAAACGCAACTGTCTGAACCAGGCTTTAAAGCTTGTGAAACAGAAGAGAATGTTACTGCACTGGTGAAATGTCTGCAAAGTTTGGAGGAACACTTCTGAACCATAAAGGCATATGTATACTGTGTGTAGGGCACATCTGAACTAAGGCTGCTTCAAACACTAATTTGACTGTGTTGCAGGGCTTGCACCTTGGTAAGACGACTGAGTTACCGTACGTGACAGGTGTTGCCATGGCAATTCACCGTCTCTCGGCAACAGCCCTGGCAATGCAGTCAAACACAACTGTCTCAACCAGACTTTTACAGTATATATTTGTCTTCATGGTTCAGAACACTCCTCCGAACATTTTGCATACATTTTGCTGTAGTCGGTGACAGGTCAAGAACCAAGTGGAAGCTCCTCCCACCTCTTTCCTCTTTAGTAGAGCGAACGCTGGAGAGGAGGCGACCTCCTCTCCAGCGTTTGCTCTGCTCAAGTGGAAAGAGGTGGGAGGAGCTTCTACTTGGTTCTTGACCTGTCACCGACTATAATGTGGTAATAACATGTTTTTCGAATGTTACTATAACGTTTACCAGAACATTATTTTAATGTTTTGTAAACATTATATTTCTGTTGTAATAACGCTGCGTAAAAAAATTATTTATGTTGTACAAATGTTACTACAATGTTTACAGTAATGTTATGCTAATGTTTTCCGGACATTGTATTTACGTTGCAAAAATGTTTTCCAAGTGTTCAAATAACGTTTATCAAAACGTTATAAGAATGTTCTGCCAAACGTTAAAATAGCTTTATACAGGCGGACATTAAGAACATTCCTCGAACGTTTGGGACGAACATAAAAATAACATTATTCTAATGTTATGTTGTACGATTCAGTAATCAAATTTTTGGTGAAATAGTGACCAGGGTAGTAATTCTATTTCTGCTGATTCGACAGCAGAGTCGAAACAACTCAGACGAGAGAGAGTAAATGATTCAAAACGCACTATAATGCTCCGAAATTCGGTGAGGTAAAATTCGATGAAACGGCGCAAGCGATTCGATGTAAGGGTGTTCAATGAATCGGCGTTCGATGAAAGGTCCACTTATTCCATGAAATTGCGTTCGATGAAACGGCGTTCGATGAAATGATCGGTACCCATAATCGATCACTAAATGTTGGAAAAGAAAGCGATACACTTTGAAACTGCGTTAAATTAGTTTTGAGGGTAGCAGTTCACTGAGAGTGCTAAAGATGATCAGATACGTCCGAAAATTAATTTTTGAGATCATTTTGGCCGGGCTTACTTCGTCCTGCACGATTTTGTCCAGCCATTTTGTTCGGGTTATGTCCGGAACCATTTTGCCCTACACCCTTTCATGGCTGACCGATCGAAACTGTGCTCAAAATTCTCGAATACATCAACAACATAAATGGATCAACTAAACCTACCTTCATCTTGGAAGGAGTAGAATCCAGGGTAAGTCAGAGCTTCAGTTTTGCTGATCTGCAGTAGTTTTCCACGTGTAGGTCAACGACTCTAATGAACATGTTCACGGTTTACGGTGTAGCTTACCTTGTTGGGTAACTGATTCGTTCCGGTGCCCATTTGTCTAAGAATCTCATCGAAGAGCACTCTCTGGGGTATCCTGCTGGTGCGTTTGCTCCCCACAACACAGATGACGGACAACAGCACGAGGAGACCCCCTCTGAATCGATTCATGGCTGCCTATAGGTGTGACAGAGGACATGCACGACAGCCGAATCCTGTGTGGTACTTCCAATGGAAAGACGACGTACGTTTGTTGAACTTGGTAGGTTGAGATAGAAACTGCAGATAATAAGACCGCCGGAAGCGTCTGTTCGTCTATAGTTTCCCGGAAACAGCAACGATCCGGCAAATTGTATAGTGTGTTAGGGTCGGGCGTCTGGATCTTTGGCACGCTGGAACGGCACGTAAGAAAGAGATGCGAGACTGGGTGAAATATGCGTGGGGCATGCATGAACACGTGCAAATTTTATTTCAAACGTTGGAAACAATGGTTCGAAAAATGTTGTTGGCCTAATACCAGTTGTTGGAAAGTCGATTCTTGAGCATTGAATGATTACCACTCTGTCCACCAGCCGCTATGGCAATGCTCGAACAGTAAACATGATGGGCTTGTAAAGTTTTAGTTTCTTTTTTATGTCCGACCGCAATCAGGCGGGCGGCGGAGAAAAGCTCACCGGAGATAAACTCACCGGAGAAAAGCTCACTGCAAAACTCTCCGATGCGGAGACCCGGAGGAGAGCTCACCTACGAATCTAAAGATCGAGCGTTTACTCAAGTGAAATACGTTTACTGAACTGAAGTATGCTGGGATGCCTTATGCGCATGCGGTGATTCTGCAATTCACTTGCAGAATTTATTTTTAAGATATTAAAACCTCCTGTAACGTCTCAGGCGGTGCCCGGCAAAAATAAAATAAATTATTTCAATAGAACGCTGATTAAACAAATAACGCGAGAGAACATAACCAGTGTAGGGGGTAAAAGCGCTAAAAACGACGGACAAGTAAAAGAAACGAAGAAGCCCCTCGTGTCGTTCGTTTCTTTTACTTGTCCGTTGTTTTTAGCGCTTTTACCCTCGGAGAATGGATCACCAGCTAGCCCGAGTGCATACCCGTCTACAGTCTAGAGGGCTACAGATCGAGCAGTTTCTTGATATATATGAAATGACCCTATATGTAGTATACCGACACCGCACTGCCAAATCTCTACAATTCACCATTTGAAGCAGTAGTTTAAATTCTTACCTCTTTAAAAAGATAAAAGAAAAAAAAAAAAAAAGTCGTATTTCCTCCATACTGGTTACGCCAGAATTAAATATGATAACACTCACGCGAAATGGGTCGACATAAAAGCGGGACGAGGGCTACAGCCTGGGTTTAGAATAAAAATCAAGATGACTTAAATGGTGATTTAAAAATTCAAACCTTTTCCACAAAAGTAATCTACAAAAATTATTTTTTACTTACCGTCTGTTATTCATTTGATGATTTCAGTATGCGCATATGTTCTGTATTTAAATCAAAGAATCATCCCACAAGAAAAATTTGTATCAGACTGAGCAGGAGCGAAAAGCAGTGCTCTTCAAAGCAAATTGATGCATTGAGCTTCATTTCTACCCCCGACTTCGTTCGTCCGTTACGTCACATCTTTTTGCAATCAACTCTGAACGTAAAATATTGAAACGAAAACTGGGACAGTAATGTCGTATTGCAAGAAAATCAGATCGCGAAAATTAAAAGCCAATACAACTTTTTCGCTAAAAAAACAACAAAAAAAATGTATGCTGTTTTTGTTTTATATTCTGTGTCACTAGTTTTGTGCACTGCAGGCGAAGGCAACTCCAGGAAAAGAGAGAAGGGGCAATCACTAAAAAGGCGGGACGTGAGATAAGCATTTGGTGAAAGGAGGGAATGGAGGGCGAGGGGAGAAAGGGAGAGCACTAGGAACGTTAGAGAGGAGAGTAGGCTTCTCTCTTCTTCCCAGCCGTCCTAGTGTTTCCCCTTTCTCCCCTCGCCTGGCATTGCCTTCGTCTGTACTGCACGCAACTAGTGACACGGAGTATAGTAAGGAGGGAATGGAGGGCGATGGGAGAAAGGGAGAGCACTAGGAACGTTATAGAGGAGAGTATGCTTCTCTCTTCTTCCCAGCCTTCCTAGTATTTCCCCTTTCTCCCCTCGCCTGGCATTGCCTTCGCCTGTACTGCATGCAACTAGTGACACGGAGTATAGTATGGCGGTGTTTTCACAAATAAAAATTAGTTAAAATTGCAGTAATTATTTTTTACGCATTGTTTTCACTAAATGATCAAACAAATTTGAAAAAAAAAAAAAAAATACAGCCTGTCGCGCATGCGCACACGAGTCGAACCTCAATACAAGCTTCGTCGAATTTTCCACTAAAAGGTCGAAAAAGTCGAACCTGGTCGAACTCGAACCTCGGCCGATTCGCGACACCCCTAACCAACGTTACTAAAGCACTCAGTTGGGAAACTCGCCGTCGAAACCTGAGCCGCTGGCGTCCACCGAGACCGAGCTAAATGCAACAACAGCGCCACTCTTTATCGTTTGGCTGTACTGTGGTCCCCTTGAGCTTTTTGAAAGCCTGTTTTTGCGTAAAAACAAACGGAAAAGACTCTTTTTGTATGAAATTTATTGGAGTTTAGTACAAAAAGAGGGGCGAGTGATGTTTTTAAAATCTTTAGTTTCCAGGGTTTTGCGGCACAATTAATATTGTTTTTATACAACCATGCCTCAGCGGGGCTTTCAGGGAGCGCGTCCGAACCTAGGTGCATTTTAACTCCGATAGTTCGACGCGGCGCGTCCGCCGGGGAGACGGGTGTGGCACCTCTGCCGCTGTATCTGTAGAAGTCACGTGCAGTTCCTCGAGTGGCCGCTGCGGGAGAAATGGTGGCGTTGTGTTCGTCATTAGCTCGATGCTCGGAGACAGATTGGAGCCACTTTTTCAAAGCTGTTGTTGTATTAAAGAAAATGCGGACACCCGTGAAAATAAAGAAGAGCTGGGCCTGCGTGGGCCTGCGGAAAACGAGGGGTCTTACATGCCGAAGAGGTGAACGGCGGGCGCCGGCGGGGCCGGGCGCGGGAGCCCCGGACGGAGAGAGACGGACGTCCGGCGAAGACTGTGGCTGGATCGTAACTCATTTATTTATGAATGAAGAAAGAATAAACAATTAAAACAGGGACAACACAACACAACCCATGTGGTTGTGTTGTCCCTGTTTTAATTGTTTATTCTTTCTTCATCCATGACTTAAACCAACACGCTCTTCTACCAAGCATCATTTATTTAACGGTCAACAACGTGGGGGTTGAGCGCCACGGGGACGCTACCCCGACAACACGGGCAATGGTGCAACGGTGGCGCCATCTGGTTAGCGTGGCGAGAACTACTTGCATAAAAAAATTGAAATACTACACTTTCCTTTCCTTAAAAAAAAAAAAATAACTACCTATCCTTCCCTCTCTTAGGAAAAAAAATTGAATAGACTTTTTTCCCGAAAACTGACGCCAAACTGCAGGGCAGTTGGGAAGTATGGAAATGTACTGAAATGAAATGACATTTCTATGTCAAGACACTGGAAAATGTGAAATTAATGAAAAGGAAAAGCATGTCGCAAAAGATTTGCGGAAAACACACACTGGAAAAGGCTGCGCTGGGGCAGTAAGCTGGATAAGAAAAAAATTCACTGAATGTTCACATATGTATTAATTATATGTCCTGCACTTTTCCGTAAGAAGTGCTGCTGAAAAAGTTCACAAAAAAGTAGTCTTTTAGGCGCTCTGGCAGCGGCCAGGCTTGAAGTGGGCGACTGTCCCGTCGCGGGGTGGACTTGTCTGAACCCAGGGGCTCTGGTGGCTCCGGGCTGGGTGTCGGACACACTCACAGGTGGCTGCGTCAGCACTGTTGGGCTGTCACAGGTGCTGGAGGTTGCACCCTCAGTAGGAGCTGCAGGCAGGGCTGTAGCGGCTGACGGGGCAGCGGCAGGAACTGCAGGCAGGGCTGCAGCGGAAGGGGCTGCGGCTGACGGGGCAGCGGCAGGAACTGCAGGCAGGGCTGCAGCGGAAGGGGCTGCGGCTGACGGGGCAGCGGCAGGAACTGGAGACGGGGCTGCAGGCAGGGCTGCAGGCAGGGCTGTAGCAAGAAGAACTGCAGGCGGGGCTGCAGCAGGAACTGGGGGCTCCGGGGGCAAGGTACTATCGTGGACACTGTTAGCTATAACACGGCAGCGGCGGCCGCCCCGTACCCCCAGCGCCTCATAGCAGGCGCCGTCCGAAACCCCGCGCATGCGCCGTGTGGTGGACTCGCTCTTCCCGCCTGCGAGCACACCCTCGCTTTGTCGTCTGCTAGGCACAGAGCAGACGACGCCACAGCGCTTGCCAATTTTCCCTGAACCCCGTTCAGCAAACCACCGCGTAAGAGGTGTCCACGGTTGATTCCCTGACTCCGCTGGCTAAGGATGATCATCGCCACTAATTGTAATATCACGGTAGACTACTTTTTTTCTTTTTTTATGGGACAAACTTGCAGTTATACTCCGTTTCACTTTAGGTCTAGGCGCAGCGGACGCTACGAGACGATAGGGCCAACCAAAATCGACAAAAGCTCACTTTTTGCACGCTATTGTGTACCCCGGTGATGCACTCCGTGACATTGCACTTTTGCCGCTATTTGATTGGCTATGTCGTTTTGTAGCGTGCGCTGCATTCGGATTTTAGGTGAAATGGAGTATAAGTCTATTTCTGTATCACACCTGCTGCGCTCATACTGGTTTGCGAGCGCATATTGTGAAAGATGCATTGCGAAATCCTGTTTCTGAAAAAGCAAAAAAAAAAAAAGAAAAAAAAAACGTAGACAGGGATATGCCCCAATTACTCTGCAATCTCCCCCAATCGAAACCGCCGGTTTAAAATAGTTTGAGACCAGTTCGCTAGGGCCAGGGTACCAGACGAGCAGCACTGTGGCATCGCCTGCTCTGCGCCTAGCAGACGACAAAGCGAGGGTGTGCTCGCAAACGGGAAGAGCGAGTCCGTCACACGGCGCATGCGCGGAGTTTCGGACGGCGCTTCAGTAGTTGCCTGACCGGCGGGTAGAGGGCGCTGGCGCACTCGGCGCCAGACGGCTCTGGAAAGCTATAGATTAAACAAAAGAGTTATTGCCAAAGAAAGCATTTATGACAATTCTAGGGGAAGCTCATTGCTGTTTGAGGCAAGAACGGGTGTTCTGCGAACCAGAACATACAGAGTGAAGTACCAGGAAATTGATACAGTGTGCACTGCTTGTGGAGAGGAGGACGAGACGGCTGAGCACTTGATACTCTACTGTAAAGGGCTTCACCCTATGCCTACCGAAGACAACATAGATTTAATAAAGTCATTGGGTTTTAGAGACAGCGAAGGGAGAGTGGATTTCAAGACTGTAGAGATTACCAAGCAAAGATTAAGTGAATGGTGGCAGAAATCGAGGGAAAACTAGGTATTTTCTTATTCACTGATGGCAAGGGGGTTTCATAGCCTCACTTTCTTTGCACTGCGGAGTGAATATAGATTTCACATTTAAATATTCTAAGCTTAAATGGTAAAACAAAATGGCTAGGTGGCGTAAGCTACCGCCCGATCCAAAGGGCTCAGCCGTATTCATCCATCCATCCATCCATTAGGTTGCTTCAATTTGGTCGATTTCGTTTTCAACGTACACGCGATTGTGATGCTGTTTCACGCCACTTTCGATTAATTTTGCGATATGAAATCTTTTCTAGTAGCACACAGCGAATGAAACAATAGTATTGAGCCACTTGGCAAACCACGACGTGGTTTCGAGCCTAAATTGCGATCTTTTTTTACTAACACTATATGCGTCTGATTCCGTCCATCATTAATTTCGGCGAGGTTCGGCGGTGAAACAACTGCGCTGATGCACAGGGAAAAGTACCATTGTCCACGGCCGTACCCGCGGACACTAATTTCAAGAAGAAAAAAAAAATAAAAAGCAGGACAAGCTCCGCCTGCAGCGTGCGCTCGTTGCCTGCCGCCGTGCTTTGGCTGTGCGTGCACCGAGCGGTACGGAAGTAGATAGCTCACGCTCAAGTGATATATTGAACTGATCATCTTATATTGCAACAGACTACATTGCATGAGTGCTTAGAGAAAAATCAGGTCGACAACATGATTAACAATCCGCTGAATTACCAAGAACAGATGAACTGACAAGTTTACCGTTCGATGTTTGGTTTCCGCTCACCAACCTTTTCTAACTTCGAGACTGGAAACGTCTTGTATAATGACTAGAAAAGCGTAATATACAATCACGTAGATAATGTAAAAAGTGATATTGTCTGGGCCAATTTTATTTAAAGAAATTAAGCGCTCGAGAAATATTTTGATAGACCAGCCTAGGCTGACTAGAAAATGTCTTTAACTAAAGTACTCATTTACAGCATTTCAAAATATTGGCGTTATGTAATAAACTTTCTGTTATACGGACATTTGCTTACGACGTTCTCCGGGTGTCAGAATGGTGAGATAAGTGAATGCCAGACTTCAAATAAAGTCTGATATTTATCTTCCGTGAAGTTTGCCGAATGAAATTGAAGAGCGCAAAAGAAATTATCTCCGATAAGTCTGGCTGAAGTCGAACGCCAGGCGCCACCCAATGGACCTGTGTAGAAAGATGTTCACTGATTTGAAATGATGCGCTTTGCACGTTTTGACGTCGCCATCTACTGAAAGTAACCCCCTATTCGAAGTCGACAACCGGCTGCACTCGGGTGATTTTCATGCAGAAGGATACTTTTCGGCGTCACATTTTATGAAATAAGGCACAATCAAGCTGTCTGTGGCAGTTTCTTACGCGGGAGTTCAAATATTTGTGTTGAAATAAATTAATTGAAACTGCATGGTTATATTAAAAATCACTTAAGCATCTGAAAGACTATGGACATGGGACCAAGCACGATATACAATTTTGTGGAATTCATAATTAAACCGAGAAAGCAAACGCTTATATCACACACGCGATTAAGAAAGTAAAACAGATATAGGTGTGATATTGCGAACAAACAAGTTGCCTAATGTTAAGGTACCATTATTTCTAGCATAAAAAAAAATTCAAACTAAATGTTTGTTCCCGCGCCTTTTCCCCTAGTTCCCTAGTGTAATCAAAAGAAACTGTTTTCGGTCTGTTGGAACTACAAAACGCCATGCTCTCAGGAAAAACACGTGGCTAATTACGCTAAGTGTTTTTGTTTCCTCCCTTGACACCAATGCGCACTCATATACATAATAACATTGGGCTTCCTAATGCAAATGTTCCGCCCTTATTAGTATCCGAACCCAAGTTCTCATAAGTTATTGGTATTTGAACCCTCGAGGCTCTCTTCAAGTGATATATGTATTCAATGTGCGCAAGTGCTAACGCTGATTCCTGTTCCTATAAAGCCTTTTCACACGTATCCCGCACGCCGACGGTAAGAAGAAATATTCAAAACGTGTTACAAAATCAATTACAGAAGTTGCGCGCATAATGATGTAAAGCAATTGCATGGTAAGTGTAATTATCTGACGACACTTTGCGGAGTAAGGCAAGAGACGCGGTGAAACGCGACGAAAAACACGAATTCAACGCATCCGCCAAGGCGCGGACGGGAGAGCGGAGCAGCAAGTTGAAGCAACCTAATGGCGGCCGTATCACGTGATTCCAAGATGGCAGCGCCCATGCGGCGGAAGTGTTCGTTTTAGCCTCGACCGCAAGGAGCAAAAGCGAACAATAATCTCGAACCCAGACGCTCACGGGGAGGGGGGGCTGCGTCGGCCTGCACCGCCGCTTCCCGTGGAGGGCTTCTTCGCTGGTGTGCCGACTGTCGTTTCGCCGGCATCGGTCCTGTTTACCGCGGTATGTGAGTATAGTGCCCGTAATGTGAGAGCCGTGTGTCCATACGCCACTTTGCCGCTGTTGGTTTCCATCTAGCCGAGCCAGAAAACATCTCGCGACGAGTTGACCGCGCCGCGAGTGACGAAGAAGAAGCAAACATGGCGACGGTTTGTGCGATCGCTTTGGTGGCTCCGGTGTTGAGTGTCTTCAGCGTCCTCGTGAGAAGATTCCCCTGCCCTTCGAATTTATTGCAAGCACCACGAGTGGCACGAAAGATGTGGAATCATCGTCTCAACTACAAATAAGCAGGCCTTCACGAGCAACAACGGTGCCGAGCAGGCGCTCGGCACAGTTTTGTCAGGCTCACGCAGCCAGCGGCACAGTTGTGTTGGTTGTGTCGTCAGATGTTCAACAACGCCGAGGTATTTTCATTTATCATTTGGAATGGCTTCAAGACTGGGAAATTAATCTATTTCGCGGATTGTTAACGCCGAGGCGAGTGCCCTCCGTTGCAGTGCCGTCGTCGCGCAAAGTGCAGAGAAAACCGGGTGGCGATGGCGGCGGTGCTCTTTGATCTTGCGCCGTCGGGTTCATGAAGTCCGGAGTAAACGTACGTACGTGCGTCTGCTGGATCGGTGTTTTGGACTTCCTCAAAACTCTTTCTCACGCGCATTTTCCTTGTGAAGCTTAGTAGCTCATTACACCTCATCGTCGACTGCGCTCATTTGACTACGACGGACGAGCCTGCGTGATGTGAATTTCACTGCCTCAGATCCTTGGTGTGCTCTAACGAGGGCTAATAAAATATCACCGCGAACTTCTGAACAAACGAGTAGAAGTTTCGTCTGCTATCATAACTGATCGCCTGTCACAATATTAATCAGTAGCGTTCCTAGACTCCGCCCCCACAGGCACCGTGCTTCGTTGCCCGATAGTAAGTGTCTCCTGGTACCTCGTAGAATTCCAGCTCCCACTTCAAGTAAGTACCATCCTTTAGAACTGGCATTTAATAGTTTCGAACCCAGACGCTCGCAGTGTGTGTTTGTGTGTGTGTGTGGGGGGGGGGGGGGGGGGGCGGGCATTCGCTAGTCATACGATGAAACGTCGTGGTCTCGTTTTCATTCGCTAAAACGGCGTTCGATCAAGTGAACGCCTCCCACTTATTTCGGCTCTGCCGCAGAAAGGCAAGCAGATCGCGAAAATCGGTCTCAAACGTGTCACGAATGTAATGTCGTATACAAGAAGCCCACAATCAAGCATTTGAAAGCTACAAGAAAGCGGTAGCGAAATATTTACTACGCAATGAACCCGGACTGAAACGCGGATGTCAAGGGTCAGCAGACACCGAGAACATTTAAGACAAGAAAGGTTTTCTCTTGTTTTTTTGATCGAGATGGGTTCTCGAATGTTCACGACATCTTATCTGTTGAAGAACGGGTCGCGGAGGCTTCTGGTGAAGACATCGTTCACGATGTGCCGGTGCATTCGGACAGCCTGCCGCATCCAGCTCCCCAAAGCAACGCCGCCGACGCAGCCCCCCCCTCCTGCCTGCCAGTTCTCTCCGCGTGGTGGCGCGAGCGTAGATAAACATGGCGGCGCCCTGGAATTGGCGCGGACGGCCACGCCACGGCCGCCGCTGCGGCAGCTGCACCTTTTCCGCGTAGTCGTCGCCATCTTGCGTGTTGCAGCGACAGCCGCGCCGTCTGGCGTACGGCTGTTGTGCGCCCATTTTGGTATGCGGAGAGCAGCGTTGTTCCTAGCTCCCGCGTTGTCCCCATTGACCCCGTGCATCGTATCTTCATTGTTTTCCCTTTAGTGAGTTCTTAATTTGTTTGTTATTGAAAGTGTGAATTATTCTTGTGTTCTGGCGTGTTTATTCGCCTTCATGGCGCCCGTTGTTGCGTCAACAGCGCCGCAAGGTTCGTCACCAGCGTCGCCGGTAATCGAAATCGGAGGCATGTTCACTTTTCCTGAGGACGTTTACCACTGTTTACTCTTCGCGTGTTGTCGTTTGTGAAGAATGACAGCCTTCTGCGAATGACTAACGGAGGGTTTGTATGCGCGAGCGAGGGCGACCCTGGGCATAGAAGTATCATCGTTTAATCGTAGAAATACTCACAATGGGAGTTCGCGACGCGGGCCGAACGGTTTATTGTTATGGTGCACCGTCGAGGTACGATCGCTAGTTACCGGGACATCTCTACTTCGTATGACGCCCGGATGCGTCGGAACTATTCAGGAGATGGGGGTGAAGGGGGGGGGGGGGGGGGGGGGGAAGGGAGGGGGGGAGGGCGACGACGATTTTGCGCCCTCTTTTCGTATTGTTTCCATTAACGTATTTTAACGGGCGTCGCTACAGAGCAACACACAAAATTATAGTGCACATCCTCGTAGGAATGAACGGAATGAAAAACAAAACATAGCCAATAACAATCATTACACCCGCGGTCTTACATTTGCACCACAAGCTGCAAAATTCGTTCTACATTTGACTTGTCGAGGCCTATTACTGCACTTGTAGATGTCCGTTTCTATACTGCCTATTTGCTTTTTTTACGTGCTGATATTGCATCGCTTCCCCGCTGATATCAGCGGGGAAGCGATGCAAAGTGTTTACGTTACAGCCGCATTTGCTTTGCGACTTCTTGTGTTCGGTGCGCGCTATATATCTTTCGTTTTCGGAAATTGCTGCTGCTGCCAACGACTGCGCAGTGGCAGCCCGATGACCAAATATGCGCGGACATGATACATCGACGTATTAACCCACCTTATTACAACTCACTTCGCTGTCAAGGGCTTCAAAACCCATTTAACGCGCACCACTTCAGCATCCTGCCAGCCGGCTAGGCCTGCTCCCGCATACCGGAAGTGTTAGAACCGGAAGAACTATTCCCGCTGTGCGCCGAGTGGCCGAGTCGCCGAGTCGAGGCTACGCACGTTACGCGCTGGGTCGAGGTTAGGCGGAAAGGTACCTCCCCGGGGCCGGGACCATGGCGCTCGGGCGCCGAAAAGTGACGCATCTCTCGATGCCTCCGGTGGGCGGACGCGAACACGGTGGGAGGGTTGCTAGGCCCCCCACGGTCGAGTCGTGGCCACCGGGGTCGACTCTCGCAGACACGGTCTAGATGACCTTGCTTCTGGCAGGAGAAGCAGCGACGGTGTGCGGCCGGACAAAACTTCCTCGAGTGGCAGGGGCCACCACAGAAACGGCACCGCTCCGGAAAATCATCGGGCGGCACGACGGTGTAGATTGTTGCTGGGAGCTCGTAGTCCGGGAAGGTGATGCCTTTTTGAATGGGGGTCCTTGTGGGACGAGGCCGTGCTTGCCGATGCTGGTAGTAGTCGCGGACGGAGGAACGCCGTCCAACAGGAAGGTCCAGCTGGTGCTGGTAACGGTCGCTTCTTGGGCGACTCCGGCAGACATTGGCGAAGTGGCCCGCACGACCACACGAAAAGCACGTAGCTCTGGATGGCGGACAATCTTGCCGTGCGTGGCTCTTGCGGCCACAAAAGAAACAAAAATCGCACGACGAGCGCGCGCGAGCTCCTCGATGGGGGTAAAACGTGCGGCGCGAACGCCGGCGGATGAATGGGGGAGATCTCAACGTTGTCTCAACTAGGGATGTCGCGAACCACCCCAGGTTCGATTTCGAAAGGTTTCGATATTTGCGAAGCGAACTGAGGTTCGATTTCGAAAAATTTCGATATTTTCGTGCCGACTGAGGTTCGAATTAAAAAAATTCGCAACTTTCGATCACAGTGGAGTTTCGAATTCGAAAAGTTCGAAGCTTTCACGGTTTTTAAAATTTTTGATTCGAATATTTCGAATATTTTTTTACTTCAGGTTCGATAAATTCGAAGATTTCGAAATTCTTTGGAAATAAAATTCGAAAACTTCGACCTCTTCGAATTTTTATGGACATGAAGTTCAAACAATTCGAATATTTCGAATTTCTTTCCGCATAAAGTTCGAAAACTTCGAAGGTTTCGATTCTCTTTTAACGCTAAATTTGAAAAAAAAAAAAACTTCGAAGATTTTGAATTTTTTTTTAGTCCAAGTTTTCAAAGTTCGAAGTCCGTTTTTCAAGTTCGTCCACAGTTTGTTTCAAATAACGTTTTCAAGTCTCACTGGTTTTCACAAACTCAAGTTTAGAAAAGTTAGGGTGTGATATCTAGATTCTGCGAAGTTGGTCAGGCAATTAAATAAGACGACGAGTGTCCCGGATGTATTGTATACCTTGCTCACACCATTGTTTAACATGTTTGTTTCCTACGGTTGCATTTACGATTGCACTGTGTAAAGCCCCTGGCTCCGAGGGTAAAATAAGGGAATAGAAACAAACCTATTCTGTAAGCTGCCAAGTTCAATTACGATCTCCTCTTCCTGGATATGTACTGTATGCCGAGGGCAAGTTCGTCTGCTTCTTGCGCAGGGGGTAGCGGTGACGTCGGAACGCCGAGCCCCGATTGGCTGATCGCGACCCCCTATCTGAGCGTCGTCTGCGTCTGTCTTACCTTTCCTGCGACTTTCGGAAGTGCAGAGGCCAGATTCACATAACGATCTTACGCCAAAAATGTGCGTAAGACAAAACTTAAGAACAAATTCGTGTTCACGAAACGAAATTTTCGTAAGTTTTGCGCAGGTTACGACGAAATCCTACGGCAGCTCCGAAGCTGTCTTACGCACTTCTTACGATCAAATCAGCATGGCCAACAGCGTCGCGGTCGCGAAGACCCACAGACGATTATTTTCCTATGTGCGCTTTGACGCCTCCCGACTTCAAGCAGCAAGAAAAAAGTAAAAAGTACTTGAAACAGACCACGACGAACAAGAACGCTGGATCCACAAACATCCGGGAAAAGCTCCAACGGCCACGATTCCACCGAACGCGACCAAACGAGCTGGGCAGTTAGGCCTAGCAGGCACTCCGCGACTCGGCGACCGTCTGCCCATGACCGGCTGACGTGCTGAATGGAATATGCCGGCGCGACCCTTGTGAACCCTTCCCGTGTTATACTTTGATCGCTGACCTCAATTTTAGATTAAAAGGTCAATTTTTTCCTCTTGTTATCTCCTTGTTTCCCGAGGCAACGGTGACTCTCGCCGGTGAAAAAGCGGCGAATCTCCGACAGACGCAGGAAAGGTAAAGCAGCCATCGCTTTGACTAGCAGACGTAAAGCAGACGACGTTAACTGCGCCAACCCGCCGGCGCCGTTAAAAGAGTAGGGGGTCTCGCCGCACACGAATGGAGGTAAAAAGTATTTGGGAGGGATCTTGCGGACACTAAGCAAACAAACCTCGGCGCCCCAGGACACCTCGCCAGTGAGTCCTTTGACTTCCCTCCTTGATGCGCGTCTGCTAGTTGTTAGACGAAAACAACGTAACGCTCGAGTTATTTCGTCTGCCCTCCCTTAAAGGCGAAGTCGAGTTCGCTCCGAAAGTCGCAGGAAAGGTAAGACAGACGCAGACGATGTTGCGAGCAGACGACGTTGCAAAGGAGCAGACGACGCTCAATAGGGGGTCGCGATCAGCCAATCAGGACTCGGCGTTCTGACGTCACCGCTACTTCCTTTCTCATGCGCAGAAGACGAAAATGAGCCCACTTGCGAGGCGTAGCAACACGGGTGGTATATTTATCAGGAGTAACCTAAATATATTTAATATATTTAGGTTACTCTTGCGAATCCTGTTCCTGTTAGCAACCATAACACTAAAACGGTAAAACTGATTGTTTTACCGTTTTAGTGTTTGTGATTGAGGCACTAAGATTCCAACACAGATACGAGGTCATGGACATCAACAGGGAAGTCCGCCAAAGGAGTCCGGTCCCCACTTTCCAAAGGTTCCAAAGGGATGGGATCCATTATGGCGAGCTCACAGGAAGACGGGTGGGACGGAGAATGGGCTGCAGGGCAAGGGCTTTTTTGGGAGCCTGCGAAGTCCGGGAAAAGAGAGGGATCCGGATTTAGAGCTGGGAGGTGGGGACAGGGAGGGCAGGAGGAGGAGGAAGAAACAGCTTAATATTGGTTTTATAAACATGTAGGGAGGTAGAAAGAGACTAAAATGGGAAGAGCTTGAAAAGCAGCTGGTGGCGGAAAATTTTCAAGTGTATGGATTGGCGGAGACCCACCTTAGGGATATGGAGGAGCCACCATACATAGCGGATTATTTTTGGTTGGAATGCAACAGGAGTAGCGGAGAACGAAAGGGAGGAGGGATAGGAGTATTGATCAAAGGGCAAGACTGGGAGAGGGTGAATGAGAGATGCAGGGAACACCTATGGTTGATAGGACAGATTACGGATTTGAACACACTACTGGGATTTGTCTACTTGAAAACGGGAAGGGATTCAAAAGAAGAAAATGCACAGCACTTGTCATGCATAGCGAGGGATGTCAGAGAAATTGGTTTAAATAGGGAAATAATTATCATGGGAGATATGAATGCCCATTTAGAAGATTTTGATGGGCGCACAGACACAACAGGGAAAATGTTGCAAGAATTCTGCGATGACCTGGATCTAGTACTATAGTTAATGCTCAAGTAAAATGCGATGTAAAAATCACGTGGGAGAGAAACGCCTCTCACTCAACAATAGACTATTGCCTCATGTCCCCAAAGCTGTATAACAGGCTAGGGAGTATGGAAATAGACGAAGAAGGTATAAAAAGCTTAGGGAGTGACCACAGAAGAATCAAAATCAAATTTGGTGCATCGGTAACAGAGCTAAAAATTCAGGAACGGGGAAGGTAAATCGACTCTAAACGAAGATCAGTTACAAGAAGTATCCAAAAATATTGAGAGCATAGTATCCAACCAATCGGAAAGAGAGTGGTCATATGAGGATTTAGTGGGCATTTTTAAGACTGAGTTGCAAAAGTACCGAGGTAAGCGAGGAGGAAAGAGAGGGAAAAAGCACAAACCTAAAATCTGGTGGGATAAAGAGGTTAAGGCAGCCATATCACGACGTCAAGAGGCATCTCGAGAACATAGGTGGGCAAAGAAAAGGGGAGCAACCCCGGACGAAGTAGCAGCAAAATGGGAAAATTTTCTGAATAGAAAAAGGGAGGCATCAGCCCTCATACAGACCAAAATTGGCTGCGCAGGGGTTCAGTGGATGATGGAGATAAATCAGAACGACAGAAATGCAGCAAAAATATTTTGGGAGCACATTAAGGCGCAGGGAAAAAAAGACGGAGTCGTGCCAGCACTCACTCACCACGCAGGAGGGGATAAAGGTTGAAGGGAAAGAGGCTCGAGAATACATCAGGAGGGCAATTGAAGAAGCTTTTTCGGAGTTGGAACCAAATGAAAAACTGGAGAACACCAATCACAGTAACGTGCAGGAGGAAGAGGGAGCCGAAACAATAGAATGGAACAGAGCGGAAAGTAAGATTCCAGCAGGAAGAGCAACAGGTCCAGATGACATTCCAATCAGACTAATAAAGGCCCTAGGTAAAGCAAGCAAATTAAAGCTAAAACACGTGATAGACCAAATAATTAAAGGGGGGGACGTACCCAATGATTGGAAACTAAGCAAGATGAGACTAATATATAAAGGCCAAGGTAATAAAGATAGTATTAAATCATATCGCCCAATAACAGTAACTTCGGTCATATACAGGCTAGCTATGCAGATAGTGAAGAGAAGAATGGAAGAGTGGGCAGAAAGCACGCAGATTCTGGGTGAGCTCCAAAATGGTTTCCGAAGGGATAGAAGGCTTGAAGATAATTTATTTATAGCCACCCAGTGCATAGAAATTGCAGCGGCAAACCATAGACCATTATGGGCAGCATTTTTAGATATCAAGGGGGCATACGACAATGTGAGTCAGGAAAAACTCTGGGAACTGCTGAGGAGGTATGAGCTAGATGCACATTTGATTAGATTCTTGCAAGAAGTGTATACAAATAATGAAGTGGTTATAAAGTGGGAGGCAGAAACTACAAGACCAGCAGCAATAAAAAGAGGGCTTAGACAGGGTTGTCCCCTGTCACCACTGCTCTTCATGGTATACCTAAACGAATTGGAAAACAGGTTAAAGCAGAGCAACTTGGGATTCGATCTGACGTATATGGAGGGAGGGAGAAAAGTAAACCAAGTCATACCTGGACTGATGTATGCAGACGACATCGTACTTATAGCAGATAGCCGGGAAATATTGGACAAACTAATTGGGATATGCGGAGGAGAGGGCGACAAGCTTGGTCTGAATTTCAGTAGAGAAAAACCTGGAGTGATGGTTTTTAATGACGAAAAGGGGGAGCCGCTGAGAATTCAGAACTTTGAAATAGACTATGTAGATAAGTACAAATATCTGGGGGTCTGGATGAAACAGGGAAAGAAATATTTAGAGGAACATGAGGAAAATATAATAAAAAAGGGGAAAAGAAATTCGGCTATTATGAAGCATAGAGCACTATGGAATTATAATAGATATGAAGTAGTTCGAGGCATTTGGAAAGGAGTCATGGTGTGTCGTTCGGTAATGCAGTGTTGTGCATGCGATCAGAGGTTCAGACAGGATTGGAGGTTAGAGAAGTGTAGGCAGGTTGGCACTGGGGGCGCATGGGAACACGCCAAATGAAGGGGTACAAGGCCTGGGGACATGGGCTGGTCGTCTTTTGAGAGTAGAGAGGCAATCAGCAAATTGAAATTTGATCAAAGACTAACAAAAATGGAGGACGTACGATGGGCAAGGAAGGTGTACAAGTATTTATACATGAAGAGTTTGAATACAAAATGGACGAACCGAACGAGAAAACTAAAATTTAAATATCTGTCATCTAGAGAGGAGACTGAGCGGAACACGATAAAAAAGGGCGTAAAAGAAGCCGAAAGGAAAATGTGGAGTGGTAGGATGCAAGGAAAATCAGCTTTAGCAATTTACAGGTCACATACGCAGGAAATAAGAAAAGAACAGGTTTTTGATAATTCACGGGGTAGTTCCCTACTATTTGAGGCTAGAACGGGGGTTTTAAGAAAATCGAGATAATGGATACATTATGTGCCATTTGCCAAAATGAGAACGAAACAATGGAACATCTTGTTTTAGAATGTACGAGGCTTCGTCCTGCTCTCCTGGAGGGGTCGGCGGTTTTGGCGGGGGCGCTCGGTTTTGCGAACGAGGATGGAGGAATGGAGATAAAAAGGGTTACCATAACAAAAAGGAGATTGGAAAACTGGTGGATACAGTCTAAGGGAACATGAAACAAGGACGGACAATTAGCACAGCTGGGGGCCAGGAGGGTTAAGACTCCCTCCCGCTTGGCTCCGGCCCAATGTCTCACACCTGTCCCCCAGTGGGTGTGGTTTAAGGAGGAACACCGACGAGGTTGACCAGAGGAAAAGTGGCGACTCCCTGACTCCCTCGCCCGGGGGAGGAAACGTTGCAAAGAGGTAAAAGGGAAAAAAAAAAAAAAAGGAAGAACAATTTTTTTATTTAATAATTTAAGGCTAGGTGGCGCAAGCTACCGCCCAATATAAAGGCAACAGTCAATATTTATTTATTTATCCATCCATCCAAACTTCACGAACACTGAACTGACAGACTGACACGAGCCAATCCAATCCAATTATGTTGAGTTGTTTTGAATGGGATGCTTCTCGAGCACGCTACCGATAGTTGTACGAGCTGCTGGATGATTGCTTTACTGTGTAATTTGCTATAACCGTCTTCATCATGGTCGGTATTAACGTCAAGTTTGTTGGCAAGAAGGTGAACCGTGTCCGCTTCAAACCGGATGGTCAAAATCTTGCGAGCAGTGCACACTGCCTGCTTGTTTCTGGAAGCTGGGACGACCAGGTACAGTACCTTAGCTCTTGTCTCTTTTTCTTTCTGTAACTTCATTTAGAGGAAAGATGCATGAAGTGGTACGCTAATTACGATATATTTTTTTTTTCTTTAACGCAGCCAAACTCGTTGTGCCTGTGGTCCTGTCCAACCGGTTTCCCGGCTTATGACGAACCAAACGCTAACCAGGCGATCAACTGCCTACACAAGTTCGACATCTCGTCCGACATCGACGACCTCTGCGTGGGCTTCTTTTTTTTTTTTTTTTTCCTGCCATTTTTAATTAATAGGTTCTGCCAGTGTTGCGTGGATGGACAGGAGAAAGCGCAATTCCATTAGGGGATAGGATTAATTACTGCGCGGAGGCACTACTTATATTACAGGGACAGCGACATCGGTATTTCACAACATTGTGGCTCTTAGCGAGGAGCAACGTTTTCGCTGTTGCTGGAACCGTAACGTTGGCTGGAAGAAAAATTATCTAAGATCCTTGAGCAAAGTTCCGCTTTTCAAGATGGAGCTTGCTCCTTCTGTTCTCACACTGTGGAACATTGAACTCCATCACCAGTGAACTCTCAGCTCCTGCCTACATTATCTTCCCATCAGTTTGCAGGCGCAGACTTTGTAGCGGTGGCACTGGCCTCGGGAGATGTGCGTCTCTTCAGGTGTGGAAGCAAAGAGGTGAGCAGCTTATACGGTGAGGTGGGACTGTTGTCTTAGCGCTGTACGTGATTACCATTGCACGGTCGGGGTGTAAGGGCATCAGGCTCAGTGGGCACACTTGATTCATAACCTAGCATTCAGCTGCCTCTAGCCTGTTCTTTAAACTCTGGCTTTCTGCTCCTTCTCTGCACTGGCTCAGTCACTGCATGCTATTCGCAACTCCAGCCCGCCGCTCGCCCTCTCGCTGACGAACAAAGAACCAGAGGAGCGGGGACAGCAGCGGCGCAGAAACGGTGGCCGGGACTGTCGGCCTTGGTGCGTGAAGCCGTTTTAACGAAAAAAGTGAGCGCGTTAAAACAGGAATTCTGGTGTTACGCCTTGCAAAAGCATTGCACGAAGGACCATGATGTCTAATTTCATTAGGGAATTTTTGTATATCACATACGCTGTGGATTTCTGGTCTTGATTATGGCTGCCAGCTCAATCTGTGCTCAACGTGACAGCAAACGCTCCTACTAATAATGTAGAGCCCTATAGAGTACGGTCCATGAAAATTCTATTCTTTGCCATAAGTAGTAGAAAACTCGTCGAGCAACGGTAGGTAGAGCAATACACGTCGGGAATGGGTTCGCATTTTAAGGCCGTTACAAGGAACATGACCATTTTCCAAGCACTTTCAAAAGACAAAATACCCGTACTTGGTTTTAGGTAATTACAAAGCAAATAAAGAAATGCTCGAAACATTTTAAGTCCATCTCTGTTAGCTAGCTGTTTGAGACGTGAGCTTAGAACAGGCAGTAGAACGGGCAGTTTTGGCGAAAGCGGCCTCAACGTCGCAAAATAACACGGCACAAAAAATGTATGGTATATTAAAACATTTATTTTTGACAAAATAATAAATAAAACCCCTAAACACGCCGATTATGTGAATAGGCAGTTTTAGCATAGCGTTACTTCAGGCTACCGGGAGCACGGTAGTGCTCCTGGCGCACGCTGAAAATTGTGCTTCAAAGGCTCAGCGCGAGCTTCGGGTTGTAATGCTACGCCGCTGGTAGCGTGCAGTAACAAACTTCCTATCAATAACCATAGAGCAGTTTTATCATGTGTTGTAATACTCTAAGACCAAGACGGTGAGCAGATATTTTTGAGCCTGTAACACAAAGACATCAATGCTGTGAACGCTGCTCTTCCAAAGCTTGATGGCCACCTTGCGCGGCTCAACTTTAGAGCACTAATGGCCAGGCAGAGCGCAAGCATGATATCTTCCATCACCCTAAAAAATATTCTGCCACAAGCAGTGACGCGGCCAGCGCCTAAAACGCGCTCGTCTACAACAAAGCTTCGCAAGTTTATGTGCTGGTGCTGGTATTTAAAAGTACAACTTTTAAATACCAGCATGCTCGTTTTCCTAACGCGCATCAACATCTCCGTCGCCTGTAATATCCTGCCCTTACCGCTTCGCATTTATAGGCAAATAAATCATATTAACGCGCTGACAAAGCGTCAGTGAGCAGGCGCACGGGAAATCCTGAAGAATCTATCCCCGTCTCTTCCGCCATCTTGGGACTACCGCCCTGCCACCTATAGGGTGCTGGAGTTGCAAATACAGCTGGCAAGTTGGTCAAGACACATCTCTCCTTACATGAGAATGAATGTGCAAAAAAAGGGTGAGGAGGATTGATCACATGTGGGACTAACAAAGCTCCACGCCCCAGCAGTCGGTGTTTTCTCCACGGGGTAAACAACATCTCGCATGTGTGTTCGTTGTTTGTTGAAGCGTCTCTTTTTCTCTCCAGCTCCAAGAGCAACAGTGCTGGAAGCAGCTCCACCCTGGCTACCCGTGCACTGCCGTAGCCAGCCGCGGGCCCACCAAGCTGGCGAGTGTTGGCGAGGACGGCCGACTGTGCCAGCTGGAGCAAGGCCGCCACGAGGCTGTTCGTTGCCTTGGCAAGTGACATCTCCTGGTCATGTTTTCTGTTTGGTGCACCAGTAGAGTTGCACTTTGGAAACTGTCTTTTTGATGTGGGTGTTGTATTTGTTTGCTTTAACCTCGTGCGAAGAACAAGCAGCATTTCTGGGCATGGAAATGACTCAAACAGTTCTTTGTCAGTACCTCTGCAATGTCGCCATCTATGAACGCTTGCTGTTAAATGAAATCTGAAAATTAATTTCACTATCTCTTTAAAGGAATACGGATGGGGAATGTTATGGCATATGACTACTTCAGAAACGTCAGTGTCTTGATCGAAAATACAAGAAGACTTACTTTGAAACTAACTCAATGTTGGCCAAATGACAGTATATGCTACTACAGGCTTGCTGAAACGTTATATCCCATGTCTCGAAGACAGGCGATTTAACACGTCTAGAAACATCTACCGGTGCACTCGTGCAACCGAAGGTGGTGTAAACGTGCACATGGAGGCAGCCAGCATTGAGTCAGTACAATTAGCTGTGTGCTTAACTGGAAATGAATGCAGTTTGCCTTTTTCTTTTCTTCTGTTGGGTCAAAAAGGTTGCTAGCCTTCTGCTAATTTACAGCGGCATATTGTGTTGCTTTATCAAAGAGAACTGTGGCCCTGAGTTGCCATTTCAGCCATTTAAGAATTAATATTTTCAGAAGCTTGATCTCGTTCGCTAATCGAAAGGCGATCGCTTGAGTAGCAATTGTCTTTGGCATCTACTGCATTGTCGCTCAGCCCTGAAATGCACTGCAACCAGCGGGGACTTTGCAAAAGCAACTGATACCCCAAGACACGCCTGACTTTTCACTCTGCTTGTGCTACGCTTGCTGGAGCGTTTGGAACAAAAATGTTCAAAACTCAATTACCATATTTTTGGGTCTATAAGTTGAAAAATTTGTAGAAGTATTGACATCTATTTTCTTGAAAAAAGTTAGAACACAAGTTGCACTTGTAACACAGAAAGTGTCATATGGCTGGCACCTAACCATATCCGGTGAGGTGCCAGCAGCGTAAATCGACAGGCCGACTGCCAACCAAGTACTGATGCCGCGCTCATCATCTCACTGAGTGGACACGAGTGCCAGCCGAACCTGTTCCTAGAGTGCCTCCTTGTGACTCCCGGAGGGGGTAAAACGTCATGTGTTCGGACATAGAGCGGCGCTCTGCTCTGTGAAACAAGCGTGCTCTGGGGCTCCCCAGAGAACGAGTGCAAAAAAAAGCGACAAAAAGGCAGAGAAAAAAAAAAGAAGCAGATTTCTTTGCTGCGACGGGCTCTGAGAAAGTCACATTCACACTGCAACCACAGAAAGTGGCACCCAGAATTGTAAGACATCTACGGAGTGTGTTACCTTACATGACACTGGGCTGCTTCGCGTCATTCAGTTGCCACATGTGTACACAGTTTCTCCACACCAAGACATCACATTCGGTGTTACCACTGCCTTTGCCACACTAGTATGGCAAAGGGGTGACTTTTTATTGTATGGTTGTCGCTGGGAAATTGTTTTGGTAAGCAGCTGGCATATGTCTATCGCGATCGTGATATGTGCACTAGCAGGAGCCAGTTTCAATATTCTCACCAACACATAGAACAAGGAATATAACTCCCTGTTGTTATATTACATCACATGTAGTCTTGCAATTAGAAAAACAACACATGTAGGTTAAAACTTTTTAGAAAAAAAAAATTGATTTATACATTAAAAATATGGTATTGTGCTAGTCATGTCTCGTTAATATGGACACCCCGCATTACGGACTAAATTTTCGGCGACTGATTTTTCGCCATGCAAGTTTGCCCGGATTATGGACAGCCATTTCGGGATGAATTGGCCAAATACCGGCAGTTTTGTCTTGTTATTATGGATGCCAGCACCACAGCTTAAAAAAGAAAAAAAAGGTCCAAAAATTTTTTCGAGATATCGGTAAACCTGAGGTCACAGTGTGCACCTGGACATTCATTGCGGGTCTTGCCATTAGAGTTGCACACCAAAGAATGTTTTTGTGTTGTCTTTTACGTAAATGGGTCATTACCGCCTGCAGTCCATTGTTGTTTGAGAACGCGTATGACTTGCAACCAGGAACGAAGAAGAATGAACCTTTAAAGAGCAACTCCGCTCAATTCCGAAAAATTTAGGCTTACATGTGATTCCATTTCATAAAGCACTACTAAACAGCTCTACGTCTGTGGAATATTTGTGCAATGGTAATTTAAACATCAGCTGATACCGAAACCGAAACTTCGGTTGCATCAAGCAACATTGGTCCCGAGTCGTCAAAGTCATGGCCACGTCACGTCGAAACACGTGGTCTTGTGACGTTTGGGGGGGGGGGGGGGGGCGGCGGACAGGACACGCGATGCGGACAGGTCGCTTCGCATGGCGTGGACGGTGATGACCCGGGGGAGAGGGGGAAGGGGAGAAGACGAAAGAGGAGAAGGAAATCGGAGAAACAGACCGATAAGCGTGCAGGGCAGCGCAAACTAGCGCATCCGCGTTATGTTGGTCACGTAGACGCCGTTTAGCCAACACCGGGAGGAGAAACTCACGTCATCGTTCAATTTCGCCCTGAGAAGTAAAAACAAACAAAACGAGAGAATGACGTAGTCATGCCTCTGACTGAGTGGCTCAACGTTGGCCGCTCCAACTCCGTGGCATTGACTGCGCTGACGATTGCGCCTCGCGCCGCACGTTAGAGTTGGCAGATTTCGGCGACTTGGCTCGCTTGAAGGTTTGCTGGCCAGTTTATTAAATATATAAACGGAATTAGATTGTAATATTTGACATGGAGTCTTCCTATATGATACTGAACAGGGCTACACAGTTTTCTAAATATCAAAAATGAAGCGGAGTTGCTCTTTAAGCAGCTAGGTCACCTCACTGTAGACCTTGTCACTGTTTGGGGAACAGGAGAGAATAAGCTCTGGACTCGCAAAGCTAACTTCTATACTCCGTTTCAGCAGACTCGGCAAACGGCAAAGGCTACGGGGGACAAAGCGACATCTGGGTCACCCAAAAGAGGGTCCGGATACGAAAGGAGTTCCTCCTTTCCCTCTTCTCCAACTGGTTGGGTTGAAAAAGAGGGGAAGGAGGAACTCCCCTCTACAGTCGTTGATGTCTGTGTTTTGATCCCGATTTGTTACTATGGACGACTTTTCTGAGGAACAGAGGCGTCCACATTAACGAGACACGACTGTACCATGTCACTCGCCATTATTGTTCGATTATTTCATATTTCAGGCTTTAGCTCCAAGTGTGTTGCATGCATTTCCATTTTTACTTGATTGCTTTTTACAGCTTACGGTGGTTTTAGGGGCGTACAATCCACATCTGTGCCGTTCCATAGTGTTTCTGCGCATCACTTCGACGTAGGTACTGCTGCATTGTGAAGCAAAGCTGTGATTTGGGGCGGCGCGCCACTCACATTGCAGAGAGGGCGGACAGCGGCGCTCCAACGTGCCTGCGGTTTGTGCGGCACAACCACGTGGCGGTGGGGAACCTGGCAGGTCACGTGCACCTCTGGGACCTGAACTCTCCCGACCGGCGTCCGACGCAGGACCTCTTTTGGTGGGTCGCTCGGGGGTTCGTTGGCGGGGACAAACACGCCCGTGGGAAGCGAAGAGCTGGAATGTACTATAAATAACCTTAATTTTGCAAGCTTAGCGTTCGCATTACATTTAGTGGGTGCACATTTTGGTAACGTTATGTGGAAACGATAATAATGAAATTGGAGAAAACCCGTTCGTGGGTCGCGTGTAATTTGTTGCTACTTCGGGACCACTTTCGATGCATCGGCAGTATAGGGCATTAAACCGATAACATTTATACTCCATTTGACCTTACGACAGACCACGGTGGAAGCCACGAGCCATACCAGCCAAGCCGGCACTGTGATCGTATTGCAGCACGACTACGGGCCCCTGTGGCATTCCCGAGGGTTGCGCGGTATTAGAATGGCTAAAGTGGCTTGGGGTATCCTCTGCGGTTCATCGAAAGGGGAAACGGAGTATAAAACAGATGACATGCGCCTTTCTTTCTCAAATGTTATCACTGGTGTGTATTCCCGCGGCGTCGCTCATCACGTGTCCACGACGCCACGAGTGCAACACCAAGATGCACGCATCCACCACTTTGCTGCGTGCGCGTCTACTCGTCGGGCTTCGGCGTATTTGCCACTTCGTGCAGGTCGGGGATTCGCCGCCGCCGCCGACATAACGAGCGGGTCTCGTCTAGACGCAGCCGATGCTACATGTGTGAGCATGTGGCCCTGAACAGTGCTTGCACTGCATGAGCGTGCGTGCTTGGCAGGGACGCTAAAATCCCGGAGCTTGCGCTTGTGGCATTGGCTGCATCTGGACTTCAGCTGAAATGAAGTATTATATGTGGTGTCGGCTAAACGCCTCGGTCAAAGGGTGCATTCCGTGCGCTGCAACGCATGTCGTCTGCGTGCAGGGCCGGCGAACAAGTGACCTGCATGGGCCAGCATCCTTCCCAGGGCCACCTGCTGGCGAGCGGGGCATCGAGCGGCCGCCTTTGCCTGTGGGACCTGCGTCAGGGGCGCGTGCCCACGGCCACGCTGGCCGCCCCGGCACAGGGTGCTCTGGCCGACATGATCTTTGAGCCGGAAGGTGCGCTGCTCTTCTGTGCCAGCAACGGGTCCCTGTTGCGCTGGGGGAATCCTGGTAAGTGGGGGGGGAGAGGCGAGCGACACGGTTACAGAGGGACCCTGGAAAAGTTTGTAAACTTGAGCCAACTAGTAATCGTAATGAACTCTCACATCCATAAAGCACAGAACAGCAGGGTTTGTGTTGCATTGAGCTAATCCTGGCGAGTTGCCAGGCAATCGGCGACAAAGGAATCTTGAAACAATTCAGTCTTGGACCGACTAGTGCTCGGAATGAATTCTTCACATTAATAAAGCGATGGTCCAAACTTCAGTTGTGGCCGGGATACCCTACCTTTTTCAAACTGAAGCATAAATGAAAGTAAAATTCGTGTGTATGCCATTAAGATGGCTATAGTCGGTTACAAGTCAAGAAGGTAGGAGAAGCTCCTCCCACAAGTGTGATGCACCCGTTTCAAATCTCTCCGCAGTCGAAAGAAGAGTTCACTGGAAACGCTCCTTGTTCCGCTTCAATAGATTCCCACTTGTCTCCAATCCCACTTTTTAAGAAAGCGACCTTTGTATTCATTGTAGAGGGAACCGAGCCCCTGAAAGCAGCCTTTGTATCCATCGGGGGGGAAGCTAATCCCCGAAAGTCGCATTTGTTTCCGTCGATGGGGGAGAACTCTAATCTCCCTCTCGTGGCTTCCGCAATGCTAAGTCAAAGTCGAAAGATAAAGCAATTATGTACAGAAAGGCAAGACCCTCCTCGCGCGTTGGCCGCGACGTCACGGAAACGGTGGGACGCTATTAAATGCGGAGGTGGCGGAGGGATACCTGATTCCCTTTGAGGGGCATTTGCCGCTACCTTCTTGACCTGTAACTGACTATAGTGACCAGAAGGGAGGTTATTTATCACTCATAGATACTCCATAGCCAAAACATACTAAACTACAATGGGGCCCTAGAACTAAAAATATTAAGATGAAAGGAAAGGGAAAAAAAAAAAAAAAGCCTGCACTCATTATTGTCCCTGATAGAATCACGATGATGTCTGCAATTATGTAATCTCAGTAAGGAAATAAGAATTATCTAGTAGTACTTTATTGTCAGATTCTCAAGCCCCTTTGATAATGCAATATTTTTTTCAGCATGTCAATGTCCTGAAGTCGCATTTTCAAATCGTAATGGTCGCCAATTGCGTTCGCTGTGCACCAAAATGGTGGCGGCTTCAGGGCGGTAGGGGAAGGACGAAGCATAGCTTATTTCGGGGCTCTAGGGTGGCACTGGATGTTGCACTCAGAGCAGCCTTTGTCTTTCTCTTAGGGCTTCCTCGCGGCGGAGTAGAGCTGGAGTCCCTGGTGCGTCCCCAGGGGCGGCCCCTCAACAGCCTCGACCTGCGGGGCCCCCTGGTGGCGACCGGGTCCGACTCGGAGGCCATCTTTCTGCTCACTCTCGGACGGGAATAAAGGAAATAAAGAGGGCCTTGACACTCAGATTTATTGTGTCGCTCAATCACTGGCCAGGTCCATGTCCCCCGAGCCGGGGCTGCTGCTGTTGTCCAGGGCCGCCGGGTCGTAGCCCTTCTCCTCCTCGTCGTAGTCGCGGGCCACCGTCGCCTTGCCCTCCTTGCGACTCTTGGACCGCCGCGGGCTGCGCGACTTGCGCCTCTTCTTAGAGCTGCGCCGCGGCGGCGGCGTCACCGAGCCGCGCTTGGAACTCTTCCGCGACGACGGTGACCGGGACTTCTTGCGGCGACGCGAGGTCTCTGGGAACTCGTCCCGGCGGCTCTTGAGCCGCGACTTCTTGGGCGGGGTTCGCGAGCGGGAGTAGCGTCGCCTGTGGCTGCTCGAAGACCGCCTGCGCCGTCTGGGCCCCGGAGAGCTGGGCCTGCTCCGCGACCGACGGTGGGATCGGCGGTGCCGGCTGCCCGACCGACTGGGTCGGTGGCGGCTCGATGAGCGACTCCGCCGGCGACTGCTGCGCGACCGACTGCTGCGGGAGCGGCTTCGGCGCGGCTTGACGGGGCTCTTGGAGCGGCGCTTGGCCAGCATCGGGGTGGCGGCGCTGATGCCAGGCATCAGGGGCGAGCCAACCGCCTGGGCCCGGGCCATCTCCGGCTCGATGGCGGCAGTGATGAGGGACTGCGCCTCGCGGACGCGCCGCATGGCCTCCTCAATTTCCTTGTGGGCCGCCTCGGAGCTCTTGGCCTGCGGCTTGACGATCGAGTTGTTCGAGTGGTTGATCTTGAGAGAGCGACCCGCGAACTCGATGCCGTTGAACTGGAGCGCCCGGCCCACGCTGCTCTGTTCGGTGAACTCGACGAAGGCGAAGCGCGTCGGCTGGCTCTCGCCGCCGGCCATGCGCACATATTTCACCTCGCCCATCTGGCTGAAGAACTTGAGCAGCTGTTCTGTGGTGGCCGACGAGTCTAGGTTCCCGACGTACACCGTTCGTCGGATCTCTTCCACTTTAGTGGGGTCCATCGTGGCCGGGAGCGGCGGGTACGGCGGGAGCCCCAGCGCGGCCAGCTGGGGGTCTTGGGTGGTGATCACCTGGACGCCCCCTGCTCCCATAGCCACCTGGTTGACGAGTCCGGGCGACAGGGCGGCGATGGTCGGCTCTTCGGGCACGGCCGACACGGGAGTCGTGAGCGCCAGCGCGCGGCTCTCGTCCGGCAGTTTGCCGTCCGTCACGGGCACCACGATGAGGGCTCTATCCACGAAGACCGTGTTGGTCAGGTGCTGGGCCACCCCGACGCTCCAGGGTTCCTCGTAGCGGATGTAGCACACCTTGGCCACGGGCTGCAGGAGGAACTCGTCCGACGGATACATCTTGATTTCCAAGATCTTGCCCAGGAACCCAAAGAGCGTGGACATCTGCTCCAGCGTGGCAGTCGGCGCCACGTTCGTCACTTGTGCTACGCACGTCTCCATGATGTAGCTGATATAGCTTCCAGAGGACTCCGGGGGTCCCCTGAACTGTAGTTAGGCGTCTTTCTCGGACGTTTTCATGCACGCTCCAGCGTCCGGCGTTCCCTTGCGTTGTTTGGTGCATACGCTTGGCTTGGCTTCTGTATGGCTAGCTTGGTTTATTCTTGGCTACGACTCAATAATTGGCGTTGACCATCTGCTTAGCTTCATGGTTTTCGAGAAATAAACGCCTGATCTCGCCTCTTGTCGCTGTTTTATGCATCATTAGCAGTTTTACGCGATTTATTATGGTACGGCACTCGGCACGGTTTCAGCTTTATCGCTGCGTTGTGTATTTCTGACAGAGATTGGCTCCTCAATTGGCTCCGCTCAACACATCAGCGCCGCTGAGTTTAATAATCCAAATCCAAGTGTGATTTGGGATGGGAGGATCCAAAGGATCAGCTGAGAGGGGTATGCGCGCGCTGAATCTGCCAGGGAGGTGTGCCGTCAGTTAATCATCGCTGCCCGAGCATATTTCCCAACGCCGCGAATCACTCCCTGGTCTCACATTAGTGTGTGCTGCAACCACGCCGAGCCAGCTTCGCGCTCGTTTTGTCAGTCCCCGTTTCCGCTTCTCTTTTCTGCGTGTCAGTGTGTCTCTCGTCAAAAATCTGCATTTCCGTGCGTGTGTGTCTTCGCTTCTCGGCCAGCGGCTTGCTTGTGGTGTCCTCGTGTTGTCCTGGTGCCTCGATTGCCGTCGTTTGTTCCGAGCCGGGTCCGCACCATGGAGCCCCTGGGCTCCGTGCCGGACGTCGTGGACGTCGCGGTACTCAAGCGCTGGCACCAGATTGCTCCGCAGGAGCTGGGACTCGCCGGCGCCGAGGCCGGCGCCCAGTGCCCCGCGGACGTCCACGAGCGGACGCCCTTCCCGGTCAGTGAGGTGGTGAACCGAAAGGTGGCCCTGTGGTAAGCGTCGCCGCCCTTCCGCGCGCTTCCGAGTGTCAACGATGTCTGCCGGTGACCGCGTAGGGTGGGCGACCTGACGAGCCTCAACACGCACGCCATCGTCAACTCGACCAACGAGAATTTGACGGACAAGAGCCCGCTGAGCCAGAGGATCGTGGAGAGGGCCGGCGAGCAGCTCAGGCGGGACATGCTCAACGAAATCCGCAGTGAGTGCACGGACGAGGCGACGTCGGCGGTTGGGTTGGGGACAAATGTTCGTACTGGTGGCGAGCGTGCTTCGTTGCGGACGTTATTGATGGCTGATGGGATTTGTGAGAGGGGAAGGCAAAGCGCCTTTTTTAAAGCAGCAACTGCAGCCTCAGTCTAAGTGTGTGATATCTGAATGGCCAAAGGTCTTAATTCTCCACAAAAAAGGTGGAAAATATTGCTCTAGGTATATGTGCCTTTTGAATTACGTTATATCTTTCAATTATTTCGCTTGTGGAATGAACTTGACAGTGTTCCAGCCAAGCACATTGTCCAAAAATCACTTGCACGTTGCAGCTGTACACTGGTCGTCCAATCCGAAATGCTTACTTTTCAGCAAACAATGTGGCATGAGAATTACCCGATTTTTGTAGACATGGTTTAGTTTGTATCCATCCAATCATTCCTTTTTTTCCTCCGTAAAGCTAATGTACTAACATTGGGTATGTAGGCTGGGGCTCGATGCTGCAAACAGTGCAAAGCGTGACGGAGCAAAAGAAATGTAGGAACACCATACGCAGAATCTTCCAACACTATTGGCCAACGTTTTCTATACCCGCGCACGGTATCAAGACATGTAAAGGAAATGCAGTGTTCATCTCTCCCTGCACTCACAGACCATTTCAATGATTGTCTTCTGCATGCTGCCATCTTTGCCCACCGGGCTGTGACACGTGTTGAAAGCGTGTGCAGTTTCTCCCTTCTGCAAAATGTTAGATTCTTGCATCCACAGACCAGTGACTCGGCATTTTTCACCCAGCTAATAGGCACCGATCTTTTCTGCCCTGCGCAGCATGTCGCACGGGCGAGGCGAAGCTGAGCAAGGGCTACAATTTGCCTGCCCGATTTGTGATCCACACGGTGGGGCCCAAGTACAACGCCAAGTTCCGGACGGCGGCCGAGAGCGCTCTTCACTCGAGCTACTGGCGGGTGCTCCAGATGTTGCCGGAACACGGCCTGGCCACCCTCGGACTCTGCCCCATCCACTCGGCTCGCAGGGGCTACCCGCTCCAGGACGGAGCTCACCTGGCCTTGCGTGAGTGGCCGCTCCTCGCTTGACATGCACGGAGGAGCTGAACCCTCGCCACTCATTAACGGTTTCTGCCTCCCTGACTGGAGTGTTTACTCGATTTCACCTTACAATGTACCGACCCAGACACCACAAGCTACTGCAGGCGGTCTATAGCTGGAAGCGAGTTAAATAACCTTCCAGTTCAGTCATAGTTTTTTTGTTCTGTTTTTAGGCTAAGTGGCAGAAGGTGCCACCCATCTTATAAGGTACACCCGTTGACATCCATCCATCTATCCATCTGGGTGGAGCAATGCGCAGAATGCAAAGTCGCGTGGTATGCATTGAGTACTGGACTGAGTAAGATGGCACGAAACACGTTGCAGTACGTCGTAAGGTGAAACGGAATATATTGGAAGGTGCAAGAGGGATATGGCTGAACCCTTTTAATCGGGTGGTAGCTTGCATCACTTAGCCATCAAGGACTAACCGCCGTATTCAGAAACCTCACTCAAACTACACTCGAACTGAAGGGCCTCTCCACTTCCTCGAGGAAGTGGAGGGGCCCTTAAGTTTGAGTGAGGTTTCTGAATTCGGCGGTAAGCCCCGAAGAGCACCCTCAGTACACTTTGGATCAAGCAGTTTTTCAGAGCTGTGTGTTTGTACCTGTGTCTATTCCAGCATTGCACATTAGGCTAGTCAAAGTGTATGGCAGTCAGGGCTGGCTCTAGAGGTGGGCGACCTAAGCGGTCGCCTAGGGCGCCAAGGGGCACATAAAAAAGTGGGAGGAGGAGGAGGAGGAGGAGGAGATTAAGGCGCTGCCGCCGCCACGGCTGGAGTTCGCTCAGGGCGTTTGATGGTGTAGGGCCGGCCCTGATGGCAGTGCTTGCAGTTGGGTGTAGAGGGTTGTTAATAGTAGAATGCACAGAGAACCTAGGACTGGCTTATTGAGTAAGACGAACCTGGGGACTGGTCTCTATGTTTATCTTGCTTGCTTCTGTGGTTTTGATTGATTCTGTTGTTTCGTTTGTTCAGTTGAGGTACTTCCGCAGAGAGATGCACATTGGGCACGTGACATCACTTTCAAAGCTATGAACTTTGAATCTCCCCACAATATTGCATACTCGCATATATGTATATATATGGGCGTTTTAATTTGGATTCAGACGACGAGGTGCAGTCATATTTTTTATTTTGCTTCAAGCTTTTTTTTTACGTGCCACATGTTCCAAGAAAAACAATCCTTATTATTTTAATGTCCTGACATGTCTAGTTTCTGAGAAAAAAAAAAAAAAAAATCTCAAAGAAGCAGGAAAGATTGCCGAGGTTTTGACGATTGACGTATGTGGCGTTTTTGAATCACTCTCAATCTCAAAGTATTCAAAAGAGAGCTTCTATATTTTTTTCATTGTGATATAAATGCAAGTAGGTAAAACAACATTATAACTACTATTTATTATTCGTCGCTGCAATCTTTGTAAAAATCCCCTAACATGCCTCCGCAAACAGCTGTGACCTAAATCGCGGATCATTTTTTTAAGTCGAAAACGTTTAGTATCGCTTTTAAAATAATACCGCGTGTAGAACCTTTCATTGCCTTCCATATTATGCAAAGTTTGTGTCTTAATCGTGTACGAGTACTAAGAAATAATTTATGAAATAGAGAAGGTTTTCACTTTTTGTTCATTTTCAGCACGCTGTATAAAAAAAAATTTTTATTATTTTATTTTTTTCGCGTTGCATTCTCTACACACCCTTCGTTTAGCCAGCATACATTCTGTTAGAGGTATATGTACTAGTTTTGAGGCTTAAGCCTCTAAATATGCTAAAAAAGAGCAGATTTCGATGGTGCGTTTATCGGTTATAGCTGTATAGGTTATTCTTTATTATAAGAATCTAAGGGACGTTTAATAGATAATCATATAAAAGACATTGATGTCGTTAGGCGTGTAATATCAAGTTTGCAATTCCAAACATGTAAACACTGTAAAATCGCAACTGCCGAAAGCGGTTTTCAGACAATTTCCGCCAGTGCCATGATTGGAGAGGCCTCAAGCCTAAACCCTATGTGCTACATAATCTATACTATGTTAGAAATGTCAAAGTATAATATTGTAAAACATTAGAGTAAAATACACTTCCTATTGGAAGCCTAAATGTAAAATTTTATATTTTTATTGCGAAATTCATGTTGACAACACAACAGAATAATTTGTATTTATTTTAGTCACTCTTTATTTTTTTTACATTTTTATTTTAATTTGCAAACAACTGGTGGTTTGTTTTTAAAAATTAAAAATGTTTCTTTTTTATACAATGCGTTGAAATTGAACTATCGTAATATACCGGGAAAGCGCCCACTCAAAATTTAGAGATAATCGCGAAAAAATAGGGGATGGGCACTTGTCCGGTCATCAGTTTTACATATAAATGTACTGTGCATATTTTCTCAGATCTTAGAAATTTGGATATGGGCGCTTAATGTGGAATGGGCGGATGCGCAGTATTCTACGGTAAGTGAAAATCTTCTCTGTTTCACATTTTATTTCTGAGTACTCGTACATGATTAAAACACAAACTTTGCATAATGTGGACGGCAATGAAAGGTTGTACACGTGGTATTATTCAGGGATGGGCAAAATACATGCAAATATGTATCGAAATACAAATACAAAATACTTCTTCAAAAACGTATTTAATTACAAATCTAATTACATTTTCAAAACAGCATTTAAGTACAAGATACAAATACACCCAAATGTATTTGATCTCCTTCAAATACTTTTCCAAATACATTCCTCAAAGTTTGCTTCAGCGATTTCAGGGCACCTGCAGCGGGTTTCTGGGTATCTCATTTTAATTTTGCATCGCACACTCGCGAGTTAGTGTGCGAGGTCCTATAGTAACGTAATATAAATATAATCACAAAAAAAATGTAATCAGCCTGGACGTAATAGGTGAAAAAAGCACAAAGCTTCAAGCAGCTTTTTTTTTTTTTTTGTCGATTACATTTTAGTATAGACCAACAAAGAACCGAGACGACCAAGACGCGGAGCACTAGCTAGAGAATTTTTTATTGTTGCAACTCGCACGAGTTACGAAAATCTGGACGTCCCGCGCATTTAGAATGTTCCAGGCAAAAAGATGGATGGAAATCAGGCTGGAAAGCATCACAAGTTGTCACAGGCACTTATTTAGCCAGTCTGCCTGTGAACGTCGATTTCGTCCCTATTCTTGCCCTGGACTAGCACCGTAATCACAATGTCACTAAACGCTTATGCTTGATTGAGAGACACTGCATTCAGTGCAGAACGTAGTTTTCTTCCTGCTCTGGACAGTGACAATAAATTTGAAGGATGTATTTTCGACCACAAAATTGTATTTAATTACAATTGTATTTGAAATACCCACGTTTTAGTATTTAAATACAGACGTCAAATACATTACCCAATTTGTAATTAAATACAAATGCAAAATACACAAAGTATTTGAAATACGTATTTCAAATACTTGTATTTGAAATACTGCCCATCCCTGGTATTATTTTAAAAGCAATACTAAATATTCTCGTCTAAAGAAACAAAAAATCCGCAGTTTAGGTCACAGTTGTTTGCGGAGGCATGTTTGGGGATTTTCACAAAAATTGGAGCGACGAATAATAGATAGTAGTTGAAATTTCGTTTTACCTACTTGCATATATATCACAATAAAAAAAAAAATATAGAAGCTCTCTTTTGAATACATTGAGATTGAGAGTGATTCAAAAACGCCACACACGACAATTGTCGAAACCTCGTTGTTCTTTGCTGCTTTTGTCAGATTGTTTTTCTCGGAAATATGTCAGGACATTAAAATAAAAAGGATTGTTCTTCTTGGAACATGCACCACGAAATATAAAAATTTGAAGCAAAATAAAAAATATGACTGCACCTCGTTGCCTGATTCCAAATGAAACTGCGCAATATATATATATATATATATCAGTGTGTCGAACCGAAAAAAATACGGGTTCGGTTACGGTTCAGGTTCAGGTTCAGGTAAATTTATTTTGTTCCGGTTCAGCTCCGGTTCGATTGATTCGATTTGCGAACCGGTTCGGGGCGCTGAACCGGTTCGGAAATTATAAATGACAAATTACAACATCAAAATTAATTACAAATAAAACATCTGAAATCAGCACATACGAAACGGGATACATCGCAGTGTAAGGCTCAGGGATTTCTACCAGGAATGGTTTCTTTATGTGCACTCAAAGGTTACCTCACCGACGTTTACGCATTCAGACTTCATCTAATTGGGTCGGACGCAGTAGCTGTAAAATCCGCGACCTCCTTACAAACCCACTTACAAGTAGAACTCGCTAACTATCCCGCCACCTCGGCGTGTAAGCAATTGAAGGAACAGTGGCGACAAAATGCAGCTTTCTTTATTTGAACTAGCCTTCGGTAACTCAAATTAGACCCTTAAAGAAGTTTTTATTAAACAAGATACGGAATACGAAAAACACTTCACCGAACGCAACGCCAGAAGGACGTAATAGGATAAATATTAAAATAGAAGAGTTCGCTGTCTCACAAATATGTTAGCTTCTAAGTGCCTATACGAAACCGGATGCATTATTATCAGACTCCACAGCCTTTTCTTTTCTCCTTCCGATGAAAGCAAGCTTCAAGAACTCGCGCGTTCTAGAAACGTGTTATGAAATGAGTACACAGCAGCATTTAGGATTTACGGGATTGTAAAAAAATGAAATCCCGTGACGCAATTTTGTTTTGTTTTTTTTGCACAGCTTTTTAATTCTCTTTTTTCCGTGCAAGCCGCGACCAGCGCAATACTGGTTCCTATGTCAAGATTCATGGATGCAGCGTTTATATTCCTAAGACTGAGTGGAGAAGAAAAATATGTAAGCGAGGTCTGTGTCAGTTGACGGCACTTAAAAAACAAATGGCATTGATAGCACATTCATTGTCAACAGCGCGTGGCCGAACCGTTTTGACATGAGCCGGTAACCGTTATTTTTTTTCCGGTTCAGTTCCGGTTCGGGTTTATCGCGATAACAATATAACGGTTCGGGTTCGGGTTCAGTTCCGGAAAAAATACCAGTTCGGTTCCGGTTTTCGGTTCGGTTCGGTTCCGGTTCGACACCCTGATATATATATATATATATATATATTTATAGCACTTACATAAAAGCAGAGTCACTTTTTGTTGACTTGTTATCTATGCTTGCACATGTTTGAAGGACCTTGGGTTCCGGTGTTTTAACAATTTGGGGAAGGGGGCTGGGGACTCAGAGAAGAGATGTAGCATCACATCACGGACAGGGCACACTACATCTAAGACAACGTGAGATGCTGAGCAGTGTGCTTTGATGGGCTGAGATGCTGACTTTGCATGACCTGCTCACGTGGCCACGTCATATGACCATGGAGCTCCTGTGAAGAGATGCTTTGTTTACATGAGTCTTGCACCAGCCTAAGCATTTTCTATAATGTTTCTTTGCCACTTGGTTTTTGCATGTTCACGAAACGGAGATTCGACGTCCATATTTGCAGTTGCAGATACTGCGGCCCAAATTGTCGGCTCTATTTCATTATGGAAGTGAATGCCATACCATGCTAACAGACCGTGTAGAGTGGTTCTTCTCTGGTGCCATCGTGCCTTTTCCATCGAGCGACGGCCCGAGAACTCCGACACTCTTTGAACACCTGACTCCAACCGATCTTGGAAGACCCCTCCAGTGCCGGCTGTACGGTCTCTTGCAGGGACCCTGCGTCGGTTCCTGGAGCTGCATGGCGACTGCGTGGAGCTGGTGGTGCTGGTGATGGAGGGCACCGAGCTGGGCATGTACGAGCAGCTACTGCCGCTCTACTTCCCCCGCACCCAGTGGGAGGAACACATGGCCCAGAGGGCGCTGCCAGAGGATGTGGGGGGTCCCAACGGGGAGCCCCTGCTGCCAGAGCGCATCATTCGCATCGTGGACAAGCCCTTTGGAGGAGGCGAGTCCGCCTCGCTTTTCCCTCTTGGGGCCTTGAAACTAATCAGAGGTGTTCAAATATAAAATTTATAAAAATATAAATATAAAAGATTTCTTAGGGCGCCATTAACGTTGTGGATGGGTCCTTAAGAGTCTCTCTTTCATGGTCTTGAAAACTGGAAATGTGGGAATATCAACGTTGTGAATTGTATACCAATATTAAAAATTACTAAATCAAATTGAAATGTTTTTCAATATGAGTATTCAACACTCATTGTGAATCGAGCTAAGATAACTTAAAAAAAAAAAAAAAATGTTATGGCTGGGAATATTTTTAAGATAGCATATCTATGAAAAGGAACAGCTTTGTTATGTAAGAAACATTTCACATACTTTTATGAAAAAAAAAACAATGTGGAAAGCAAAGCAATGACTGCCGTATTTGTTTAAATGTAGCCCAAGGTTTTCTTTTCTGGCAGAGTCTTTTAAAGTGGCCCTGCAATCATATTTAAGCGTCTACCTCTTTTGCGGTTTCCACGTCTCTTGGGGTTCGGGCAAGCCAGCGGGCACGGAGAGAGTAACTAAATATCAGTGAGTCATAGTTTAACCGGACGACGCGGAAACCTCCTCCACCTACGAGGGCGACCCGCGTTGCCGAAAGCGCGCAAAATATGACTTCTTTGGTCCTGGGCTTACTACTGGTCAGAGTCGCTAAAAGCTTTGTTTTTAGTCGAGATACAAAATATAAATGTCGCGAACCGTTTCAATTATGTATAAAAGTAGTTTTTGTTCAGTATTTTAGATCAGAAAAGAAACAAATGCAGTTTATAAAGTATGGAAACAAAAAAAGACTCGTCGACAAACCCGCCACCAAACGGCGGAAAAAACGGCGCATACTAGAAAGGGCTAGTGGGATGAGGTGCCAACGAACGGCGAGCATAGAAAGGTCCCGGACGTATGCGGCGGCGCTGCGGTCGTATACCGGATCGAGGATCCGACCGGTTCCGAGCGTTCCAAAGGCTTTCGGCGCAGGCTTGGCTGGCGATTTTGCCATTTGGCGGTATGGCAGCGCGAAGTGGCTCCCATTCTGAACTGATCTATGCCCCGTGTTTGCTGTCGTTTGTGGCCAATGAAGTGTTATGCCGAATTAGTCTTCAATCGCGCAGCACAAGCAATGCGAGCCGCCCTGGCCGCCCGCTTCATACAGCCTATCCAACACGTGCTTTTGTGGCGCCCTCTCGAGCCGTCGACACGGAAAAGCGGCAGCCGTGAGCGCTCTATGAGCTCCCTACTCCTCCTCTAGTTCACGGCCACTCAAGCCAGGACCTACGACGTTATGAAGGAGGTTATTTTTTGCTTGTTTTTGTAATTCTAATTTGCTTATAACTTTTAAAATAAAGCGAGATTTGAGAAAAAAAAAGTTTCTTTAAGTTACTACATTCAGTGCGCTTAGGTTCGGTGCCAATTAAAAACCAGTCAAAAAGTGGTTGCAGTGCAGCCGACCCTACAAACCGATCGGACCAATCATACGGTGTCAAAAACTTACCATCATGGCGTTCGTCATGGTTCTGCACGTGTTCCGTCATCGCTGAATTAATCATAGAAAGAAAAGTCCTATACTCTGTTTCATACTTAGTGTGCAACGCTGTCAAAGCTACTGGCGCGAGCATGGGGCTTGATCTCGTTGACCATTTGCACGTGTTCTCGCGCAAACAAAACCATAGATGAAACCACGCGCTCGCGCCAGTAGCTTTGACAGCGTTGCACGCTAAGTATGAAACAGAGTATAGTGACTTGCGCTTTGAACGCAGTGCAAATTAAAAACCAGTCAAAAAGTTGTTGCAGGGCCCCTTTAAACTTGGGGATGAAGGTCTACTAGCTATTGGTTAGGTGTAAAATTTCAGAGATCATTGTGCCAGCTTAGATGCCCCAACATGTCAACCGTTTCTCCTAACATGCTGGTGCAAAATGGCGAAGCCTGACGTGCAAGCACCGGTGCGACGCAGTGAAGCTTGACACCATAGCGCTGGTGTGAAGCAGTGAAGCTTGATGCGAGGAATCTGCGAATTCTAGAAACATTATTTCTGATTTTCTAATATAAAAAAAATAAAGCTCAAATAATTTGAGCAAGGAAGGTGTGCTGCAAATTGAATCGAATAGCAAACACTCTTTACGACTTACTTAAAATTAAAAATATTTGCAAACCACTAAAAAAAGATCTGAGCTTTTCTTTCTTTTTTTTTTTAGTTTGTATTGTGTTTACAGTGCCAGCATCTATATCTACTACCAAGAGGTTTCACCAGATAAAAATGCTTGAAGGGAGTTTCTTTTTCTTGTCGTGTGTAGGGCTGCCATCGTCTCTAAGGTCATTGTAAGTCTCCGACGTCACTACAGCAGCCCCGAGCACGAGAGGAGCTTTCTCGTATTGGGGACAACACGTCCAGGAAATATGTTAAGAATGCCTTTATCCCAATTTTTCGGCTTTCTCATTGCTTTATGATTCTTCTTAAAGCTGCTGCATTGCTTGTCAGGGTGTCTACCATGGGAATCTTCCTCACTCGGGCCTTCCTGGCGAGTGGCATCAGAGCAGAGGGCAGTGCCCCCTTTCATTTCACCGTCTTCTCAATACTCGCAGGTGTGGTAGGTGAGGAGGCTGAGCACGGGTCCCACATGGAAGGCTCGGTGGTGGTGGGACGCACCGCCTTTGCCCGCATGCAGGGGGACGTGGACAGGCACGGGGCTCGGCCCCCCGCAGACGCCCTCACGATGGAACTGCAGCGCGCCCACAGGTATCTGGGTCTCCCGCTCAAGACACTCTCGCGTGGTCATTTTAGAGCGCAGCTCTTAGGGGCCCGTTCCCGGCTTGAGCGGCGTCGCCGTCGGCGTAACCAAGGTCATCCCAAGGTCACTTGACCCCCAAGGTCATCCCAAGGTCACGTGACCCCACGGTCACGTGACCCCTCCCCAAGGGTCACGTGATCCCAAGGTCACGTGACACCCAAGGTCACGTGGCTCACCGAGTCACGTGACCCCCGGGGTCACGTGACCCCCCCCCCCCCCCCCCCCCCGATGACGTCATCAGTGACGTCACTGATGACGTCACCGGCATCCGCATCGTCAGCGTCATCATCACTGATGACGTCATCAGTGACGTCACTGATGACGTCACCGGCATCCGCATCGTCATCGTCATCATCACAGATGACGTCACCGGCATCCGCATCGTCATTGTCATCATCACTGATGACGTCATCAGTGACGTCACTGATGACGTCACCAGCATCCACATCGTCGTCATCATCACTCATGATGTCACCGGCATCCTCATCGTCATCGTCATCATCGCTGATGACGTCACCGGCATCCGCATCGTCATCGTCATCATCACTGATGACGTTACCGGCATCCGCATCGTCATTGTCATCATCACTGATGACGTCACCGGCATCCGCATCGTCATCGTCATCATCACTCATGATGTCACCGGCATCCGCATCGTCATCGTCATCATCGCTGATGACGTCATCAGTGACGTCACTGATGACGTCACCGGCATCCGCATCGTCATCGTCATCATCACTGATGACGTCACCGGCATCCGCATCGTCATCGTCATCATCACTGATGACGTCACCGGCATCCGCATCGTCATTGTCATCATCACTGATGACGTCATCAGTGACGTCACTGATGACGTCATCGGTATCCGCATCGTCATCGTCATCGTCACGTGACCCCCTTGGTCACGTGACCCCCACCCAAGGTCACTTAACCCCCCCCAGTACCCTTCCCTCCTCCTCCTCAAGAGCTGCGCTCTAATTCGGCGTTACAGGGAGTTGTAAACGGCTTTCACTTTTTTCCGTCTCCTAATTTGAGATGAGATTCTGTAACGCTCGAGTGGTACCTTCTTGGGCTAGGAACGTGTCCCGTATGCTTACCTCACATACCATCATCACTGCAGTTGTACGAATCGGTGGTTTGGTAGAGAGGCGAACAAAGGTTTGTACGAAATTATCCTTGGCGTGGAGGGTTCATCGTATTAGAGATCCAAGACCCGGTGTTTAAAAGAGTCGATTAGAGAGTTTAAAGAATGTATGGTTGCTGGACCCATCTGGCAGGTGAGAATACATTTCTTTCAGACTTCAAAACTGGCAGCAGTATTGGCCATTAAAACTTGTTTTCCTCTCAGCATGATTTAGAATCCTTGGACACAAACAGAGAAGTCGTACCCCACGGGGGGTACGACTTCTGTGAAAACCTGTGAAAACAGGTGTTTGGTGGGTGGTGCCACCAAACACCTGCTTTTAAAGCTGACATGGTCATTAGAGTGATCAGACCCTTTTAACTTCACGACTAAACATCTTTGCAAGACATAAACTGTGTTAATTTTGAGGAAAGAAATGTTGAAAGATGTTGAGGGGCCATTTATTCGCTTTGGAGGTTATTCATGAATTATACTACAGAATTGTACAATTCTTCTCTCATTGTGTAAAGAGAAATTGGGTGCCATTGAACACTACATAAATGGGACACATTGTTACTTGTGGCTTTTGAGGATCAAAAAGGGGCCAACTGAACTTACTGGCAAACTAGGTTATAAATTGTGCAATTTCATTCACTGTAAATATGGTTTAATTCAGCACAGTGGCATTTCGGTATCTGGAGACAAATCTAGCTTCCTGAACTCGACGCTCAAACTTTCTACGGAAATATGTGAAAGTGCTCCTTTCAAAATGGGTCTCACTTGCAAAGTGTCGTCAGCAACAAATAATAAACTTACCTAAAATGGAAAAAAAAAAGAGAAGCAAGACAATCCATTTTTCTATTTTCACCACACAAGGTTGGAGAACTAACTCCGTGTTGAAAGATTAAGACAAGCTGTCTGGCTTTTTTTGCGTTTAGTAGTTTCTTTCAGTTCAGGTCAGTTACCACCAATGCACTCATTCTAGTAACTAAGGTGGGGTGAATGCGAGCATGCTGGTGTACGTCGGACAAAACTGAAATGTGTCGGGACCAAGAATATGACCAAACCAGACTGTGCAGGCCTGAGGACTCAACCCTTGAGCCTTGTGTATGATATTGGGCTGATTTGGCTGTTCATTACTAGTGAAGGTGAAGAAAGGCAACCTTGCAGGTATGAACGCCTCTTGCGAAGAGCGAGGATGGAGGACCTGCGAGCAGTGCGAGAGGCCCGCTTTCTCTACGAGGGAGGCCGGGATCGCAAGGGTCGTCCCGTCTTTGTCTTTGTGGGACGACGCTTCAGGGCATTGGACCCCGAAAAGGTGAACCTTTGGCTGCAGGCAGAAGGAAAGATTGGCAGTCAGCTTTGACTGGAGACCGAGCTACAGTGCAGTTGATGCAGTGCCACTTACAGACCGCAGAAGCATTTATACAGTCGGGGTTTAGCCTGGCTTCCTATAAACTTGTAATTTGTTCTGTTGTCTTTCATGTTGGCCAGTGCAGTGCAGTTGCTAACTTCAGATCTTGTACCTTTGTGACAACTATACGCAGCTTGTGTAATGAAGAGAAGATATGCAAGACAGTGTGCTTCTGTCTTTTCTCTTCTGTAGCTTGTTTTGTGTCACAGTATCTGCTACTAGCTTTTGATTTGCCTCTTCCTGCCGGACTTTGTAGAACAGAAGCACCTTCGACAGCTGCGACCTTACACTCGTAACGTTTAATGGCTGCTTGGTTCCAACACTACAGTTGAATTTGTGCATGAGAGAGGTCTCGCAGGGTCGTAGAGCACTTTGACCTAGACCTGCTTCGGTCCAATGTGAAATTCACTCATTGGTTGCTTGTGGTCATATTGATGCCACTGACCCAGCCTAGAGCCACTAAATGAGCTATGCTTAGAGTATCAGCACTCTGTTCCCCGATATTGTTGTGGGCGCCGCCATCTTGGTGCTTGTGCAGAGCAGATGCAACTGCTGATTGTCATGATTCAAAAGTGTGACTTCCTGTGCATTAGATTCAGTGTTAGGAAGCACATGTAACATTGCTTTGCTCTAAACATTTCTGGAGGACAGAAAAGCATTTCCTGTGATTTCGGATAAAGCTTCAGATAACTAACAACCATGATATTGAGCCACAAGATGGCCAAGTGTCATCACTCTGAAGTGTAGCTTATTTATTGACATTAATGCAGCCTAGCTGAAACTTCTGAAAATGGACAGTATATGTAGTGCTCTTTTATATCGGACTTCAATGCCAATGTAGATACTTTTCTTTAAAGTGTCCCGAAGCAAATGGAATTCTGCTCCCATTTAAAATATGCTGCTCTCTAACCTTAGACCTTTTCTAGTTTTTGAGAGTGAATGTGAGTATGCCCACACTTACAAAATGCATAGAGGTATTTATTTGCCTCTGTGAAGAGTTTGCACTATAGGCCTCCTGTGCTGAAGCTTTGAACAAACCGTAGCGCCCTCATTTTGGGTAGTACAAGCTCACCTGATTGAGCCTCGCACTACTTATGGCACATTGGTTGAGCTTTTATAATTCTGTGTGATGCTGAAGAACGAAAAAGCACCTTTGGATGCCAGAAATGGGCCTGACTCAACGTTGCAAGAAAATCGAAAATGCCAAATTCATGACACCACCGCTAGGGCACGCGTCTCTTATCTCTGGGTGGTGACGTCAGAACACCTGTGTCGCGACGCTTTCATTTTGTTTTCCTTTTCATGTCTACTTTGGAACGCATGAAACGGCATCTCTTGGCTCGCTCTTAGTGTCTTAGCTTTGACGGCGTTCGAATTTTTGTTGTTTCTTTGTATTTGCATCGCGATCTCGCACTTCGCACCAGAGCATGCACGCTTCTGCATGCGTGACAGTTTGAGACGCTAGAATTTGTACTACCCAAAACAAGTCCTAACAAGTCGCTTTTCGCAGCACCCCCTGGGCAACGCAGGAGGCCTATTGGGTGCAAGTGGCAGCTCCATATCCTGCGAGCTTTGGGTGACTCTGGGTTTCATTTGCGTCTTTCTTCGTCTGCAGGTGCTTCTGCAGCTGTTGCTGGCCCTGGACTCCGTGGCCCCGGTGCAGCCTTTCTCGGTGGTGTACCTGCACACCCTGGCGGAGGAGCCTCCGCAGCTGGGAGAGGTGCTCAGGGACGCCTTCGAGCTGCTGGAGCCCAAGCACAGGCAGAACCTGCACACACTCTACCTTGTACATCCAGGCTTTTGGACACGGGTGAGGGCCCACTGCGTGCAGCTAGGACAAACTAGGCTCACTACATAGGGAGTTTCACCGCATGGCCGAAACCAAGAAGCCACCCTTTTCAGCACAATGTAAGATTGAATATGGTGGTAAACCCTGGCAGTAGGGATGGCAAAGAGTTAAAACAGTAAGAGAGACAGGCGAGCTTGCCTGCAATTTAAGCATTTTAACCCCTTGCCTACTCATTTTTTTTCTTTAAAGATCGTACAGAAAGCTTTATTTAAATCAAGCAATTTGCGTCAAAATAAACAAAAATGTTTCCTTGGCTTTCAGGCGTAGTCTCGTGCTCTATACCAGGACTTCTGGTCTTGTCCTCTTCTTCAGTAGTTCTTCACGGTATGATAGCGCTGAAAACATTCAGGAACATGAAGAGCCACCTTGCATTGTCCACATTCCCATGTTGTTTCACTCCGTTTCTTGTTGGCTGTGCACACTTTGCACGCCCGCGTCGGGTTCTTCTTCTTCTCAGTGGGTGCGATGTGTTGCACAAAGTGACCCCAACACTTTGCTTGTAAGCGAAGCGGAGTGTCGCCGTTGGATGGCCTTCCGCGAGTTTTATAGTCCGGAAGTTTCACACTCTCCAGAATTTCTTCAGCAAGATCCAGGCGGAAGTCAACAAAGTTCTTTGTTCTGCAGTCTCAACTCAACTTCTTGTAGATTACATACGAGTTGAATACAGCAATATCCATCACATAAAAAAAGATTTTCTGGTAGCCTTTGACCAATTTGCGCATCAGCGGAAAGCAAGCCACCATTTGATCTTGCTTGTCGACGCCGCCCATTCCTATGTTGTAGTCGAGAACACACCTTGGCTTGATGACGTCTTCGGCATCGCTTTGTCCCTTCCTCTTGATCCATCTTTTCTTCCCTGTTGCGGTCATGTCGGAGTTAGAATGCATTGTGGACAAGATGTAGACATCCTTTCTGTCGTGCCATTTTACTGCTAGTATGCCGTGACTAGACCTGGACTCGACTTCTCCTTTTTTGAGTTTCTTTGCCACCAGGTCCTTTGGCATGTTTGCCCTGTTTGGTCTAACAGTTCCTACAGCATGAGTTTTGCCTTCCTTGAGCTTGAGGAACAAATTTGGAGATGTGTACCAATTGTCAAGGTATAATATGTAGCCCTTCTCCAGCAGCGGCTTTCCAAGTTCAAGGACCACGCTTTCACTTGCGCAGGTAGTTTTGTCTCTTCCTTCATCTTTCCCAGTGTAGATCTTGAATGCAGAACAATATCCCGAGGACGACTCACACAGCTTGTAGAATTTTATTCCAAATCGAGCTCGCTTGCTGGGATTGAACTGCACGAAGCACAGGCGCCCTCGAAACTTCATCAAACTTTCGTCGATGGAAACCTTTTGGTCGAGTGTGTACACAGATGCAAACTTCTCGTTCATGTGCTCAAGCACAGGCTTCACCTTCCGGAGACGGTCACTCTTGTCGGCCGTTTCATTATCAACGAAGTGAAGAAATCGAGAGATTAGCAGAAACCTCACATAGGACATTGTTTTGCCGAAAATTGGGGTCTCCACTATGGACCTCTTGGACCAGTTCATTTTGACTGTGTGTTTTTTCACTTGCGTCATAATGATGCACAAGGCAAAGTATGCCTTTATCTCATCCGGAGTGGTGTCAAACCATTGCTCCTCATAGCATTTCTTGGGACGATCCTCGTCGCCCATCTCTTGTTCGGCGTAGCGATTTGTCTCAGCAGAGACAGACGCCCAAAAATCATGACTTGCAAACACGGAAAAGGTCGACAAGGCGCTTGTCTGCTCACCAAGACTGCGTTGAACCCTTGCTGACACACCTGGGGTTTCTCCAAAGGTGAACTGAGCAGGCTGGTTGTCCCTCTTCTCCCACTTCCACTGACGTGCAGACGCCGAAGTCGATGAAATGCTTCCAGGATTCGCATCGTTTTCAACACTTTTCTCACTGTCCGTTGAACTCTCATCGGATTCCGAGTAATCGGAAAGGCAGCAGGATTCGTCGTCAGAAATACTGGCGCATTCATCACTTTCAAAAAGAAGTCTTTGTATATCTTCGTCCGCCAAAGCAGACCTCCGCGCCGAAGACATGTTTTTGGCGCGCTTGCTTACAATAGCGCGCTTATTTTTTGTCAATGGAGCGCCCTCTCTCTGTCAAAAGGCAAAGCAAACAAGAAAAGAACCCAAGGTAAACAGGAGCAACAGGGGTAGTGCTGCCATCTGCCGCAGAGCTCGCAAAACAAGCTCTGAAACCGAAACACGAGTCACACTCGTGGTCGGGTTTTATGGTCCGTAAATAGCGGCACGAGTGACACTCGTTATTAGTAGGCAAGGGGTTAATGCGATAGCATTCTTTAGGTGCCCCCCGCCCATTTTCATCCCCGATTTCATAGACCTTTCTGGCCTCCCAATGCGCAATAGACCATTTCAGCTCACTGTACTTGCACCCCATTATGCTGCTCGTGTGTGGAACGGCAGTACGCACTCCTTCACATTCGCACCCTTTTCAAAGGGCCTGACAACCTCGATGTCGTCCTAGATGTTGTTCTAAAGGTTGTCCTAGGGGTTGTTCTTGAGATCACCCTAGACGTTGTCCTAGACATTGTCCTTGAGGTCACCCTAGAGGTCGACTCTAGATGATGTCTTTGACGTCGTTCTATAGTTCGTTTCAGCTTCGGTCCGAGCGCGGCCGATGTTATGAGCCGAAGGGCCTATCAAACAGCGAAAGAGGCACAACGTCATGGCATGCTCTCTGCAGTAGATAGGACCAGCCGGTATTCGCCGTATTTCTGTGCGTGCTCCTCCGCCGGCTAGTCCTATCAAGCCCAGAGAGCGCGCCATGACGCTGCGCTTTTTGCGGTGTTTGATTAGCCCTTCGGCTCATAACATCGGCCGCGCTCGGACCGAAGCTGAAACGAAGTATAGAGGTCGTCCTTGAGGCTACCCTAGAGGTTGTTCTAGACGTTGTCCGCTAGGACATCGTTCATGGCCTCATAACAAAAGGAGGGAAACATGATGAATGCTATCGCAATTCATAGACAGCCTACAATAGTGGTTTCTGTAGCCAATTTTTAAGCATTCTTTCACTATAGTGTGTTGTCATTTCAATGTGCTGTCGTTACAATAGCTGAGTTGGGTGACTCCATTTGTGTTGTGCTGTGCGGACGGGTATATTCAGTCCACTCTTAGCTATATCCGGCCTCAAGAGGGCGTCAGTGTCTGGGAGGATGGAACAGTCTGAAGGGAAAAGGAAACTGATTTTGGACCTGGAAAGAAAAAAAAAAGGACACTCATGCACACACTTGCTTCACTTCCATATCTTTATTTCTTCCTACTTTTAAATAAACTTGAAAAGTGTTGGCAGCATATATGATAGACTATAGTGTGGGCAGAATGCTCCAAAAGCGAAAGAAATCTTGGTGCGAGTGGCTATGGTGAGAGACAATTTTTGTTGGCTAACAATACAAATCGGATACATCTGCCTACCTAGTTCCTTATTATCTGTCCGTCTAGGTTTTAATTGTTTCCGATGGTTTCGCAGCCCCCTGCAGTTGTTTGCCGCTAACAGTGGTTCTGCCATTTTAGGTTCATGTCGAGGATTGCAGCTGTTACTTGTCGCCGTGTTCCGACTAACGGTCAAGAATCTGATTTCTCCGCTCGGTAGGGCAATATTTTTCCCGAGTAGAGGGGTTCCAATCGGATAAGCCAATTCAAATGCACTAGGCTTTGCCGCACTCAAGGCTAGCCAGTACGGTGCGGTGTGTCAAGACCAGCGGCATAGCCAGGAATATTTTTCGGGGAGGGCTGAGGTGGCTGGGACGTCCATGACTTGGGGTGTGGAGAGGGGGAGGGGGGGTCAAAATGCATGTGTGGTATATTATTCGCGACTCCAGCGACCTATAGGGGGCGCCACCACCAAACAAACATGGCGGCTGAGTCCAGGTCGCGTCGGCGACCTGGACTTTAACAGATTTTCTTTTGTTGAATGCCCAATTTTATAGGTATTTGAACTGAGACGGTTAAGTCTAGCTGGTGCACATAAACTTGCAAAGCATAGTTTTGTTTTCCCGGTGTTTTTTGTTCTTTTCATGTCAAACTTTCGTTTCGGGGATTTCGTTCAAAACCGAAACTATGGGCTCCGGAGAGACGGTAATATACTAATCAGTTTTGATCATCTAAGGAAAGCGGCGATGACTACAGAATTGTTCCACCGAGAGTTATTTGCAGTTAACTCGCATGCCTCGACCGTGCGACTTATCTGTCCGGGAAATCGAGCTTTTGTGCGTATCCGCGTTTAAGAAACAGCTCCAATCGTCTGCTCGGTCAACAACACAGCCTGCAGGAAAATTACGAAAATTAAGCAAGCGCTTCTTGAGCCAAGGATGTTAACCATGTTAACCCGCCGGCGCCCTATTAAGCAGCTGATACTCGTATTTCAATTCAGGTTTTAGTAGCAATCAAGAAGTCATTTTGACGAGCGGGTTATGTATTATATTACGTACTATGGGGGGGGGGGGGGGGGGGGGAGTCCCACTAAAGCGATATTAGTATATTCTTCGGGTTGAAATATGAGCTTAGTTGACTAGCTATTAGGTGAACTGCTGAATAAAAGTATATTTGACAAACAGAGAGATAGTACTAAAACGTAGCCAAATGGTTCTCTAGCCAGCAGCACGGAGACAAACTGAAGAGAGTCTTCATCGGAGATTCACGCAGAACCTCTCTGCATTGAACTTTGCTTCGAATCCTGAACGGAGAAAATGAGTATTTTTTGTGGCCGGTTAACCTGAGCAATGTAGACGTATATTGCTGCTGGCTTCGACGGGAGTATAATATAAATATTGGAGGCGCGATAGATGAAAATGCCGTCACAGCTTCTAACGTTGCGAGACTTGTCCGCCACCTTTTGGAAACAGAGAATTTCCCTCACTAATCATATGCAGCGAGCAGGTTGTCCTGAATCAAGTAATTGCGAAATCAGCCCAACTCTTTCAGTGTGGTCCAGAGGCTTTTTGGTTGAAAAGCAGCCAAGGTGAATAGCCAACGCATCGACCGGCGTGGGTGGCTCAAACTTGAAGCTAATTGAACACAACCAAACTCGAGAAAAACAGCTGTCAAACCTTCCCATTCACTTGACTGCAACATTGGTGTTCCCTCCAGTGAAATGCCTTGTCTGTCGTCCTCAGTCCACTGTTCTACATCCTTATAAAGAAACCACTTATCAGTTACCAAGCAGTCGTCATTTTGAATGTGATCAGAGACAGACAAGAAATCAAAACGTTTTTCCGTGATTCCTCCCCATCCAAGAAATCGAAAGCACGCGACCGTGTGTTGTGGAGTAAACGGGCTTTCAAACACTTGATGGGAGGAAACAATCTGCTGAGGCTTCACCTCACTAATGAACACTCAGGCAAACTTAAGAAATATTCGGACCTTTGTCAAATTACATTGCTCGCCACCGCGCCGACAACACGTGTCTGCGAAAGCCACCAAAGACACGGAGGGGCGCGGAGCGACCTGGTCCGGCTGGTTCCCGGTTTTCCCGCTTGGTGGCGTCCGTTTTGCTGGAGTCGCGAATAGGGTCGGCTGAATTTCAGGGGGGGGGGGGGGGGCTGAAGCCTCATAAGCCCCCCCCCCCCCCCTGGCTACGCCCCTGGTCAAGACAGCCGTCGTTCGCTCTCCCGTAAAGGTGGCGGCCTGGTGGTTCACCGCGTTCAAGGTGCCCGACATGCGCGGCAAGGTGAACATGGTGTCACGGCTGGACGAGCTCTTCCTGGACGTGGCCCCCGAGCAACTGGACCTGCCACGATTCGTGCTGGAACACGACCTCCTGGTAAGTCCGACACGCGACTCTACGACCGCCCAGTACGGCGCCCGGAGCCTGTCTTTGGCCGGCGCGTCAATCGTCCCGTGGTCCCAAAGGTCCAAAAAATTGCATTTCAGGAGCCGATGCGTCACGCTGTCAGACGTCGCAATCCCGGTGGTCGGTCTTAGAAATGCTGGCGAAAAAGGCGGGCAGACACGAGTGTCGCCGTTGTTGCGGCATCCCTTCTCGCATCTCGTTGTCTCTCTAGCTGCAGAGCAACGTAGAGCAGAACAGGTGACAGTACGGAGCTTCTTCAGCGTCGCGGGCGGAAATTGAGGGACCACTTTTGGGGACACGATAGAAACGCCGGTCGAATGCGCGCTCTGGGCACCGAGTCCTTGGAGTGCCTTGTTTTGGAGCTTCTACTTTGCTAGAAAAACTAACTGCCTCGTCGGCGGCTTGCATTCCCAGTGTCCAGAATTCATTTGCGCGCATTGGCTGCGGCGATGACGATCCCATGGATGGGTGGGAGCGACCAGAGAGCCGGTTGGGCTTTTGGAAGAGAGGTTACGATACGAGGCGTTCTCATGTGCCGTTCGGGCGTAGAATGATCTGTATAGTTAAACCAACGAACCGAGTGCTACGAAAGTTTTCACAAAGGTGTCTTTAGGTGGTTCATTCATCATGTACTCAAATTTTATGAGTGTAGGATCCAACAAAAAAAGAAACAAATAAAAAAATACATGTTTTTTTCTTATGCATGGGGAGGAGGACGGCAAAACTGCCTGGATGACGCCGCTACTCCCAGATGACAAAACGTATAGCAAAAACGTGAAGTCTTCTGTGAGACGGTTACCCAAGAGCAGATCCAACAGATCAGAGCGTATTTGGTACCGTCTGTGAGTAGCGGTGTCAGCCAGACAGTTCTTGCTGTTTTCTCCCCCGTGCATAGGAAAAAAACAATTTTTTTCGGGCTTAGTTTTTCTTTTATTGTTGAAACCAACTCATAACATTTTAGTATGATATAAGTGCACCACCTGAAGACACCTTTGTGAACAATTTCAGTGCACACCGTTTATCGGTTAATTTATACGACAACACCCCGTAGTTAAACGTGTCTCGAAGTTATCTCCCCAGTTGAATCACTCTAAAGGCTCTGTTATACTCCAACGTAACGCGCGCGCAAGCGAACGCTGGCCGAAGCCGGCTACGCCACGTCAGTCACGCCGCGCGCGTCAAAAATGCAACCTCTCTATACTCCGGTGGCCCTGGCGACTCCTACGGCGCGCGTCGGTGGGTCGCCAGCGCGGCGCATGCGCAGAATATGGCTACGAGGGCGCGCTTCCTGCGAAAGTGCGCCATTTCCGGTTCCTTTTCATCTCGAATAGCAGACGAGAATTCTCGCGCTTCTTGAGCGCCAAGTTCGAGCGATGGCGTGGACGTACCTTGCCCGACGAAAACTCGCGCTTGCACTGTTGGTGCACCGCCTGCGCCGCAAGCGTAGGCGGTCAATGTACATACGGTACATCTTTGACAAGCGCACGGTTTACGGTACTCAAGCTTCCTCGTGTCGTAGACACACGGGTGAGGACGAATTCCCTCTATGAGCTTCTCTACGACCGAGTCGGATTCTTCGAACATGGCGCGACACGCAGTAGTGCTCCCGTCGTCTGCTATTGCTCGTATTCGCCGCGCTTTCCGCGCGAGGGCTGCCGGGAGCCAGCGCGTGATGCATCCTGGTCCGGCGTCGCCGGCGCGGCCGGCGCGGAATACGGCATGCTCCATTTTGGCGTCGAGGCGGTCAGGCTGCGTCGAACGCCGCCGGTCGCGTCGGTTACGCCACGACGCCGGAGTATAGAGCGTCGGGTTTTCGCCGACGTGATGTCGCTGTGACGCGCTCACGCGCGCGCACGCGTTACGTCGGAGTATAACAGAGCCTTAAGTGGAGGCGTCGGAAATTTTCGCTGCCCCGGTAATGTTCAATGGCTCTAATCCCTATGAAGGGGCCTTTAAAGCGCGTCTGGCCTCTCTTTTTCTACGAACCTTCAGCTGCATGGATCTCGTCCACAAGGCCTGGCACAGGGTGCCCAACAGTAGCCAGGGACGGACCCGCCCTGCTCCGAGGACCGATTCACGGCGTGCCTTTCCCTTTTGTACATTTACCGAAACAAAATACAGCAGCTGGTACCAAAGCAATAAGGCTCTCTGTCTTAGTATTGCCAGTGGCGGGCGGGCACGATAAAAATGCCGAGCTCTTGTTTTGGGTTGTCTGTGTCCCCCTTATGGACCCGTGTGCCCCGACATGGCTGGTACAACCTTAATAAGCCGTGCGCAACGTGTAAAGGTTGGGTTTCTTTTTGTCGCCACGTGACCGTGTAATGGAAGAGCCTGACTTGTTTGCCCATTCATGGATCAAATGTTGCTACATGCCACAATGTTGCGGTGGTTAGAGAAACTTTGGACTGGATTCATTAGAAGATTTGCAGATGTTTCCAAACTGGGCATTGCACTCGCAGATATTTCATAGTGACTGCCACTTGTTGCCAACAGTTTTTAGAACCAACGTGGTGTCGCATTCGCAAAATATGAAAGGTTTAAGGTAAGGTATTTTATATTTTTGTTCGAGGGGTGGTACGATCGGGACGTGTGTCTTCTGTTTCTTTGGCTGCTGTCATGAGCATTTTGCAACATGATAGTGTGCCAGTCCAGAGAATGATCAAACACTGTAGCCATCTGGGTGGGCACTCAAAGTTTTTGCTGAAACGAAACAGGCAATGAAATAGCCCACAGACCTGACTTTTGGGACAGGGATGTTAGGAAGTGAAAGTGTAAAAAATGGTTGTGCTTTGCACAAACATTTCTGCAAGATACACGGAATATGTTGCAGGCTTGACGATCCAAATGTCTAGTGTTGATTTTTATTTGCTTGCTAGCTGACAGTTAACATATTTTTCTTATCATAGTCTGCTCCTGGTATAAGCTTCAAAAGGGCAAATTTTGGCTGAAAAAAAAAAGTGTTTTCTTACATATTTTGCATCCAATGCATAGTCTGCATTCAGTGCGTAATCCGCACATAAGAAATTCTCATACAGAGCACACCTTGAAATATGCCAGCTCTATTAATGCATAAAGCTGGTACCGTATAAACATCATCATTAATGTAATAATTATTCTTTATTATTTCGTTCCTCAGAATGACCAGTCTTAATATGAAGAATCTTTGGGATTATACAACTTGCGCAACACAAAAATAGGAATACAATAAGATTATGATGAGTAAATCAAAGTTTCGAGTTCACGTTGAATTTGTAAAAGCATCTAAAGACTTATTTGGTGAAATAGTGTCGAAAGACACTTGCACGCGGGTGATTGGACACACTTTTTCCTGAGAACTAGGGTAGAACAAACAGGAGGGCCTGCCATATACGCAGAGGTATATGAAAGTTAACAGAAGACAGTAAGCTGCTACCTATTTGGCCTCAAGTTATTGTATGCAACATTAAAATATCTCGCTCACATCTACGACTTCATAACATCTGTAAGCTGAGAGTATCAAGTATTTAGGTATAGTCGTAAAAAACACCTGAACTAGTCTCTAAATATTGATCGCAAACGATTGAATAAATTTATTTTGTATTTTTTCAGTTTGCAATGGGGGGGGGGGCATCAGTTGCCACCAAAGAATTCCACACAATGCTTGCAAACTCGGGGCGGGAACGAATCAGACTGCACAATAAGTGAATATTACACAATGAATTCGAAAATTCCTAGGTCAAACGGCAAATCATGCCCATGCCATATTACAGTTGAACCAACAATTTAAGAGACATGGTAAGGAGAAAAAAAAAAAAAAAAAAGATTGCTATCGAAATCAACACCAAGGTCACAAGCTAGAGACACACATAAAATAGTGGTGGAACCAAAACTGTAGTCATTTAAAATCGCCTCCCGTCTCCTACACATTAATGGCACTTTGGTTTTATCGGGATGGATCAACAAAACATTTGAAGAACACCACTCATGCACACGACACATCATCCTGCAAAAGTGCACAGTCAGCAAGTGACCTGACATTCAAAGAAAGCTTTGAGTCGTGGGCAAGTAACAACAGCTGATGATTTTTGATGCACAGCTCAATATCATTAATAAATATAGGAAACAATAGTGGTCCTATGTCGGACCCCTGGGGCACGCCAGACAAAGGAACATAAGCATCAGAAAAACTATTCAAATTTTGCACACTGCTTTTACAATCGGATAAGACTGAAACCAGCCGGTGAGTGCAGGAGAAACTCCGTGCGTAGAGAGCTTATGCAGAAGCAACTCATAGTTTACATTCATTGTCAAATGCCTTAGAGATGTTGAAGTAGACTGTCAACTTGATCACCAAGGAAAATATCTGAAGAGTAACCCTCTCGAAAGTGATTTGCCAAACCATTAGCGACCTCTTGTGAAGAAAGTAAAGAAATGCTGTTAGCCGTGGCCTTTGTGTATGTTTTTACCGTATCGCCAGAACTCATCTGGTTTTCGAAACAAGCTATTTTCTACTCAAAGTTCCGGAGCGCATCCGGAGTGCATATTTTATAGAATGCTTGTGAAAAAGGTTTCTTCATGAGCATTTTATATATCTTCATTGTTTCATGCCACAAATGTACACCAATTCACTTCAAGAGCCTATGAAAGTCCACTTTTCTTCTCATATAATATCATCGCCATTCTTTGGAAAACTGAGCTGGATATTTGGAAGGTCTTGTGATGCTTTCGGTTGCGGTATTAATGCAGTTTTTTATTTAAAACTTCTGGCCAGTCAATGCTTTGAAACAAAAAATTATATGAACCTACCTAGTTACCAGTGCATTAGGAGTAACAAGAAAAACTTTGACAAGCAAGCTGCTTTCAGGAAAGACAAAATTACACACTACTAAAAGGTGGGTGAAAACATTTAAATGAGACGTTTACAAATCCCTCTAATTGCGAAATTAGAGCGCAGCTCTTGAGGTGTTTTGATTTTGCGATATACCGTGACAGGAGGGTGCGCAGGAGGAGGCGGGGAGGGCACAGAGGAGGAGGAGGGTACCGAGGACCCTCTCCTTCCCCTCCTTCATAACCTTCTCTTCTCTTACAGTTCCCCACTAAATTTAGCTGGAACATTGACACCACGTGACCTCAACACCAATTCAGTTTCTCCGCTAAATTTAGAGGGAGGAATTGACGTCACATTACTTTGTGTCACACCACCTATGAACAAATTCAGTTTCTCGGCTAGATTTAGCGGGAAAATTGACGTCACGTGACTTCAACACCAATTTCGTTTCTTTGCTAAATTTAGTGGGGAAACTGAATTGGTGTTGGTCATGTGGCGTCAGTTTTACCGCTAAATTTAGCAGGGAAATTGAATGCAGTGTTGCATTATGGGACGTCACAGACCTACACACCAATTCAGTTTCTTTGCTAAATTTAGCAGGGAATTGAATAGGTGTATAGGTCTGCGACTCCCCGTAATGCAACGCGCGCGGTTACTTTGACGGTGACGCTGCGAAACACGGGAACGAGCTCTTAAGAGCTGCGTTCAAAACATCAGGGCTAATAACATGTATAGTCTACGCTGTAGACTATAAATATTCAGGAAATATGGTAGTGTTGTTTTTTGCACCTTCAAAAAAAAAAGGAAGATTAATCAGTATTCAGATATTATGAAAGGTATTCTAATTTAGCTGTTGTTTACGCACTTTGTAAGATGCTTGGATGTTTCAGTTGTCTAATTCATAAAGAGTGGATTTTTGTTTTTTTTACCGTGTTTTACAATGTTGAAATTGTGTTCCGGGACTGTTTGTTCTTGAAACTGCCCCTTGTTAATTAAGTTCAGCATTTTATACATTTGCAATAGGAACATTAATCTTGAGTTTGCATAATGTTGCAATGGCCCTACTGGTTCAAAAAGTCATGCATGACAGACGGTTACTACATTCTTCTCACATTTCTGAAGCTACCTAAGCCAAATTCTTCTCTTCTTTCCAAAGCTAAGCCATCCCAGTTTCAAAAAGAGGGTATCTTTATTACATAGGGCTTTTACTCTAATTTGAAATTTCCCCAGCACAGTCGAGTATCCCACTGGCATACATACTTGCCAACTGCAGTTTAGGGAACTTGTCGTTCTGCATGTGCACCTTAGGCAAAATGAACACCCACGAACAAAAAGTGTATTCTCTTAGGATCCTAAGGCCCCAAGAGAATAAATTTCTGAGTCTTTGGCCACGAGGGACGACGGATTTATCACCATGTTTACGGTAATTGATATGGCTGGCATTATTATAGTTAAGGATTTATATTTTTAAACTATCTTTGGTCTGTTACTCTCTGCACTGGGCCAGTTTCATGGAGCACATGAAACTACAGAGTGGATCACATTGACGCTTTTGGGTAGTGAGAATGAGAATCCAAAGGGGAAGATAAAGGAACAGAACGATGGAAGGCAACATCTCAAACCTCGCTGACTTGTTTATTCAGTAATGTCTTCATATGTGCAACATTCTCAAGGTCACCAACCAACCACCACACGCATAAAAAACGAACAAAAAAACACCCTCAGGTTCAGATCACAAGTGTACACAAAAAACCTGGCATACATCATCCCCACAACAAAAAAAAAAGGGGGGGGGGGGGGGGGGAACTAACGTCTTTTTGTTATATTGTTAGTGGTTTGTCTTTCTGTGATCTGATTTGCAAGGACAGTCGGGGTTCAAATACGTCTTTAAAGAAATTGCCTTTTTTTTCTTTTTCAGAAAATGCAAATATACCCTTGTTTTTTTTTCTTCTTAGTTTTAGGATGTATCTTAGGTCTTTCATGTATGCTTGTGTCCTTAACCTGTGTGTTTTTTGTTTTTTTTGTTTTTGTGTATGTGGTAAACGAGTGATAAACAAGTCAGTTGTGTTTTAGACATTGCTTTCTGTCATTGTTTCTTTCTCGTCCCTTTTTGGATTCTTCTCATTCGCCACCCAGCCTTAGGTGGTTTAAGAAAATGGTTAATCTACAATAGCTTGCCTGCACCATCACTGTTTTATCATAAATACTATTAGTTTCGTGCATACGCTTGACATTTTGGCTACCTTGCTTGCAAAGCCGGTAATCTCAAACCGTTAGAAGGCAAAATCGGGAAAGCCATTGATTTGCCAGCCCTAGCAGGAGTTATTATTCTTCTGGGAACATGTCTCTATATGTTGATACTTTGTCCGGCATTATCAAGTGGGTGGTATACGGTACAACTGTGCTTTGTCAGTATTTTGTGTCATTATAGGTTACTTGGCAGAGGGATGTAAGAGTGACAGAATTAATAACATTGCTGATCAGGTAGCATTATGTAGATGTAGAAGTTCCGCTGTGAATCCATGGTCTGGGCAGACTTGTGCAATAGATGAGATTGTGACTGCAGTACAACTTTCATCTTGCAATATCATTCAATTAAAATTTACAACAGGTCAGAAACTCCACCCATCCTTAAACGGAAGTGCATTCTCATACCAGTGCACAATGGATGTGCAACAAGATTGCTGTCAAATGTATTAAGAAACATGCATTTTTTTTTTTCGTTGTCTGCAGTTTGCATTGAATAATCACCGAGTCGTGCTTTTGTAGAAAATTACCTGAGACTAGTAAAAGATGAGAACTTGGTACAAAAAAGAAAAAAGACAGGAATAGTCTTGGGTAATTTTCGACATGATCAACATCCATCAGCTTGGCTGCATCACTGTATTTATGCTTTTGTACTTCCTTAAAAAACAAAAAAACAAACTCATTTTTTAACATGTTTTTTTGCACAGATGGAAAGCATGTTAGTTTCGAAATCCTCCTTCATTGTATAAATTCTCCTGGAAATGAAAGAAAAGTGAAAAACAAGTGTTTTCCTTTTTTTTTGCTTTTCTTTTTTATTGTTATAAGTGCACAGAGGGAGCACAGCACACGGCCATTGCCTTTGTTGTGTTGGATGACAGCACAGGTCTCTTTTTTTATGGCTGAGCGGTTTCGCAGCGCATTACATTATTTTGTTTCTGCCATGAATCCATAAAAAAAGTTTAAAGCTGTTGTAAGTAGGTAATAAAGAAATTTAACACATCTTTCTTTTCTTTTTAGCAGCTGTTTACATAATGTTTTTGAGTGAGGTAGTGGAATAACTGCTTCACATGAGGTAGTTGCTTTGTACTTTTGTGCCATTTAATGCAGAGCCTTCATCATATTTCTCTGCTTGCACAACAGCTGCACTCAAACTTCCTTCCAGTGAAGTTGTCTCTTCCTTGTTCCTTTTGCTGTTTATTACCGATAAAGTCTTTATTTGGCTTTGTGATTAAGGAAATGATGCGCTGGGGTTAATTTTTGTTCTCGGTATATACTTGACCAGATGTGCTCACGGATGTTTGGACTGACGGTGTCGTTTCAAAGCAGCTGAGCACAGTTTCACACTGATAACCGGGAAGGCGGATTTTGCCATATTTTTGTGAAGTTCGATGGACCTGTGTAAAAAGCGCCATATATTATTTTTTGTGAAGTAACGATGGCTCCAATATATAACTTCCTAACTTCTTCGAATGGAATAAGATGGAGGAAGCCCGACTGTATGCATTTTAACAACCTCGGTGCACAAGATAGGGAACCACCACCACCTCCTGAAACCAAGCTTTTGTCTTGGTGACAACAGGGGTGACAACACATTGTTTAATACAGCAGCCGCATCGTTCAGCCAATATCGGCCCCATGAATTTGTCAGATTGGTTCAGTGTTGAATAGATTACATTATCTAGCATACCAGCCTATAGATTAAGTAATCTGCGCAGCACATGTGCATTGTGTAGGAGTGATAGCACTTTCCGCTTGAATCAATTGTCCTTTTCCTGGAATGAAAGGGAGGCGCCCTCTTGTCGTAAGCGATAACGATATCTATGTGAAAAGGGTTTAGCCTGCTCTTTCATCTCTGCGCGAAACTTTACATTTTTTTGTGTGTGTGTGTTTTTTACATGAAGCGGTGGCATAGCGCGTCTGGTAAACAATTAAAGTATGAAAGAAAACAGTCTGTTTGGGACATTGTCCTCTGTATGACACTAGTAGGTCTCAGGATTTCTCTGCGAACGGCGACAACAAAGAAACCAACAAATAAATATTAATAAGTAAATAAAATAACAGCGCAGTAGCGCTACGACTCTCCAAAGGGCCAACTGCGAGCGTAGTAGTCGCGCAGGACGATGATGGGCATGTTCCGTTCTTTGCCCGTGATAAACACCGGACGTCACTGTGCGCCAGCTGGGTGTTTGTTTTCGCGGAACTCCATTGTTTGTTTGCGCCTTTTCGGTAGTGAGATATGTTTTTGCGCTATTTCACGACGGCTGTCCACTTGAATCTTGAGAAGAAGAAGAAAAAAAGGGGTTGGGGAGGCTGGTCGGAAAAATGCCGCTCGCTCTGACGTCGGCGCGTTGGCGTCAGAGCTGGCCGATCGATTTTTCCAGAAATAGTGGTCCGTGAATGGGCCCGCGGTCGCAACGCCGGCAGCGCGTCAATGAGAGTGTTGTCGTCATTGGTACCTGCTGCCGCGCGTACGCACGAGCCGCACGAGCCGAGGATCGATCGCGTGCGCGCGGGCCTGCTGCCGTCAACATACGCCCACGCGCACGCACGGATTCTCTTTCGGCCAGGTGGCCCGCTTCCTAGCGCGTCCCGACACCGTGGTTTCGCCGCCGCGCGCCTTATCTCCAGCGCGGCGCGCCGTCGCTAACCTGCGTGCCTGAGCTCTGGACGCGTCGCGCCGCACTCTCCACAAGCTGGCGACAAATCCGTGACGCGACAGCGGCGTCTGCTACAGTCTGCGTCTGCTCGCACGCGTTCCTCCGTCCGCGCGAACGCCGATTGCGTCGGCGGAGCGAGCGTCACGCGCGTCGTGCGCATGCGTGTCGGTTGCCGAGGCGACGGACGGACCGCCGCCTAGCGGGCGTCTGCGTCGCCGTCTGCCTTCTGGCGCAGCGGAACGCAAGAGCGACTCTCGCCGGTGTATCGTCCGGAAGCACGTCCGTCGTCCGCACGTCGTCTTCTCGCGGCCTGCTGCGGCACCCCTCCGAAGAGCGGTCATCCTCGTCCGCCGTCCCGTCTGTGAGCCAGTAGCACACGCAGAACCAACGCCGGAATCATGAGGTAAGAGCCGCTCGTATGGTCGTCGCCCGGCGAGCCCTTGGCTCTGGCGCCGCGGCGGCGGACCTCGGCCACCCCGACGGGCGCTGACGTCGCTGTGTTGTCGCAGTGCGGCCAGCCCGCTGCCGGACGCCCGCTTCTCGGTGCTGGGCTACGACCAGGTGGTGCGGCTGCAGGAGCTGCTCGAGGAGCCCGTGGCCGTCCAGGGCCGGGGAAACTTCCCGGCCCTGGAGACTCGGCTGCGGGACTTGGTGCAGCGGGTGCGCTCGCAGCTGGCACGCCTCGGCGTGCCCGTGCGCGACGTGCGGCTCAACGGCGGCGCCGCGTCCTACGTCCTCGAGCCGGACACGTCGGCCGAGTACAACGACCTGGACGTCATCTTCGGCTGCGACCTGGGCGGCGGCGGCAGCGCGGGCTTCGAGCGCGTCAAGGCGGCCGTGCTCGACGCCCTGGCGGAACTGCTGCCCGCCGGCGTGAAGCGCATCTCGGCGTGCGCCCTCAAGGAGGCCTACCTTCACAAGCTGGTCAAGGTGGCCTCGGACGAGGACCGTTGGTCCCTCGTGTCCCTGTCCAACGGCCTGGGCCGCAACGTGGAGCTCAAGTTCGTGCACCGCATGCGGCGGCAATTCGAGTTCAGCGTGGACTCGTTCCAGATCGTGCTGGACCCGCTGCTGCTGCTGCACCAGTGCGGGTCCGAGGTGCCGCGCTGCTCGCAGGACTTCTTCCCCAGCGTGCTGGCCGAGTCCGTGTACGGCCACTTCGGCGACGCCCTGACACATCTGCGGCGGCGGCTCATCGCCACCCGCAGCCCCGAGGAGATCCGCGGCGGCGGCCTGCTCAAGTACTGTCACCTGCTCGCCCGGGGCTTCCAGGCCACCGACGGCACGCGCGCCCTGGAGCGCTACATGTGCTCGCGCTTCTTCATCGACTTCCCCGAGCTGCACGCCCAGCGGGCCAAGCTGCACAGCTTCCTGGCCAACCACCTGGCCCACGAGCGGCTGCGCTACGCCTTCCTTGCGACGCTGCACCGCGTCGTCGACGGCTCCACGGTCTGCCTGATGGCACACGAACGGCGCCAGACGCTGCAGCTCATTCAGACGCTGGCCTGCCGTGCGCTCCTGCTGCAGCAGCCCAGGCTGTGCGGCTACGCGCCGCAGCCCTGCTGGCTGCTGTCGGCGGGCCTCGGGCCGGGCATGAGCCCCGGCCTAGGGCCCGGCCTGGCCGCCGCCCCGGGGCTCGGCCTCGCCGCGGGTCCCCTTTGACCCCCCGTGTTTGTGTGTGTGGACGGCCCCCTTTCCGGCTCCTTGGCGCTCCGGTATGCGGCGGAAGCCGACAGGGCGCCCTTGGGCCGCCGATTCGCGCCGACTGGTTATCGCCCGCGGGGAGGACGGCTTCTTGCCCGACGCGCGGGCCGAGCCCTCGGCGACTACCGACGGCCCGTGGCTTCCGGCCCGGGGGCGGCCCGGAGTTCGGGCCCCCCTCGGCGGCAGGCGCCAGCTTTCCTGTGGCGGCAAAGGACCGCCAAGGCCGCCCTGTTCGACGCTGCCCAACTGGGCCGCTCTCTTTCCCTGGGCAAGGCCGCCCGGCAGCCCCAGATAAGGGCAAGGCCGGCCGCTCGGACAGCCGGCCGCGCGAGGCCGACGGCCGCCGCACTGGCGGCACCGGACCCCCGACTCTTGAGCGGCCAGGTCACAAGGATACAGAAACAACCCCCACCCTGTCGACTGCGCGCGGTGGGCAGCCTCCGGCTTATGCAACTGACCAATAAACATTGGACAAACTCGCTGCCTGGTCTTACTCCCGGCTGCCTGCGCGCGCGCGTGCGTGCAGGCCTCGGGTTTTGTTTGTCGTGCCTGCTCTAGGGGGAGAGGGGACTCCCAATGTTTTATTCAACTGGCAGGTTTCCATTTATGTAGTCTACGGTCTCTCACCTTTCAGGTTATGCTGTCGAGCAACGTCGTTTTATTTATTTTTTTATTTTTTTGCGTGTGCATTTGCTAGCTAGGGTTGCAACCGGGGTTGATGTTATACTATTATTGCAGTGCCTTAGCACACGTGCGGTTGACACCGCACGTGTGCTAAGGCACTGCAGAGAAATTCCACCGAGACTCCTGGCCTTGGCCTTATTCCCCTTTCACTCATGATTCCCTTTCTCAAGTTACCAGGATTACTGAGCTGATTTGCTTATCTGGGCCGTCTGGCGAGAGGTAAAACATTGCAGCAAAAATTCCAGAGCACCGCTTTTTCCCTTTTACATTTTCTTCAAACAGTTCAAAAACAGGTGTTCTCTTTATGCAGTGTTTACTTGATCACCCAGAGCCCTTTCATTTCAATTTGGTTTATATGAAAAATATACTCGTTACACTGCAATTACATTTTTTTGTGGACAGTACTATTTCAGCAATTTTCATTCAAAAAGTTCTCTTGGAGGTAATGCTGTTTGACAAGGGTATGGGATTACTGTATGTAATGTTTTTATTTTGTGCAGTTCAAGGTCACACATCAGCTGATCCATACTTGTCATTTTATTGGCTGCTGTACAGCTGCTGCACAGATGTTTTCTCCAAAGAACTTTGTTTCAGGTTAGCACATATGCAATGTTTATTTGAATTTGTGCTTCATATCACTTGGGCATAAATTCAAAATCTGCATTGCAGCAGTTTGGGACCTACAGGATTTCATCCTGTTTGTCTGGTCAATGATAATAAGAAGTTTCACACTTAAAAGCAAAAATGTAGAACAATTTTCTTTCAAGCTCTTCATAGGCATTATACAGAAAACATTATGTGCTATGTTGGAGAACAGGGTACACAGGTACCATGCCCTACACAAATTATAGGCAGCTGCCAAAAAAAAAAAAATATAAAAACTGGTAGGTGCCAAAACTTGGCAATTCACCTCAAGAGATCCTGGCTTGAAGGTTACATAGGGGTCATGCTCCTGCAGTTATTTGGCTTCATTTTAATATCTCTTAACATTATGCTCTGGCTGCAACAAAAAAATCTTTTCTGTTTATCTTCTCCTCATTCACACACAAATGGACAATTAGTTCAGTGGAATGACCTTTGGGTTATATTACAGGGATTTATACCGACACCCTCAGTCTGAGTCAAACACACCTACAGAAATCCTTGCACAAAGTACACAAACCTATGGTGTATACCCCCCAAAAGCCCTATCAACAATTTGTAACCCCCCTCCCCTAGAGTGACAATCGTGAATAAACTCCTGGGTTAACACCGATTCCGCTTCCACTTGAAACATGCTGACCCAAAACATATTACTTTTATTTACCTCCGTAGCTTATTTACTGCCATGCCACGAGATAAACTACACAATGGCCAATGATATACTAGACAGAGTTTGCTCGCTGACAGAACAGTGCTCGCAATGTGACGGGGGCATCCACTTGGCTCTTAATGGTGCACTAAAGTGGACGAATCACAAAGAATAAAACATAAATCTAGATGCACATTGCTTCTCAAATATTTTTCTCCTGTTTCTTTCCCTTTGATAATGCAGTTCCTAGTAGTTGAGTAGTTTCTTTACAGCCTCGAAGCAACGCCACTTGTCTGGCAGGTAGAAGGGCTCAAAGATGTGTGGGAAAGGGGTGTCGAAGCCAGTAACCCTCTGCACCGGGGCCTCTAGGTTCAGGAAGCATTCACTCTGCAAGGAGAGGGATGGCATTAATGGACATTTCTCCAAGACCAGCCACCAACCGGTCTCTCATTGTTGGGAACACGCACCTGAATCGTAGCAGCTATCTCTGCTCCCAATCCCGCCGTCAATGGAGCCTCATGAGCCACCAAGAGACGTCCAGTCTTGCACACCGACTGCAAACGAAAAGTTGTCTTGAGCCAGCCATGAGGCTTACACTTCTAGATATATTACTATGAATGTTTTGATTTAACCCATCTCATAACCCCAGCAAAACACTGCTCTCAGCTTTGAGGTCATGCTTCAATTACCACTGTTCACATTTACCACCATGGGAAAACAAGCTTCAGAAGAGAATGGGAGTGCTATCTAACTTGGCCTTGACCTTTACTGTACAGCTTTGCTACAATAAGCATAGTTCATTCGATCCTTTTAGAATAATAAGGTTACTAAACAAATTGTTCCTTGTTTACAGACCTACCGTGCAGTTATTTTACTTGTGCTGCAATCTAGCTAATTTCAGTTATGTTCTCAGACAACTACACTGCCCCCTTATGCCATTGCGAGGCCTCCAAGCATTAGCCCTTGCCTGTAGACGTCGCAAAATGATGTTCACATGTATCATCTTGATAGGCTCTGACTACAAGATAACTGAGCAGTCAAGAATGAGCATTGGAGTATATCACACTGCATCACTGACAGTTGAACAGGATATAACACTGGGTCTTCAATACTGCCCACAGACAGGAACAGCTTCACCACTGCTACTTTAGAACGCAGAATACATTAAACACAAGTGCGACAAATCAGCCGGGACAAGTGCAACAGACGAGCACATTGACTAGTCAGTTGCGTTTGTTTCTCACACACAGACACACACCATGGTTATCTTTGACTGCCACAGAATAAAACAAAAAAAGGGACGCACATTGGCCACTGTCTCCTTGTCCCACGGGGTGAGGGTGCACAGGTCAATGAGTTCGCAGGACACGTTGAGCCTGTCCTGCGCCAGCTGAGCAACCTCACGCAGCACATGCACCTGAGTGCCCCACGCCAGTAGCGTCAGGTCATGGCCTTCCTGGAGCACCTGGGCCTTGCCGAGCGGAAGCGAGAAGTCCTTTAGCGGCACCTGCTCCACCGCCAACCGGTACAGGATCTTGGGCTCGAAGAATATGCACGGGTTCGGGTCCTGGATGCACGCCGTGAGCAGGCCCTTGGCCTGGATGGGGCCCCGGGGCATGACCACGCGCAGACCCGGCACGTGCGCGAAGAAGGCCTCGGGGCTCTGTGAGTGGTACAGGGCGCCGTGTCCCACTGCGCCCGAAGGCGCCCGGATCGTGAGCTTTCCGCAGTCGAAGAGGCCGCCGGACCGGTAGCGGTACTTGGCCGCCTCGTTGACTAGCTGGTCGAACGCCGGGTAGATGTAATCGGCAAACTGCATTTCGGCAATGGCCGTGGCTCCGGCCACGGCGAGGCCGATACCGAACCCCGCGATGCCCTGCTCGCAGAGCGGTGTGTTGAAGACGCGCTGCTTGCCTGCGGGAAGGAAGGCGCTTGGACTGGGAAACGTGGCACGTGGCCGCGAATCGAGCCGTCAGGCTGCGATGGCTGCGACGTACCATACTTGTCTTGGAGGCCGACCGTGCAGCGGAACACGCCACCGAAGGCCACGTCTTCGCCAAAGATTACCGCGGTTGGATCACGGGCTAGTGCCAGGTCCAGGGAGTTGGTGACCGCCTGGTACAGGTTCATCCGCGCCGTCTCTCCTTCGAGAGCGGAAGAAGACCCATATGCATGCGCTCAGTTTTTGTTAGTCCCCTGGGGGTACGAGATTTAGGCCCTTGTGGTGTCGAAGCTTACCTTCCGAGGAGGGTGCAGTATCGGGAACGAAGGTGAAGTGTGCTGCGCATCTCTTCTGCAGATGGTTGCTGGGCTCGTTGTTCAATCGCAACTTGCGAAGGGACGACTTTTTACCCAGCAACGAACGCATGGGGCGCGTTATTGCTGTCATACTCATGGTCAGGGCCATGTTATACGCGGCCGTAGGTTACAGACGTGCTCCTGTTACAGTTACAACTCTCTCGTCAGCTCCGGCTGCTACCCGTCATACCGGATTGCAAAACACCGTTACGTGAAGCGGCCGCAGCTTCGAAATACAGAGTACGACCACTTCTTTGCGCGTTTGTCAACGATTTTGGCACCTTCCGCTGGTTTTATGATATAAAAACGAAAGGTATCTTAATCATCCTATCTTAGATAATAGGATCTTCACCCTAAGCGGAAAACAGAAACTAAAGAAAACGTGAACAACCAGTCTCCCAGCTGACAAGATGAAAAAGTAGATGAAAAATACAATATACGCTTATTTATCACAAATTAATTTATTCCTGTATTTTATACATGAAAATATATATATAAAGCCTCACCTAATGCGCTGCTTACGAAAGTGCTTATCAATAGTTCAGCTCAAGATGGCCGGATTGACTAGAATATCGTAGACTGCTCCGAACGCTCCGAAGCTCCGAATGCTCGACCAGCGTAACCGTGGGCTCATCGCGATCTCGGTGCGTAAAATGGGTATTATTTCACCCAGGATTCGCTATTCGAATCTGGCTAACATGTCGAGTAATAGCGCGCCGTGTATCACGTTTGGTTTGAACAGGAAACATCGGCTTCCGGGACCCGGAAAGGCGAGGTTCGCTCGATCGGTTCTGCGGTTCGGTGGGACTGCGTTCATGTTTCGCCCTTAGATACGCAAGCCATCGACATATGAGGTAAGCAGTTTCCGATCTCGAAGTTCGTTCAGAGCTAGTCTTCGACATCGGCGCGGTTTTTTGAGTTTTACTCTCAGTAGGGCGAGCGAGTACAAGCGCTCGTGCGATTTCCCGTTGGACAGTTGTGCCCCGCGCAGTTCGAATCGGACGGTACGACGAGTGGCCCGGACAGCATGAGTTTCCAGGGACAGGCCGTGGCCAAAGATGTCCTTGGACCGGATGACAACTGCTTGGCCGTATCCTTTGATTGCGTTTATCTTCACGTGGTTTTATTGATCCGACCAGGTTCGCTTCACTTGACAGGCGCTGACAGCGTGAAAAGATTTCAGAAAAGAGTACCAAAACGTGAAGTAGTGCAATTACAGTAATTTGATGCAATTGATGTTTGTTAGTTTTGCCGATTGATCTTAACGCTATGAGTATTTACAGAATGCCAGTCTGGCAATTGATGGTGTGTGAAAGGAGTGCAGTGAAATATGTTTAATATACCTGAGACTGGGGCAGAAATGAACATATAAGTCGAAGGAACAGAAAAGGACAGGACGACGTCTCAACGTTCTATATAATATGAATGAACAGCTTAGTAAATGTAGACAAAGAAAAGACAACCACGAAAGGACGCCTTTGTCCTGTCGTGGCTGTGTCTTTTCTTTATCTGCGTTTACTGAGTTGTTCATCCCCATCATGTACACAGTGGAATCTCGCACGCCGTGGTCAAGATACAGATCTGGTCGACCTTGGTTATCAGTTTCTGTGATCTTGTGAGCATGAGTTGTGCGATGTAAAAGGGATACTGTCAATACTTGCTTCGTGCATGCCTTGTAGGGCTTGACAACATGAAATTATGTAAATCTAAAACATCTCAAATATTCTTGCTGCTCTTCTTTGGTAGTTTTTTGCCCCTTTTCTGCTCCAGTGTCATTCCTGGGGGAGGTTCGCCAAGGCTGTGTTATTGAAGTCTAAACATGAGCCGTTCTGTGATCTCTGAGAGTAAAGTTCAGTGTTCGTTTGTTCTACTTCTTCGTAACTCTCATCAATTTGCTCTCTCTGGTTCACACAGTTCAGTGTGAGCAGGGACAAAAAAAAGACGCTTACAATTTTCTGTAATGTGAAATTAGAGCACAGCACTTGGGGAGGAGGAGGTAAGCATATGCCTCGCCACCCCTTCATACCCTTCCCCTCCCGTCTTCTACTTGCCTCCCATTTAGCGGGAAATTTTCGCTAAATTTCCCGCTAAATTTAGTAAAAATATTCCCGCTGAATTTGGCTGGAAATTCAGCAAAATTTGTCCTGCTAAATTTAGTGGGAAATTTAGCGAAAATTTCCTCGCTAAATTTAGCAGGTTAAGTTTCCCCGCTAAATTTAGCGGGAAAATTTCCCCACTAAATTAAGCGGAAAAATTTTCACTAAATTTAGCGGGTTAAGTTTAATGCTAAATTTAGCGGGGAAATTGATGTCGTATGACCTCAACACCAATTCAGTTTCCCCGCTAAATTTAGCAGGGAAACTGTGATGTCTTATAATGCAACACGCGGTGACGTAATCGTAATGCAACAGGTTATGTCGATGCCAACGCCGCTCAACCTGGAAACGAACGCCTAAGAGCTGCGCCTTAAAAAGACCATCCAGTTTTATATTGGAGGCTATCACGAAAGATTGCACCCTCATACCAATCAAATTCTATTTCTTCACACTCACGTTGAGGGAGAAAGCACACTGACATGACATACAAAATACAAGAGACCCGTCTATGTCAAAGCCCTATGGGAAATCGGTCTCACATCGCGTAGACATTGTGGGGTATTTGGTACCCTGTACATCATGAGGAGTGGCCCTAATGTTCCAGACCCCAAAATTTATGTGCAGCTACTACTACTACTACTAGAGAAATTCATACCTCTCGAGAGTATGACTTCTCAGCAAAAGATCCCTGACGCGCCCACTCAGTGGCTCGATGCGGGTCTAGTCCAGGAATGGGTGAAGACGGGGAGACTCCTGCTGCTGGTGCAGCATTCGAATGCAGCTCACGGGTGAGTATGGCAGTGGGTTGCTCAGAGGATGGAGGCGGGTGAAGAATGGTCGCTCCTCGTGCAGGCTCCTGGTGTGCCACCGAGGGGACGACTCAGCACCGAACCCCATACTGCCGGCGGAGCACTGTTTTCCCATCGATGGGGACTTCAAGTGTGAAATAGGTAAGGAAGCATGAAGCCGAGGGATCTTGCAGCATCTTAACGGCTCATTGTGCGGACAGTATGCCATACCTATGACTATAGTCGATGGCAGGTTAGGAATGAAGCTCCTCTCCAGCGTTCGCTCTGCTAAACCTGTCAGCGACTACAGAACTCTGTGCAGATAACAGCTGATCGTCCGCATCCGATCTACAGACTTTGTATCCGCACCCGAACTGCATCTGCAATGTTCTTATCCGCATCCAATCCGCATCCGCATACTTTGTATCTGCATACAAACCGGATTCGCAAAATTTAAAATTGTATCCGACTCGAAATTTGCGTATTCATGTTATATCATAAAATCAAGCGTGAATAAAAAAATAAAAAAAGCACTTGTATGGTACCTTATAACTAGGGCTCCGTATGTTCTGATAAGTTCGAAAAACTCTAAAATATGCCCGCCGATAAAATTTTCTACAATTCAAAGTTATTGACAAACACCAAATTTCAATGTCCCAGTGAAAAAAGAAAAAAAAATTGGTATTCTACAATTAAGTTTGGTCAGCGCGCAGGGTTGATGTTCCTCAGAAAATGCCACCCCAGTTTCCTTTTAAATCTCGGACAATCGACAAAAGGTGTCTGGTCGTTCACCTCGTCAAAGTTCATTCAGGACAAACAGGTCATCATACTTCTGTGTCGCAACAAAAGCCACTGTTCCGCTTTCCAGTTTGAACCATACTATTTGTGCTTAGATGAAGGAGGATTTGTGTTTTTTAACAGGTAAAACTATAAACCATACAGATTTCATAGAAGGGGGAAGGTGGAAGGTGCAGTTGAAGCTCCAATATTTTACCCTTTACCACTTTACTTTGCGCGGCTGTGGGGCAGGGTGACGGAACAGGATGGGGCGAAAACGAACTTCCCAGCGACCTTCGATAGTTTATTGATTTTAAGCTATCAAGGTTTACCGAAGCAACAATTATTTGCAAGTTTGGTTGTGGGAAAGCAAGAGCACCAACACCAAATCGAGCTGAAAAAATATTTCTTGATACAAGTCCATTCTTTTAAATATAGACCCTGTTTACACCCATGTATTATTATTATTATTTTTTAATTATAGAAATCACTAAAAAATTAAATTACGAATTTTGGAGAATTGAGTATCTACCAAAAATAAGCTTCTATAAACTCAAAATTTTCGAGAAAAAAAAAAAAAACAAAAACAAAAAAAACTTTTTTAAATATATACAAAATAAACCCCGAAAGCATGAAGACCTCTTATAAGCATTTTTCTTATCTCTATACAAAAATCTGATTCAGAATACAGTGAAAGTGATTTTATTGTATTCTGTTGTATTCATTTTATTGTATTCAGGACAGACATAAAATTTTGTCCTTTTATTTAGGTCGAACAATAAAAAAGCGAGAGAGGAAGGGCGGTCACTCAACGCAACAAAGTACTTGTATAAACATGGTAAGGACGGGAGTACACCACTGTGAAAATATCACAAGATTCAATAATGGCAACGCCTATCGGTTTCAGTTTTAAACACGAATCTGATACTGCAGGCTCTGAACCACATACCGTAGAGTACCGCGCATCCGCCCATACCACGCTAAGCGCCCATACCCAAATTCGTAAAATCGGAGAAAATATGCACAGTACATTAATATGTAAAATTGGTGACCGGACAAGTGCCCATCCCCCATTTTTTCGCGATTATCTCTAAATTTTTAAGTGGGCGCTTGCCCGGTATTTTACGGTACTTTGACAACTGTCGAGAAAAAAGCGCACACACAAGCCACGTGTCACTTGTCGAGGAAGCTGCTTCTAATTTCTTGTGGCTTGTACGTTTCGGGATATTTTTGCCCAAAGAATGTTTTCCGCCCTTTCCTGGCAAACAAGAACACGCTTTCCCAGGACGATTGATTCTTTACTTTCTCTAGGGGCAGCATCTTTGGCAGGACAGACCGCTCTAAAGCGATCTTTGGTGAGAATCGGATCTTTTTTGGCGTAGAGAATAAGTTACTCCCCGACCGGCATTTTTTTTTTTTTGTTAGAAGAGTAATTTGTTTTGGCAAGACTATCAATGATGCACCTTATGGTATCACTCGCTTATATACTGTACACTCTGCCATCACGCACATTTGTGGGCCGCCCCAGCAAAAATGTGGATCCGGACTTGCGCATATCCGCACTTGCAGCCCCAGACATCCTCATCCGATCTGCAATCCGCTGAATCTGATTCATTTTTATCCGCATCCGCCAGTTTACTGCGGATATGCATGGATTTACTTATGACCCTTAATTCTGTTTGCTCTTTCTCGAAAAATTGTGTTTACATTATTTCTGTATGTTTTTGCAGTGTAAGTTATAGGTCAGACAATTTTGTATAAAGGTTATAGTTAAATTCTAACCTCTTCCTTTTTATTTTTTTTATTAAGTCTCAATGCTGGAGGCGCATACCAGATTTTCCTGCCAATGCCAGGGGCCCGAGTTGAACAGTTTCCTGTGTAAACACAGTTATCTGACGAATATTTGAAGCATGAAATGTTTTATAATAGAAGTTCCTACACCCAGAAATTGGTTTGCCTGCATGTCCGTGCATACCCTATGGCTTGTGACAGCACGTGACACTACGACTCGACACTGGAATGTCACATGTTTAAGGTCTTCTGAACATCCTTTAAATACTGCATTCCATGCATTACAGAAATTGTTTGAGAAAAAAGGTTGCTGGCAATATTCTTAGTATTACTCAGTTATTTGTATTTTTAACTCATGAATAATTATTTTTGTTTTATATTTCACAGCTTGGGGGGGGGGGGGGGGGGGGATAATCCAAAACTACCTGGCCCGTGACTAGGTGGATGAAAGTATAATTGCGTCCTTTCTAATGAATGGCGGCTTGCTCAACTTAGTTTCCCAATATTTTTAATATAGCTGTTTCTTTTTATTAACTCTAATATGCTTCATCCCCCTCTTGTTTCACAGCTTGGATTGCAGAGATCTTTTAATCACAGCATTCTCCATCAACATGCAGGCTTATTAGCGATTCGTGTGCAACCTGTTTGCGAAGCCACTTCCATAGTCTTGAGTCTTGGGCACCAATTGCCATCAGTATCTGCTACGCTCATGAATGGGCCAGGGTACACCCCATCACAGCTTTATGTTTCAGCCACCAGGCTCCATTGAATCAGGGAAGGTTGTTTAGGTGGTGCAAGCTGCTGCTTGATTGAGAGGATTCAGTAGTGTCCATCTCTCCTCTCTCAAGAACTGTACAATTACAGCTGTTTAGACGAAATTGATCTTCGCTTCCAGACACGTCGTGTGCCCACAGTCAGAGTGAGCGTTCGTCTCGGCCCACGAGGCCGTCCAACGATGCGGCGGGTTCTGATATCTACGTCAAGGTGGTGCACAGGCGACGGCGGCTGCTCCTCGAGATGCCGGCCACAGATGCGGCGAGGTCATTCCTGGCCCACGTCAGCAAGGCCGCCGAGCGTGAGTTTACCGACGTAGGCCTAGCACTTATAGACCGACTGATCCGAAACACACTGTGTGGTTGTGTCAACCTTTTTCGATCGGCTTGATTCTGTTGTGTCTGTTTTGCCCATCTGGCTTTTGGATCAATCCCTTTGGGAATTAGGCATGAACACACAATGCATTCTGTGCCAGTCTGCTTTATGCAAGGTATCGAGGTTAGGGTAGTTATATTTTTGTTTCCTTTGTCTTATGCTTGCAGTAAGCTTTAATATGTTTGACTACCTAGGCACCACGTTTTGAGGCTGCACAAGTACTATATAGCAGCTGAAATTGTGCCTCTCTGAGCTGCTCCAGTGGTGCAGTAACAGAGCATCCGACTGATAAGCGAGAGTTCGCTTATTAGGAACAAACGGATTTTTGTGAAGACAGCTTACCATGGTATTATGTTTTTGGCTGCTATCTGTAGTGACACTCTAGACTTGAAAGCCAACATCTCCAATAAAAAAAAAAAAATTAGAATGTCTCCAAATAGAAGCGTGTTAAGGGTTTGCTAACTCACATTGAGTCATGATGTAAATATCGCCCTAAAACATTTATTTTGGAAGGAGTATTATAATTTTGCGACATACATGTCGTGCCTGAGCATTTAAAGGCCAACGAGCAGCCAGGAAGAGGGAGGCCCTCCCCTAATTCTTCCTTTTCATATGAGAAAGAGGGAGAAACTCTTTTCTGTGGGGAGTAGCTCAGAGACTTGCTCCTGTGGGGAGGGGAGGAGAGAAGAGTGCAAGAGGGAATGCAAAGGAGGAAACTGGGAACTGGTTTTCTGCCTGACAGAGGGCGATTCTGTAGGTCGGCCTTTAAAACGAAAACTTTTTCGGGAGCTCAGTGTTTGTTTAAATGAAGAACTCTTCTGACTTTTCACCTTTACATCTCTGCAGACAAGGGTGTTTAAAATGTTCGGCGGAAGGTGTGCAAACCCTGCAAACCGCATTAACATGCGGTTTGCAGGGTTCGCATGGGTCCTTGAAAACCTTGCAAACCCTCGAATTTGGAAATGCCATTTTTAAGTCCTTGAAAGCCTCGGAATCTCGAACAGTGGTTCAAAACCCGTGAGCTTTGTGATTATAGTCACCGGCATTCTCTTTTTACCTTGATAAAGTATGAGTACTACACATTTTCCTTCATTAATATTAAAACATTAAGCTTTTCAATATCGGACTAGCGAGTTTTACTCTGTAAAAGCCACATCAGTTCTTTCAAACACTGCGACAACACTGAATGATAGCTCCACGGGTTACTAGATGCCGTGCGTAAGTGAGCGGTCAGTTGACCAGTAGGCATAAAACCTAAACAATCCATGCAAGATGCACAACTTTGTACCAAACGCATTTGCAGTTTGTCGAGGAGGGTGCACTATTGTAAAGCCCCCAAGTACAACACTGTGTTTTTTTGTTTTGTTTTTTAACTGTATTTACAGGGCCTCAAAGGTCGTCTAAAACCATCAATTTTTTGTCTTGAAAACCTCTACAAACCCTGGATTTAACCACTTCATGCAAGGGGAAGGGACAGCGGGACGGAAGGAATCCTGAAGCTAAGGATGTACTATCGGGACCCTAACAAAATGTGAACGGCAGAGCGCGTGGCTTTCGATACATGCTGCCCTTCCTGGACGGCCACTGGGAACAAATAAAAATATGCAGTAGAGTTGGGGGCTGTACTGCGCATTATTACGGGTTTCCAATGTCTTTGGGTTCGGGCAACGCAAAATTTGTCCGCAGCTGCACACTTCACCATGTGGTCATTGAACTGCCAGCGACTTCGAGCCATAGTGGCAACCCGGAGTGCTTCGAGGGGAGGTTCCACAGGGAGGCTTCTTGCGTACGTCGTGCAGGGCATGCCCTGCTGCGGAGTCCCCCAGAGAGCTTCCTGTGGCTGCAGCACTATGGGGGCCTGCAGCAGTCCCAGGAGGGGACGCCGCTTCAGAGCCCTGGCGAGCCGCCCCGGCAGAGCATCGCTGAGGGGGCCACCCCCCTGGCCGCCCGGGAGAGCGTGGTACGCCTTCAGCTGGCCATGCGGGAGGACGACTACACGCACCTGCAGGAGCTCAGGTGAGCTGCTGCGCCCTGTCCACCTTTCCATTAGAACCCTAGAGTCAACACAATAATCTAGAGGAAAAGGTCCCATACATTTAGGCTGCTTCAGAACGACGGGGCAAAGATGCAAATGCCATTGGTGGTACTGATGGGAACATATAGCTGGTGACGCTTTGTTCTACACAAAACAGCAGGGAGACATCAGTCGCAAGGCCTGTGTCTAGAGTTTTTCTAGCTTTATTTTGCATGAAAACACCGGCGGCGCGCATTGTATAAAAATAATTAATTTGACGGGCACTCGAACAACCTCATGTCGTCACGTTAAAACAAGCACGCCTAACTGAGGCATCCAGGTACTTCTCTGTGGCTGGGCACATGGTCATTATCTGCCATCTGTGGAACTGAATGAGGATGTATTAGAGAGTAAGTTTTAACCCAAAGATACAATTAGCAATAGGTCACTAGGCACAATATTTTATACTCGTGGTCTCTACGCAGAAAGAAAATTTTGGTTCAAACAGTATCTCTACCTGATCGTCCATCCAACTAGATCACGACGATTGTCTCTTTATTGCTCCGTAAAAAAGTGGATGCACAAGCCTTCTTTGGTTGCGGGGGGGTTAGCGCGCATGACGAGGTAACAATGTGCAAGCGACTAGGGCACCTTTCATCTCATTCACTGGCAATGCCGCTTAAAATCTCCAGCACTGGAGTCGGCGTCCACTTTATCGCGCTACATTGCAAAGGCTAGCATCGTTTGCACTCTGCTACGAGAGCGTGCGGCTTTATCTTGCGCATCATTAGCGCTGTCTTTCGTGCACACGAGACCCGTAATGAAGCATCTCGCCCACCTAAGCAGCTTTGACGGCGTTGGAACGCTCGGCCACCACGCTAGCCTCGACAATGCGACACAAAAGAGCGTTGAGTGTAATTTTTGTAGCGAGGAATAATAGTGTTAGCGGATTAGAGGGGTAGGTCCTCATGCCAGTTTTTCGCACGCCTCTCTTGACATTGTCCAGGCTGTTTGTGGGGACGTGGAACGTGAACGGGCAGGCAGCGGGCAGCACAGGGCTGTCCGAGTGGCTGTCCTGCGACACGGAGGCCCCCCAGCTGTACGCCGTGGGGTTCCAAGAGCTGGACTTGAGCAAAGAGGCCCTCCTGTTTGCAGACAGTCCCCGGGAGGAGGAGTGGCTCACGTGCGTGGCCATGGGACTGCACCCCGGTGAGGTTCACAAGCCTCAGCACCCACCCCGCTCCCAAGAGCTTCGAGAGTCGTGGGGAGACGTTGGAAAGTGGGAAGGGATGCGAATGGAGTTCTGTAAAGGTCTTGAAAAAGCCAGTGGAAATTAGTGTCTTGAGCGATTGTGCGAGCCCTACACGAGAAACTGTGCTCAAAACAGCTGCCCCAAAGCCTCGATCTAGCAGCCAATGTTTTACTAAAAGGCTTTTTCGGGGTCTTTCAGGCCCCGAAAAAGCTAAGGATTAAAAAAAAAGAAATGTTGGTTGTTGTTTTAAGACTTTTCGGTGTTTCTTTAGTGCTTTTCCAGCCAGCTTCAACTGTCTTCGTGTTTTGCATGAAAAACGGACGTCGTTCCGTATTCTACGGGCCGGCGCGCGTGACACTCGCTCGGAGATTCCGTCCTTTGTTGCGTGGCATTTTTGACGTCTGAAAGTCTGCGCCTTTTTGCGGCATCAGTTTAACGTAGATAAAATGACGAGATATTGCAGTTTTCCGCGTCTTTGTTGTCTGCGGGCAGGGTTTGTGTAACGTTTGCTCGCACCCATTGTCGGGCAAACTGGAGCCGCCAAATAAGGCACACTTTGGAGTACCGACATTTCAACCATCTCGTTGAAGGCATACCCGAAATTGCGGGTGACTTTTTTTCATTGTCCAGAAATGTTAAAGCAGTCCGTGACAGAACAAAACAATATCGCCTCAACCAATGGCGTAGCCAGGAATTTTTTTTTTTGGGGGGGGGGGGGGGGGGGGAGAGGGAGAGGGAGAGGAGGAAGGAGGGGAGCGGGGGAGGAGGGAGGGAGGGAGGGAGGGAGGGAGGGAGGAATTTGTTGGCCCTAAGGCAAACCAGAGCGGCTAGACTAGCAGCGCTCAGAGTATCGGCTCAATCCATTCCCCAGTTTTCTTGTGGGCGCCGCCATTTTGGTGCTTAGCGCAGAGTTGGACGCAATTGGCGATCGTTACGGTTAGAGAAGGCAACTATCTGGGCTTTAGACACTGTATCGGGAAGCTCATGCAAACTGTGTTAACATATCCGGAGGACGAAAAATTGTTTCCTGTTTCAGATGAAGCTTTGGATAACTGGCAACAATCATTTTAACCACTTAGCCTTTTTTTTGGTGGTAATTCTTGATTTTAATTTGCTTTTTAAAATGTTTATTGCACGTGCGGCCAGGGTGTCTCCACCGTCGGTCGTCATTTTTAAGAAACATGTACTGTAAACAAATTTACGGTACATCTGCTGCCACTCTCTCAGCAGCGCCGAGCTAAGCTCTGAAGAAGCCTGGGTCGTCTAAAACAGTCAAGGGGCGAGCGAGGGTGCACGGACGAGCTCGTCCTAAATGGTTTGGGCACGGCTCTCTAGGCTGGCCCAAAAGGGTTGAGGGGTTAAGCACCAAAACCGGGGAGAGGGATGAGATTTCTAGTTTTTTTGTTCTATCCCCCAAAGGTCATCCTGCCGATATTCCACGCTGCCTGGAGATCGTTCAGAAATGCAGAGGGGAAGGAAATTAACTTGCGCTTTTAATTACCATGGGAAAAGTGCACATTTCCAAAAAGTCCCAGTATACCCTTTTTTTTTTATATCAAAATGTAGCACAATAAATTAAATTTTTAATAAGTATGAAATAAAACACTAATATATTATGCAAGATTTAACTTCTGAAAACCAAAATTATTGTGGCCAGCACAACAAAAATTATAAAGATATGCAGATATCTCAGCAAAAAATGACAGCTAAAAATTTGTAAAGTTTTAATAGCAAGAAAGGCTGCAAATTGCAGTGCCTTACATAAAAAAACTTGTGAAGTTCTCCCACATAGTCTCAACCATCGTGGCATGTCTGCTATTCAGTGAAGCAATTTCTAGATGTGGTAAAACAGGTAAATGTAACAGGTACAGCAGAAGACATTTGTCTTGTGCTCAACTTTACACTCCTCGTCACAGATCTTGCTGTTGCTCCAGTTCTCCATTTCTTGGGGAGACTTCTGATGCAGTTGTTCAGTATGTGCAGTGCTCATCATGTGTTTGATGCGCCGGTCTTTCCATTGAAGATATAATACATTTTGATCCCATAGATACCGGACATCACCTCTTTTTGTCTTCTTCTCCCAACTGAAATTCTTCAACTTGGATGGGAATCCCCCACAATCTTTTCGTGTAGACGCCATGTTTCCAACACGGAGCGCTATCCCTCGGCTGTGTGTTCGTTCAAGATGAATCACCATCTCGTGGGGAAAGAAATTCTAGGGTTGGGGGGAGGGGTGCGAATATTCGAAATTTCGAATGGTAGCTCCGAATTATACCCTATTCAATATTCGCTTCGAGAAGAACTTCACTATTCGCGTTCTTCGAAGCGTTGATTGTGGCGGGTTACCCCGTTGAGTGCGCTTCTTACCGAGCATCGGTGCACTGCGGAGAAGCAATACCCGCGGAAACGAGCTCCGCGGGTGTTGCTTCTCCGCATTACATCGGTACTCGGTAAGAAGCGCACTCAACGGGGTAACCCGCCGCGATAAACACTTGGAAAAGTATGGATATCGCAATTGCGTGCTTGGAAGAAAACCATACATTCAAAGCGGGATGGTGCATGCGTGCCGCCTGTATTTGAAAACAAATGGAAACTTTGTGAATATGTATACTGTAAAACCCTTTATTTTCACGGCCCCTATTTTTTGCGAATCGGTCACAGAGGACATAGTTGCGGCCACTAAATTTCGCCAATTCCAGAGACCTGAATTGAAATTCTTTAGGACCGAAATTTTTGCATGCCTTTAAATTTCGCGAATTTTTCAATTTGCAAAAATTAAGGGCTTGCGAACATTGAGGGTTTTACAGTATCTACACTGTAGTAAAAGTTTCAAAATTAAACTGGCTGTTTTGCAAGAGTATATTTTAGGCAGAGATGCCCTTACAACCTGCGTTTATCATGCACAATTCATTCTTTTTTAACTCAAAATTAAAAAAAAGAAAATATAAGATTTGTAAATTCACTCAATTGGGTATAGTTGGCCATTTCTATGGGATTCATTTTATGTCAACCCCGTCTTTTACTTCCCATCCCAAGGCATCAAACCTTCTGAGGTCAGAGTTAATAAATATAGATGGATTAAACTTGGTTTATAAATGAATAAGTGGAACAACCTTCACAAGTTTAGCTGGGTTTTCGTCTAAGCATAATGCTAAGGTAGTGAAAGGCGTGGAAAAATTATTTGATATTTGAATCGAAAATATTCGGCCAAAACCACTATTCGCTTCGAACTCAAAATCCACTATTCGCACAAGACTAAAATTAACTATAGAGAAATTTAAACTAGAGTGTCTAATCTAGCCACCAGATGCATTGACAACAAGCTCAAATTGGCTGGACCTGCGTGTGAGACCAGCAAGGAACATGAAAACCAAAACAAGCCTTATTGAGACACAGTCGTGTATGTTCGAGTCTGGTTTGACAAATCATTGCTGTTGGAATTAAAATAATGATGGTCTGACGTCATCTTCCGAGTCACTCGTGCTAGTGTCATCAACAAAACTGACCACAGATGCACATGAATTGCGAAACTTCAAACGTTTCCGAGGAGGCACACCACGGAAAATGCACTCTTTCTCGGCTCTGCATTTGATTATAATAACTCACCATCTTGTGGAAAAAAAAAACTATACAGAAACTGAACTAAGAGTGTCCTCCTAATCTGACCACCAGGTGCTTTGACAACAAGCACAAACCTCCCGGACTTCCACGGGAGACCAGCAAAGAACATAAAGACCAAAACAAGCTGCTGTTGTTGATGTTCTGGTCTTATTTGATGAATCATTGCTGTTGGAACTAAAATCTGGTGATCCGACATCATCTTTAGACTCTCTCGTGCTAGTATCAACAACAATATCAACCGGAGATGCGCTCGAATCGCAAGACTTCAAACCAGTCTTGGGTAGCAATGCATTACTAGTAATGTGTTACTGTAACCTTGTTACTTTTTTGGTAACTGTAACAAGTTATGTTTTAAAAATGTAACTTGTAACTGTAGTTCTATTACTTTTTTCTGAGGTAACGATGAAAGTAACGACGTTTGGTCGTTACTTTTATAGGAAATTGCGTACCGCCGCCGATTCGGCGTTTCCCACGTGGTCCGTCAACAACCCAAGTCCAGCCTGGTTCTTTCGCGGGAGCGGGATTCCGCTCCCAGTTTATTGGTACAATAAAGCACAACGCTACAAAACACTCAATTTAAACTACAAATACAAGCTACATTACACAAATATTTACAAATGCACGTTAAGCCAAAAGCTAAACACAAAGAAGGCCCCCAGGCCTCGTGTCCCGCGATATCCTAGATCCGGTCGCCACCCACCTGCCTGCGTCTCGGTCTCCTCCGGAGTTCTAAGAGGCCTTTCGCCCCCTGGCCCACCGAGTATCTATCTCGATCGATGGGCGAAAAAATTTCTCCTCGCCCGCCACGGGGGCGCCTGCAGCGCCATCCAGTGGCTAGAAGAGAAAGCGGCACGTCGGGAGCCGAATTCGAGATCCCGATCGACCCCGCGGCGACACGACTATGTGATCGTGTCTGAGGCGAGGCAGCTACTTAGCTGCCTCGCGGCCAAAATGGCAGAGTGGTTTGATAGGTGCCCTCGTGAATGCACGGTGTGCCATACTTTCCAGTTTATTTATGAATACCATATGATTAAACAAGTACAATCTAGCTATTCTTGCACTTTCCAATTGTCTGTTCCGACAATTCAAGTGTCAAGTTGGCCATCCACAAACTTGTGAATACGTTCTTTCTCGCGAGTCATGATCCGAATATAGCCACGTGTTGATGTTGATGTGATGAAAAAAAAAATCTAGTTATCTTTATGCACGCACGTGTACTTTATGACTGAACACTTACATCTTAGTATATTGAAGCACTATCTATGCTGCGGTTGTTCTTTTTTCTGCGCAAACGCTTTTTAATCGGGTGAATCAACCGTGAAACAACAATCTACACGAAGGGCACTGCGCATGTTTCGTATTTTGATTTGCGCCACTACTCCGACATGGTGTCAACAGTCGAGGCAAAATTTACTGCTGTTTGCTCGTTGCACGGGGTCCATTCAGCAAGGGCAGGAACGTGTTCGCCATCATACAAGGGAAACTTTCAGTCACTAATTTGGAGAAGCAATTGCTGCTATGATACAATATGAAGTAAAAAACATACTTTTGAACTTTTATTGAATTAACTTGATGAGGGGCGTTTAGGAGTATTTCCTAAATTTTTCGTGTTATAGAAAAGTAACTGAAAAGTAACGTCATTACTGTTTAAAAGTAACTGTAACTGTAACAAGTTACTCTTTTGATGTGGTAACTGTAACGGTAACTTTGTTACATTTCTCTGAAAGTAACTGTAACTGTAACGAATTAGTTTTTAAAAGTAACTTACCCAAGACTGCTTCAAACACTTCTGAGGAGGCACGCCGCGGGATGAAGACACCGTGTTCGCAGCACGGAGTGCTTTTCCTCAACTGCGTGTTTAGATATAATAACTCGCCATCTCTTGGAAAAAAAAAAAAAAGAACTATAGGGAAACTGAAACTAGTGTATCTATTTTAACCACCAGATGCCGTAACTTGTCCAGGAATGCATCAGAGGCTTTGCAGCATTGCTCGCAAATCGTTAATCACATGTAATCGAAGCCAGTAGTAGCCAAAAAAAAACAAAAAAACAGAGTACTCAGAGCCGGCTAAAGCATACTAAAAGGTCTTAACTATGGAGGCAGCGCAACATGAAAGGAAGTATAAAAAATAAAATAAAAGATCCAATTTTCTTGTTTTCTTGTGCTAGCTTGTGCTGGTACAGCCGTTAACATCCGTGCATCCATCTATACATGACCAAAGTGTCCATACTGTGCGTGTAACTTAGGCACCCAGTGGCTTTAGGGCCAACGGGGTGGCCACACGACATCATCCGGCCCCGTGTGCAGGCTGCCGCTACAAGCTGGTCAAGCTGGTTCGTCTGGTGGGCATGATGCTTGTGCTGTTTGTGGACGAGGCCCTGGCGGACCAGGTGCACGAGGTGGAGGCCCACTGGGTGGGCACGGGCATCCTGGGCAAGATGGGCAACAAAGGGGCCGTGGCTGTGCGGCTGCGCCTGCACGCCAGCACCCTCTGCTTTGTCAACTGCCACCTAGCTGCACACCTCGAGGAGTGCCAGCGGCGCAATCAGGACTTTGCCGACATCTGCGCCCGGCTGGCCTTTGGCAACACCTCCAGAGGCCTGGGAGACCACGAGTGAGTTTTGTGGGAGGGGAGGCACCTGTGACCTAATGACGATGCCGTGGGATGGTTTTATGGCTGGCTCCGATGGTTCACAAGCATTCTGAGGCAGTGCTGTCGAGTAACTTAGTTAAAAGAGTTTCTGTTACTGTGAATAGTTACAGTTTCAGTAGCTATAAACGCTCTCCAAGTTGCTTGGATATTTCAGCAAGACCAACTCGTGCACAGTTTTGGGAATCTGATTTTTCATTTTTAGGGAACAAATTGTGCTCGTTCGATTTACCTGCGCCTCCTGCACTAGCTGCACCGGTGATACACTGCCGCATTCGATTTACGACTGCAGCCTATTTAAAAACGTAGTCGGAAGTACATTCCCCTGTTCTTTTCTGCACCATGCTACACTTTACTGTGCCAGTGCAGGCTGCTGCAGGTAAATCGATTGAGTCTACTGTTGCTTTGATGGTAGTGTTGTATATATATTCAAATTTTCGAATAGTAGTTTAGAATAATACACTATTCGATATCCGCTCGGTGGTGAGCTGTGTATTCATAGTTTTCAAAGTGTTGATCGTGGCAGGCTAGCCCCGTTGAGTGCGCTTCTCACTGGACACCCGTGCACTGTGTGGTAGCAATACCCAGGAAGCTTGCGGTCTCCAGCGGTGTTGTTTCCCCGCGGTGTACAGGTGTCCGGTGATAAGCACACTCAACAAGGCTAGCTCCGCGGGTATTGCTTCCCTGCAGTGTACGGGTGCTCGGTGAGAAGCGCACTCAATGGGGCTAACCCGTTGCAATTATCCAAGAGTATACAACTTTCAAAAAAAAAACACTCCTTGGCCGCTGCCATGTTGCTGATGATGATGCAGTTGGTGCGACTCTTGCGTCCCCTCTCAGCTAAAAATTTTCTGGCACTCTCTTGGACTATTGAAACCAGCTCAGCACAATTCTCTGCCTATATTTTGCTGCTTTGTATTCCAAGTTTTCTGGCCTCTCTTGAAAGTCTCCACTTTATTTTCTTTGTGCATGCTGCATACACTTTTTGTGTCATTTTCCACTGTGAGGAATAAGACCGATATGTGCATGCCATTCAAGTGTTTCTGCTCAACGTTCACTGGAAACAAAGGAAGAAAAGAGCGTTAAATGGCCCCCAACGAGATTTTGAAAACAATGACAAGCGGTTCTCCCCGCTCCCAGTGGTAATCCGCGTAGAGTCCTTCTCAGTCATTCCAAAAATAGTTGTTTGGATGGGGGTAAGGAACAAGCCAGTCGCATCCGTTCCTTTGCTTTGGTGCTGGTGTTGCGAAAAAAGGAAGCTCTTCCCAAAACAAGGTCTTCTTGGATTCTCTCTCCGATCGCCGAGATGGGACTGTCCTTGACACTGTTGTGTGCTGTGTTATTCGAGTTCTCAAATAAATCTTTTTTGGATAACGCTGCACCGTGTGGTACGTACAATATATTGTTTGAATGTTAATATTTGCTCAATTTCATCTTCGAGTCCTGTCGCGTAGATCAGTAATCACATTACCGTAAAATACCGAGCATCCACCCGTTCCAGAATAAGCACCCACCCCTGAATTTTGTTATATTCTAAAAATACGCAAAAGACATATATCTTTGCAAATTGTTGACCTAACAAGTGCCCATCCCCCAGTTTTACTTAGTTATCTCCAAATTTTGAGTGGGCGCTTGCTCGTGATTTTACGGTATTTGTGCGCTTGAAACATGCAAGCGTGATTGACACGGCGTGAGTGGGCGGCGCCGTCAAAACTTATTGTACAATAAAACAAACATTCCAGTTGCATTCGTTCTGTCGTGTACGTACCCAACAAAAATTGTTTGTGGTTTCAAATGTGGTACAATGCTTTCTCATTGTCCTCGAAAAAGTATGTATTTCATGAAACGCAAAAAAGCAGCTAGAAAAGGCGAGAATTTAGCTACTGGCGGTGTCTGAAATTGTGCCTACGCAGGCTGCACATATCGAAATGAACAGTCCGCTCCGTTAGAGTTAGCAGGGATGCCAGTGATAGACTAGCCTCAAAACCAGTGACTGGGCTCAAAAAAGGTTCTCTTGTCCCTGGGGCCGAGTGCTTCTTGGAAAGGTTTATATGTTACGTAGCAATGTGACAGCCCACATTCATCATTCATGCTTGTTGTTTTTTGTCAGATTTGAAATAGAAGAAAGAATATTTTCATACAGCAAGTAGATTTATAAATCTGCTCAATTAGAATAGCTGCGACAAATCCGTCGTTTACATGCCACAGTTGATATAGTTTATATTAATATTAACTGAACTTAGAAGTGAACAAGGGCAAGAACCTTCACGAGTTCAGTTGAATTTTCGTTTAGGCATGGTGCAGAGTAGTGAAAGACTTTGAGACACTTTTTAATGTTCTATTAGAAAATATTCGACCAAAAGTCCCATTCGCTTTGAACTCAAAATTCACTATTTGCACAAGACTATTCAATGGCATCTCTAGAATGAAAAGAAGCTTAAACTTTAGGTTTGAGAGGTTTACTGTTTTAAAATTGTTACATATAAAAGTGGCTAAGTGGAAATTGATGTTTTCTCAACCATTGGAAGTCATTGAATCCACAGGAGGAGTGCAAGTAATTGCGAAGCAATGGTAATGTTCGTGTGCAGGAAAGTGGCCTGGGCTTTATTTGTCAGTTCAGTGTGGAATTGCGGCCTTGACACGAGTGAAGCTCAAAAAATCACTTTGGTCATGTACATATACTTGCCTGCTCAAATGCCGTACTTCTACACGCTATGATGTGTTCTGGAGCAGTGCGTGCTCTTCTGTTTTTGAGAGCACACATGCTCCAAGATGTTATAGACATTTTTCGTTTCCTTTCGTTCTCAGTAATATCTGATATGCGGGACGAAAAAATAATAAAACATTTTAACCTGGAATATGCGAAAAAACATAGGTGAGGCAAAACAAGAATGTGTGACAATCATGCATTTTTCGTAAATGCCTTCCAGTGGCATGGAGAAATCAAAACAATGTTTTAATGCAAACCAGAAGTGACGACATTTAAGGTGGCTGTGCCCTTGTGGAGAAGGTGTATAGGACAAAGCAGAAGTCTGATGCAATTCATTTTTCTCAACTTTTGAGGATATCTCCGAGTAGCTGAAATTCATTTGCAGAGCTCTAGGCCCACTCCAGCTAATGTAGCACTGCTCATACTTAAATAGAGACGACATTGGTTAAGCTCAATCTTTTTAACCCTCATATCTAATCTTACGTGCGGTTGTGATTGTCGCGTTTCTTACTTGGTGCGTTTACGGCGAACTAATGCGATTGCATGGGGGACTGTGCTTGTGCTCGCAGCCAGGTGTTCTGGCTGGGCGACCTCAACTACCGACTGGCAGACCTGGACCCAGAGCACGTCAAGACCCAGGTGGAGCAGGGCCGCCTGGACGCCCTCCTGGCGTACGACCAGCTGCGCTCGCAGCAGCGCCTGGGACGGGCCTTCATGGGGTACGAGGGCTTTGCCCACTCTTCCGTAATGTGCCCTATGGGGACATCGCTTTTTGGCAAAGTAGAAAAGGGAGGGAAAACTAGTTCGGCAAGATTTGTCGCAGTTCGAGTCGTGGACCACAATCACAACTTAACCGAGTTGTGGAAGCTTGAACGAATGCCAACAAGCGGTCGCCACTGATGGGAAATCTGAAATCGGTTGAATCGGACCGACGTTGAGAACTGCAGCGATGCCACTGCAGAACAGCTCCACATACTGCATTGCACAGAACACGTCTCTGACCGACGTGTTTCCGAGTCTTTACGTCATCTCCTCGATTTCCTCATTTCGTTGTATCGGGGTAGGGTACGGCACCACAACCTTCTCGTAACGAATCCGTGCCGAGCAACGTTCGCAGCAGTACCCCCTCGTGGGTCGGCACCAAAAACCCCCTGTGCGTCCCTTTGCAGGTACGAAGAGGGGCCGATCCTGTTTCGCCCCACGTACAAGTACACCCCGGGCAGCCAGCAGTGGGACCTGAGCGAGAAGCAGCGGGCGCCGGCCTGGTGCGACCGAGTCCTCTGGCGGGGGCCCCACGTGACCCAGGTGCGCTACAGCTCTCACGAGGCCCTGGTGCTGAGCGACCACAAGCCCGTGAGCGCCCTCTTCCGCGTCGGGGTCAAGGTGGTGGACCAGGCCAAGTTCCGGACGGTCTACGAGGAGATCATGAAGAAGCTCGACAAGCTCGAAAACGAGTTCCTGCCGCAGGTGGCCGTAGACCGCCTCGAGGTGGGTGGCGCCGCTTTTCCACCGTCGGCGACGGCCGTTCGGTGTGCTCTGTCTGCAGATCGAGAAAAGCGGGGCAAGCCCCTCCCACGAATCTCTCTCCTCGACACGATTGGTGGTTTCCTTCTCTCCAGCATTTGCTCCGCTAAAGTGGAAAGAGTGGAGGGCTTTGTGGGAGCAGCTTTTCCCACTTTTCTTCACTCATAACAGATTACAGAATAGGCGTCCCCAACTCTTTATCTCACGTGCACACCGGTACTGTGCTGAGGCTCCTTAGCCAGACAATTTTCTACTTGCAAAATACCTTTAAATTGCATGGTAAAGAATGAAAAAAGAGAAAAAAAAAATCTTTCTAGTTGCTCGCTTTTAACTGCTTTAGGAAGTTTTTAGTTTTTGTGAATATGGTGAGCAAGCAATTTTATGGCACAGCTTGCTACTCTCAGCAAGCAAAGTGCAAGTTCTGGTAGAAGGAGATGAACATCAAGATGGTCAGGACTGGAAAGGAAGTACAATGTTGTTGGGGCGGTGCATGGTGTCTGCAGGTGCAGTTTGAACGGTTACGCTTCATGGAAAGTCAGGTCCAGACGCTTACAGTGGCCAACACGGGTCAGGTGAGCGAACCTCCAGCCCCCAGCAATGGCCTCTCAAGTTGCTGCTTTGAACTGAATGGCCCTTTCGCAGGTACCTGTGGAGTTCTGCTTCAGAGCCAAACATGACACGGGCCGCTACTGCAAGGACTGGCTGCGGGCAATCCCATCTTCGGGTGCCATCAAGCCCGGTAGGCCTCAAACGTTACCATCTACAAAATGCTGCAGAAGACAGGATCATTACTGGCCATGTCCTGTGTTTTGTGTCTTACAAGTGCGACGTTTAGCTTCAAATAAGCTGGTGCCGTTCCAAGGGCAAGTAAAGTGAAGAAAGAGACCTTGCACACATTGAAACGTGTGGCGTGACCTGCCAGAAGGGATGTGAATTTTAGGAATGGCGATCGGAGATCATATGGCTAAAGTTGTAAATTGCATGCCCACAAGGTTTGCATTGCTGGTTCATGACATCTCCTTACTTCATTATAGGTGTGTGGCAGCAATTTATTTTTGTCTGTAACACTGCGATCTTATTCTAGCCCTGCAGAATGCAAAAGTGCAGTTGCAATTCTGTACAACATTGTGACATCATTGCAAGAACCGTGCTTTGTTCACAGCATTAAAGAGATTTTTTTCGGGTATATTCTCGCTAAGAAATACTAGCACTGTTGTTAAAACGTTGCACCAACATTGAAACTAGGCAGTGAAATTGTGGCAATGTGGCCCAGCATTCGTATAGTGACGCGATGTCTCACAGGGGAGACATGCCTAGTGACCTTGGAGCTGTGTGTAGACAAGCGCACTGCCTGGCAGCTGAACAGTGCCTCCGATTCTCTGGAAGACATCTTGGTGCTGCACCTTGAGCGTGGCAAGGACATCTTCATATCCTTTCAAGGTCTTTGATGGTTGTTTCTCTGGTGTGGTGCCTTGACTACCTTTTCTTTTAGTACTGAATATAGTGCTGGATTTAGACTGATTTGGGAGAGCTTGATGTGTTTGACAAGTAGAACTTATCATTGTAAGATGGGGCGCACGGGTTCTAGTGAGGTGATGAATCACCGTTTATTTGCGAATGCTTGGGACAAACGTGTATATGCAAAGGTCATTGCTTGAAGTCCCTCATTCTTACCATAACCAAACACTTAAATGTGACACTATTTTTACCTTTTTTTTAAGGACATTTCTAAGGAAGGTACAGCCCGTTTCATATCAGTTAACGAAGGCTGAAACGAAGCAACTGGACAGATCGTAATTCTCGACTTGCAGTGTTTTCGTTTTTAACTTGGTCATTTTCACACAAACTATGCATACTCCAAGGCAAAAGAAACTCTTCTGTGGCCCCGCGCAAACTTTCTGACAGTGCAAGTTGAGTGAATGAAGTCACTTCACATCATTTGCAGTATTTAGATCTTGTGACTCATGCTTTGATCTCTGAATTGTGCACATTGTTGGTTACATATCACCGTAGTAAACAGAAGTCGCAGGTTGATCTGTGCAGACAAAGGGCATACTTTTCGTTGCGAGTGGCCCCTCATTGTTCTTGTCGTCTCCTCCGATGCTGAAAAACAAATGCCTCTCAGCACTCACATCCGCAAACAACCTTAACGCGTGTGCCCACGTGACCGTGTCCGGCGAGTACGAGCCCAGCTGCTATGGCTGCTCCCTGGAGGCCCTGGCACGAATTCCCTGTCCCGTCAGGGAGCTGGGCCGAGACCGCCTGCTGAGAGTGGTGAGTGGCCCCCTTCCCCGCCCCCATGTCACAGTGGAGCACAGAGCTAAGTTCCCTCGGTGGTCCTCGCAGGAGCAGAGCCCCTGCCAGGAGGGTCTGCTTGGGGTGCCCTTTGAGGTGCCCAAGGAGCTCTGGCTGCTCGTGGACCACCTGCACAAGTACGGCCTCACGCAGGTGGGGAACTTCATGACAAATAAATTATTGCGCTGTTCACCGGAGGAAATGTTTCCACGGGGCTCTTTTTAATGCCCATTGTTACTGTTGAAGCAAATGGTTCACTCGATAGGAGGATTCAAGAGCGTCATGCCAGAGTATCTTTACCGGTAGTAGCCGTGCCGATTGCTTGGAAGCGGCTGCAGAACTTTGTGCTTCTCTTTCAGGACGACTTGTTCCAGCAGTCCGGCCTGAGCAATGAGCTGCACCACATTCGGGACGCCTTGGATGCCCGGTTGGACGGGCACCTACGTATCCTCAACACCGGCAGCACCTACTAGTCTTGGTCAAGTGTCAGAAAACAATTGTGTGAAGGTCCAAAAAATGAGGACATAAGAGACTCCGGGAGTGCGGCGTTAGGATGCAATAACTCTAGCGCAATAGCGAATGGGAGGTTTGTACAGGAAATTGGCAATGTGACTCACAGTGCCACCCCGTTTGCCTCGGTAGGTCAAGGCCCCTGAAACCGTTTCAGGAAATGGTAATACACCTATTCATCACACAAAACATTCAAGGTGCCTTGTGAGCAACATCAAAACTATTTCATGAGCAGCGTGCATATGGGTTTCCATTTCACATCACCTCCCTAATACTAGCCTTGTACAATATTGATCCAAAATGTGTGAACATTGTTCTCTATGATAGTGGTATGCGGGAATATAAATGTTTTTTTACACCACGAATGCTAAATCAAGGTTCAACTTTAAAGGGTGTGGACCCTCATCATACTAGAGTGCGAGTAGCGTCCTTAGCTGCCGTGCACCCTCAGCTGGCAGCGTCCATTCCATGGCAGAGGCCCTGCTGCTCTTCCTCGATGCCTTGCCAGAACCAGTTGTGCCCTACGCCTGCTACCAGCGCTGCCTCGATTGCTCAAACAACTTTGTGCTTGCCAAGCAGGTAAATGGCACCCTCCCGACATCTAACGGCTGTGTTGGAGCTGTGCCAAAAAGGATATGATATAGAAGTGTATGAAGAATCGTAAGAGCGTTAGAAAAGAAGGTTGCCACTTGTTCCATGTGCTGTAGAAGTGAAAAAAAAAAAAAAAATGTGTCAGAACAAAACAAAAAAAAAAGTAGTATACGAGCTTCATCATGCTGACAAAGACTGGTAAACACAATGTGTGAGAGGCATTCCAGGGAAGAAGAGAAGCACGTCTGAATGACACTGCCTACCTAAGATTTGTCTCATTTCTTACACGCAGCAAGATGGTGCAGCATGACAAAAAAGGTCGCGAAGCGTGGCTTTGCACGCCACACACATTACCTTGTTTTTGCATGCTTCGACCATCGACCCTGGATAGCTCAGTCAGCAAAGCACTTGGCTCACAATCTCGATATCCTGCCAGGTGGACTGAAGCCCTCTTCTACGGTTTCCCACAAGCGTAACGCGTTTCGGTGTCGGTTTTTCGTTAGAGCCGAGCATTACAGAACTTAGAGAAAATCAGCCGATAAAACATATTCTGTGTTTCATCAGACGCCAACGCCGCCACGGATCATGAAGCAAACAAAGAAGCGCGCACGGCACCAAGTTCGCGCTCAAGCTTGTCTGTTGTCGGTATAGAAAGCCTAGATTTAAGAGATGGGGCAACTGCTCAATCAAGGTCACATGGTTTATGGGCCGAGTTTGCAAAACAAGTTGCCGCATGCAAGGAGGCAAAACTCAAAAGCATTCACCTTCTGCAAACGTGTCCACCTCTGACTCCAGTTTCCTCGCCACACTGGCCACGCGACAATCAATTGCAGGCATACTGCTCCCTTTCTTAAATCTAGGCTCTCTCAGTCATCTCCGCTAGTATGTTGTTGCTAGCACTCCTAACGCCCCTATCGCCATGCCACGTCGGCTTCTTCGTGTGCGATGTGGTAAAGCCGCTTCCGAGATAAGTAGTGGGGAGCAGACGACGTTGCAGAGACTCCTGCCGGCGGCCTTTCCAGCATTTTCTGCAGCCTGTTCTGGGTTGCTTCTTGGCCGCGGCAGCAAAGTGCGGCGGTCCGAGATTTAGTAAACTTTCCGAATTTTATTCTTTTTCTAAATTATCACGAAATTTCTAAAAACAAACACAAATGCATCGAAAAAGTGCAAACGAGAATGGGAAAACGTGATCGCTTCGATGTAGCCGTTATTTCGTTATAACCGACTTCATTATAACTGGTCTCAACAGTATGAACATTGCCAATTGCTGACCGGTTGATTCAGAATTTATTTGATTTGTGTTTTGTACAGGATTCTTTAAGGTTTGCAATAAAACAAATTTGAGGACTTTGTATGAAGTGCTTGGGCACATATATATATATTTATTTTAAAATTATTTTGGAATGAAGGTATATTTGGTACAGAAAAAATTAGGGGAAAGTTAGATTGATCAAATTAATGTGCTCAATTTAGGTCTTTCTTTCCCCCTAAGACATTGTGCTGCGCAATATTATTAAAATTTGAGGGTTTCCATGGCCTTTAAAGGGGTAGGGAAACGAAATTTCAGCGCTCATTTTCTAGCTTTAATGTGTTGCATGTTGCACCCTAACCTCAAAAACACCAGTCTTCCGTTGAAAAGCACAAGAAAACTAATTTTAAAGTAAATAAACAATCTTTCAATGTGCACCTGGTGGATGCATGCAAAGCCTATCTGGGAGGTAGTGTAGCAACGTTGTGGAATCTGCTACGTAGTCGTGACGTAGCAGATTCCTTCGGAGCAGCGCTGCTCTTTGGCATTTCAACGTTTTCCTTCTTAGCTTTCCTCCTGAACTCACAAATCGCGCATTGTACCAAACGATCCAAGAAGACGGGAAGGAAGGACTCCCTTCTTTCTTGGGCCCTCGTTCGTGCAACCGGAAACAGCCATTCTCCCCCTAGAAGATTAGCCCGTCGCTCAAAACTCGAACAAAAGTTGCTTTCCCCACCCCGTTCAGCCCCAAGCCGACAGTGTTGTGGAAGCTACGTGCTCCTTGGGCCAGCCACACGCTCGTCACCCCACGGGTACTCCGAACGGCTCGGTTGTAACGCGCTGACGCTACTGAGAGCACCACAACGCTGACAACGCCACCAAGGGCAAAGCTGATAATCACGCCAGCCTTGCTACGTCACGAATGCGGGGAATCTTTTCTTTCTGTTTTTGTTTGCGCCGGATATCCCATGACGCATCGCGCTCTCTGTTCGCTTCTCTTCGAGCGCTTGCTCGAGTGCACCGTTTGGAACGAAAAATATAGCCAATCGTTCAAAATACAAACATGCGATTATCATTTACGGTTATTATCCGTCATGCTTGACTCATTTCCGAACAAAATCGGAATATTTCAATTTTTGTTTCCGTACCCCTTTAAGAGGGCAAGCCCATATTCATTATGCTGCTTGTTTTGTCTACTCAACTTATTGAAGTCACTCACTTTGTCAAAGAAGAGCATGAAAATGTTATTTCTATTTGTATCCTTTTTTTATATGCGCTTCTTGACGCAACCTCTGCCTTAAACGCACTTTACAGACCGTCTTGTCCTCGGTAGAAGAAGACAGGCGTCTGTCTGATCAGGGCCAGAAAGGGGGTCAAAATTCCACTTGGGCCTTGCGCATCCAGCGGGGCATGGTCGGGTTGGGATTCGACGTCCAGGTGTGGTCGCGCACCACGTGACCTTGAAAACAGGTGGGCGAATAAGGAGGGTTTCGAGCTCCTGTCATGCTGCACCATCGCGCTGCGTTTGTCAGAAATGGGAGCAAACCTTCGACACACTTGAACCGTGGCGAGGCGGCTCCGTTCAGACACATCTCTTCTTCCATCACGGTCTTGTCTTCGATGCAGACTTGTTTTCTTAGTTTTCGGGCAAGCTTAGCTACTATAGTCGGTTGCAAGCTAAGAAAAAACCGGAAATGTTTCTCAGAGGAAAATGTAATCCTACGCTGAGAAACGCCAGCCAATTGTTTTCATGACGTCACGATTCTGTGGACCAATCGCGATCCTTTTGAAAAAAAAAAAAGCTCAACATGGCTGCTGGCCTTAGCAACGCGATGCTATAGTTTCTCGTGACAATTATTCTGCTTTTTTGCACCGTGTTTTACGTGCCCGAGGTTACGCCACGAAATCTTGATGGTATCGGCTTGCGTTTGCAGCAGTTTTTGCGCGACAATGTGAGAATCCAGCGACGCTATCGCCAACGAAAATTTCGAAGCGGGCGCTAGGCTTAGCACTGCTGAGAGGTATGTTAGACGGTATGTTAGACAGTATCTTGGACAGAAAATGAATTGGGAAGACGGTACATTGGACATGAATTTCTTTCTTTCTTTACTAAACAGCTATTTCGTTGACAAAAACGTATTCCAACTTATTTAAATGTCCCGAGTGAATTAAATAAATATTGTAGTAGTTTAAGACAGGTTTCCTGGAGGAAGAAAAAAGCAACGTTGCTAGCGAACTACTTTCTCGACGGCGGAGGCACTTCAGATGGGCGCAATGCGCTTGTGGGTGGAGCTAAAAGATTGTTCTTAGGTTGCATCCGACTATAGTCTTAGCGTCCCAAATCAGTCCCCATGTCCCGGTCATTCCAACGTAGTGGTTCCCTGCCTACTCCCTTGAGTAACCTTTGTTTGCTTGCTCTGTAGGTGGTGTCCCAAATGACACCCGAAGTGCACAGACACACATTTCTGTACCTGGTCTGCTTCCTCAAGGAGCTGTTGACCCACGCCAATGACAACCGGCTCGACGCCAAACTGCTCGGTGAGTGCAAGCGCACACCGTCTCTCTAGTCGCCGTCGTCCCGAGTGCCCCGAAGAGAGCGAAATTGCAAATCTCAGACTAGAAAGCCTAGCTTACGAGGGGAAGCCGCTCAAACCACGAAGGCCGCTGGCAATATAATGGCGGACGCTTCCTGCACAAATTGGGTGCAGGTGCGCATGCATGCAGTCACGTGGCAAGGAGGACAACGCCTTGGAGACGTTAAGACGCCTTCACCTCCATGTGACCCTGATCCAACAGTTGGAATCATTATCAAATCTCGGAACACTATCCAGATGAATTGATCACGAAAGGGCATGCTTCCACCTTTCAAATTCTTGTGCAAGTGCAGAACCAATACGACTCACAAACATGCGTCATCTGCTTCGTGTTTGACCGCGTGCACTTGTCGACTTGTGGCAGAGAATGTCACCGGAAGCTAGCCAAATTTTGCATAAATGTTTCGTCGTGCAAGTGCATTAATTGAAAATGTACGCCTATGAGGCATTGCAAACAAATTAAGCTCGCCCTTTATTCGCAGCATGCCGGCGACCGTAGTGGAATACCGGTAGCACTTCCTCGTAGTGAAGTCCAAAGCAAGACGTAAACTGATCTTGTTCATGTCACTCCCATCTGCAGCAAACGTGTTTGGACCCGTCCTGCTGCGGCCGAAGGCACACGGAGCCCTGGAGCCCGGGACAAGCCCCTGGGACACGCGGAGGGACACCGACGAGCGCAAAAAGGCCACCTTTGTGTACCACTTCCTGATGAACGACTACTCCGACTGAGACCAATGAAGCGCCGCTAACTTTTTTATTGCTGGGGCTCCGCAGCCTTTGCCTCAGGCATGTGGGGACTCTTGGGGGGGCTGGGGAATATGGAGAGAAGGTCTTGTGGCGAGCTCAGTGCCTTGTGCGGTTCCAAACGGACCAGTGCTGGGGGAAGGCGACTTCCTGCTGCCAGAGCCCCCGCCCAGGAGGCCAGGGATGGCTGGCAGTGGCGTCGCAACAGGTGTAACTCCCAGAGTGGGGCGCTGCCTGCGTGGTCCGGATCCGGCAATTCGGGTCGGAAAGTACCCTGGTCTTCGGTAGAGTCGAGGAGGACTTGAAGCCGGGGCTCGCTGCGCAGTAAGGCTCCAAGGGCAAGAGACAGGGCCAAGGCACCTCCAGTCTGGGCCAAGCACAGAGTGGCCAATCGTTTAAGAAGAGCCCTTATTCGGTTGGCCGAAAGGCTTCTGCAGCGGTCGGTAACCATGGGCCGCCAACATAACAGCACGGCACGGGCATCGACGTTCGACAGCATGCAACCAAAGAGTGCCAGGTAGAAGCGCTGCGGGTCCACATTGAGGGCTTTGCCCTGCCCCGAGAGAAGAGCAAAGGCTGCCTGGAGGCACAGGGGGATCTCGCGAGGGCCCAACTGGTCCAGCAGGGCCGAGAGTGCTCCCAGCAGGTCTTCCAGAAAGTCAAGGTTCACGAGGTGGGCAAACCGGGAGACGCCACGAAGTACGGGCCCTAGAAGGGGCTTGATGACGGGACGCTGCAGCACTTGCTTGAGGACGTGGGCATACGTCCACAGGAGCTGCTGCAGGATCTGACCTTGGAGACGATCTCTTTGCACCTCGTTCTCTTGGGCCTCCGTTTCCCGGAGCTGGGCCTCCAGCTTCTGGAGTCGCTTGTGATGCTTGTGTTCTCGGCGAGATAATTTGCGCAAGCGCTCCCTCACCTTCTTCAGGTTGGGGGCACCTTGTGACGCTGGCTCTTCTTTAAGTTTCAGTTCCAGGAAGGGCTCGAGCACTCTCGGATGCACCTGCATGGTTCCAACAATGGTGGCCTTGAGCAAAATCCATTTATAAGCTAGCACAGAGAAGAGGCCTTTCCAGCACAAAACAGCAACTTTCAGTCACATCAGTTAGCAATCTTCATGAGCGCAAGTGTGAAAGGTCAGCGACACAAAAGTTGGCCAAAGACTGGCTTCAGTGGGTTACCTCCGACTGCATGTGACGCAATGTGGGCAAGCTCAAGCATGTAACACTGCTGCCAAGCCCTTCTGCAAGAATATTACTATAGACGGTGATGGGTGAAGAGGAAAGTCTTAGCTCCTTCCACTTTAGCAGAATGAATGCTGGAGAGGAGGCGACCTCTCCGGCATTCGCTTTGCTAAGGTGGAAAGAGGTGGGAGGAGCTTCCACTTTACTCTTAACCTGTTACAGACTGTAGTATGCTACACTTCTATCTTACTGAAATAGGGTTATAGACATCAGAATATAGCTGACCTCACAACACAAGCGTGTGTTTTGGAATGAAAAAAAAAAAACACCTATTATCTATATTAAAAATATAAAAAAAAAAAAATCTGCTTGTTTACCTAAATGAGCTAAACCATGGCACACACCTGAAGTCCTCTGGCACGCAGCAAGGCCCTGGTCTTGCGCACTGCCTCTAAGGTGACCTGTCCGAGCCGGTCTTGGCGGTACAGCTGCTTGAGACTGTGGCAGGCGGTGCGGGACAATTCCTCGTCCTCGCTACCCAAGCAGTGCACGGCCAGGGACACCAGTTGCTCTCGCAGGTTGAAGTGCGGATGAGCCAACAACAACCCGCATACGCACCGGCCCGCTACGTGGGCCAGCTGGGCGGCGAGTCGTTGCCGAACCCCTTCGGGACTCTTCTTGTCCCGACGATCGTATCGGGCCAGCATCTTCCGCAAGCAAGTCACATACTGCCCGTAGTAACGGAGCAGGGCATCCTCGAAACCCTGCAGCGCTCGGGTGTCTTTCTTGAGCCTCACGTTGCCGGTCGTCGTAGGTCCCGTAATGGCGTAGCCGGGTACCACGTCTTTGAAGACTTCGAGTAGAGTGAGCGCTGCAAGTCTGCGCAGCAAGTGTTCCGTGCCGAGCCCCAGGCCGATACTGCCGTCGGCGCGAAGGAACGCCAGCAACTCCTTCAGGTGCGTTACCCGCTCTTGAGGATCCTCGACGATGTCGCTGGCGAGGGTGCCCATTCGCTGCTTGAGCTCCCTGAGCTTGCCGTACTGGTACGAAAGCTGCTGCGCGGCTGTACGAGGATGCTGCCGATCTTGCGGCACTGCATCTGCCAGAGGCGTTGAGAGGGCCACTGGGTAGTTGTCACAGTCTTCCTCGCTGTCATCGGTCTGAAGGACAGCCTCTGCTTCGTCTTGCTGATCGTCGACTACTTGAGACTTCCTCACCACACCATGGCCCGTTTTGACCGGGAGAAGCATCTTCACTTTTCTCTCGTGATTCATACTCCGCCGTGGGCTTTTCTCGTAGGTCTTTTCAAGGTAGTCGGTCGCATCTTCGCTTCGTTTACCGGGCACGCTTTGCGGGAATTTCATCCTGCGGCGTTTTCCAAAGTGGCCGTTTACGGCCCTATTAAAGGGTTCCTCGAAACCTGCGCGACGCTTCATTCTTGTTAGCGGATCCGACCCGTGGAAGCCATGGAAGTGTTGATTCCGTCTATCCGTGCCCACGTCCCACGTGCCTGTAGGCCTGTAGCCAGTTGTAGCCAGTACATGTCGACTCGAAGCTACTCCGGCTACTCTACACTACTCGGCTTTGGATGGATGGATAGATGGATGGATAAATGTTACTGGCTATACCCTTTGTAGCGGGTGGTAGCTTGCGCCACCTAGCCTAAGTCTAAGAAAGACAAACATTTGATTTGATTTCCCGCGCCCTTCTAAGCCAAATTTTCTACCCGCTAACTATCACCAGGTAGTGTGGGATATCACCAGGATGACCTTTGGGGGATCGGGCAAAAAAACTTAAAACATCACCCCCCGCCTCTTCCCCCCGGCGAGGGAGTCGCCAATTTTCCTCTGGTCAGACCTTGTCGGCGTTACCCCCGCACCGGACCCACTGGGAGACAGGGTTGAGACTTTGGGCCGGAGCCACGCGGGAGGGAGTCCCAATTTTCCTCTGTCCCGCCTGTCCCCAGCTGTGCTAGTTAGTTCTGCATCATTCAATTTTCCCTAGATAATTTCCACCAATCTTCTAATCGCCTCTTTGTTACTGCAATCCTCTTCTCCTCCGTCCCTCCATCGTCGCCAGCGAACCTCAGGGTCGCGGCCAGATCTGTTACCCCTTCAGGGAGTGCAGGACGAAGCCCCGTGCACTTTAATACCAAGCTTTAATCGTAAGTCATGACGTAACGTAAGAAAAATTGACGTAATGATGACGTACACAAAACATGACTATTCTTCTAAACGTGCTGGACGTACAAATAATTTGATATATTAGGAAGCCAGGGCATGAAGAAACACACAAGAGGACGAAACAGACGACACAGCTCTATCCTCTTTATGGCCAGGGCCAAGGAGGTGGCCAGGGCAGACTCGAAAAGAGGGCTCTTGCATGTCGAAAAGTCGTGTTTTTGGAGCGTTGCGGAGGCTGGCGGCAGCGCGCCGAAGACATGCTTTCTACTCGTTCGTCGTCATTTGCCGAAGAAGTTATTAGAAGAAGTTACAGAATTAAACGAGCTTGATCCAGCGCCCAGTGGCGACGGAAAAGGGGCGTCCAGTGGCGACGGAAAAGGGGGGGGGGGGGGGGGGGGGGGGGGGGGGTGCGTAGCATTGGTGTTTCTTTTTTTCTGCTTCTGTATCAGTCTCACCTACTATATTATGCATAAAAAAATGAATAAATACACCGGTGTCTGTATGTTTTTTCCCTTTCATTTTTACTCCTTTACACGGAACGATAAAAGAAATGGACAAAACAACAAGTCTCGAACACAGTTGCTGGTTTATTTAAACAACGAACGCTCTTATATATACCTCAAGACCCTCACCACCAATAAAGAAACACCTCCTCTTAACTAGGTCACCGAGAACCGGACACTCACAGAACCCATATGGTTCAGGATTCAGACAGATCCAAATGATTCACACCAACCAGCTACCCTGATGACCTCGCTTGCGGGCTGACCAGCCACATGCGATAACAGGCAACTCCAGCTCCAGCAGAGCTCTTACAATTTTCGGAAAACCCACAAAACAAGACCTTAGAGACACAAAATACGCTTCATATCACCGTCCAATGCCAAGGACAATGTGCTTATACAATTACCAGAGGTCGAAATACGCATGGTCTCCCTTAGAACTCTCCTACCTTTGCTGATTGTTGGGCGAGTTGGTATTGTACGTGAGAAAACATTATTGCGCTTTAAGACATAGACAGAGGAAGAACACCACAGAGCGCTTACTTTCTACTGATTTAACCCAAGAGCCTCAGTGTAGATACACACTGCGTCACCGCACCACATCTCAACCAATCCGTGGCCCCGCCGTAGGCCGCAAATACACTGTCTCTTTTTAAGCCAAGTCAATTGAAGCCACGCATGACTGCGTGTGCAAACCATCATTTGCTTCTTCCACTGTTCTCGCTAGGCACTTAGGCGGACGCCATCAATAGTTCCGGCACGTGTTGTAACGTGTTTTTCGTGGCACCCCTGAGGACCACCCGAAAAGGAGGTTAACCTTTCTAATTTGTGCCTAGCTTTGGAAACTAAATTTACACCGAACCTCTCTGCCACTGATATAAAGTTAAGAGAGCTAGATTCCAAGGTATAGTAAGGCACACACACACCATTCTTTACAACCGGTTTTTCCACAGGAGCCGGATTAAACGTTCCTAACACCTTGAGCACAACTCTAACAATCACATATCCTCGTGTAATTGTTAGAATAGTTGTGAACCAAAATGGAGCTTGGCAGAAGGTGTCGTCAATTTTTATCCAGAAATGCCTGATAGGAGCGGAGCAACAGTCCATTGTCACTCAAAAACTCTGAGCAATTGATTGAAATATTGAATCCGCATCATGGGAGAAGGTGTGATGGGACACCTGTAGACATCAATGCCATTACTCTATGGATAAGTCGGAGCTGTTAATAAGGGTCAGGAGGTGGTGTGATGATCATCTAGTGAAGTTGCAGTCTGCCTCTGGGATTGATATAGATAGTTTTATGAGCATTATAGAGTTTTATTTAGAGTCCACTGCCGTAGACTTTGATGGTTCTCTTTTTATTCACAAAGAGGAAGTGTGCAACGGGTCGTGAATTGCTCCAATGTTGTCCGAGATTTTTTAAAACGAGATTGATGTTCACGTTGACACGGTTGTGCGGTCCTTGTAGACTGGACATGCACAACCCTGCGGTTGCAACAGTCGAATTGAGTGCTTATAGGCCTCCTGTTTCACACGGAAAAGGACCTGTGCTGGAGGTGGGGCAAGGAATCAGCAAAGCCTTTGTTGGCAGCGTCTATGTTAGAAGTTGACAGCTGTCACTTAAAAATAGCTAAGAGTGGTGTAATTGCGTCTGCGAAAGATAACGCCTGTAAAAAATCTCGTATGCTTTAGGTTGGAGAGCCAGTTGAGTTGCAAAAGATGCGTCGTTTGGAAGCGGGCCACCACCACGATGTAATTGTTAGAGTCGTGCTCAAGGTGCTGAAAGTTTAATCCGGCTCCTGTGGAAAAAACGGTTGTGAAGAATGCTGTGTGTGTGCCTTACAACTATGGAATCTCTCATAACTTTATATCAGCGGCAAAGAGGTTCGGTGTAAATTTATTTTTCAAAGCTTATCACAAATTAGAAAGGTTAACCCCCTTTCTGGTGGTCCTCAGGGCTGCCAGAAATAAACATAAGAACCCAGATGTAACTTTTCAGGCAGGAGTGGTGTACGGGACCCTCTCATTTCGTCGAAACTCGTTTCGTGGAATTACGTATCGTGGACAACTTTTCATGGGCAGACGTTTCCCGGACGTTTTGTCGACACGATCGTTTCATCGACACTCGTTAAGCGAATTGCACGCTGTAGGGACATCTCGTCACGCGTGTATCATATTCATATTATAGTAAGGGTTGTGATGGAGTTGCCTGTTATCGCATGTGTCTGGTCACTCATCAAGCGAGGTCGTCAGGGTGGCTGGTTGATGTGACCATGAATCATTTGTATGTGTCTGAGTGCCCGGCTTTCAGTGACCTACACTCGAAAAAAAAAAAAGGTGTCCCATAGAATGCACCCCAAAACTTCAGTTCGACGTACAGCGCACTGACGTCGATTTGGGTACTAACTTTCACGAGAGGCTCGATAGCCGTGGCGTACAACTTATTAAAATAGCTAATGTACGTGTCACTGACTACAAAAAAAAAAAAAAGAAACCTCGGGGGTTTTTGGCTTTACTGCAAAACCTCGGTGTTTTTATTGTGTGGTCTTTGATACGTACTTTAGTTATTCAATAAGTTATATGACACCGTTATCAAGCCCCTCGTAAAATTTGAGGCCGTCTGTTCGTCTATAGTGCGCTGTACGTCGAACTAAAGTTTTGGGGTGCATTATATGGGACAAAAGGGTGTAAGGTTATACACTTCTTTTTAGGTTGTGGTAGAGTTTTTTGCTGTTTTTTTTTTTCTTTTTTTTTTTTTGTGGCGAGAATCTTGACGTATATATAAGAGCGTTCGCTGTTCAAATAAACTATACCCGTTTTTTCAAGAAAAAAAGAAAGTTTTCAGCATTCTTCGTATACACGACGCGAAGTCTTACGAGATTTGGTTGTCGGAGGAAAAAAGCGATGATTTTGGCGCTGAAACGTGTACGTCTGGATAATATATATAGTAGAATTCACCTACATATATCTTAATTCTGCACATAAAGGTGAAAAATAGTAGTGGTTCGCGAGAAGTCGGACTTTTTTTTTAATTTTTTTTTACTAGGGTTCTTGACGTGAAAACGGGTATAGAAGCTGTGTTTGAGACATCTTGTCTTGTCCGTTATTTTTATCGTTCCGTATCTTGTGCACCTATGTTCTTCTTGCTCTTTCCCACGCCGGGATGCAGCATCGGGGGTCGAAGTCGAGCTGCAGTCGGGCTCCCATCCGGTCGAGGCGGGGAGGCTCTCCTTACGGGTCTTTGCCGCCAGCGTATTAGCTTACATTCCCGAGCTCATAATCTTTGCGTCCTCACATATTTTTGTTAATGTTGTTGTGATCCTCTGTTATGCGTCTAGCCATCGTGGAGGGCGCCGTCGGCGTGAAGCGCGTGTAACCGGAGGATCTGCGCGGCGCAAAGCGAGTTGCGCTGAAATCGACGTCAATCGCTGGTTGTTCATGGGGAAAAAAAAAAAAAAAAAAAAAAAAAAAAGTTGTCGCGCGGCAGTTTGGCGGCAGTCCGGTGTGCCATGCGGGTTAAACCTGGAAATTGGTGTAGGTTTGCTTGTCCACGTTGGTGGTGATAACGTACGGTCCGTGGAAAGGCGGGCCAAGTTTCAAGGTACGAAGGCCGTTCGTGTACCATACCCTATCCTTGACGTTGTATGGAGCTGGTCGATGTTTAGCATCGTAGGACGCTTCATGCCGTGAAGGTAGTAAGCGAGGTTCGCGTTTGCAGCGTCGTGGTTCGCGTGGACGTCGCCGACTTGGTCGGGAAGCCGGGAAAATTCCATTGGTCGACGTGGGACAAGGTCGAACGGTACGTCTGGAGTCCGGCGTGCGGCTGCTCGTTCACTTGAAAGCTGGTTATAGGCGCTCCAATGGTCGATGTCGCCGTAGACGTTCTTTCGCAGACATGAAAGGATTTCTCCGTTGGCGCGTTCGACAAAGCCGTTAACTTCGGGAGCGTAAGGTACTGTTAGGATGTTCTGAATGTGCCTGTCAGTGAAGTACCGCGACGCCAAACGTGAGGTTAGGACCCTGTCATTTTCGGTGATGACGGCTTGCGGCGTACCGAATGAGAGTACGAGTTCTAAAAATCGGAAGACGTGCTCGGTCGACTTGTCAGGCACGGGGCGCGCGACAAGCGAGTGGTGAGGTCGAACGCGGTGATAAAGTACCTGTTGTCACTCCTCGTCTTGCTACAGTGTAGTCTTCCGGAGGATCTTGCGCCTCGGCTGCGGCCGGCGGGATATTCTCTTACAAAAGAGAATAAACAAGACGCCGGAGTACCTGATTCTTCTAACGGACGCACTCTTCACAGCGAAAGCAACAAAGCAACGTAACTCTCAAGAAAAAAAAAAAAAAAGCGTGTTCCTTTTTATGGTATTTGTATCTTGTTTTCTAAACTCAAAAGACTCCTTCCTCTTTCCCCCTCACACTCTAATTGACACCCCCCCTCCTCTCCCTCTTCCGCGCCGCGCCGCCGCCGATCCGTTGATCCCCGCGCCGTCAACACGCCGCCGCCGGAGGTACAAACACCGGCGCGCCGCCGCCGGCGATTTCTGACCGGCGCACAGGCGCACAGGTCTACTTTGTGGACAGTGTGGCCAGACCTTTATAAAAGCATGTCTAAGTTTGGAGAAATTTTTTTTATGCGAAGGGTTATCTTTAAATTTATGAACAGTTGCAATTAAAGAAACCAATTCTAATCACTGAAGAAGTTAATACCTTAATTGTTTTGTGCTGTATTAACTGAAATAACCAATCAGCGCTGCACTTAATTCATCTCTTAGCCATTATCATCCAATCCGAAGCCAACTGGCCAGCCTGTCGCGCATGCGCACACGAGTCGAACCTCAATAGAAGCAAAGTGGCAATGCAGGCGAGTTGGTTCATCGTTACAAAACGTTCAGTTGAAGTCCAGCGCTTGTCCTGTCAATTTCTCTTCCTTGTGTCTTCGTAGTTTGCGCGCTGATTCCATTTTGTAACTCAATAGAAGGTTCGTCGAAATTTCCACCAAAAGTTCGAAAAAGTCGAACCTCGTCGAACTCGAACCGCAGCCGGTTCGCGACACCCCTAATTGTGTCCTTGTGTCCCCCTCTGTTTTCTCTTTTTCTGTGGCGCCATCTATGTGGAGCACCGCGAACTTTCACTCCAGGTGGGCGAACGCTGGCGACCGGTTAAACTGACGGAGAAGGTTTCTCGTGGATTTTCAATGGAGGACTGCCGTGCTCTCAGTTTATTTTGCGCAAAAGTCAAAAAGTCAAATTGGACGTTTAGTGTTTATACAGTGTAAGGAATTGGTCTGCCAGGATGAGGCGAATTTTTTTGCGCACTCTCCCATAAAGTTCCATGCAAATTCGATTCCAATTTTTTTCTTCTCCTCCGCAGCGCCATCTGTCGCAAATCGGGGGTACCCGCAAGACACCCACAAGCAGACGAGTACACAATCCGGTCACGGTGCTGCGGTAGGTTTCTATGGGCCGTTTCCCCACCTGTCTATCTTACACCCTGGTCTAGCCTTCGATCTGATAAAACCTACCGGACGGAGCGCGCGCAAGCCTGCAAGGAATCCTCCTACAATCAATCACCCATCTCACACGTGACATATATGTCACGCGCACCAATCGCCACGCTTCTTTTTGCGGCTGTAGTAGGTCGTGCGCGCCCCGGATGTGACGTATTTCGTTACGTTTTTTTCTGTTTCCGGCGCGCTTTCTGAGTCAGAACCGTGCGCTTTGGTTTTCGGGCACGCGCGCACGCAGACACGAGCGCACTCTGGCGGTCACCTGCCTCGCGTCGGAAACGGGGGGGGGGGGGGGGGGAATTCATAGATGCAGCCAGGGTTGATGCAGCCATACTCGCAAGCAAGCAAAGTGCAACTGCGACAGCCTGGCCGGCCAGACGGCCAGACGGCGAAGAAACGCGGAGCCGGAACTAGCTTGCCCTCTACCGATTGGCCGGGACACAGGAGCGCCCTACTACGTCACCGCGCGTTTTTGTGCGCGTTGAGCAACGTTGGCGTTGAGAAAGAAGTTGAAATCAACCAACTTTTTTATGCGCGCCCGGAAGGAGCGAAGAATCGGCGCGACGTCACGAAATACGTCAAAGAAACCCGGATCTTATAGCGGGTTGCGGCAAGGGTTGCGGGACAGCGGAAACGATCTACGAAAACTGCCTAATATCGTTTAAACCTTTTATGACTAGGCTTCACCAATATTGCAACGTGCCCCCTCCTCCTAACCTCCTTGTTTGAAACCCTCCTTGTTCCACAACGTTGCTCTATTTCTGCTACCATGTGATCCGTTAGAGTCGATTTGGAACATAGCCATGATTAATAGTGCATAAGAGCAACCGTACAGATTGTTTTCCCCATTTATTGATAGCAACTCGCCGGTACAGAGACGCAGCGCTTCGGCGTGCCAAGAAAGCTTTGATAACGCCGCGAGACCAGCGAAATTTGCTTTCGACAAGTTGTGCCTTTTTCCTGCGGCACTGCGCTTCCGAAAAACTTTTCCCGCGTTTTCAACGGCAAGTCTCACGGCTTGCATAAGGTTTTTTTACAACTTTTTTGGCGAATGATGACGAACGAGTAGAAAACGTGCCTTCAGCACGCTGCCGCCAGCCTCCGCAACGCTCCAAAAACACGATTTTTTTTACATGCATGATGGCCGTCCAGTGGCTTCACTTGCGGGAGCGGGAAGCATGATCCAGCAATTGTCATATAGAAATCCAACGAGGTAGTTCGTTCTTCTATCCATGCTAATATCACTGGCTAATATGCATTATATAAATAATTTTTGTTGTCTCAATGTTTGATTTTGATTTATTTCAAAATAATTAATTAATAAAAATCAGTTGGGTTTAACAAAAAAAAAAAAAACTTGTAATGTACACCACTTTTTGCGCTCGATATCGTTTTCGCCCGCAGTTTATGACACGTGATTGACGTGAGCCTCCTTCGTGTGCGTCGTGGTCTGTATTGAACTACGTGAACTGCGAATGTTGTTAATGTTTCATTTAATGTTCGCCATATTGTCCGAGTCGTGGTAAATCGGACCGAACTCTTGAAACGTATCTTCAGCCGCATCACTCACACGGAGCCTCGTTGGCCTCATGACTCCGCCCAGGGCCTCGCGGTCATAGGCGTCGAGCGATCGCCTGCTCGGGCCAGCTGTCAAGATGCCCTCGTGCATTAATACTCATCACCACCGCCTGTCGTCCAAATGCGCTCCAGCGTCCTCGACAGCCTGGCAGTCCCCCAACTCCGAGTGAGCGGTCGGTGGGGACGCTTTCCAGCCGAGGCCTTTTGGTAGGTCGATGCCGAACTGTGACCGTCGACGACGGTTCAAGCCTCACGAACGTGTTACATACTACGGCACGCTATGGCAAGGAAAAAGAAAAAGCACCAAGAGGATCCCACCGAAGGTGTGCCCGACTCGTCCGGTGAGGGTCCAGACATCCCCGACGACGGGAGCGGCGCAGGGAATGCCGCAGCTTGCGTCCATGGCCGGGGGTCGGTCAACCTGCGACGTGTGCGGCAGTTGCTCCAGCGATCTCCTCTGCGACTCGACGAGTGCGACGACTGCCAAGACGCGGGTTCCGACGACATCTGGGTGTGCCTGCAGTGCGGTCACCGGGGATGCGGTACCAAGTGGCCCGGACGGCATGCTGTATGCCACGCCGAGAGGACGTACTCGGACTCGCACGCGCTCGCACTCTCCTCTCAGTCCATGGAACTCTGGTGAGCTTTTCGAGAAGCCTGCGGGGACAGTAGGAGACGTTCCCTAGCAGTTTGTTGCTCTAAGACCTTATTCACACGATGCGTCTTTTCAACGCGCCACAGTTTAGCGAAACCAACATTTCGCGAAATCGGCCTGTTCACACGTGGAGTTTGACGCGCGAAATCTGTGACGTGTTGACTCACGAGAATTTCGCCAAACCTTGTCATCTGCATCGGGAATACCAAGCGTTTCGCATCAAAATGATATGAAGTACGCACAGTGTGAAGAGACAGTCTGTTTTATTAATACCACTCAATTAACTTGGCCAGATTCGGCTCACTGGGTTTACTAGTAGTCCTGCCAAACACGGAAAAGACCGCGAACGTCAAAGAACAGGCAGATGATCTCGAAGCATTTCGGTCATTTTTGCACCGATAAGAAAGTTATTCCCAGTCACCCGGTTTATATCCGGTGCTTGCACTCGTCGCGACTATTGGTGAATCTGTACCGCGCCACCAACCCGCACTGTGGGCGCCGTTCACACACCTGCAACCGAGTAGGACCAAGACTCATCGCCCGTACGCACCGCTCCTCCGCTTGTCGCTCGCCATGTTTGTTTACTTTCCTTCGGCTTTGGCTCGGATACGGAATCAACCGAAAATCAGACTCCTCCAAAAGCTCGCTCCTCCTCGAAAATCAGACGTCATCCTAGTCATAGCAAAGTCGAGCGGCCATTGGCAGCGCTCGCGTTTCTCCTTCGGATGATAGACAGGCCTCGGTGAGGTTTCAGCGAAAAATTGCTCCGGAAGCGAGGAAGACGCTCCACTTTTTTCGGAGGCGCGCCACTTTTTCGGTCGCGTTCAGACGGGGAATCTGTTTCCCGAAACCTAGTTTCGCGACACAAGATTCGCCAACAAGATGCATCGTGTGAATAGACCTTAAGTATCTTGGCGCCCAATGTGGCTAGACCCTCGAGTCTTGGAGGCTGGTGCATCAAGCCACAGAGATACTGTCATGCCCAGCAAAAGACTAAGGTTTAATTTAAACAACTTTGTGATGTTTTAATGGGAAATAGAAATCTCGGTTACCACGGTGTCTTCCATGCAAAATATTTTGTCAGGTTGTGGGCACCTCAGCCAGGATTTAAGCCCACCAGTTAGTGCAACATTGGGCACGTTCGGTGGTGACTCCCTCAGCACTGAATGGAGTAACTCGGGAGTTCTCAGAGCGCCTACTGAATGGCAAAAAAAAAGTGTCGCTCTTCAGCTGCTTCTACGCGGTTTCCCCGCTTCCTCCTCTGTGGCAAACAGTCTCCGAATAAAATTGAGGCAGATGATGCCAAGCACGATCGCTTTTATTTGAAGCCAGTATTGAAGAAGTCTCGACGAGGCCACTAGAGAACAAACGAGTGACTTTAGACATCAGCGCTTCTGTTTGAAGCGATCCAATGCGATCGAGCCCTTTGCAGGATGGTGCAAAGGCTGCTACTGTCATAAAAACCAACAGAAACATCAACACATGCAACTTATAGAGCTTGGTAAATCTGCGACGCCAGTTAAGATATTTTTATCCGGCCATACGTTTCTTCAGCACTTCTTTACAAAATTCCTATAAAATGCATTCATATACACACGGGAGGTCGGCCACGCTTGGGTGATCAAGGTTTTGTCGGCCAAAGCGAGCGACGACCAACTTCTCATACCCGCATACACCCCGATTTAGCTACGCAAACAAAACATTGATCGGGATCCCGTTCGGTGTGAGTGTCCAATTGTGCACCAAAATCACATTCATACCCTGCCTTGCTCTGTTCAGCACGGAGCGGACTGTCGTCCATAATCGCAGTTTCCGTGCAACGGTGATCAATCATGACGTCAAATGAACCTTCACATGGTTTATTAGCATGTCCAAAATGAATGAAATACGCTCCTCCAAGGCATTTTCTGAAAAGAGCCCGAGCTGGAAACAAAATTTGAAAGCGTTATTTCCCTTACCTTGAGCACTTTTCATTAACAAAAGCGAGCAAGCGTCAGGTCCATGCTGTGGCAAACGCAGCTTTTCCCACCATTTTTTTTTCTTTCTTACAGCTTTGGGATATTGTCAGCGATCTGGAAATACGTCGTACCACACGCTTTTCACTCCTCGCATACCATCTGAGGACTCTGTGTACGTAGTAATGTGAACCGGAAATCGCTTTTTGTCTCTAATGGAAGGAGCGCGAGCTCTTTGACTCCTGAAGCCGCTATAGACCTTTCCATTTAGCGCTCTCAGGGCGGCACCATTTTGTTAGACTGCAGCGTCCTCTCCACACATCCCGGAAGTTCGGCGGGGTAAAACAAGAGAGAGGGCATGCGCCCGACTTTGCTAGCAGACGACAAACTGGGAGGTTGCCGTTCTCCATCTTTGGGCTGTACCGGCGGGTTGTCCCGAACATCGAACTCTCGCTCGTGGCTGCCGTTATGAAGTGGTTAGCGTTCTTATAATATTTATGGCTACTCCAGAATGAACCTTTAGCGCTCAGTTGTTTTATTTCGAGTAATGATCGAATAGCGTATCTTTGTTCCGTTACTTCAATAGCAGTGGAGTCAGCCGGCAACTCAACCACTGCGTATATTGCGCCAGGACAGCACGTTTTTATTTATCATTCCAGACTTCCACTCATGGTCGCTAAAGGCCTACACCAGCACGAACTTCGTATAGTAAAGTAGCTACAGTAACCGGATTTACTTTTCGCCGGAGCGACCGGCAACTCTGACACAGTTTTTCCATTTTCTTTTTTATTCGCACGCAAGCAACATTGCAATTAGACTTGGTTAGTCTTTTTATCGAGCATAGCATTACACGATAACCTGCATATCAAAATCCTCACATCTGCGCTTGAAATTTCCAAAATTACGCGATTTTAAACCGAGTCTGAACTCCAGCCGGATGTTAGGTGCAGCCCACTCGGCGGAGCAGACGACGCACGGAGTGAGAGTGGGAGGGCATTTTTTCTGTCTCCGCTCTTCCCAGTGGAACGGTCTATTGAATGCTTCCATTCTTAGATCTATCAGTAGACAAGCTCTATGGAAGAGCCATCGTTTGAAAACAATCCTTTGCCATTTCTCGCACGCAAGCAGGTACGGGTGCGTAGCAATCCTAGCGACACCACTCCCACGGGCAATAGAGAAATACCATTTTCAAATGACGCTGTTTTTGCACAAACTTGATCTTCATTATAAATAAACACAACAGAATCACTTTTCATGCAGTCGAAGGGCGTCCAATATTCTACTGGTTCCATCGTTCCTTCATAGGGCATGTCAATAGCGTAGTGAGCATTACTGAGCGAACGTGCCACAAAAAGATGCAAAGTGTCCTAGGTAGCTTGTCAACTGACTGATCTAGCAACGTTAGTTAGGGTTACATATAGACGCTCATATTGCCTCGGGGCCTCTGAAGGTGCGGTCTGACTCAGAATTTGTGCAGCCTGTCTTTTGTCACCGTTCTACTCTCTACAATAAGTTTTTGTTTGTGGATTAAATTAGTTGTAAAATAAGTGTCAATCAGCAATGAGCAGTTATCTGATGGCACTTCTGATAACTGCCTTTTCCTAAGCAGTTATGGAAACCATTGAGAAGTGGCATAGGTTGAAAACAGCTCCACGTGCTGTCTCTGTTGCTGCCTTGTATATTCCGTTTGTCCGAAATACTCCCTATCCCCCTGGACAACATTTTTCTTCTGGGCATCTATTGCTGCCCAATGCCTTAGCAGTACCCCCAAAAGATGTGGCCCTGCATGTCAGTGTTGACATCCAGACATGCAAGATATGATGTCACGAATGAGTATTGTTTTAGTGGAAGTGCTACGCTAATCACAAAGTATGAATTCATTCCGAAATGTCCGAGATGTTACCAAGAGTTGTGAGATACAGCATCCTCTCTTATGTTTGGAATTTACCACCATTCATACTTTCTTTTTATCCAACAATGATCTGGACAGACACTTCGGAGCAGCAGTAAAAGTGAACATTTCTATAGTTGGTGACAAATTAAGAGTTCAGAAGAAGCTCCACCCACCTCTTTCCACTTTAGCAGAGCGAACGCTTTACAGGCGGTTCCTTCCCCTGCAATATCCGTTTTGCTGAAGTGGAAAGAGGTGGGAGGAGCTTCGCCCGAGCTCTTAAAGGGGCGCTGAAATCGTTTTTGGAAAAGGTCATTTTTGATCTTATATTGTTTAAAACGTGTTACTTCTCACATTTACCAAGTCCTATATTACAAAACCGCCTATTCATCTCAGGGCAAGAGAACAACATCTGGACTCTTTTTTCTTGCGGACTACACTGTGTGGACCAATGAAAGCCCTACAATACGCGCAGATTCCGAATGATTTTATTAAAACTCGTTTCGAAGAGAATCTGATAGGTACACATTCAGATAAGACTCCTCTTGTTCAGCGTGGGCGAAGCCGTCGCTTGCAACTCGCCGACAAGCACCCTTTGTCGACCCCTTCACTCGGAAGGAAATTGTTCCCAAAACAGGCGTGTCGCAATCTTTGAACACGCTTTTAACGAGGAAGTAAGCTACGCACGATTGTGATTTCGGGTTTGTTTGGATGCTGAGAGCGTCTAGATTGAGTTGTCGCCAAAAAAGAAGAAATCTCAGAATCGACCTCAGTGCCCCTTTAACCTCTCTCCGACTATATATGCAGCATAAGCATGCTTGAGGTTACCACATGCAAGTTGCAAATTTATAATCTACATTCTGATTGATACTACTTTAATGTGCAGTTTCTTTGACAGCCTTCCTCTTAGTTCTTCTTTGCTCTTGTCCAGCACCTAACAAAAGACGCCGTGGGAAAGTGCTGTGCAGCGAAGCATCGGCAGCCATTTCCTTTTAAACCAACTCCCCTTGTTTAATCCAGCTGTCAAGGTCCACAACCTTGTCAGTCACTGAGGCAGTTCTCGTCTGCATCCAGGTGCTACAAGTGCGACCGGACGGTGGAGGCCAGTTCGCAGGTGGTGCAGATCGTCGGTGCCATACGGAAGAAGTTGACGACCGGCACAAAGAAGTCTCCACAGTCAGGTACGTCCTGGGGTAGCCCTAGTAGTTACATTCAACTCTAGTAGCTGTTGTAAGAATGAAGGAAGCAAGCAAGTTTGAAACCTTCTCTGCTTGTGCCATTGTTCTCTTCTTAGCATATTGTAGCCTTGGTTGCTGCTGTGTCGTAAAGCTTATATAAGTTAATCTTTTGGAAGGCTCTCGAGAGCTGGCCATTGAGCAGAAAATAAGGGGGTGTCTGAAATAACTTATTGGTCAGGAATAGGAGATAGACTTGTTGCTCGCTTTCTCACTCAGCCAAGTTGGAGAATTATTGCATGTGCATAGTGGCGACATTCCATGTGCTGTTGGATCGAAGCCGAGATTTTTTTTATTCCGCTTAGCATTGTGCGGGGTTTTTTATTCCAGTCAAACCATTAGCATCATATTCTTATGAAGTCACTGCTTTGAGAAACTAATATTTCTATTAGAGTACATTCTAAAAATGCGTACTCATTTAAATCATTAGCAGCATACTCTTAGGCAGTAACTGACTTGAGAAACTGTAATATTTCTGTGGGAGTACTGTCTAAAAATGCATACTCGCATAGTATTCCAATAATATCATTAACATCATATAGTCTTATACAGCCACTGCTTTGAGTAACTGTAATATTTCTCTGGGAGTATCGTTTAATAATGCATAATCGCATAAACAGCAGCCCGCAAATCTTTATCATGCAGCGTCACTGGATGGGGCATTTTCATCTTTCCGTTTGCTCGCTACATCCTCTTATTTTGCGTCCCTGTGCCTGCAGCATGTACCTTAGCCATGCTCCTTCGCAAGTTTCTCACCGTTGCGTGAACTCTTCCCAGCATCTGCTCGGAACAGTTCCTCCAGCTCCACTGAGGAGCCTCGGCCAGTTGAGCATGACCGGCCAACAGACGTCTCCAAGGTTGAGGTGGCCGTTGGGACCAAGGACGAACCGACTCTGGTGTCCAAGCCGGAGGTGACGACTGTTGCTGGCAAGTGGGTGACTGTCAAGGGTCTCAGCAACCTGGGCAACACGTGCTACTTTAATGCGGTGATGCAGGTAAGTCTGATCAATATGCATCAACTGAATTGAAGACCCAAGGGTACTTTGCTTGATGGGCGTCTGAAGTTGCTCCTCGTTGTACTAAACATGAATGGCGCAAAAGACGAAATAGGACACGAAGAAGACGGGACTAGTGCTAAACTCACGAGTGGCATTTTAATGTAATAGCAAGAAAGAGAAGAATAAGGTTACATCTACTTCATGCTTCACCAACTAGCACACCTTAATATTTTAGTACAGTCCCTCCTTGTTGCTTTCTCAGGAATTGTGTTATATTCTTTGTATTCTTTTATGCTGAAAAACAGTGCAGGTTAAGCATGGATAATGTCCTCTCGAGAGTAGTATCATTAATGAGAAGGTGAGAGTAAAAGTTAGCTGGCAGAAGCGACTTGTTTTGATTCAGGACCAAATCTGGTAGGAGTAGAGGGGCTGTGAAATCTTTTTTGTTGTTCATCTGCCTGTTTTTATCTAGATGAACACCGTACTGGCATGCTTTTGTGTATCACAACTGCGTGATGCAAGTTAAAGACCCCATAATCGCGGTCATACTGCACTGGTTACATTTTCCATCTACAACAAAGACATCAAGACGCGCCATGGAGCAAACTAACTTCTTGTTGCCTAAACGTCCATAAAACAAATTACTTAATTATCTTTACTAGATGTTAAGTGCATCATATCCTATGATCAGAAATATTGCTGCATTGGTTACATTTTTCATCCACAACAAAGACGTCAAGATGTGCCATGGGGCAAACTAACTTCTTGTTGCCTAAACGTTCATAAAACAAATTACTTAATTATCTTTACTAGATGTTAAGTGCATCATACCCTATGATCCGAAATATTGCTGTACTGGTTACATTTTTCATCCACAACAAAGACGTCAAGACGCGCCATGGAGCAAACTAACTTCTTGTTGCCTAAACGTCCATAAAAAAAATTACTTAATTATCTTTACTAGATGTTAAACATCCATAAAAAAAATTACTTAATTATCTTTTCTAGATGTTAAGTGCATCATACCCTATGATCAGAAATATTGCTGTTGAAACGATCCTGATGGCTGATTATTTTCTAATTATGGCATTTTTAATTTGTCTTTATTATGATGTGCTGGGTATCTAGTGAATACCGTAATATCCTGAATCATGCCCACCCCACTTTTAGGGCAAATATCAATTTAAAAAAAAAAACAAAAAAACACTGAGTTATTGCCCACCCCTACAACTACCCCAAAGCGGACTCCGTGATCCGCAAACATACATCCTGCCCGAATGACACGGCTGCGAACCTTACGGTTGGAGGACGTCCGTGACAAAATAAAATGAAGGAAGGAAAGGTACTTCACTTTGTTTACGCATTTTTTTCCCGATTTCCGCAACCCCAAAGTCGAGTACATCTGTGCGAAAAGAAAACGATGGAGATAACAAAATTAAATTTTGTTTTGCGTATAAAAAAGTTTGTCTGGACAAAAAGAAAAGTTGGGAAGATAACTCAAGCAGAAATTCATTCAGGGATCGCGAGGTGAGCGAATGCCCCATATCCTGGGGAATGTAACTGCAGAGTGTAAGGTCATAGTCCATCTCCACTAAAGTAAGGTCACCCCGAACCCGCTCCTTCTCCTGGAACATCTCAAACACGGTTGGTAAGGTTGTGCAGTGTTTGAGACAGAGCTAACGGGTAAATAAAGATTTACTGGAACATCGCACACAGACATTTGTAAAACGTCCTAGTTCGAGCTTCATGTTCGTGGTGCCATCTACGCCGCGCAGCAATGCCACCTCAACCTGCGTTGATTGCATGCTGTGCATGGATGCACGCATGTATGCACCAAACAAGAAAGTTGCACAAGAGCCTGCTCCTTGTGATTGACGCGGCGCCAAACTTGGACTGACGCCCAAGCACTTGCCAATGCGACGGCCGGCTTTCCCACTTCCCCGGTATCGCCCTTCATTGCTTCTTTCACCCGCTTTGGATGTCAACAAAAAACAAAAGTCAACAAAAAATTAGAAAAACCAACCAGGTACTGGTCGGTTTTTCTATTTTTTTTTGTTGACTTTTTTTTTTTTTGTATTAACAAAGATAACATAGCGGTGTTATAAACATGCTTTCACGGAACAAATGTTTGTGCTGCATGCCGATCAACAGTGTTCATCGCGCGTATGCAAGAACGGTCTTTGCGATAGTAGAACATTCTTTAATGAGCATTTCGTGCATAAAACAGTCAAACTAATTAGAGCTTTGAGTTTAATGTATCTCTTGTGCAGCTGCTCTAGAAGTATAGAGAAAAATGGTTTTCTTTTAGCTTTCTATAAACTTTTTGTGCTTACCCAATGAGACATGGCCTATCCCACTTTTCTTATGAATTTCAGACGGCAGGGTGTGGGCGATGACTTGGGATATTACCATAGTAATTTTAATATGTCTTTTTTTTTTTTTCTTATTGGTGTATGCAATTCTATGGGGAATCAAGAGTTGCATAGGTACATCTTTTTCCTGTCCAAAAGCACTTCATGACACTGGAGGCCTCACTGCTAATTTTTCTTTTTCCCCAACTATCTCTCTTTTTCTCGTTCTTTCTTTCCTTTCCTTGTGAAAAAAATAGCTCTGGACCATGCTTACATGACGTGTTAGGGGTGGAAGCTAGCGCCACCTGGATACAAGAAAGAGAAGAGACTGTCAACAGGGTGGGGACGAGGGTAGGCAACTCTCGACGGGAGGTCGTCATTAGGGCAGCAAAAAGAAATGGTTGTACACTCCTGTAATGAGAATGTCAGTCCCTCCACAGGTCTTCCTCTGCAGGGAGATTAGAAGAAAAATTAAACAGAAATGTGCATGACGTGCTTCTCAACTTTGGAGCGAATGCGGTTTCATCGTAAAAGTTAATTTTTGAGGCACAACTACAATATGTCGGATCCCTTATGAAGCAAGGCTATGTTATGCAGTTTTCTGTGGCCAAACTTGATACAGCACAATGTAAAAGTGGTACTGACAACTTACCTATCGTAAGATGTCCTTCCAGTGTGCATTAATTAAAAATATACAACCATGTTTCAGAAGTGTGTGATGTGGGTGAGGGAGTGTTCCAATTGTGTTGGCATTATTTTTTCCAGTGTCTGTCCCAGACTCCTGCTCTGGATGAACTGCTTGCCAAGCGGTGCAGTAATGATCTGCACTGCACCTTCGAGCCTTCCATTGCTCCAGCAGCCGAAGGAGATCTGGTAAGTGGTGCCGCCCAAAGCTCAAGAGTCTGACAAAGTTATTCCCACCCCTTGTTCATCTTTTGCACTTTCATATTGAATGAAAATGTGCTTAATTATTTGTTGCTATACCCTGCCTATTTCTGTACCTGATGTGTACATGATTGTGGACCAAATTGGATGTGCCTCCATTTTGATTTTGAGAATGGGGGGGGGGGTATGTAACAAAGCCAATTACATTTTCTTCACACGCGGGAAATGTGACTTTAAATGTGTATCAGTTTCAACAGAGGAGTGGGTCCTGATATCTCTATGAACATATATAGTTTAATTTGTGTTTGATGGTACCAGCACTGTCTTTTGGCAATAGGGTACTGTGCATAAAATCAAGAGGTCCAATCAGGATTAGAAATTCGTCAAAGAAGCATAGGCAGATGGCACTGGGAGCACCTGGAAAGACCAAATGAGGGAGTACAGGGGGACATGGGCTGGTCGTCATTTGAGAGCAGGGAGGCAATTAGTAAGTTGAAATTTGAACAAACGTTGACTGAAATGGATGACACGCAGTGGGCACGGGAGGTATGTATTCAAGTATTTATAATTTTATACATGAAAAGTTTAAACACAAAATGGACAAAAGAACCCAAAAGCTTGCATTTAAATACCTACGCTCTAGCGATGGGGCTGAGCAGACTATAGTACTTTAGTGGAAAAGGGAGTGAAAGAGGGAGAAAGGAAAATGTGGGAAAGAAGAATGCAGGAAAAATCAGCTCTAACAATGTACATTACACAAAAACACTACATAAGAAAGGTGAGTGTGGCTGACAATACACTGGGAAGTTCTTTACTGCTTGAGGCGAGAAAGGGAGTTTTGAGGACGAGGGACATATAGGGTTAAATTTCAGGAGACACACATTATGTGCCACCTGCCATAATGAGAGCGAGACACTAGAGCACTTGGTTTTGAAGTACACAGGGCTTCGCCCTGCTCTCCCTGAAGGGGTAGCGGATTCGGCCGGGGCCCTGGGTTTTGCTGGTGAACATGGAAGGACAGAAGAGAAAAGGACTACAGTCACAAAGAGTCTATTAAAAGATTGGTGGAAATTCTCTAGGGAAAATTGAATGATGCGCAACTAACTAGCACAGCTGGGGACAGGTGGGACAGAGGAAAATTGGGACTCCCTCCCGCGTGGCTCCGGCCCAAAGTCTCAACCCTGTCTTCCAGTGGGTCCAGTGCTGGGGTAACGCCGACAAGGTTTGACCGGAGGAAAATTGGCGACTCTGTCGCCGGGGGGTAAAGGTAGGGGGTGTTGTTTTTGTGTTTTCGCTTGATCCCCAGAGGTCATCCTGGTGATAGTTAGGGGGAGAAAATTGGTCTTGAAGGGTGGGAGGAATCATATGTTTGTCTTTGTAGAATTAGGCTAGGTGGCACAAGCTACTGCCTGTAGTAACAGGTGTAACCATTAACATCCAGGTTTAAGGTAAAAGACGTAACCATTAACGGCCATGTTATCCTGCCGCAAAATTGGAGTATATCCAAGAGCTAACATTGATCTCATTAACATCGGCATAAGGTCCCTTCTGGACTCACGTATGCCTAACTTTTTGGATCGCTCTGTGCAGGAGAATTGGATTCTTTTCAAAGAAACGCTACTTGCCCTAATTGATAGACACATACCACTAATATAGTTTCGGGAGAACCAGTCAGCACCATGGTACACTCAAGAGCTGAAGTCGTTCTGCAACTGGAAGAAACGATTGTACCGACGTGCACGACTTCTTAACACCGATCGCACTGTACAAGTCAGCCGTCGAGAAAGCCAAAGCACAATTCTACCAGCACGATCTTGCCGCTATCCTCAAAAGTAACCCTCAGAAATTTTGGAGCATAATTAATCCCCATTATCGTAAACCAGTCTCTTTAGTAAATGACAATGGAATTTCCCTTACCGATGATGACACTGTTGAAACTTTTTGTGACGCATTTTCTGCCGTGTTTAATAATACCATCATCACATCGCTGCCAGATATTTCATCACTGTCCGTGCCACCTATGCATCCAATTACTTTTTCGGAAAACGACATTAGCAAATTAATAGACACACTCAAAACGTCATCGTCACCAGGAGCTGACGACATAAACAGCAAAATATTGAAAATTACTAAACCGCTGTCAACTGTTTTTCTAACATCATTATTTCAACAATCCTTAGATACCGGTGATGTTCCCGATGACTGGAAAGAAGGTAAGGTCGTTCCGGTTCACAAATGTGGCGATGCGCACTCCCCTCTAAATTACCGGCCCATATCATTAACTTCTGTACGCTCTAAGCTCATGGAACATGCCCTTCATTCTCAAGTTATGGAATTTCTGGAACGGAATAAATTCTTTTTCCTCAATCAACATGGTTTTAGGAAACACCGTTCATGCGAAACGCAGCTGGCCGCTTTCTGTCACGATATTCATTCTTCTCTAGAAATGTGTCACCAAGTTGATGCCATTTTTTTCGCTTTTTCTAAAACTTTTGATCGCATTTCCCATAAACTTCTACCAGCAAAGCTGTCCACACTGTTTCTTGACTCTTCCGTTCTAGCCTGGATCGAAGGCTTTCTAACCTCTCGATGCCAGCATGTGCATACTAACAACTGTCGTTCCCGAAGCGCTCCTGTAAGCTCCGGTATACCGCAAGGATCTGTTCTTCGACCCCTACTTTTTCTCGTGTATATTAATGACCTCCCTCTTTCATTGTCTTCTAACGCTCGTCTATTTGCTGATGACTGCGTAGTCTACAGAGCCATATCTAACACAGATGACTTGCATAACCTACAGGCTGATCTAGACAGAATTAACGATTGGTGTTCAAGGTGGCAGATGCTACTAAATACATCAAAATCCAAATGCCTCTCTTTCTATCGAACTCATCAACATTTTCACTCTTCCTACTCTGTTGGTAATCTTAATATTGATTTCGTGTTGACTTACGAGTATCTTGGCGTTCACTTTACTCACGACCTTTCTTGGAAAACCCATATTAATACTATCATTTCCGACTCAAACTGCACTCTTGGTTTCTTGCGCCATAGTCTTCGTCTCGCGTCCTCATCTGTGAAGCAATTTGCATATGTCACATTGGTACGTCCGAAACTAGAATATGCATCGTCAATCTGGGACCCCCATCTTAAATACCTTGTATCCGACTTAGAATCAGTTCAAACTCGTGCCACTCGCTTTATAATGTCTCAATACTCTAGGTTTGTTAGTGTTACTGAACTTAAGTGGAAACACTACCCAGAAAAAACAATTTCTGCAAAAACCATTGATTTTGACAAATGTCATATTTACATCCACCAACATCCAGAGAGTATTCCCAGAAAGTTTCATTAGTTTACACTGCATAATTAAGTTTTCATAAATTTTTTTTGGTCCACCAATGCTAAAGAAAAGGTAGAGGTTGGAGCACTTCGAATGCATTTTTCTCCATTCCAGTTTTTGGCAGAAATTTCACTTTAGGAAAACTATCGTTTTGTTATTACATAACTTGGATTCACTTTTAGAAGTTTTTCTGGGGTGAAATTTTAAGGGGAAGATAACTATGAGCTTGTATTTTTTATTTTTGTCATTTTTCATGCTCAAAACTAAACTTTTGGACAAAGGATGGAAATCTAAAAAAACAATATTTGGGTTTCTCTGGCTTTTCTGCCATGAAAGATGGTATAATATAGAAATATAGCTTCATAGTTATCTGCTCTGAACTGTCCTAAAACAATATAAAACATGAAAATTACAAATTTATAAGTAATTTCAAAACGATAGTTTTCCTACACAGACTCGCCCACTTTCATCTTTGAACATTTGCAATTCTTTTTGTACATCACCCAGGTCAACAAAATTTGGCAGAAATATTCTCAACGTTAACAGAAACAAGCCCTGTAAATCTAATTTAAATGAAACAAGTGGTTCAAACATTCACTTTTTTGGGTAGTGTCCCCCCTTAAACAAAATTTATCATTAACCTTTTTGTGTTCACGCAGGCACATCGCTAAATTATGTCTTTTGTACAGGTTTTACTTCGACGATCATCTGCACAATTCATTCATCTTGCCACCTCATCGCATATCACCTGGCGTTGACCACCATGCAAAAGTTGGCCTTTTTTTTCACTCGACATACAGCATTCCTTAAATCTTTTTTTCCTGGCGACATCTGTGGACTGGAATGGCTTGCCCAAAGCCGTCATCTCTGCTCAAGACATTGATTTGTTCCGCGAAATGTTAACCTCACTATTTTTAACCCACTCCCTTATGTAATACCCTGACTCACGGTTCTTAAGGTATTTAAATAAATAAATAAATAAATAAATTTTGTCCGCGATATGCGCGTGCGATATCAACTCCCGTAACGTGCAAGTTGTCCCCGCGTGTATGTTGCACCGTGAAATGCGAATCCGCTGTTTCCGCAATCTGCAGTATCCTTTCCGGTAACATAAAGTTTGTAGCGGATTCCCGCATTTTTGTCCGCGGTCTGCGCGCACTATCTCAATTCCACGCGAGTTGGTCCCGCGTGTATATTGCACTGTGAAATACGATTCGGCTGCGTTTATGACCTGCGGTCTTTGTACCCAAAACATTCGAGTTTGTGGTTTTTGTCTGCAATCTGCGCACGCGATATCGGTTCCCGTGACAGGCAAGTTTGTAGCAGGTCCCTGCGTGTTTATTGCTCCATAAAACTAGCATCTGCTGCATCCGTGATTTGCGGTATTCGTTCCGGTGAGGTGCGAGATCTCTGCGGGTTTGCGCGGGTCCTTCGCACCGTGAAATGCGAATCTGCTGCGTCCGCAACCTGCAGTATCCTTTCCCGTGACATTGGAGTTTATAGCGAATTCCCACGTGTTTATCGCATCGTTAAGCGCGAATTTGCGTTTTGGTACCTTTTGTGTTGCCGACGTGTTTTCCCTCAAGGATTGGACGATGAGACATATAAGGCTTGAAGGGAATATCGAAGAGCATATTATTTTAATCTTATATTCGAATATTCATTTTACCCTATTGCAGAGTTTTGCAGAAATATTTTTATGTTTGGCGATAACGTGACAGTATTAGGTCTGAGGGAGTTAGTCCAGCTTTTGATATCAATGACATACGTACGATTTCAAGCCGTAACCAGCAGTATCCGTCACCTGAGCATTCTTTTGACTAGTTGGAAGGTATAGCCTCCTGCTGTGAAGAGCTTTTTATAGTTTATTTAGTCTGCATGTATCAAGTATGTGTCACTTCAATGCTGAAATGGTTAACTCTGTAAATGTCTTTCACTGCCTAAAATTATTGATAGAAAGTGCTCCAATATGAGTTGGTGCACTACTGGGTGTTTTGGAAAAAAAATGAACCAAACTTTTTACAGCGAAGCTGTTATGTGCTAGCTAGGATTTGAAAAAAAGAATGTGTCATGGATATTAACAAAAAAACTCGTGTTTAAACGGCGCTCCTTCATTCTGATTGGTCGTGGCAAGTATAAATAAAAAGAGGGGGCAACCCACGTAAGTCAGCCTTCCTTGATATTATTAAATAGTGAGGTCCTGATCCCTTGTTATCATCTGCGGTCACCGACTTATCTCATTTAAGACTGCGCTGTGACAAGGCTGAGGGCAGAACGCGTTGATCTAACCTTCTTTTCTTTCGCTTCTGCGATGCTGATAAAGGGACTTGGGCTCAATCGGTAAAAACAGGCCTCGAGGTGTGCCTCGAAAAATTGGGTTTACAACTTGCCCATAAGTGACCATAAGGCAATGGTCACTGTAGTCACTAAGAATTAAATAAAGACAAATAAACAATGAAGTCGTGTATGTGTTCTCATTGCAATTATATGTAAATCATAAAGATGTTGTATAGTTGTCGTAAAGATAACAGCTTCGCTGGTCCTCCATCTTCACGTGAAGTGGATCGGCTCTACAATTTTTTAGTTTAAAAATTTAATTATGCGCCGCTGAATGCGCAGTCTGTGCCAATTGTTGCATTAGCAGTTGGGACTCATTGCCAAAGTTTCGGAACCTTCCTTTATCCAACTAAAAAGTTAGAACTGCTTTTTTTCTAATTATTTTTAATAACGAAAATGGGCTCATTCTTGGTAGCTGATGTCATTCATCTCCATGCATTCGTGGACCTTATCGGCCGCAATTTCCTCATCATTGCAAATTTCCGAAAATCGCCTATAACTTTTCATTTGTATATCGGTAAGTTGTAAAAATTTGTCACCTGGTCCCGACAGCCAGTGCCACATTCAGGCGGAGACTGAGCATTCGACGACGTGTGCACTATTCTTGCAGCAAGAAAGATACAATAGACCGATCTCACGAGGAGTTGCGCGACGCCACCGCTGCCGCAGTGCATTCTGGTACCTGTAGTTCTCCCCAGTTTTCCGGCCGCGTCGGCGCGCATTGTACGCCCGGTGTTTGGAAATTTTCGGGTTAGCACGAGACTTTTAGCCAGGTGTTGACTCATGGTTTTAAATCAGTGGCTTCACATGTTGTATGCCACGGAGCTATAATAACAGCACCAGGCAAAAAGGCCTCAGATATTATGTCTTCCCGCAAGAAAGAAGCACGGCAAAGAAAGGTCGACAGAGCCGGACAGAGCGGCAGAAAAACATACTGAAGTTGAGCTAGTTGGTACATAATTTAGGTAAATGGTCAGCTATATACAATTTATATCCAATTATTGCACGTCAGCTAAAATATGTAAGATTACAGGGCACGAGACATACAGCGTGCAGAAGTGTTCCGTAAGCTGGAATCTCTCTGACCATTTGCTCCGTAGCGGCCTATTCGTACGTCTATCTCAAATAGGACCTTCGCACTGCTTTGCGGAGGCCGTTTTTAATACACTTTTTACTCGGTGTATTTTGGTGGTTATAACTGGTATTGCGACGACATGTTTCAAGCACAACTGTGCTTCAAAAGATCAGGACAATCACTAAAAAAGAGCAGCGATTCCCGATATGCACCACTTGATATAAAACAACTTTTTTTCGGAAGCAGCCTTCAGTTTTCTTTTTTCCATACCCACGCGAAAAGATTACATAATGCAATTTAGAAGTGCAACGCGTACTTACCGCCAAAAATGTAACAAATGAACCTCATCCATTTTTTGGTTGTCTATTAGGCTGGTGGTACTGATCCATTCTGCATTAGCACCAGTCGAGACCGCAGAAAAAAGCGTCCCCCGTCGGGCGACTGTTAGCGTTCGGAACTTGCGCAAACAAAATTAAACTGAATAGAAACTGTGCACGAAAAATCATCTCCACCACAAGCTTTCAGGTATCTGGCATGGTTGCTTCTTTTTGATAGATGCCAATTATTACGGCGCGTCAGGCAAGGCCTTTCTGTAGATCAGTCCTTTGTGTGCAGGCTTCTCCCGCTGTTCATCTGTACTTTGTCGCACAGGCTGTCAACCAGAATGAAACGACTTCTAGAAAACTATCGCTGACCGAGAAAGTCTATTTAGCTCCTCTTGCTTGATGCCTGATTAAACGTTATGCACAAGACTGAGCACCACCAAGCTCAGTTTTTCATCACATTTGATGCTGTTCCGTGGTGCTACACCGAGCCGATTGTCCCTCGAATTTTCTTGTTCTTTGCTATTGCACTACATGTTCACTTGTTTGCAAGGTAATTGAGACGTCCAAGAAGTCAGAATGCTCGAGTAATAGCGCCATTGGTTTTTTTTTTGTTTTTTTTCCGCGGCCGCAGTGGAATTACCCTGTGAACGGCAGTGGGCTCACGCGTTCACGAAGACGAAGAAGCAGACGACGACGAAGCAGACGACAAAGCGATTCTAAAGCGATAAGACAACTGAAAATGCTTTTCTGCCCTTGCTGAGGAAAGTAAGGCATTACAAACAACAGAATCTTATGAAGTAAAAACATGCAAGAGAATCAAGGTGATACCGGGGCGTGCCAAATGATAATCTATGATGATGTACGCACGCGCAGCCGTATGTAGCCGGGAAGGGATGACTACAAGTAGCATGGCGGCGGCACCACTTCCGGAATGCGCGCGCCTGCGCAGTTTGCTTGGTGACATCGGTCTATTCTCCTCTCTCCCTGACACCCGGTACTCAATGGTTGCGCCCCTCATTCTCAGGGCCCCCTGGAAGTCAAACTCCCGGGGCCAGGATTCCTGACAAGTGCCTTGGCCCTGTTTCTGCGGGAGATGCGGCAGGGCGTGCCTCGGCCCGGGCAGCTCTTCTCTCGGCTGTGCCAGGCGTGAGTGGGCCGTTCCGTTGCTCGGTTCTTGCCAGTCAGTCCTGGACTTCTGTTCGCCAAGCCTCAACAGCCCCACAGGGCAACCTTGATGCTCCAAAAGCACCTGCATGTACAGGCTGTCTTTTTAGGCTTTAAAGATTTGTTTAAAACAAGCTGTGAAAGCTACAATAATGCAGTTTGCACAAGGGAATTACACGGGCGACATAATATAGGGGGTTAACTGGCGCGATAATTCGACTAATGAACTCCTTTTTAACTTTTTATTTGGCTAAAATAAACACATGGTTCTAATCGGAAACTTGCCGAGCGTCGTCGCAAACCACTAATTCAGTCAATCTTAGAAAATCCTGAAGCGCATGGAAAGCCCGATGGGGTGCTAAAGTTTCCCGCACCGGAGCAGTTTTTCCCTCTCTTCTCATCCGCGTCGACTCATTGCCAACCTTGTGACTGTTGTACGAGTGGTAACTTAAGCGCACTACTGCGCTCCCCACGTGCTCATTTTTTTTAAAAACGACAGATTTAGTTGTTTCTAATGACGCTCAGCAAGTTTCTAATGGGAACCATATACGGTATTTATTTTCAGTCATTAAAAAGTGAATGAAAAACTGGGGGAGAGACGAGAGCGCACGGGGACACCAGAACGCCAATGATGAGTGGGTGGACCTTTTTGGACGCATTAGAACGTCGTGGAGTCTGGCATTTGGCACTCGCATTCGAACGCGTTTGACGAGCGCAGTGGATACAAAGGCAGCTAGCTTTAGGTCTACCCACTAATCGTTCGAATCGGAGCTCGGCGTTCTATATCTATGCGCGCTCGAAACTCCTCCTCTCCCTAACTTTCTCGGCGCACAGAAGCAATAAGTGTTTGAAGTCGCAGTGGAGTTAATTATGCATTTTTAAGCTTTCACTTTAAAAATTAAAAGAAATTTATTTTAATAATTAAGAAATCGTGCATTTTGCAAAATGCAACTTAATTATGGATTATTAATCACTCATTTCCTAATCTTTTTTATGTAAGAAACATGTGCCATGGTGAATTAAATTTTAGGTACTGGCTCGAAAGTTTCTTTTCTGGGTTTGTCGGCATGCACTAAAAACATGAAACATTATTTATAGTAACAGACCATTGTTGATATGATCAGCGCACTTAGTCTCTTTCTTGGTATTAGGATTGAAGTAATGCACCAGAAACTGCCGGCAGGCGTTATCTGTCATGGGGCTGTGGGGATATTGAACGACACTCGGTCCCATATTCAAAGGTCACTTTTTTTTCATTTTCCATAGGGCCCCACAGTTTCGAGGGCACCACCAGCACGACAGCCACGAGTTACTGCGCCACCTGTTGGAAGGCGTCAGGTCGGAGGAGGTCAAGGTGAGCAAGACGAATCATTATTTTTTTTTACTCTCTTACTGCAGTGCAAGTTGGATGTTTTGCCGGGAAACCAAAACATAAAGCCTTCGTAGGGCTTCTTGACAGTGTCCATGCAGCTTTCACCTTTGTGGATGCTGGCCAGGAGAGCATACTGTTGCAGTAGAATGGAAAGATGGGGCAGTTGGTACTTTGCAGGAATACTAAAATTGCCAAGGAACAGGACAAAGAATAAAGACAAATAATGTGCTTTGTTTGTTTCTTGTGTGTGTTCTTCACCTGTTTCCTGACACTTTTAGCATTCCTGAGTATAGTGTGTGCATGTAAAGTGAAAATGCAGAAACAAACCGGTCACAAGCTGAGGGAGGGTGACATCAGGTAAGGATGGACGCAAGCTTTGAAAACTGAACAGTCGCAAAAAAGTTGAATTTTAGAAAACCATATATTTGGGTTGTGTATCTCATAAACTACCTTTTCTGTAATTGTGAGCACCTAACACAACGAGGAAGCATTTGAAAACAAATATTTACGAGGCCTGAGTAGCGTCCAAGTGACGATCAAACGTCAAAATCAAATCCGAATTTGCACACTCGCCATTCCCAACGCATTTGGCCGATGGCCGCCATCTTGGTCTTGTTTTGAAAGTGAATTCTTTCTCTTTCATTTGCTGCCTCCCAAAATGGCGTTGGCCGCGTGGTTACCGTTCTTCCATGTCGCAATTGCAACTTCTATTGGCTGGAACACGATTTTTCCGCTCACGGAGCGCTCTCCTCTCCGTTCCTCCTGCTGTTGTCACTCGCGTCGTCTGCTCTCAACAGTGGTTTGCTTGCTCGAGCTCTTGCTTTTTCAGCTCCGTTTCATGTTTCGCCATCTTTACGATTGTTTTCTGAACCGTCTATGAGTAGTTTCGTGTTGCCCGCCCGTCAGTTTTCTGGTCACACACAATATAAAATTTGAAGTAGCCCATGAAGTTATTCCGGGTGGTGAAGCTTGGAGTTTCCGTACAGCATGCCATCAATGGTGATCGTGTCTACCACTGCCAGGCACTTAGCCAGGATTATGATTTGGGGGTGGCCCGCCCATGACAAAATGCTGTATGAGGGGGAGGGGGGAGAGGAGGCCCCAGCAAAATAGAAGATTGGGGGGGGGGGGGGGGGGGGGAAAGAAGAAGAGAAGGGCGGGGGTGGGGGGTGAAGGGAAGGGAAGGGCGGGGATGGGCCCCATTCCCCCCTCAGGCTACGTGCCCGGTGTCTACGCTTCCAGTGATAAATTTCCTGTGCCATTGGCTCTCGCTGAGGAAGAATGCATCACCTCGCTCACACGTGGAGTACCCAGCACGTCGACCGCTGTGGTTCCTCCCGAGATCGCGGGGCCCAGCGCTCGTCTTCCGCCTGCCACAGCGAGTGGGAACGTGTCATCCAGCAGTCATATACGGACGCATTTCCTGACGCGCAAGGAGATTGAAGCAGTATCTAGACATTGTGATACTGCCAGCAACCCAGAAGAAGGTTGAAGCCATGCTGCCACATCCCACACCTGCCTCTGCTATGAGCGAAGGTGCAAAGTTCTGCCTTGTTCAGATTGACGTTTTGAGCAACCTGCTTTGCTGCACAGTGTGCGAGCATTGCTCGGGAACTGATTTGACTGTCCAAGAAGGCAGCGAACTTGGACTGGCAGCAAAACTGGAGGTCGTATGTCCCCATTGCGGCATTCTTGCAAGTTCCTGGACTTCACCACGCCAGCAAGACTCGAGGGTCTTCGAAGTCAACATCCGCTCCATCATGGCGATCAAGTAGATAGGAAAGGGGCAAACAGCTCTCAATGACTTGGGCAGCTATGAATGTCTCCCACAGAGGTCTCCACTACAAATTGTTCTTAGAACACTTCGAACTACTCTGCAGGGTTGTTCTAAAGCCGAAAATCTGTGTGCAGCTTTCAAGTGCTGTTTTCTCAGAATGGATTTTTTCACTGCCGTGGCTGCTCGTCCCAGCAATATCTCGGGAACTGCTCAATGAATTTTCATGCTGTCTTTTTTAGAGCGCAGCTCTTAGGCGCCCGTTTCCGGCTTAAGCAGCGTCGCTGTCGGCGTAACCGTGAGGTCACGTGACCTCAGGGGGTTCATGCAATCCCCCCTGAGGTCACGTGACCCCCCCAAAAAAAACCTGAGGTCACGTGACCTCCATGACGTCACGGGGGCCACGTGACCCTCCTGAGGTCACGTGGCCCCTGTGGCGGAGTAGCAGGCAGGATGACGAGCTGAGGAGGAGGGAGGAGGGGTATGCCCTCCCCTCAGTACCCTTCCCTCCTCCTCCTCAAGAAGTGCACTCTGATTCGGCATTGGAGGAAGTTGTAAACAGCTTTCATTTTTTATTCTGTTCCGATATAACTTTGTGAGGGTGCCCTTTTCTTAGAAAACTGTGTTATAAATTTAATAAAAAGATTAAATTGATGAGTGTAAGTTTCACCAACTATACATAAAATTCAAAGTCGTGCTAAAATGTTTCAACGAAGAAATTTAAAAAAAGGGCTCTGTTATGCCCTGGGAAACCTATCCAGGGGTCACCATAACAAATTTTATACTGCTACTACCTTTTTCAAATTCTCCGAGCCTGGGAAAAGGAACGGATAGGGACGATTCTGATAAATATTTGTAACTTGAGAAATAAAATGCACAGCTCCATGAAACTTTGCAGTCTCTCTTATGTCTGTTATAAACACAGCCTGTAAATTTCGTTCAGATATTTTTAGAAATAAGAAAGGTTTTATTAATTCCCCACATACTCTCTTAATATAATCCTTTCGTCAGTGGGCATTGCATGGACATGCCAGGTAATACTAACCCTTCCCCCCACCCCCATTTTAAGGAAAAAAAAAAAAAGCATGGGAACATAGCCTGCAACACCTTTGTCTACAGATGTTAGTAACCTTGTAGCCAAGAAAACGGTGGTTATCAAAGGTTTGCTCATGACTTGTGGTGTCTCTGCAGCGTCACATGCAGGCTGTCCTGAATGCCTTTGGACTCAGCTCCAAGGTGAACCCCAGACAGGTGGGAACAGACACCAAGGCCAAAGTGCAAGGTGAGACTCCAAAGGGACACGTGGACTGTATGCTCGGGGCAAGTTTCTGGCATTTCCAAAGAGAGGAGTGTGTGTGCACAGATTCGATTGGCACTAAAATTGCACGAATGCACATGCTCACTACTTTTGACTGCTTTCCCGTAGAAAATTGTCCAATGTAATGTTTTTTTGTTGTAAGGCTCATCGCACTTGTAGAACATTTGGAGCCACGACCCCTGTTTTTCTTGGCATTTAGTCAGAACAAAGGTGTAGAGTAAAACATGCATAAAGTGAGGTACAGTTCCCTCAATATAACAAAATCTTTATTTTTTAGAAATATCGCTTTTATTGAAGTTTACAGTGGTTCCGACCGAGATGCACACATTTTTAACCGGATTATTCTAATTGTACCGGCGGCCGGCCAAGCCTATTACGAAGGCAGAGGTGCCAAAAGCATGCAAGTCGATACCAAGACGCACGGAGGCCCTTGCGTTCCCTCCCCCTTCTCCATCGAGGCAAGCGGCAAACAGGGAAAACGGAGTAAACAGGTGACGGAGGGCAGAGCACGCAGAGCGATGCCAACGTTCCGACGCGGGCAGAGAGCAGTGGGAGCAGCGGCAATGTTCCGACGCAACTCACGGCACCCGCAGCCGACGCTGCCCGACTCTTGTCGAAATTAGGTCAAGGGAGCGATAGAGCCTGAAGGAAATCATCCCTTTGGGAGCCCCTGATGCACGTGCCTGTGCGGGCGCACTTGTGCGGGTGCCTTTATGGAAATCGTGCCCGTGCGGGCGCACTGTGCGGGTGCTTGTGCGGGCAGTACGCGCACACGTACGTCATATGGGAGATTGGGAGTGTTTACTGAAAGTTGCTTAGATCTGCGAGGTTGAGAACAGCGGCCTGCCCAAGTCCAGAATCGCCAAAGAATTCGACGTTCCGGCATCGGCTGTTTGACACCCTCCACCATTTTGCAAAAGAAGCAAGGCATATTGGGCGGGTTCGAGAAGTTTCTCATGCAGGAGAAAGCGTGCCTGTGACCCAAAGATGAAAAATCGCCAACTGCTTCACGCACCTCGGATTTTTTCTCGCGAGCATGCTTGCCGAGCCGAGACACAATTTCTATAGCTGCAACTAGGGTGCCTACATGTTTCCGCCGCTCCGCTGTTTAGGGTGGCGACAATGTTTGTAATACCTATTGCCGACAAGCCAGTGTTGCCTACCTCGTTACCATGGCAACCTCCGCTGTTTTCGTCGTCCGTTTTGTCACACCCGCCGGTCGTGCGCTCGGACTACGCCGCTAATCCTTGTTAGGGCTAGGGAGCGCTCACCGCTCTCGTTCCGACGGCGAGGTTTCGGCGTTCAATGCCGGTCTGTTGCGTTCCATTTTGTCGTGGGAACTCGCGTTTCGATAAAAGCAACGCACACTTCCTGCTCGCAACTTCAAAGTATGAAACACCCGAATACAAAAAACGACAGGCACGACCACCGCCATCCTGCTGAGCCTCCGACTCCTCTTACGAACGGAAACGGAAGTGGCCTCACAGTGTTGCCGGTGTGTCGAGACTACACAAACTCAATGTTGTTTATGTTTAGTGAAATAAGAAGTGGGAAAAAATGGCGGTGGGAGAGGATCTGGGAAAGGGTAACAAGAAGTTGGCGCCACCCTAAAGCGGAGCGGAAACATGTAGGCACCCTAGCTGCAACAATCTCTACAGGCATGTGTGAAAACATGTTATAAGAGCCACCAGACTCGTTCACGCTTGTCGGTGCAGACGTTCCCCTTGTTGCCCCTGCCACAGATGCTGCGATCGTAGGCCTTGTATGCAGCCAGAGTAAACACCAAGCGACATCAGAGAGGCACCTTGGGAAACATTGATGTCTGCGAAGACGCGAAACATCCTATGGCTGCTTCGAAACAAAGTGTAGTGCAGTGGTGGTGAAAGTGTTCTGGTGACATTTGGAGCAGTTCGAGGAGAACTGATACCCGTATGAAATTATTGGCAAATTCCACTTAATTATTTTTTTTTACTCAGTAAAGCTGCCGCCATACGATTTGTTTGATTAAATATAAGGTCAGAGAGTTCCGCAGTTTTTCCGTCCGCCTTGAAGGCTGCTGGCACTGTTTTTTTGCTCCATCGCTTTTATTGAATTACCGCTTATATTGAATTTTTTTGCCGTCCCGTTGACTTCATTATAACGAGGAGATTACTACAAGATAGTCTTCTAGGAAGCTCAGATATGTAAAAGAAGAGTCATTATATAGCACGGTAGTACTTACATGTAGTGCCATATGAAATCAAAAAGAAAGGTACTCATGAAGTGTTTGTTGATACTACAGTTCAAATAGCCTTATGATGAAGAGACTTTGCTGCATTGTGTAAAACTTATATTTAAAGAAAACATTTGTGTGGCTTTTTTATTTTCCATTTTGTAATATACTAATTGTAGCCTACTTTCTGCCGAGTTATTCTTGGTAGAATTGTTGTGTTCTCTCACCGCACAGATGAACATTAACGAGTGGCATGTCTTCTTTTATAAGGAGAAATTAGCAAAGGGTTACTGATGATGGTCTCCTTCATTATAATTGTGCTGCCATACGAGCTCAATGGTTTTGGTGGTATCCTGAAGCACATTATGGAAGTGCACATTGCCGTAGTGCAGTGTGATGCAGCTAACTTGAATGGGTGTAGAGAATGATGCTGCTAGCTGTCCCCGACGCTTGTTGCTAGAAGTGCCTGTATGAGTTGCTGAAGCAGAAAGTAGGAGAATAGAAGGCTTGGCTACTTCGTAACTGTCTGTAACAGTTACATGCAGAAAACAAAGACAAGAAGAAAACGAGGGCAATGCTAACTACCAACTGAAACTTTATAAGGTTGCATTTGTTACTCGGCACTTGGTTGTCTTTTCCTGTGACCTACATTTTTTTTTTTTTTCACTGTTTTTACGATGTAAGGCATGAGTTTAACGACTGAAGGTAACTTTTGAGAAGGTACATGTGTGGGTCTCCAATTTTTTTCTTTCTTGCTCTTGTACAGCTTACAAAAAGGCCGTCTCCCGTGTCGCACTGGATGACATATTTGGTGGCCTGCTGCTCAGCACCCTTATCTGTCAGCAATGTGGGCAGGTAGGTACAGTTGAACCTAACTATAACTACCAAGTCAACAGGAGTTGGAAATGCGCTTGCTCTTAGCCCCGAGACGATGGAGTTGCATTACCCGGCGGCTTCTCGTCGTGACGTAGTAGCAAGGATCACGTGACGGCTTCTGCGCTTTGTTGGTAGCATGTAGGTTGAGGTGTATCATTCACAATTCATGTACAGGGTTTGCACAAGTCGTTGAAAAGCCTAAAAACCCTTAAATATGAAAACGGCATTTTCCAGAGCTTGAAAGCCTGGGAATTTCTAGCGGTGCTTGAAAACCCTTAAATTTCTCAATGAGAGTCAATATTTCTTTTTTTCCAATGAAAATCTTTTTAAAGTAATAATATATAATTAATGAGAAAAGAGTCAAAGTACAGGCTAGCCGGTGGACGTCAACCATTTCGTCGTTTACCCTGAGACTGGTTTTTTTTTAGAAGAGCAGAAGTAACAGAAAAAACAGGCCTGTCTGTTTTTTCTGTTACTTCTGCTCGTCTAAAAAAACCCTAGTCTCAGGGTAAACGACGAAATGATATAATTAATATTTTTTACATGTATGTTAACATAAATGTCATAATTTCATCGAGAAAGTTTTCTAGTATGGCACATATAGACGCATTTAGTGGATGCTCGTGAAGCGGCCGGCCTCAATGGTAGCAGTCTCGGAGGTTCGGATCCGGTCTCGCCTGTCCGCCATCTTACGATATTGCCCCTTGTTCAATTTGTTCCCTCGCACACTCTTTGCTAGCTACTCCTGGTTTGCTTGTTCCGCGTCCGTTTTTACATTACACACGATGGACATAACTTAAGTTGTGCATGATGCCAGGGAAGTGCAGCTACGAGCATCGAGGAAGCAGAGGCAACAGGTAACCTCACTTAAATTGTCAAGTAAAACAGCCTAAGGAAAACGGCCAAAACGAAGATGCAAGAACTTCTAAATATCAGCAATCAAGGAAAGGCTGCAGTAGCTCTACTGAACCCTTTTCCTAGGTATCGTGCGATAAAGAATTTTCTCACTGCAGTTAAAAAACGTGTTATATTATAAATTTACTAGTATTGGAAGGGGTCTTTGGAAACATATCTACAGACCCTTAAAAGTCCTTGAAAACTCTTGAGCCTTTTCCTTTGAAGCCTGTACAAACCCTGTTGTTTGATTTGTTAATTTCAATGAAAGTTTAGAGTTGCTTTTGACCTAATTCTTTGGTTGTACTTCTTGTCAAAATTAAATTCGAGCAGCACGACAACAGTGGCATCACGGCCTATAGAACACGACCCAGTGACCCAGCTGACAGTTATTAGCTCAAAATATGAGATGCATATCTGTCCTATGTCAATTTTTTAAAACAGTCTTTTCTCATCTTTATCTTAAAACTTCATCTTAAAACAAAATAAAAAAGATAGCCCGATTTTCCAGTTAATTTCAGTTCAGAAACGTCTTGATTGTGGTATCACTATCAGAATACCTTTAAACAAAAGATTCCTTCGTATGAATTTGCAGCAAAAAGTGGAACTGAGAAAAATGCATTAAAATATTGAACTCCTTTGCTTTGTTACTACCTCACAATATGTTGAAAATATTTCATATCAACGTAACTATTTGGCGTATGGTTATCAAGTTTAGTGTAAGGGTGTATCAATAATTTCTGAAATCGAAAACCTCAAAATTGAAAAATAAATTTTTTCAAGGAGATTTTAAATTTAGGTTTATGACCCCCCTTAATAGGGAATTGTAGTAGAGCGTTTCCGCAGCCCGCTAAGCACCCAGATAGCGCTTTATAATCCGCCACACGACCTTGAACTACGCAGACAAGGCTGGGGGTGCGCATGCGCAGCTGCGGCGTTTCCTTCGGGGATACCGTAGCGGAGGAGAAAAACAATCTACTACAACTCCCTAATGACCAGCAGGTCATTAAGGGGGGCCACATTTGTTTCCTTTTTTGTTTCTCGCTCCTTGCGCAACTAGGCCGTCTGTGGTACACCAGAAGTCCGGAGCAAGATCGAACCCTAGGTGCAGTCAACGCACCATCTGGGCCCACACGCTCGGCATGGGCCATATGGAGGGTTGCCGCGTGTTTTCTGGGTGACCACGTTAACTCCCGGCACCTCGCGGCTTCTGGCAAAACAGGTCTCCCGGCGAGAGGACCCCTTCCAAGACCTCTCCCTGCCCATCCCGGAGGACAAGGCTCCTCGGAACGTGCATGCCGGCCACGGCAAGCGGGCCAAGGGCAAGCTGGGAGGCAGGGCCGCGACGGGCAGGGCGGGGGCCCTGAGCGGGGGAGGGGCGGCCGACCCGACCGAGGCAGACGAGGAGGACAACGTCAGCCCGGACCTGGCGTCGCAGGTGGAGGTGCTGCACCTGGAGGAGGCACCTGGGGGCGTCAGGGAACCTCCCGAGGGCTCCCTGGACGCCTGCCTGCGCAGCTTCACGGCACCCGAGCTGCTGGCGGGTAAGTCCTCCCGCGGCCGCTCCGTCCGCCGCATGCGGCCAAAGGTACCGCGCTCCGAGCGATCGGACATTGGTGGCACACCAACGCTTTTGTGCGTAGGATGTTCGAGCCAGCAAAGTTACCCGCTCCATCCTTCTAGAGGTACTGTAAACGACTTAATTTTCGCGGGCTTAAATTTTCGCGAATCGGGCCAAAGCTGAAAATTTGAAATTATTCGCGGGTTCCAATTTTCGCGAATCGAGCGTAGCTTCCGTAGCGTTCACATATTGCCAGAATTGTTCGCGGGGTGTATTTTTCGCGAATTGTACGTGACTCGCGAAAATTAGGTCCTCGCGAAAATTTAGTCGTTTACAGTATTGGAACGCGGTACACCGACGTCGTGCCGTGCTGCTTTTCTGGCATTCTCCTCTTTGAGCATGGTGGGATCCCCCGAGTCTTGCCCCTCTCTTCACGAGAGTGCAGGCGAGAGTTTCTGACTGTTGGTCCGTAGTTGTGAATATTTTCTCGGGTTGCTCCCAACCTCTTTCCTTCTTTGACTGGTGAATTTGAAATTATGGGCAGATGAACAAGGGGAAATTGAAGTTGCCCTCCATTCTCACCCGCACCAGACTGGGTGAGACTGGAAGGCATGCCTCATTTTGGTGTGTAGGTGCTTAAAGGCTTTGGCAAGACCAGAAATTGTGTTGTGTGTATGTTTAGACAGGAGGAAGTTAGTCGGCCTCCAATGGGGCATCCAGCATCTCTGCTGTAGGCGAGAAATTTAGCCAGTCTAGGTGCTTGGAGACTTCTATAAGACTAGTGTCCCTGTGGGGGACAACCTTTTCAAGGGACTGCATTTGTATCTCTACAGGTGCCAACGGTCTGCACTGCGAAGGCTGCGGCGTCGCTCGTGCGGCGGCCAGCCTGCAACTGCAGGTGCTCCAACCACCGAGGGTGTTGACGCTGCACCTCAAACGCTTCCAGCAGGGATCGTCCCTGCGTAAGGTGCAGCGCCATGTGGCCTTCCCCGTCGAGCTGGACCTGGGGCCCTACTGCAGTGGCCAGGTAGGACAAAGGGAACAACAGACTTGGGGGTTGCCCGGGGCCGGATGTTGCCCTAATGTATGTAATGAGTAGGCAAGTCACGGGTAGTGTTGCGGATTCATCAGACGTGCGTGCCAATATTGCAAATCAATAAAGGTAGTAGGAGGAGGTTAGAAAGTGTGTGCAAAGGAACCAGAAACTTTCCATCTTTAGTGCAAGGCCTGCACATACAGATATTGCTTAGAGAAAGTTGATATGGACAGCCGCGTAGTGCATCCTGTGTGATAAAACATTCTCATCCAACAAGAACATTTCGGTAGGGGCATCCACTTCCTGTTACGACCCCTCTCATAAAAAGATGGCTCGTAGCATACCTTGTGAAGAGCTCGGAACTTTAATCACCAATGGGGGATTATTATAATTTTCAACAGGATAAGATAACAGGAATTACCTTTACACTCGCCTTCAGTGTAAGCTGGATTTTTCTAATTGTCCCTTTAATAACTTGATTTGTGGTGTTTTATTGCTGCCTTTAGAGCACATGATTAATGGTACTCTGCATCTTCTTTCATGATCATAGCCCAAGACAATCGGAGTTTCAAAACATAATGCGGAGCGCAAGTTTGTCTGCTTCTTTTGCAAGGGTTGTGGCGACATCAGAACGCCGAGCTCCGATTGTGGGACATTGGGTAGAACCCGTAGCGAGCTTCCTTGACGTCTACCTGCTATTCTTCAATCAGAGCTAATCAGAGCTTGGCATTCAGACGTCACCACAACTCCTGCAAAAGAGACAGATGAACTTGCGCTCTGCATTGGCAGTAGACCTGCACTCCATGTAGAGGAGTTACCAGTAGGGCAGCTACATTAAGTTGTACTCCTGTGGTTTAATGGAAAATGCATAGCACCAACTTGTTATTTAGTTTATTAATTAAGTGTAGCTATAGCTCATACTAACACATATCTACACTGGGGCTGCACTTGTCTGGGGCAATGGGCAGAAATTACACTAGCTTAGGGAGCCATGCAAGTGCCGTCGTCCCCCTTCTTTGCAGGCTGAGGGCTGCAAGAGCTACACGCTGTACGGAGTTGTGGAGCACTCGGGACGCATGACTGGAGGTCACTACGTGGCCTACGTTCGGGGTGCCGGCGGGGGATGGTTCTACGCAAGCGACGGCCGCGTGGCGCCGGCTCCCCAGCGGAAGGTGCTGGCCAGCCAGGCCTACCTCCTCTTCTACGGTCGCACGGACACGTTGTGTCAATAAAGAGACAATTTGCTACTGCAAAACATTGGCATGTGTATTTTCAACTCGCGTATCTACATGGGGCGTCCTAGACGACACCTTGGTCAGACTCCGGGGGGCACGTAGAAGAGCCGGCACCTCTCCTGGTACACCTGCGAGGAAGACGCGTCGTGCCGATTTGTCTTTGTCTCGATTTAAAACCTTGTCTCTAGACATTCTTACATCCAGGGACAATGTTTGCAAACAGGTGAGCTGCTTTAAGTTATACATGATTTAAACCGGAGACGATGGACCAAAAAAGGGGAAACCACACAAACGTCTTGGAAAGGAGTGATTTTTGCACTGTCTGCTTTCTTGGTCCGTCGTCTCAGGTTTAAATTAGGCAATTCACTTTCACTTGCCTTGAGGCTGCGCTGACGGACCACTTCTTCCACGTTCAGCTCACCTTGAAGTAGACGCAGCTGCAAGATGCAAAGCAATGTGAAATCTAACGAGCACCAGAGTCAATGTCTTTGATATAGGTTCTTGGTTATCACATTTTCTAAGTAGCGGTTCGTGCAAACATCAGAATCTGTTTTATGGTTAACCTAATATCCTTCTAAACATGGAGGATGTTAGGAAATTGGAAGCTCCTCTGGGAGGAACAGAGCAGCCGCCTACTAGAGCAGTGGCAGCAGCTAGTGGTGCTCTGACCTTCAACTATGTTTTAAAAAAAATGAAGCATAGCACTCCACTTCCGTAGAATGTGAGCAATAGTCAAATCTAGCAGATAGTTTAGAATACCCCAACATTGTATGTAACTTTAGCGGTTTTTGTGCTCCATGCGTGTATTTCGCTCGAGATGACTGGCACTCAAAAACGGGCTGCGTTTTTTCGGTCGCACACCAGTCACCTAGCTGTGTTGGGAGATTTGTGTTTGTCCTTTGTCCCTCTTGTTCCCCTTCTCCGGGGATTATTTTCGTCATTCTTGTCCAGCTCGCTTGCACCTTTGCATTTAATTGCATTACAATGCATCTTCTCGTGCTGAGGAAGCAGGCAAAGCATGCATAACCAGAGTTAGCATGGAAGATGCTCCAGTCATCTGTTCAAGTGGCGGCTATGATTACAGGCATGTATTCCATCGTGTCCATATGGCACCACAGAGACTGCTCTCAATAACAGGCGAAGGGTACGTAGAAGTCTAGAACTGGTATCAGTGCAGAGCTGATGTCACCTTTGGAATGTCTCCAAGAAATGTAGCAACGAATTCCCCGGCAGCAACAACGTGACAGCGTTGCCCTTGACATGTCTCGTTAGCAATGCTGCCGTAACAAGGGAAAATACGCACGACAAAGCGCGCTCACTGACCGTCGACTGCTCCTTGCGTAGCTTTCGTCGGATATCAGGGTCATCGTCCTGGCTGGATCGCTGCTGTTGGAGCCGGTTCAGCTTGTCCTTGGACTGCTGTAGGCACTGCTTGATGGCATCGTCCCGCTGAGCGTAGGCGCGCCGTAGCTGTTCGTACAGGTCTTTGCACAATGTCGGCGCGTCGTGGTGCTTGGCGAAGGACTCTGTCGGGAGTGTCGTGTTGAGGGTGTGGATGATGTGGTCGTCCACCCGGCGCAGCTTCTTGATCACTTCCTGCAAAACGAGCCGGTCTCTCGTCCAACGCGCGCACGATGGGCACGCGTGCCCAATGGGGCAACACGTGCTGCTCGACTTTACCTGAAATGCCATGAAGTCGTCACATGGAGCGACGGTAGCGTGGTCAGCAGTACCGGAGGCTGCCATCTTGTCAGCCGGATTGCCAGGCTGCGTGTCTCCCATTTCGGCTTGGCGACGGGAAAGCTGCTCAGGCCGCGAAAAATTCTACCAACGCGGAAATTTTTCCAACCAACAACGTTGTTTTCTTTGGCCCACTGTATCGTGCGAGAGAGGTTTAAAAAAATTCCGAGGGGAGGTATCAGTTCCGAGAGAGGCGCTGCGTGCCGAAGTCATGTCTGCCCCAGAATACACCGCGCTCCGATAGTGGCTGCTCGGAGGAATCTTTTGCGTTGTGCTGGAAATTAAAAAGGTATGTGGGCTTTGGAATGCCTTTAGAAATTGCGCGTAGCGTTTCGCGCGTGGCGGAGCCCACCCTTCGGGACCTGCAGCAGATTGCGAGGTAGCGGCATCGTCCCGGGGTTCGCTCACGAGCCCTGGCTTGTCGAGAGGACGAGGACCTACGTCTGAAGGCCTAGCGAGCTGGCTAGGTCATCGCTGGGGCTCGGCGCGGGCCCCGCGGGCGACAGCTGACCGAACGAGCCCGCCGCACCGCGCAGCCCGTGCGGCGGCCTCGAGGTCCGAGCAGCGCTTTAAAGTGGCTCGGTGCGAGGCCGCCAGTACGGGGCGGTCCGCGTGCTAAGCCTAGACAGAGCCTGACGACTGCGTTGTTGCAGGTCGGGCCATGTCGAGCGGCGGCAGCGCAGGCAGCACGAGCCACCGGCTGCGCTACAAGAATGCGGGCCTGGACGCCCAGGAGCTGCGCCGGCGGCGAGAGGAAGAAGGAGTCCAGCTGCGCAAGCTGAAGCGCGAGAGCGAGCTGTGCAAGCGCCGCAACCTGGGCGGCCCCGAGCTAGACGGCGACGAAGGGGACAACCCGGGGCCCGAGCGCGCGGGCGTGACGGCCGAGATGGTGGCCCAACTGTACGCCGACGCGCCCGAGCTACAGCTGCAGGCGACACAGCGGTTCCGCAAGCTGCTGTCGCGGGAGCCCAACCCGCCTATCGACGAGGTGATCGAGACCGGGATCGTGCCCCGCTTCGTGGAGTTCCTCCAGCGGGACGACCAGTGCACGCTGCAGTTCGAGGCGGCCTGGGCGCTCACCAACATCGCGTCCGGCACGTCACTGCAGACGCGCATGGTGGTCGAGGCCGGCGCCGTGCCCGTGTTCGTCCGCCTGCTGGGCTCCGAGTACGAGGACGTGCAGGAACAGGCCGTCTGGGCACTGGGCAACATCGCGGGCGACTCGCCAGAGTGCCGCGACTTCGTGCTAGCCCAAGGCATCCTACTGCCGCTGCTCCAGCTCATCGGAAAGTCCACGCGGACCTCGATGACGCGCAACGCCGTCTGGGCGCTCTCCAATCTTTGCCGGGGCAAGAACCCGCCGCCGCGCTTCGACCAGGTGCAGCCGTGCCTGCCGCTGCTGGCGCGGCTGCTGTACGTGAACGACTTCGACGTGCTGGCCGACGCTTGCTGGGCGCTCTCGTACCTGTCGGACGGCCCCAACGACAAGATACAGGCAGTGATCGACGCCGGGGTGTGCCGCCGCCTCGTTGAGCTGCTCATGCACGCGAGCCAAGGCGTGGTGTCGGCGGCCCTGCGCGCCGTCGGCAACATCGTGACGGGCGACGACCTGCAGACGCAGGTGGTGCTCAACTGCAACGCGCTGCCCTGCCTGCTGCACCTGCTCTCGTCGCCCAAGGAGTCCGTGCGCAAGGAGGCCTGCTGGACGCTGTCCAACATCACGGCGGGCAACCGGCAGCAGATCCAGGCCGTCATCGACGCCAACATCTTCCCGGTGCTGGTGGACGTGCTGGCCCGGGCCGAGCTCAAGACCAAAAAGGAGGCGGCTTGGGCCATCACCAATGCTACATCGGGTGGCTCGCCGGACCAGGTGCGCTTCCTGGTGCAGCAGGAGTGCGTGGGCCCGCTGTGCGACCTGCTCACGGCCGCCGACCCCAAGGTGGTGCAGGTGGCCCTCAACGGGCTGGACAACATCCTGCGGCTCGGCGCCCAGGACGCCCACGAGGGCCGCCTCAACCCGTACGCCGTCCTGGTCGAGGAGTGCTTCGGCCTCGACAAGATCGAGTTCCTGCAGTCGCACGAGAACGTAGACATCTACCAGAAGGCCTTCGAGATGATTGAGCACTACTTTGGCGCCGAGGACGAGGCCCCGCGCATCGCGCCGCCCGCCCAGGGGGGACAGTTCCAGTTCGGCGCCGCTGACAGCCCCGCAGGTTACCGCTTCTGACGGGGTCCCCCCGGCAGACGCTAGCCACCACTTGTACATAAAACTATTTATTGGCCCCCACCGCCGCTTCGGGGACCCACAACAAATGTACATAGCGTCTCGGAGAATAAAAGGTTTTGCTGCCGGCTATGGGTTGCTCTTCTGCGCTGCATGCCACTCCTGGTTGATCTTGCTAACGGTCAGGCCGCGTTTCGCGTCCCGACGGCCCCAGTTGGCGAAAAGAGCCGCTCCGAGCAAGGTAAGCGCAGCCAGGACCAGGTTGAGGTGGATGCGAGCCTTGTTGCGGGCCTTCTCCATGGTCGCTTGCCTGCACGACGGGCTCCAGTAAGTCGGGATCTTATAGTGCACGCTGCGTAGAAAAACTTACGGTACGAAATCCGGCACGGCCCCCTTCGGGTACTTTTTGTAGAAGGTCAGGATCCACTTATCGTAGCTGTTGGGGCGATGGTCGGAAAGTCCTGCGTCGAGGCGTAGTCGTGAGATAAAAAGCACACGCGGCTCGTTAAAGCCAAAACACACTCACCGGTGGCATTGGGGGCATTGCTTTTGCCGGCGGGGCCCGATTCTGCTCGAAATTGTACCGTAGGTCGGCCCAAGGACGTCGATCGGGCAACGAGAAATCGCTGGGCAGGACGGAAGAGACCGAAACGCGCGGAAGCAGCCATCTTGTCAGCGGCTGCTCGCAGCGCCCCGGTTCGAGGCTAGGTCTCCTTCCCCGCCGAATCCCCGCGGGGTCGGCGAGAGAGGACATTTTGGATTGTCTGGGGCGAGGCTACGCTTCCCCAAGTTGCCATTGAAGTTGGGCGAGGGAGACAATTAGGCCTTTTCTTTCGCCCCTCAAGAGTTTCCAGCGCGTCGGCCAACTCAGAAATCACGGCGAGCAGCGGGGGAATTCGTTATGGTACCAGAAGATGGTTACGAACTCGATGAGTGAGTGCAACGAGTTGTTTTTTTCTCTCGCGTGTTTGTTGTTCTTCCCGCTTGGCAAGCCCGTGCAGCAGCGAGACGGAGGCGGTGAGGGAGGGCGGCCGACACAATGAACGCTTCCCTCGCAAGAAAGAGCCTCGCCGCTTTTTCCTCTCTCCACGCGTGCAATCGCCGGACCGCGGTCCGAGCGCTGCTCCCGCGGCCCACCGGTGGCCGCGACCGCTGCGTGTGTACGGCCGCGTTTCCTCCGAGCCCTGGCCGAGATGCCGTTCACGAGGAAGAAACGGATAAAAATTCCCTTGACGAGGTAAGCGCCGCGGTTATCCGGGACGCAGGAGGACTAACCGAGCACCGAGTACTCGCAGTTCGAGATCGAAGTAACGCCCCGCATCTGCGCTCGTTCGAACTGCTCAGACGTCGATTCTGTGCCGACATGGCCGACGGGATCTGTGTACGCCCACAGCAAGCCTCGTCTCCCATCCAGTGGACGTCCGACGCACGGCGATATCGCGGGTCTGCTGCCACATTGTTCGCGCTAATTGTTGACCCAGTTGCGGCAAACGTCGTCGTTGCAGTTACCCAGGGATTCATGGAAGCAAGGTTCGTTTTATTAGCAGATCGTGGCGCGTCGCCTGGGAGTCTTTCTTTTTAATTCGATTTTCCACGTCCCTCGATCGGCCGGCCGTGTACTTCGCGCGGGACGGAATCTGACATGAGCGCCGCTTTTTGACAGGGCTGGGGCAATGGAAGCTTCTCCCTCACTTTGTTCGCGGAGGGGACGCCCCCCATTGGCGGAGCGGTGCCCGCGTGACCGCCTCGGTCGCCAATGGCGGCGTCGCGAGCGCACTCGCCTGCTCTCCGCCGTTGACCGCGCTTCCGTTCAAGTGGCGTCGGTGGGAGCTCCGGCGCTCCGCCGGCACGGCCAACAGCTCGGCTCGACGCTGTCCGTGCCTTCGGCGCAGGTCTCGCTCTGCGGATGCCGGTGCAGCGTCTCGGGGAACCGTCTTCGGTGGCAGTGCTGTCGCTGAATGGCAGCTCCGGGTGAGTGGCGGCCCACGGTGCGGACCTGCCCGCTGAGCGGGGCCCTCCCGGGCAGGGTGCCGGTGACCAGCGCGGCGGCTCCGGGCCCTGGTGAGGCGCGTGTGGCGGGAGCCGTGGAGCACCAGGCCGCGGACACCTCGACCCCCGGTGAGTGCTCCCCCTCTCGACGGGGCTTGGCGCCCTCGGCCCGTGGTGGCGTGGTGATGGTGGTGGTGCGGAGGTGCCTCGGGCGTCCCTCTGGCATGCTCACAGACGACACACACGCAGACACAACACGCGCGTTCCTTCTGTCCTTGGTTTCCGCGATGCGGCAGCGGCGGCTTCTGCTTGGTTTGACGCTTGGTTCGTTTTGCGGGGCCGGCGGCCAGGAGGAGCCCCGAGGCAGGCACCACGACCGCACCAGGGGCCGGAGCGGCCGGGGCCCCTGGTGAAGGGAGCTTGCCTTGCAGGGCGCATGGCGGACGCCGGCACCTGCCACCGCTGCCCCCTCTGCCCCTTTGCCACCGAGTCCGTGGCCGACTTCTGCAAGCACATGTGCGTGCACACGGACGGCCGGCCCTTCGCCAACTGCTCCATGTGCGACAAGTTGTTGGCCGGCAAGGAGGGCAAGCTGAGCTGCTGCGTGTGCGGGGAGGCCTTCGCAGACTCCGGGGGCCTGCAGGGCCACCTGCGGGCCCACGTGGCTGCCTGCCCGGCCTGCGGGGCGGCCTTCCCACAGCGCGCCCAGCTCGAGGCGCACCAGCGGGCCTGCCACGGGGGCTGGGTGCTGGCCGGGGGCGGGGCTTCGTCTGCGGGAGGGGGCAGGGGCGGACAGGGGGGGAGGGAGGGCCGGGAGAGACCCTTCGGCTGCCCGACGTGCGGCAAGGCCTTTGCCCAGAAGGTCCACCTCGAGAACCACGTGCGCATCCACACGGGAGAGCGGCCCTTCGCCTGCTCGGTTTGCGGCAAGAGCTTCAGCCGCAAGGAGCACATTGGCCGGCACATGCGCACCCACACGGGGGAGCGGCCTTTTTGCTGTTTTACCTGTAGCAAGAGGTTCAGCCAGAAGGTGCACCTGGAGAGCCACGTGCGCATCCACACGGGCGAGCGGCCCTTTGTGTGCAGCACGTGCGGCAAGGCGTTTGGGCGCAAGGAGCACATTGAGCGGCACGTCAGAATCCACACGGGCGAGCGGGCATTCCTGTGCACGGCCTGCGGCAAGGCCTTCTCCCAGAAGGTGCATTTGGAGAACCACGTGCGCATCCACACGGGCGAACGCCCTTTCCGGTGTTCTGCTTGCGGCAAAGCATTTCGCCAGAAAGAGTACATCAAGCGGCACATGCGCACCCACACGGGGGAGCGGCCCTTTGCCTGCCCGACGTGCGGCAAGGCCTTCCGCCAGAAGTCCCACGTGGACCGCCACGCACGCACCCACCAGCCGCCCAAGGGCGCCAAGCCCCTCTTCTTCCCGGCCAAGGAGCTGTAGCTAAGCGCCCCTTCCCCTTCCAGGCCCTCCCCGCTGTCCACTGTGCCCCCCGCCCGAGGTGGGCCGGCCGCCCGGGGCCAGCTGCGCCCTGTGCGGCCTGGTGTGTGGCCAGCGGGGGGCGCTCGAGGCCCACCTGCGCGGCTGCCCGGGGCCCCCGGGGGGCCTGCGCCTGCTGCTGGGGGGGCCCCGGGTGGGCCACGTCGCCGGCCCCCTTCCCCACCCTCCCCCACAGTCCGGCGGAGAGCGTCCCTTCGGCTGCTCGGCGTGCGGCAAGAGCTTCGGCCGCAAGGAGCACATCGACCGCCACATGCGCACCCACACGGACGAGCGCACCTTCGCCTGCGCAGTGTGCGGCAAGTCGTTCCGGCAGAAGGTGCACCTGGCCCGGCACGTGCGCATCCACACGGGCGAGCGGCCCTTCGCCTGTGCCGTGTGCGGCAAGAGCTTCAGCCGCAAGGAGCACATTGGCCGCCACATGCGCACCCACACGGGAGAGCGCCCTTTCTGCTGCCCGACGTGCGGCAAGGCCTTTGCCCAGAAGGCCCACCTCGAGAACCACGTGCGCATCCACACGGGCGAGCGCCCCTTTGCCTGCGCCGCCTGCGGCAAGGCCTTCCGCCAGAAGGAGCACATCCACCGCCACATGCGCACCCACACAGGTGAGCGCCCCTTTCACTGCGCGGCCTGCGGCAAGTCGTTCCGGCAGAAGTCCCACGTGGAGCGCCACCTGCGCACGCACGCCCGGAGCCCGCAGCAACCTCGCAGCAAGCCCAGCCCCCCTGGCAGTGCCCCCGCCAAGCCCTGCCAGCCCCTGGACTTTCCCTTGTGCGCCCCGCCTTTCGTGCCCCCCTGTACCTAGGCCAGGCCGCAATAAACGGACTCTTCCTCGGACGCTCGCCCTCTCTCTTCGCGACTCACACACACACACGCGCACAGACCCTTTGCATGTGGAGAGTGTGCATGCCGTGTCCAGACGCGTCCCTCTGTGCAGGCATGGCGGAAGGCGGCGAGGAGAAGCAGCGCTGCCCGCTGTGCCCCTTTGCGAGCGACTCCATCGACGAGATGAACAAGCACGTGGCCCTGCACCAGGCAGCCCAGCAGCAGCAGCAGGCAGCGGCGGCGGCTGCAGCGGCGGTGGCAGCAGCCTGCGGCATGTGCACGGAGGCCGGCAAGGAGCCGGCCTCGGTGACCCTGTACGGCTGTGGGGTGTGCGCCAAGGCGTTTGCCATCAAGGAGGAGTTGGACGAGCACATGCAGAGCCACGCCAGCCGCCTCTTCAGCTGTGCAGTGTGTGGGGCGATATTCGTGGATAAGGAGCACTTGGAGGGGCACATGCGCACGCACGCCCCGCCGGAGGTGTTTAGCTATGGCGGCAGCGGTAAGCCCCTTGCTTGCTCGTCGGCTTGCCCCGGCGACGGGGGTCCCCGGGGCAAGAAGCGGCCCTTTGTGTGCCCCACGTGCGGCAAAGCTTTCCGCCGCAAAGAGCACGTAGAGAGGCACTTGAAGATGCACACGGGGGAGCGTAACTTCGGCTGCGCCACGTGCGGCAAGTCGTTTAGTCAGAAGGTACACTTAGAGAACCACGTGCGGATACATACCGGGGAGCGTCCCTTCAGCTGCCACGTGTGCGGCAAGGCCTTCCGGCGCAAGGAACACATCGGCCGGCACATGAAGACACACACAGGTGAACGGCCCTTCTGCTGCTCTGTGTGTGCCAAGCCCTTTGGCCAGCGGGCCCACTTGCTGAACCACCTGACGATACACTCTGGAGAGCGCCCCTTTAGCTGCGCCATGTGCCAGCGCACCTTCCGCCTGAGGGAGCACGCGGAGCGCCATGCGCGCACCCACGCCCCGCCCACAGGTGGGTGCTGCCTGCCCCCGCCCACGCAGACACACACACAGACGACAGCCAGACGCCCCCCCAAGCGCCCCTCTACGTCTCTCATGCATGCCACTAACCCCAGCCCCCCCGGACAAGTAACACTGCGCTGCCACCGCTGCTCCCTCGGCGAGGGGGCGCCGCCACCGGCCCCACTGACCCCCCCCTCCCCCTTGCAGACAAGCTGGAGACCAAGGCGGTGGTGCGGCTGCACAAGGCGGCGGAGGTGGGCACCACCACGCACCGGTGCCCCCTGTGTCCCTTCGCCACGACCTCGGTGAACGACTTCTGCAAGCATGTGGTGCTGCACGCCGAGGGCCGGGCCAACTGCACCGTGTGTGACAAGAAGGAGGGCGTCGAGCTGGAGGCCCCCAAGCCGCAGGGGGGCCCCATGGCTCAGCCACCCAGCCCCCAGCGGTGCGGGGTTTGCGGCGAGACGTTTGGGGATGCGGCGTCCCTGCAGTGCCACGTGCGGAGCTGCCACACAGAGCTGCCCGGGAGCGGCACCCAGCTGCTCTGGAGCTGCTCCTTCTGCGGCCTGGTGTTCAGCCAGAAGGGCCAGCTGGACACGCACATGGCGGGCCACGTGGCAGCCAGTGAGCGGTCGGCCTGGCCTGGCCCCCGGACCCTGGAGCCCTCGGCCAAGCCCAAGGAGCGACCGTACACGTGCCCGACGTGCGCCAAGACCTTCTGCCAGAAGGCCCACCTGGAGAACCACCTGCGCATCCACACGGGCGAGAGGCCCTTCAGCTGCACCGTCTGCGGCAAGGCGTTCCGGCGCAAGGAGCACATTGGGCGCCACATGCGCATCCACACTGGCGAGCGGCCCTTCTGCTGCCCGCACTGCGGCAAGCGCTTCAGCCAGAAGGTGCACCTGGAGAGCCACGTGCGCATCCACACGGGCGAACGACCCTTCAGCTGCTCGGCCTGCGGCAAGACCTTCACCCGCAAGGAACACATTGAGCGCCACATCAAGACCCACACGGGCGAGCGCATGTTTGTCTGCTCGTCGTGTGGCAAGTCTTTCAACCAGAAGGCCCACCTGGAGAGTCACATGCGCACTCACACTGGGGAACGGCCCTTCAACTGCTCACCCTGCGGCAAGACCTTCAGGCAGAAGGTGCAGCTGGATCGGCACAGCCGCACCCACGCCCCCCAGCTCCTGCAGCTCCCGCCCCCGCAGCAGCAGCAACAGCAGCAGGCGGGCTGTTCCGAAGAACAGCAGCAGCGGGTGCCCCTCTGCATCCCAGGCTGCCCGACCTGCGGCAAGGCCTTCTGCTGCCACCTCGAGCCTGGTTTGAACATCCGCAACCTGCTGGGTGAGGCTGCCCAGCAGCAACAGCAACAACAGCAGCAGCAGCAACAACAACAACAACAACAGCAGCAACAGCAGCAGCAACAGCAGCAGCAGCAACAACAGCAACAGCAGTGCTCCGTGCAGGACCCAGTGGCAAAGGCAACGGCAGCTGCAGGGCCTCTGTAGCCCTCAAGACTTGATGAACTCCGGTGGCGGGTGTCTCTCTCTGTCCCTCTTTGCGGGTGTGCTTGCGGTCGCCCCGCCGCTTATACTGTTATGCCTTCAGTGTAAGTTAACATTCTCCATTGCCCATTTTTAGCCTGTTTGACCACAATAAAGGAGCTTTGACACATGGTGTGTGGCGGCGCGGCCTTGGACGGCGATCGTTGGCGGCAGCGCTGCGAGCGCGCGCGGGGGCTGACGTGCGCGCTGACGTCAGGGGCGCCGCGGCGCAGCAGCGGCGGCTGGCTCCGCCCGGCGGCAGTCGGAGACTCGTGCCCGTACCACGGTAGTGCGCGTCGCCCGCTGAGCCCCCGCCCCGGGTCGCCGGACGACTGCCCGATGGATTACGGTCGCGCGTTGGGTCTTGGATACCGGCGGCCTCCCAGCTGCGCCTGATCGCCCTGTCATGGAGCGGCTCGCGGACGTAGAACCGGGCTTCGAGCCGCAGACTCGTGCCCGGTCTAACACTTGGCCGCTACCGCGGCCCGACAACTACGTCGACGACAAGCCGGGGGTCGCGCAGGACGGTTTCGCCGAGGCGGCCCCCAAGAAGAATTCGTCCCGTCGCAATGCCTGGGGCAACATGTCGTACGCGGACCTTATCACGCAAGCCATCCAGAGCTCGCCGGAGAAGCGGCTCACGCTGTCGCAGATCTACGACTGGATGGTGCAGAACGTGCCCTACTTCAAGGACAAGGGCGACAGCAACAGCTCGGCCGGCTGGAAGGTAAGACGTGGCCGGCGTTAGGGCTAGCGGCCGCCATGGCGCGGCACTTGTTGCGCCGCCGATTCGCGACTTGGCTCTCGCCCGGGTTCTTTCCAAGCGCCGCCCCTCGCCCGTCGTCGCCTCGGGGGCCGCAGCTTCGCGTGCGGCAGCCGCCCTCGAGGCGTCACGTGACGTAGGTTCGCACGTGACGGCCCTCGCCGCCGCATGCTTCGACCCAAAGGGGTGACCTTGGCCCATGCACGCGCGTGCCCGCTCGGCGTCGCCATGGAGACGCGGCCTTCGGGCACCCTGCCAGCGGCGAGCGGGCACCCGCTGGGCCCCACTGCTTTGCGCGGACTCAGACCCGGGTTCGTTGGCCGCAGAACTCGATCCGGCACAACCTGTCGCTGCACAGCCGCTTCATGCGCGTCCAGAACGAAGGGGCCGGCAAGAGTTCCTGGTGGATGCTCAACCCGGAGGCCAAGCCAGGCAAGGCGGCTCGCCGCAGGGCCACCTCCATGGAGACCCCGCGCTACGAGAAGAAGCGCGGGCGGCTCAAGAAGAAACTGGAGGCCTTGAGGGCCTCGCCTAGCCCCTCGTCTTCCGAGGGACCCCTGGACCCGTTCCCCGAGTCGCCCCCGCCGCGGCTCGAGCTCCAATGCGGCCCGCTGGGGCCCGGTGGCTCCTCGCCGTCGGGCTGGCCACCGCTGGTCCAGCTAGACCGCTACGGTGCGGGCCCGCTGGCCGACACGCTCACGCAGTCCATGACGCTGGGCGACCGCCACGAACCGCTGGGGCCCTCGCAGGTCATGGGCCGCCTGCTCTCGTTCAACGACCCGCTGCCCCACGACTTGGACCTGGACCTTGACGCGGTGCAGGGCCTCCACTGCGACGTCGACCAGGTGATCCAGCACGAGCTCAACGTGGACGGCAACCTCGACTTCAACTTCGACTCGCACGCCAGACCCTGGGTCCACTGACACTCTAGTCCCCGTGCCAAGTACCGTGTACATAGACCCCCCTGTACATACGCCAAGCCGTGCCTCGTGAGCGGCCAGTCCGTCCACGCGCGGAGAACCACTTGTTACGACGTTTGCTTGCGTCTCGTTGTGTACATACGCCCTCTAGCTGTTGTACCATCTAATAAAGTACTCTTTGTTGCCCAAGGGTGTGAACCCGCGTGTTGACAAACGCGGGGGGTCCCCCACCGCCCCGGGGGCGGCCGATCTATTGGACGCGCCGGCCAGACTTCTACATCGGGCTCTTCGGCGCGCCGCGGCCAGTGGCTCCGATGACTGGCTCCGTTGCGCGACGCGGTGTTTGAATAAGGTTGGTAACAGCCGCTGCGGGACGTCACATCGGGAAGACTCGTTTGGCCTTGCACGGCACCCGCTCGCTGATTGCGTCATACATGAGCTGCTCCGAGCGCGGCATGGAGGGATTGACACATACCTTACGCCGTACGTGACTATGGCACTCAAGTGTGCGGTAAAATATGGTCGGGGATTGGACGTGTGACGCTCCTTGCTGTAGCATTTCTTTCCTCAACGCGGTCCGCCTCTTAGCCTCCACGGCGTATCAAACGTTTCGCCGTGATACCTCGACGGTGTTTTGCCGTCTAGAATCGGTGGCAATCAGTTCGTCAACACGCGATGTTTCATTGACATTTAAGATCAGTGCTTTTATTTTTGTAATAACGAGTGTCGACGTAACGTGTGTCAATGAAAAAGTTAGAGGGCAACGGACAAGTGAGAGACCAACACCACACTATGAAAAGCTGTCCACAAAATGATAGGGACCCGCCCACGTCTCGCTTCAACTCTGTCTGAGATAAAAACAAGCGAGACATGCGCGACGCCGTCTTGTCGGTCTGGTTGCGAAAGTCTCCTTTCGATCGATATATGCGGGGCCAACTGACAGGCGACTTGCCACCGCAAATCGGAAGACTGTCTGCATGTTTATTTAGTCATGAAATCCCGCTGTGCACCTCATTGCCTGTTGGATCTAGTTGATGTACATTTAGTAGAGGGAGGTCTTTACCCCGGTGAGCGACACGACCACTGTCATAATTCAAGACCGCACCCGATATCCCCCGTTTCGAAGCAGCTAGGAGATAGCGCAATCTTGATTTATAGATATCTTTGTGCCCGTGTTTTTGGTAAATACCGATAAGTTACGAAAATCAAACCCGAAGTCGGTTTTATCGGGCAATACCGAAAAACTCCGAATCGGAGGTGTCCTTGAATAATAATAATATTTGCGTAATATATATATATATATATATATAAACCTTTCTTTCTTTCTTTTTTTTTTTTTTTTTTTTTACGCAAAACATAGTATCTGACCCGCGATGCTGGTTCTTGCACTTGAGTCCCACGTTCTCGTTTGTTTTCCTCATCGGTACGGGAAGGTATTTCTTTAGGGACAGCTTTCATGCTTGTATGCCGCAAGTATACAAGCACGTAGCCAGGAATCTTTTTCGGGGGGGGGGGGGGGGGGGGGGGGGGGGGAGGGGGGAGGGGGGAGGGAGGGGAGGGAGGGAGGGAGGGAGGGGGGCGAGGGCGGGGCTGCAACCCCATAAGCTCCCTCGCTCCCTTGGCTACAACTTTGGCCACAAGCCCGAGAGCTCGAGGTCGCTGCGTTGAATGAAGCGTTCTCCCGTAGAACGAGCGCTGGCACTAAAAATGCATGTCTGCGGGATGTGCCAGGGGAAACAATATATATATATATATATATATATATATATATATATATATATATATATATATATATATATATATATATATATTATTATCTACGGTATCGAAATAAAAGTTTCAGTTTATGGTGTTTAGCCGCCTCCGTGGCTCCGAGGTGAGAGCGCCGGCCTACGGGTTCGAACCCCGACCGAGGTGCCCGCAATATGACAGAGGCTTATTGCGGAGAAGGAGCCGTGTAACCGAGCTTTCGGCTGCACGTCAAAAGATCCCCAGGTAGTCGAAGTTAATCTTCAGTCCTCCGCTGGGGCGTGCCATATGCCCGTCGTATTGGCACGTAAAACCCCCAAATTTGACAGTTTGTGGTGTTTAATCCTCTCTTTAAATCGAATGTTACGTTTGATGCAGTCATGTATTTTCAATATGGATACCCCGCTATAAGAATACACCATTCTCGGGGACAAGCTGGGAAAATACATCCAACTCGAACTATTTTTGATTTTTTGGGGGGAACGGACGTGTCCATATTAACGAGACATCGCTGTATAGCTGTTTTTTTTTTTAGGTCCTCGATGCATTGTACATACAGAAAAAAAAAAAAAAAAAAAGTTATTGTGCACATGTGGGGTATGGCAACACACTTAAAAAAGCGTAGCAAAAATAAACTAATTCGCTCCTTTTAGACAACTGAGTGCAATAAACATTAAAAAAAAAAAAAAAAAAAGTATGCGACGCTTTTTTCATTTTAAAATAATCGGAAAGAGCAAAAATGTTATTTTAAGGGGCTGACAAGCGTTTCTTAAATTTTTCATAAATATATATATAGAAGAGAAAAGATACATCCATCAAAACCTAGGTGGTTGCATTCTACATATTCTAATGTATATGCATGCCAAATTTGGTTGTGATAGGGGAGAGAAAGAACTTCAGAACTTCTTTATTGACCCTTACTTCAATGAGGCATCCAGGAGGAGGCCAGCAAAAAAAGGGGCGTGGACAAGGGGATCACGGAGGGCTGGTGCTGGCATCATCCAGTGCTTTCAGGTCCTCTTCGATCGTGGCGTAACAGAAATTCTTGTGCAGAAACTGTGAAGATGCCCCAAAATTACATGAAAAGAAAGACGCTTTCGAATATATTATTTTGTTAATCCATTTTCGTGAGAAATGGGAGCTACAGAAGACTGGGCAATGGAGAGGAGATAACAATAGCCCAAATTTATGCCGTTCTCGGTTTGCCTGGAGGTCTTCAAATGCGTATTTGACTAATTCCGCGACCATAACAGGCACTAATTAATTTTATACGTTAAATATATATATATATATATATATATATATTTTATATTATGCAAAATATTGAGTTTTCGACGGGCGAGGCTGACTCGCAATGGCTAGATCATGAAGGAAGAACGCCGGCCTTAACTGGAAACAAAAGGTTTTCGAAGCGTGTAATCCCCTTTTCCACTTGCCTGGACAGGAGTCGGAGCTCAAAGTAATGACCTTCAAAGACCAGATACCCGCTACTCTAAAGCCCATTCTCAAATGTCGAACTTTGAAAGTTCGATATGTTCGGATACAAACCATTCAAATTCATCGAAGGTTTGCGCGCAGTCCGCGCAGCAGTGGGCCCAAGCCACCGTGGCCCAAAGCCATACCCCCTCCCCGCTCCCCTGGGTCTGCCACTGGTTAAAATACAGTATTACAGGTTAAAATATACTACAGCCACTGGTTAAAATACAGTATTACAAAATACAGGCTGGTACTAAGGTAATTGAGAAATTCGAAAGTTTGCAAGAATACATTCCACAAGTGAGGAGGACCAAAGACCAGTTCCAGGTTCTGGGCTTCTCACCAAAAATAATGAGAGTATCAATAAGAAAACTGTAACGAAAAATCATGTACTCTCACATAACAGTGCTCAGGAATAAACAATAAAAACAAGCAGTGAAAAGGAAATTTACAGCACTTTATGACCAATCACCAACCAACAACGTACGAAAAAAAAACAAAAAAAACCTCATACCTCCCCCCCCCCCCCCCCTCCAAAAAAAAATAAAAAAATATAGAAACACATGATACGAATACTGGACGAAAATAGGAATTAAGTGTGATCCTTTTCAGGGGGAAAATGTAAATATGTAAACATCTTTACATTTACATTACAAACATATAAAACGTAAACAAAATAATCATTAAAAAATTAAAAACGATAATATAAAATAATCTCTGCTTCCAAAAAAAAATTAATAAAAGCAAACATAAAAAACGTTCAGCCTTTCCACTCTCTTGAAGAAGGAAGACCAGCGGAGCCGTCCTCGATACACTGTGTGTTTCTTCGTCGTTGTCTGTTTTTCGCGACGTTTCCTACGATGAATTCGCATCAACGCGCCCAACTATCCATTCTTCTTTGATAGCTGGAAAGGCTGGAAAGGTTGCCGCCATCTACGAGCGACGGCGGAAACCATACTGGTTGTGTGCTTGCCGCCGTCGCTTATAGATGGCGGTAGCTGTCCACGTAGGTTTGTGTCGACATACACGGACACGATCTTGGGGAACCTAGCCCTTAACAGCTCCGCTGTAAAAATGAGAAGGACAAATAGTTTAAGAACTAAAGAAACTTCTGGCCAATTACGGCCCTCATTTTATTTTAATTTTAAATTAAACCTGTGGTGCAGGCCGAGAGAAACAGTTTATTTCCTTTGTTTTTAACTCACGGGTTGAACCGCGGAACATCATATCTAGAAATTCGGTTGGTCTCGATCCAGTCACCGGCTTCTCATAATATCACCAGTTCGCTCGCCTGTGTTTTCACTCTTATCTGTCTGAAAAGATTACAAGACGCGCAGAGTGGCCAAAAGTCAAGAGACGACGGGAGTCGCGCTGTGTCATTGATTGTCACAATCTACTATTTATAAAGGTATGCCAGCTTCCTCCCATCGATAAGCATTATCGCGCATGTGTTGCAGTCCCAACACATTATCGGAGGATTCTCACTGCTCCGAGCGCAGCTCGGTATGATATTACAGATCAGATCGAAGACTGGATTCGTGTTTAAATATTCATGACGCATCGAGAAGCACACTTATTGATCCCTCGAAACCCTAAACCCGAGCTTGGCATGGTCATCAATTTAGAATTTGAGATATTTACAAACATAAACACGCTGCTTATAACCCCGCGCCGGAGCGCTTGAGCAATACCGACCTTGAGCAACTGCAAAACTAGGCAGTTCGAGCGCGCTCCCGCACTCTACCAATTTTTTCGCAAGGGGCGCTCGGGCCTTGCAACACTTGCAACACGTGAGTCGGAGCAAAAAATACTACAAAATACAGGCGGCTTTGGTCGGAGCGATTGCGTCAGTCTCACTGTCATCGACACGTCGGAGGTCCGTAAATGGCGGCGCACATTGGCGCGGACGCGAAGGACGCCAAATCGCGGGAGCGCACCGCAATGCAAGAGGACACTGGTTCGAACGCTCGCTGTTTCTTTGCGCAGTTCTCCGGCGTGTCCATAAAGACCAGAGTAAGACTGTTGAAGTATGGTACGAAGATCCTGTTGCTGAAATTTAACCTTGGTCAGCCAGTATCGAATCTCTACGAGGTAGATTTTCCAACGACGTGCGATGGAACTGGGGATGCCAGACTTCTTTTTCGGGTAAGATAGAACGTGCGACCCAAGGAGTCGGCGATGCTTTAGTTTTAATACATAGTCGTCCGTAAACATATATGTAAACACACCACAAGCATATTTCTCAACAAAATTTGCCGGTAGCTGTCTCATTTGCTGGCTGCGGTCACGTGGCTACTGCTAGCATATTTTTAATAATAATAATAATAATAATTATACTTTATTTGCATATATTTTAGGAGATCCAGGCCTGCAAGGGCCGCAGAAGGCAGAGTGCCCATACCAAAAGGCCTGCGGGCCCAGCCTGAAGTGACATTGGGTGACATTTGAAGTGACATTGGGCCGGCTGCAAACAAAACAAATATGAAAAAAAAAAAAAAAAAAAGCTAGCTGCTTTGCTTATTTGTTTTGCAGCCTAGACTCTAGACCAACGGTTCTCCGCGAGCCCCCAGGGTTCCTCGAGGGCGTTCACACCCCCCCCCCCCCCCCCCCAAAAAAAAAAAAAAATAAATAAATAAAAAAAGATAAAAGCTTTTCTATTTTATTCCGGAATTGACCTTTGATACAGAATGTATTGGGGGTCCCCGAACGGCCTCCGAGTTCGCCAGGTGGTCCACGACGGCCAAAAGTTTGTGAACTGCTGCCCTTGACAGTGTGGTGCAACTAGCTGATTGTTTTACAAGGGTGTGTAAATAGGAACCAATTCCGTGCGTGGGTCCTAAAAATGACGCATGTGACACTGACTGCTGCTCCGTAGAAACTTAGCTAGGGTGACCATATTCCTCAAGGTAGAAAATAGGACATCCCAAGCCGGGGGGGGGGGTCGGGGTCGGGGTTGGGGTCGGGGTCATGGTCATGTCCGACTCACGGTTCAGTTGCACGCACTCATTTGGAAGGTCCTGCTTCGGGTCCTTTGTTGGTGTGAGCGTATTTTGACTGACGACTATTGAAGTTTCCTAAGCGGGACATTATCCTGCAAGACTCGGCTGTAAAAGTCTATGCACATATATATATAAAAAAAAAAAAAAGTCGTGTCCCGAAAACAGGACATGATTCTTTATTGGGACAAAAAGACGGGATGGCAGAAGCGAACCTCAAAAACAGGACTGTCCCGGCCAAAGCGGGACGTCTTGTCACCCTAAACTTAGCGGGCATGAACACGAGAGACAGGTACTGTGATAGCAAAAGCAAATCAGAGGACACCTAAAGCCTGTAACATTCAACGCAGGTAACAAAACCTAGCCACTCACCACATCTCTTTTGCCTTGTAAACCAGGCGAAGCGGCAGCATATGCAAAGAGTGGCAGCGTGTGCAATTGCGGTTACAACAATTTTGTAATAAAGCGATAAAAGGTATGCGAATGCATGCGCTCACCGTCGATTACAGATGTGCTGCTGCACTCCTCTCTTCAGCAATGCCAGCGTTTGGCACTTAATTGTCCCATACGTAGCCAGCCAATGAGAGGACAATGCCGTTTGTTTTTTTCTCCGAGCTCCTATGCCGGCTGCCAGCAATATATTCACCCCCGAAAAAGAAGAGGTAGCGATGTCATTGACTTGTCCTAAGGCCGTGGGCGGGGCTCGGGCCGCCGCCATGCTGTGAGTGCTTGGCGGTTCTGACGAGGCTTGGTGCAAGCTGAGATTATATTGAAGTTTCTCCGAGTAGAGGGTTGATCGCGGCAAACACAATCTGTTTGGCAGCCTAGCTTTCCGTCTGTTTTAATTAGCTAGGCTTCCAAACAGAAAACGGCCGGCAAAGCTAAGCTGCCAAACAGATTGCGCTTCGCGTGGTCATCCCTTGCTCTATTCGGGGAAACCTTAATATAATCTCAGGCTCGAGCTTGCACTAAGCCTCGTTGGAACTGACAAGTGCTCGCAGCATGCAGGCGGCCCAAGCCCCGCCTGCAAAGGAGGCTTCACTTTTTGAACAAACCAATGTCATCAATAAAAAAAGAAACAGACTACGCAGGAGTTTTAGTTACAACCTACAAACATGCACTAATGATTCACTTTAAATAAAAGTTGTATGGAACGGCGTTCCAAGGAACAACATTCCTGTATCGCGTTCGTTTTAGGAGGAACGGAGGAACGCCGCCATTCCATCTTACAACAGTGCAAGGAGAAGTAGTTTCATTGTCTAGGAAATGTAGAGAGGAACGGCGTTACTCTTTTGCCTATTTATCTGCAATTTTACCAGAATTTAGTAGGTATTCAGGCTTTTTATCATCAACTGTTTTAACCTCCGATAGGCAAGCTAGGCTGGTAAACAGATTGCACATCAAGAGATAGTATCTAACTATGAACTGTGACAAATGTGATTGTGGCGACAAGACACATAGATCAATCTGGATATTTTCACTTGCTTGCTTCATTTTATCTATGGATTATCCAGCACAACATTTCAATAAAATATGCAAATGTAACATTACTGTAACAACGCAGTCCAATCTTAAAAACGTAGTGGGAATGTGTTCCTTTCGAAACACTGCAACTTTCACTGGGAACTTGTTCCAAGATTGAGAAGGAACAAGGAACAGGCTTTCTTTCCTGTTTTGAAGAAATGTGTGCAACACTGCTATAAATCCAAAAATCATTCTAAATTCCTTGCAACAATTGTCTCCCCTTAACACGTGCCAAACCTTGTTTCTGAAACGTGTTGCACCGCATCCAGATTTGTTCTGGGTAAGTGTAAATAACCAACTAAGTGAATTGACAGTGCAATTTTCGGACACTGGACAACTGGATGTCCTTAGAGAACCCTGAAACAGATATTCACTTGTGCGGCATGGATGGATCACAGATGAATAGACGGGCACAGATGGAGGAGCTATATGCAGTGACCGCAGCAATGATGTTGTACGTGCTTCCACATTAGCACGTGCGCCTACCTGCTTGCATTGTCTGACCTGTTGTTGCTTAATCCAGCCAACTTGTTGAGAATTCCTCGAATGTGGCAGCATGATTTTTTGTGGTTCTCGTATGGCATAGGTAATTGAATCACACGGTTCAAGAGGATCCACAGTTGGGTCTCAGACCAGGACAAGGGCAATCAAGGACAGAAACGGTGCTTTGAAGCCTTTCAGTTCTAGAAAACAGATCGACTGCACTTGTTTCATTTAATAAAGGTGTTAATCAAGCTCTCTGTTTTGCTCTTGTGTTTTTGGACCCTTCTTCACTTGATGACGAGCATAATCCTAGAAAATGTTTGTTGTGCCATCGGTGAAACCATGCAGGGCATTCTTGACTGCAAGTCGGGCATCAAAGAGGTTTATGCCGTGGACCAGCTTATCCTGGTTGTTACTCAGGGTGGCCTCTACACTGTGCCATTGGATGTCGGAAGGTAAGCTTACTGCCTGAGGGCACACTCGCATCCCCGTCAAATGTAGATTGTTTCCAACGAATTTACACACCTGTCGGGAGATTGCGCCACACGTCACCACCTTTGCTAATTCGGTCGTCAATGAACCCACCCGCTGCTGACTCTGGCAATATCCTTCCGGTCTCATTTATCTCAAAAAGAAAGCTATGCCTTAAAATTTTACCAGCTAAGATCCACCACCTCAATGCAGATTCAGTGAAGGTTTGAGCTTTCTATGAGCAGGTGCCGATTTTCTGGCTTCTAGAGTGCAGAGATTAATAGTGGACACCCTATACATGTTCCACTAAGGCCTAGAAATAGGCTCTATAAGTATGGGTGCGCTGGTAGTGTAAAGGGTGATGAATTGCGTAGAAGTGCAGTCGGGAACAGTCAAGGTAAGTTAGGTATGTTAGAAATTTGATCATCAGATTCTGCGTCACCATGAACTTCTTGATACTGACTTTAACTTTCTTCACCAAGGGTGAAAAAACCCATGCTACTCGTGGAAGTGTGCATACATAGCAGCGTCCACTCGAGGTTTCAGTTGGCCATCAAAACATTCCTCGTGCAGTTGTGGCACCAGGTCTTGCTGCTCTAATTTCAGCTGCAGTCGTCGAGACGCTTCAAATCGCTGTACCTTTGTGGGGAGGATTGCCAACATAAACAACAAATGAACCAATCGTAAAGGCTGGGTTGAGATGGATGGTGGCTTAAATCGTATGAAGCTACCAATAATTTTAATCTTCAAGAAGATACTTGCACCCAAAATAGCCTACTTTTGTCACCTTTCCTTACCTTTATTTTTTTTTTCTCCTAATTACTGGCAAAGCAGGTTTCTGTGCTATCTATGGTCTTTGCCAAGTTTCTGTCAGATGCTTGATGACAGGCTGGCTGCCTGTTTTGCTGGAATTTTCTTGTGTATTTTCAATACATTTTGTCGTGCGGGAAAAACTTAAGTGCTAACATATCGCCGCATGACTGCTCCTCTTTCTGTATTTTTTATTTGTCGGCCCAAAATAGTAGAGAGAGCTTGTGTATTTCTGTCCTGGCACAAGGACAATACTCACATGTAGTAGACACGCTCGTAACGCCGAGCACAGACTCGTCTGACTGCGAGGAACAGCTGGATCTTAATATTTCTTGTCCTTTGGAGGTTAGCCCAATCTAACGGCAAGAATGCATACCCTTCAGTTTTGTTTATATAGCACTCTCCACTAATTATGCTCTAAGAGAACTGTTGCATCTTTGTTAATCTAAAGGTAACAACTAATCTTTGTGCTCCATCATAGTATAGCTGTTGCTACTGCATACTTGTTGGAACAGTGCCTAAAAATTCCCTACAATAGCAGAGGCAATGACAATAATTTTCGTTACTAAGTCAGGGTGCAATCTCAAATGTTTAAAAACACACATTGTAAAACGTTTTAAGAATACTGTTTTTATGCTTGTGTAATCCAGCACATAGTTATGCAAGCAGAGGGCTGACCTGCTCTGTAGAGGTGCCTTTCCCTATGTACACAACTGTACTGCCGGAAAGCAGTGAGTAAGGAGGGTGGGAGTCATGAAACAGGATAATGCAGCCAGAAGTGGCTCCGGCGAATGAAATGCACACTGCTTCTTTAATCTTGGGAACCATGTAAGCAAAATAGTTCGCATTAACTGGAAACAGTTGTTTCTTGTCTCTGAAGAAATTTAAAATTTTAAACATTAAATCCTAAATTACATTTATATTTTTAATGCGAAGAACTGAGGCACTGGGCAGCACCTAAGACGGAAGAAGATACTCCTCCGGAGAGCTTTTTCATTCTCGCTTTGGACCCTTACAACGACCACGAAAGGCCAGTGTTTTTGCAGTGCGCTCCGTGCATCAAACTCGTTGAACATTCCTGCAGTGAATCCTGGTCTGGCTGCTTGATCCCCAACGTGCGTGCTGTGTGCCCAAATCCTTCGGGTGGCTTTGTGGCCGCCGTTGAGGGAGGACCCTTGTCTTGGGACTTGCGTCTCAACGGTGAAAGCCCCGCGCTCTGCCGCGTGGCATGCAGCCGGCAGATGTACACCGGAACGGGTGCCTCGGACAGTGGCCCGGTGCTCCGCTGCGTGAGCGTGCACAGGGAAAGCCAGCAGATCAAAGGTGGTTTCCGGCGAGACTCGTTTGGGGCCCTCTTTGGGGGCAGCACGGAGTCCCCCGTGCTGCTGGCAGGTCTCCCCGACGGCCGGGTGCTTTGGACCCCTGTGCGCCAACGTTGCCATGGTGGGGCGCACCTGCTTTGTGATTTGGGCCAGCCGGTGGCGGCCATTGGAAGCTGGTGTCCTGACAACGCCGGTGGGTGTTGTCTGCTTTAGCTGGCTTTTCTTCATGTAGATGTAGGCACTCTATCAATGACGTGTGTCTTGAGACAAGCAGGCTACAGAAAGAAAAGTGAATTGAATTTGGGGTTTTATGGTGCAGCAGCAACATAGGGAAAGAAGAGTGATGAAGCAGGTCTAGTTCGGTGTGAGACATGGTAGCCGTCACTATAGAATGTGTGGCGGAAGCCTGGAATGCACAGCGAAACCACTGCAAACTGGTGATGCACCTGATGTCTCTTCAACTTAGGGGCATTTTTTCAGGAAAGGGAGATACAGTGCAATCCACTGAAGCAGCACGGATTTTGATAAAGCATTGGCCAATGGCTGGCGATGGTCTTTCGGCAAATGGCCAAAGAGTGGCCATTCACCGGCCAGTGCTTGGCCGATGGCTGATGGCCAGTGGCCATTGGCCAGAGAAAGGCCAGTCATCGGCCAGTGGCTGGCCACTGTCTGGCCACTGACCAAACAACCATTGCCAGCCATTGGCCAATGATTGGCCATCTCTGTGCTGCTTAGGCACTTACAACGATGCCACATATAACAATGTACTGCTTTTAACAATGAGTTTCTAAAGTTTCTAGACTAGAAACAATCAGTTTCTAGTCCAGATGCCATGAGAATCGGTTATAAGAATTGAATTCGGGGGGATTGGTAGCCAAGTGGGCTAGCGCACACCAGCTCCGAGCACGTGGAGCGAAAGCTCGCGCTGCAGAACCCAGGGATCCTGGGTTCAATTCCCATCGCTGCCTGTTTCGATCCGGATGAGCATCGTACCAGCGTGCGGTCGTGTATCACTATTGTGTGGTGCATGTTAAAGACCCCAGGCTAGCGGTTGTACTGCACTGGCTAAATTGCTCATCTGCAGCGAGTGACTCGTCGATATGTTGAAATGGCTGACCAGCTACTCGCTGTATAAACATCTACACAACCCCCAATTAAGAAACGATTGAATTTTTAGGTTTTCTCATTATCGTTATAAGTGGATTGCATTCTATCCAGCCATTCCAGCGCTCACTGAGCCTTTCCAAGGTGGGAACTTCTAAATGCACTATCTCGCAGGAATAAAAACCCACAAAGATAGTGTGTGGCTAGAGGGGCTGTTGGCGGCAGCACCGTGTATGCTTTAGACAGCCTTGGATTGTTTGGAGGAGAGGAGGAAATGTGCTTGCCCAGAATACTTCACTTCGTTTTGGCTTCATTGGTGCATTGTTCATTCTCTCCAGATTAACACGGAATTTTCCAAAGAGGTGCTGACACTACCCACCTCTCTCGCCATGATCATCTCCGGTGACCTTTTATATTGTTGGTAGGGCGTGCGGACCAGTTTTCATTTGCCTTTTCCTGGTCTTTGAGACGCCATGCTCACAGATATAGGGCATCACTTTCTGGGCCTACTTAACTATTTCATATCATTATGTCTAAAGTTAGGTTCGATTCTCAATAGGACTGGGAGGTGGGACGGAGGATTCTGAGCCTTCCACAGCCCCATTGCTATGCCTCTGCCTTCCGATGAATTTCATCTATGCACTGATATTTTCGGGCGAATAGTAGGATGCACTTTACTTCAGACGTGGTGTTTACATTTGCCGTTTTGGATCTTGGTCTCTCAGGAGCTGAACTTGTACTGGTTGGCCGCTCTGGGCTGATTTTAGCGAGGCACGGCCAACGGTGGCTGCGGGCATGGACTCCGCAGGGTCTCGAGGCAGCAGAGGAATTCTGCATAGATAGTTTGGTCATCCAGTGGCTCTATGGGTCTGTGCCTTGGCAAGCAAAGCTAAAGCTAGCCACCACAGAGCCTCCACAGCTGCTGCTCGACTGCGGTCCCTTGCCGGTAGGAGAGGCTGTGTCGGCTCAGCTGACAACAAACTCAGGTGGGTTGAAACGCTCGCCAACATGTTTGGCCTTACAATCTTTGGAGGCTTAGTAACATGCAGAAAAGACGGGGCTCAAACGAGGCAGATGTGCACCTGACCATTTATTGAGCCCAAAAATTTGAGTTCCGAATGCCTGTTGCTGGGAGTTCCTGTTCATAGATTCTTAGTTAATACCACTCCATTTCTCAGCAGGCCATAATTTATCCTGTTGCAAACTATGCCAATTTCATTCACACAAGCCAGGTCTTCAACAGAAACAAAGTAGCCCACAAATATTTGGTGTTCCAGTCGATTTATTTATTGGTATCAATGCTTTCCAGATATTGATTTTAGCCGAACGGCGTGCTAAAAAAATGTTGAGAGTGATCTTCATTTCTTAGCATTTCTTTGAATATGGCTCTTTGGAGCTCTTTCGCCAAGTAATTTGATTAAGTTGAGCTATCAAATGCTCATGGATTACTGCAACCAATCTAGCTTCCCTCCAAGGTAATTTCTCTGTAATAAAATGAAACAGAAGGCAAGGTAGGTAGGAAACGCAGGTTTAAATAAGATTTTGCCGCAATATTTACAAACTTGTATGATCTAAAGATAAAGTGTATCTCGCAAAATATTTGCTCTCATGCAACTTCAAACTAGAAGGGTTACGAGTTGCGTCCCGCGTATTTCATTGGCCTTTGTCGCTATCTGCTGTGTGCAAATGTTAGCAGCCATTGAATCGTGCGCATCAAAGAACTTCCGAGGATGCGGCTTGTTTGTCCCAGTGCTGTAAAGTGTTTTGACCCCGCGAATACACGCGAGTAATTGAGGAGGCAAATTTTTGTTCTCAGCCGGGGGAATTAAATGTGCTACCAATATTTGGTCACCACGAAACCTACTTTTAAAGCTATTGGTCACCTTGAAGGCCTCGCAGCTTCCCATGCAACTTCTGGCTTGCTGCTGCTGGATCGTGGTGGAGGTCTGCGGCTGCTCCGTTCGCCGCCCAGACCGACGTTGTGCACAAAGACCCTCGACCTGGGGCCTCTGGCCGAGGCCAGAAGCGCCCTGGCAAGGTCGCAGGCCAGGCTGGCTCAGTTGCGTCGAATGCGGGACCAAGGCAAGTGTTTGTTCGCGTGACACAACGATGAACATTGGTGAACATATGCACATTCAGTGTATCAGTAAACGGAGACTTTCTCACGGAATTTCACAAGCTGCCTTTGGTGCATGTGAAACATTGTTACCCTTGGTTATAGCTGTAACTGCTATTATTAAGTCAAAGGCCATAATAATACCGATAGATACAGCAGGTGTGACCCTGAAGGTCTGCCAATACAGCAAGTCATGTGTTTGACACTGCAACAGGTGGTGGCGCCGTCTATCAGATGGAGTATATGCAAACGCTTCGCTTTTTGAGGAAAAAAAAATAGCAGTCTCGTGTTAATTCACGGTACAGTAGCAACGACGGCTGCAGGCCTGTGACACGTCTCGGCGAAATCGTTGGGCATGGGCGTGGTGTTCACACACCGTGTGGTTTTGATGGCGAAGTCTCTTGACTCTGTTCTCATGAGCATGCACCTCACTGTTCTGCCTGCGACAAATGGTGAGACGAGTCGGCATCGCCGCAGGCGGATCTTTCAGCGTCTCGTTTGCCATTTGGTGTGGTTCACAAATCCACTAACGATGACACAAAGCGCCTACTGTTCTCATCATGTTAGTTCCAGTAATGCTCTCTGTTCTAGTCTCAAGCCAGAATTGAGGCATTAGCAATGTCATGATGCCTTTTTTTGCCCGTCTTGTTCATAGTGTGTACAGATCCAGCCGTCACGGTAACGAGACGGCTGCCCGAGGGTCTTCTTGTGGCAGAGTTTCCATCCTTGAGCGGTGTGGTACCTGGCTGGTGGCACTGTGCCAGCTTTGAGCAGGGTGGCCGTACTCTCTGCTGTTGCACCATTCCTGGTTCCGCTGCTGGTAAGAACACGCCAGTCGGCAACTAGCCCTTCTTTTGCATCCTGTGGACATTGAAAAGCACAAATGCAAGAAATTTGACGAAAGTAATACAAAAAGAAAAAGACACTTTGGAAGAAGGGCGAGACACACACATACCATATTTATTTGAATGTAACGCGATCACAATTGTAACGCGAGTAATGACTTTTCACAGCGCCAAACAAAAAAACAAAAATATTAATGTAACGCGAGTAAAGTGAGGGAAAAACTTTAGTAGCTTCACTTTGTTATCCGATGGTAGCTTCTGCCTTATCAACGTTGTTTGCCGGAGGGAGAATCCATTCCTTCGCATGAACTTTTGCACCCATCCACGTAAAGCCTTGAAATTCTCGTGAGGTATCCCCATATCTTGAGCTATGTCTCAGGCATTTCATTGTATCAGCTCGATGCTGACCCCCAAGAGGCAGCTTCGCTGCTCAATTACAAACTCCGCCACTTTTTTTTCGAGTTCTGTGTGACGGCCACATCGAGGTTCGCGGAAGCCTTTTCGGTCGGGTTTACATTTGTAGAGCGCTTCACGCTGGAGCCTCCATCCACGGATAGTCGATTCTGTCACATCTAGCGGTTGAGCCGCGGCAGAGTTTCCAATTTCCTCATCCATCAGAATTGCGCTTTTTTTATAGCGGGCATCATACTGAGCTCGTCGCGTTGCCATTTGCTCAAGTTCAGAGTCTTTGAAGCACAAAATAGCAGCCCGCGAAACACGGGCACATGGGTGCAATGAGTCGCAAACAAGAATAGGATTGGATTGGATGTTGCCAGCATGTATATGTTCCCCGCACAAGATTGAACGATCGCGAGATTTGTCGTAGCCATTTTATAGAGCCTGTGCCGCGACACCGCCACGGCAAATTTTGAGGCGGTTCGGTTATGACTCGAACCCCCTAAATTAGGCGAGGGGAAATTTTGAAAAAAAACTCTCGTTACAATTGAGTAAATATGGTATGGCACAGGACAGACCTCTAAATGGAGTCGAAAGGTTTTAGAAACTTGACATGTTTTAACTTAAAGGGGCACTGACAGGATATTTATGCTCACCAAGGTTTTGATTTGAATATGACCTATAAGAGTCCAACTACCCAGAACATGATTTGTGGCTCGAAATTGGTTTTCTTTCTGCCCTAAAAGAGCCGGTCAAGAATTGGCCAGTTTCAGTCGCACTCACTCACTTTTTTATGGTCACGTGTCATTCGAACTATATATGTACCGATTACATTCAATGTCAAAAGTCATCAAAGGCATGCGTTCAATATTAAAAATGGAAAAGATTATGAACCTCATTTTTGTGGCTTCCAAAAAACTGCAAATACATTGATTGAAAAAAAGAATGTTGCACAGATCACAGGAAATACATGTAAACGTCATTTTCAATATGGCAACATACCGTGGGCTGAACGACGCAATGACGGCGTACGGTGGACCAACGTTGCGATGGATGTGAGGCTGTTACTTCGGAACTGTGGTTCATAGTGCCGGCCAATCAATCTTCAAGCACAGAACATTGAACGGAAGGGATATAGGTGTGAAACAATTGCACAACAAACGGTGCACGCAAATTCGTTGTCGTCGTCTGCTTTATACGCTGAAGAAGAGGAGAAAAAAAAAAGTGGTCGGGTGTAGCCACCAGTGTTGCGGAATGGGCAGCCCCATTCCATTCCAATTCCATTCTGGGGAATTAGAATTTTCGATAATTCAATTCCTTTCAACTCCTAGGAATGGGAACACTGGGCCCATTCCCACTCCCGGAGTGGCTGAATCGTTGCATTCCATTCCTCTAATTCCTAAATGTAAAAATTGGCACTTGACAGCTGCATTGCGTTGCAGGGTTGGGCAGAAATACTCAAAAATGTATTTGGAAATACAAATAATAAGATAGATGAAAAAAAGTAGCTAAAATACTGATACTCAAGTCTCAAATATATCTGTAAAAATGTATCCCGATACGTATCGAAAATGCATTTTAAAAAGAGGCCAAAAGTCTTTGGAAATACAAATACAGGAACTTTTTAGGGAGGGCAGAAATATAAATAATGAGAATGCAATACATTTTACAAATTTCTTTGAGACGCCAACTGTGATGAGGCTTTAAGTTTGAATTGGAAGTTTTTTTGTTTTTTTTTGTCCCCAAAATTGCCTTTCCGCAGGCTTGGCACTTCGCCTTGAAGGTAGTGGTTCCGGACGAAGGGGAGTCTTCATTGGGTTCAAAAAAACGTTCCATCAAGGAATGACCGAGGTCCCTTCCTTGGCATCCTGTTTGTCTGACCAGTGATGCGAAAAGACTTCTACCTCTAAATAAATTCCATCAAAACATCACCCCTTCCCTGTCCAATAGGGCCGCTCCTGTCAAGACTGATCACATGACGTCACGATCTGCAGGTGTTGCCTTGAACATGAAACTTCACCCACGCTGCTGTATGAAAGGACAATACATACTTTCGTTGTAGCTTGTAGGTGACCTCGTTGCATTTGGAATTTTCGAGAATAGTGGACCACCTGAAGCACTCTGGAGCAAATGTCTTATCTTCTGTTACGGTTGAAAAATCGATACGGTGGCATCCCTGTTGTGACGGTCCAACCTGCCTACCCTTCGCCTCCAACGCATGAATGGCAGTCCTCAAGTTTCGCCTAGCATCATCCAAACAGAGACCTCGTGGATTGCGACCTGAGATGGCCGGCACAGGAGTGAGCTCTCCGAGAAACAGCGCGCTCAAGATGAGTCGCAGGTGTACAAAGTCTGGGTCCGCACAGCGAGGCCACGTCTGGCCTCCTTTCCGGGTATCGGATCACCAGAGCAGCGGATTACGCTCGCGTCGACTGATGACATACCCTTGAGCCGTGCAATATCACAGGCGCAGACGCATTCGGACATGTGTTGAACTTTGCTGGTGAAAGGCGCCACCGCCTCCCCCCTCTTCCCCCCTTTGTTCTTTGCTTTCACGCTTGTTTTTTTTAATTGCATTTTCTTTTGCGTGTAAGTCTGTTAGGGCTCCCTGCAGGATTGCAGTTTCCCACTCATTTTTTTCTGAACAACTGACTCGCTGACTAGCTCAGTATAACTAAACGTAAGAAAAAAAATATATAAAGCACCGGTCCCATTTCATTCCCATTCCATTCCGGGCAAAAAGCATCTAATTCCATTCCCATTCCATCCTCCTCAACGTTGCCGTCATTCCATTCCCATTCCATTCCGGGGTCGCAAAAATGCAGAATGATTCCGGAATCATTCCAACTCCGGAGTGGCAACTCCGCAACACTGGTAGCCACGTGACTTCCAGCCATGAGCTTCCGTGCTCTTATTTCGGTTTCAAGCAGTTTAGTTTTTTGGCTTTATTATATATGTCGCTATGCAGAAAAATATTGATTGGGTAGTCTCCTAACACCATATTAAATCGACTGGCAAAAACAACAAAAAAAACATTTTTGGGGGGGTGTCAGTGTCCTTTTAAGGTAGTGCAAACAAAATAAATTTCGAGCCAGTGATTGTTGGTCCTTCCGAGTTGAATCCCTTCTTTAACCAGTCCTTGCGGATGCGATGCCGTTTCTCAGATTTTCAATTTTCTCACCCAAACGTTGGACTTTGCACTGTTGAGGAGCTTGAGCTTGCCAGCATGACTTTTAGCTCAAGCCTTTGATGTGCGCTGTGCTGTAGTAAAGCGGCGGTTGACCTATGAGGAGATGATCGCAAGCCATAGTATTTATCTGAACTCTTCGGACAAAACATTTCCAAGGGCACCGATCAACCTATCAGATTTGGTGCCATACTCAAAAGTGTCGGTTTGCAAAATTGAGCGGGCTGCCTGCTCGACTCCACTTTCCCAATTTGGGAATAAAGTCCAAGGTTCCCCATTCCCTGCCGTATTTCATTCGGCTGGTCTGCTCGGTACAAACAGCCCCTTATCTCCTTCAGGACAGGGGTCTGTGGTTGTCCCAGATTCTGGCAGGGCCTGCACCCTTACCCGTCTGGCTCTGCTGCTTTCCCCCGAGACCCCATCAGGAAAGCCCCTGGCGGCTGTGCTGCGACCAAGCCTGCTCCCTGCGATGGCACCGCCAAATGCCACACCGTGTAAAGCAGCACTGCTCAGCATGGCCAGTACCTGGGTTCCCGGGAATGCCGGCGGTGAGGCACCCTTGCCAAGAGTGTTTGTTAATGCCCTCGTTTATAGTGCCTACCTAACTTTCTTTTTTTCCTTAATTTTTAGGGGTAACTCCACCCAGTTGATGAGTTTGGGATCGGATATGATTCCGTCGTGAGCCGCGCCTATAACCTGCCCTGCCCCTACCCCCCCCCCCCCCCACTACACACACACACACAATTTATTTCTGCAAGAATGAAAGCTTTCTTTCGTACAAGATTGAGCAATAAACAGACGTGCAGTCTTGCGGCTTGCTATGAGCGAAGGGGAGAGCCCCAGCCCGAGAGAGGAAGATTCCAGAAAAAGCAAATCGGAAATGTGGCAACACAATAATCAAGAACTGATGCACATAAAGGAACTGAAGAACAGTTGAAGAGCCGGTGATTAGGGTTCCAGGTTTTCGGTTGTCAGACTCCCCAACCTCCAGGGAACATGCGGGAGACTTGAACGCTGCTTCAATAACGTCCCAGTGCCGACAAGAAAGGAATATAGGGGGTCTAGGTCCCAAAGAGAAAAGGAGTCACGCGGATAGTTCATTGCAGACTGTGTTGCGGGTTAACAGAAAATAAAGCTGTAGACAGAAGTTTCTGTTCGTGAGGCTTGGGCTTCTTCTACTAATGCGAAAGCATTAACTGTCTTGTGGAGTGAGCCGACGTCATCAGCTTCGAAATCGCACCAAACAGCACATTAAATCTTTTCTCCAAGTGAAGCCAGCTCCCAGCTATGAAACCACGTGAAAAGCTGACCAACGGCAGAAAAATTCCCCGATCCCAAAGGAGCGGAGTAAAGCTGATGAATTTTCGGCTTCGGTCCTATTGGCTGGTGCGCGTTGACGAGGCTCCCATTGGCCGCTGCGTGTCAGTTTCAATGACCGGCCATCCCATGGCACTGCGTGTCCGCGAGGCAGCGGCTCCATCATTCCACGCCTAAGGTCAACGCGCGCACTCGACCGTCGACAAAAGAAGGGAGCGAAAGAGTGGCGTGCATGCTTTCGCATTCATAACTCATAAGAAGTGCTTACGTGTACCTCGAGCCTTTCGAGGACAGCTCCACTTCAGGGTTTATTGTCGACGTGTGCGAACAAAAGTGTCGCTTTGGTCGGCCTGCCACGATTGGCCGAATGCTGACTACAGCGTCAGCAAAGGATTTCTCATCAACGGAAATAAGAGGGAAGTAAGAATTAAAATTTTGGCAGTGTTGACAGTGTTGCTTTGAGAGCGCACCGACTTCAAGCTTCCGCTGTGCTAATCACAAACACCATCAAACTTGTTTTTGACGTCATGAGAGGGAACCATAGGAGGGCACCACCAAAACATCTCGCTGCTAATACTCCCCGGGTAATGAAGTTTCGTTCGACAAGTTGCACCATCTTAGGTGTGATTTTTACAACTCCGAGACGGCCCGCAGCCACAGTCATTGGACCCGATCTTGAGCTCGCGCCCAATCGTTGGGTGGTTAGACCTTCCCACTGTTGCTCATTACAACCAACAGACGTACCGACTAGCAGCCGAACGAGGCACCTCTTGTCCACTGCTTTAGGGCCATTGGTATATACCAGAAACGCGGAATCCTACACATACAAGAAATTCTAGGTCATCACAGGGCCCCAGTTAATGCCTGGTACGTGGCATTAACTGGGGCTCTATACATAGTACTATTGCAGACATGCGCCGAAGCAGTCTTTCACGCTTCTTTGGCGTACCCGCCAGTTTTTGAGAGCTGTGGTCCAAACTGGCAATGGAATGCAAAGTTGAGGTCTAGTATTTCGGGGACTACTTGACAGTTTGAAAGATAATAAGAGCTTGTGGGGACTGCAGACGCAGAAAGAGGCCGGATTGAGTGCCTCGGCTTATATTGTGTGCAAGTAGTCCACCTTCTTTCACACTGATAATTAATTTCCCGGCTTCGAGCACTACCAGCAGGGCAGTTTGAGAAGAGACCCTTTAGAAAGGTCATTGAAGCCTGCTCGTGTTTTGACGGTAGACTTTCCTGAGCGGCAATCTCGGCCGCATGATTGGAGCACTCCAACACGCAGATGCAGGGTCTGGGCAGCGACTGGCATCTCGACTGGACCTAGGGCCTTGGCCTGCAGTCCTGCTGCCAGCAGGGTCCGGGGTCTGCATCCTGGAACTGGAGTTGCCAGGAGCTAAATGCAAGCCAGGTGCCAGAGGACTGGCACTACTGAACTTGCTGGTAAGCCCATGCCAGAGACCCCATCACCATCCCATAAAAGTAAGGCATGTCGTGACATGCCACAAAACCGAAACATGATACCTATGCTGTGAACATCACCATCGGGAGGAAATTTTAGTAGCATGTGGCTCGGGTGTTTTGTTGTACGGTGGACAAGAATTCCTCAAAAACCTGCTCAATATGCGAGTAGAAACTGGCATCTTTATTATGGAAGTCAACCAATGGTAGAACAGGCTTTTTAGATGATCGCCTTGTTACAAGAGGCCATGAGCCTCATAAACAAGCATATAGGGAAAAGGTCACATGCTAATTAGAATTTTAAGGCGTTGGACAACACATGCTTACAGTTTCCGTTATTTTCCTCTGATGAAGCGAGGAAACTCTTTGGCCAAACCTCAATGTCCCGCACTCTTCTATAATGCCATGGCAAACGAGACAGTAGGCACGCTGCATGGCCTGGGCATTTTGCCCATACACATGTAAAGTTTCCCACAATAGGTCTCTCGCAATATGAAATACCCATTTGCCGAGGCAATTCATGCGATGGTGCGAAGCCCACTCTGGCCAGAGACACTTTATTCTAAGAGAGAATAGAACCAGGCTTCCTTTATTTTCTCGCCACCGAGCAATATGTGCCCGGCCAAAGCTAATCCAGCCTGGTCGACGGGTCTCTCGTATCGTTGAAGACTGTACAAACTGCCTCGGAGTGGCTGTAGACGCACTCGACAACGCCTCATTAATGCCGCTCTCCGCAGGACTTGGTTTGCCGCCGTGGAGGAGAGCCGCCCGAGAAAGCCAACTCCGGGTCGGGCTCTCTAGAGCGGTCGGTGCGTGTTGCCTGCGTGGACCTCGAGCGAACCCTGACAGAGTCGGGACCCCTGGAGGCCTACAGGTCCTGGCGCTCAAGCCTCGGCACCGCCCTCCCGGTGGCCTAGGACGGCAGCTCCAGGCGTTCGACAACCGTCTTCTTCAGGGGCATGTGTTCGCTCAGGGCGGCCGGGTCCGTCAGCACCGCCACCGGGAGCTGGGCCAGAGACAGGAATCGTTGTCTGAAGCGGCCGAAAGAATGTGCCTTGTGCCACACTCCGATGTCCATGTGGCTGATCGCAGTTTTGCCGATAAGAATGGATGCCCCTTACGCGCTTTGAATTGCACTGTCCAAAATGCTTTGAATTGCACTGTCCAAAATGGTGCCAAGAGTACTCCCAATCACAATTTCGTTAAATTTGTTTAACCACCAGAAGGCCGTTGCAATGGCAGACCACTGGAAGTTTACAAGAGTACCGGGTTTTATGGCATTGGCTCGGAAGTATATGAACCTCACCATCACTGGTAGAAATGGGACAGTGATTATTTGTGTGGACAGTCATTGTATAAGTGACTCATCCAGTTAGCGCTGCATTGATCCAAAGTATTAGAAAGTGTATCTCTATTAGGATATTTAATGACAGAAGCCTCGTTTAGTTTCTATACTTCACTTCGGCTAGAGTAGCCTCTTGAATCTTTCCTTGGAGCACCACTGGACCAATAATTTCTGCTCGGAATGATTTAAGAGTCTCTCGTCCTTACACTGCACATCATTTTACTATGCCTGTTAAATCTGCCTGTGCTGTTGCTTGTTTTCAGGTGCACGTGACCTCCAGCAAAATCAGGGTGTCTAGCAAAATATTATTGTGAAATTCCCTGACTTTTCCAGGTTTTCCCTGACAATTTCAAGAGAAATTCCCTTACCACTGTCGAGGCAATTAAATATATGAGACCCTTACAACACAAGGCATTGAGCATTGAGCAATGTGAGGATCATTTTGCATAGGCTTAATCCAACTGGCATATCATGAAATATTCGGGTTCGTCCAGTCCGGATTAAACGAGCGCTTTCTTGCCGTTGACATCGTCAGTGAAGAGGCCACTTTTGGAAACACAACGAAAACAGGATGCTTAACTACACATGTCAATAACCGAATGGCAGCATGGCCAAGTCATGGCCACCAGATGCATACTTTCGGATACTTTTGACTTAAAAGGATACTTCAATGAAATTTGAAATATACCCGTTGTGTTCAAAAATAAGTTGAATATGATCCACAATATCCGTAAATGACAATCGCACATTTGTATTTCGAGCCTGGTGGCTGTGTTTTTCGTTATAAATGGCCCACTCTGGCAAGCGCTAGTAGAACAGCCAGCAGAGAGTACGTGACATACGACGCAGTCGTGATGTAATTCGTCTCGGGACGAGCAAAGCTAAGGCGAGGCTGACATCAAGAGGATGGCCTAGTCGTTCCAGCCACCGAAGTGGCTGCTTTTGTAAGAGTTTTGAGCGACGGGTTAATCTTCTATAATTTTGTAGGGGGACAATAGTGACTTCTGGGACTCACAAAAGGGATTCTCGGGAAGAGGAGAGGTCCTCCTTTCTCTCTTCGTGGCCAGAAACGAGACAGTTACCGTCACTAGCTCTCAAGGTTCCTACACGGGCATTACAAACGAGGCGTGAGCGACACCCACCAGGTGCTCTTTGCTAATCGTTTAATTTATTTTAAAATTCCTTTTCGTGCCTTTTTTAAGAATATATTGGTATGTTCGATGTGATACTGCTTTTTTGAACACATATAGACCAAGAAACGAGCGTCGAAATTTCGTTGTGGTATCCCTTTAAGGCTTGGATCAGATTGGGGTCTGCGACTTTCCCATTTGTTACTAAATCTAGTAGCTCTAACTGGATCTAGCCTAGTGTCGCGCCCTCAATCCAATCCAAGGGTTGGACTGGATCTGTCGGCTGTTTCTTTTGCATCAGGTAGTACACTGTACACCGGGTGAGCAGAGCCTGCGCTCCGCTCGAAGCAGAATTTATTGCCTATTTTTCTGCCCCCAAGGTCTTAAGTCTTTGCTCAGGGCACTCGATGGCGTTTCCGGCTCATTTTCCCCGACTGGGCTCGCTTTTTGACAATTCCCCTGACAATTCCCAGATTTTTCCCGGTAATTAAAATTTCCCTGACTATACCCGGTTTCCCCGGCCCGTAGACACCCTGAAAATATACAGCAATTGCCTGCACTCTCATCGCTTCTCCTGGCCCCTTGGCTTCAAGGTCACGATCACAAAGGAGAGGAGGGTGAGACTCACGTCCAACTGGGCTGCGCTGCACTCTCGACTGGTGTACTCCCGCAGAATGTAGTTCCAGCCAGCCTGCACACGGATAAGAAAGGAGTCTTAAAACGGCTCTCAAGATCCCCGACAGCTGTTGGTTCCTGTCAGCATTGGGGAGCTGCCACGATGGAACTGTTGGAAGTATGGGGTGATCCATTTGAACGTGTTGTAGATTGGGCGAACTGCATTATAATTATTTAGATAAAGGTGATTGTTTTTCTTGGTACTGTTTAAGAGATAAGTTTATAATTGTGACCAAAGCATGCCGACCTATAGTAGTAAGCAGACTTTTAGACATTGACCTCCCAGGGCCTGTTTCGCCTTACGACGAACCACGGCAGCCAATTCAGTGCTGTGAACATATCGCGAGACAATGGGCCCCGCAAGTCTCTGCGCCCCTCCCAAGATCACCCGACACTCGCACCACGTTGGATTGGCTCCAAAGACTTGCATTGTCTGCTGTGGTTCATCGTAAGGTGAAACAGAGTATGAGATGCTCCCCTGCATCAGCCACATTTCCAGGCACATGGATGTAAAGCGGTGAAGCTTGATGCAAGAGTGCTGGTGCAAAGCAGTGAAGCTTCACCCAAAAGCTCTGGTAGGAAGCGGTAAAGCTTGACACACAGTGCGAGTGCCACGGTCGAAGCATGTGGTTGACCGTTCCGAAAGTCTGGACGACGCCATCGCAATCTCAAGTGAGTTCTAGTTAGGGTGACTAAGCACACTTAAGTGTTTGTTTCCACGGATTTTCTTCCCTTCTACGCTAAAAATTGAGCCTTCCACTTCGAGCATTAGGATTGACTCTTATTCAAATAGTGTTCATTATTTTTGGCAAGCTATGGAGTAGTTTCTTTCATATCAAGGCCTACTTGTACGTGTGAAAATCTGCAACCTGCTGAATAAAATATAACTGATTCCTGTTTTTCAATAAATTGACATGTAATAAAATTAGTAAATTTATATACCAGACACGAAAAACAAATGTGCCGAATGAAGTATATCCGATTTAAGGGACCCATAAACTGATATCGCAATACAATGCATAATTCTACAAAATGGATGCCCAGTATAAATGAGCCGAATGAAGTACAAGTGAGTCGTGTGGCCGAAGAAATAACATCCAAGTAAACCGATTTTCCCTATAGACGCTTTGCAGCAGCTGTGCATGGGCACCGCCATGACCGACATCCAATTTTTGTTTCCTCTTATTACATTTACTTCGCTTTGTGATCCTTGTCACAAACATACCTCATGGTAGAACCTTGTGTCGTTCATGCGTAGCAGGACGTTGTCAATGCGCAGGAAGTAACGCAGAAGCACAAAGAAGTTGTTCTTCATGATGCGCTGCGATGAAATAAATGAGATGCAATATTTTGAGTTTGACCATCGGAGGAGCATTTCGTGGCGTAGACACTGCAATCCGGTTGACGTTTTCCTTTCAATTAAGAGGTAAATCCTGCCTACTTTGACACTACAAGACCTGGGAATCAAGCATTTATTGTCAAATAGCCACTTTTAATCACATCCTTCATGTCCTAGCACCAGAGTTTTCGTGCTCTTGCAAGTGCACGCACAGAAATGTGTCCAGTAACCCAAGGCCTAAATGGCCGCTTCAAGTGACCTCACCATTTTGACGGAGCACTGGGCGACACCGTGGTCTGCCAATTCATCCTCGAAGAGGCAAATGTCCTGGTAGAAGACGATCTGCTCTCTCAGCTTGAGCTTGTTCATGTCTATGCGCTCCTGTGTATCGGATACCTGCGAGGACAGGGAAGGGCGGGACACTTAAAGGATGTGTGGATGGTGCTGACCGACTCCCCTAATCCATCAAAAAATGTGCTACTAGAGTGTATTGCATGCGCACAACTTTTTCTCTTTTTAGGTACTCGAAAAGGTGCCAAAAAGCTTGAGCTTTTTGGCACCTCTCAACTCCTTCAGCATCTTCCGAGTCATGTGCGTTGCGACGTGAAAGGAGGATGAGCGGGGTTCCGGTGAAGCTCTCTCTTTCTCTAGAGCCACCAGTGAGCTGCGAGAACTCACCGTTGCAGTCACGTGACCACGTGCTTGCGCAGCGCGATCAACATGGCAAGAGGAGGGAAGTGCCAACATACTTGTCCGGGTCTGGCCACTCCCGCCTAGCTCTGCCCCTGTCCCCCTCCAGCTTCTGGCGGCTACTGGTGGTAGCAGATAGAGCTGACGGTTTTGTTGACCTTGGATAGATGACGCAACTAAAACTCCATATAATAAAAATTTTGTCGAGGATACTAGGTTTTTGACGCATTTATATTTATGTTGGAACAAGATTTATAAAAAAGTTAGCTTTTATCGAGCAGGTATTTGCACAACTTGCTATCTTTTTACAAGTTTCCCTCTGACATCACGCCACATAGTTCTCGTGGGCGCCGCTCGCGGCTGCAGGTCGGGAAATATTCTAATTTTTGCCTTGCGATTACACGGCAGAGTCTCAAGATTTCGAAGGAAGGAGATCTGTTTTCTGTCCTTTGTGACAAGATAAACAATGTCAAAAGTAGAAGATGCAATTTCTTCCAACGTTAAAATCGTTGCACAGCCCCTTTAAACACGGGAACACAAAAAAGGGAAGTCCAAAAGGGTTACGAAAGCCACGATTTGTGCATGTCCTAATGCCGGTGGACACTCGTTTAGTTATGCCTCCAACATAAAAAATTTACAATTGCAATTGGTGACAGGTAAAGAATGCAGAAGCTCCACCTCCAGTGCTCGCTCATTGCCTTTCATCATTTGGCTGCGTTTGCTCACAAGACACAAAAGTGTTATCAAAAGTAGAAAGCTCACACCGGGGGCCAACCTTTTAATGCATTCTTAACCCGACGCCGAAGTACCGATTTCTCAAACTGGCATTTCGGCAACTGCATCATCGAGTGCCGGTGACAACTCCGTCTTCGCCTTACAGTGATGCCCTTGTCCTTGGCAAACAGTGTGCCCTTGTAATCTGTTGTGTACGTCCAATCGAAGGGTGCCGGTTGGTCGTCCCTCGGATAGTCTGCCAGGGGCCTGCAAAGTCAAGATCCACCAATGGTACTGCATAGCTAGGCAGCCGACGGGATCTCGAAAGAGCAGGGCGGCTTACCTCGATTCCCTCCAAGCCTGGGCAGCCGCCACTTTGGGCACATAGTTGTCACTGCTCAGACACCGCAGCGCATCCATGCAGGTGAACTCGATGCCGTAGCCGTCGGCGTGTTCAAGACGAAGGAGGTTGCTGGCAAACGTCATGTCGGGATGGGTGGGCAGCTTCAACTCTTCAACGTACCTGTATGTGATAAAATGTCTAGTTTCGCACGACTGACATTTTGTTGCTGAATCTACTATGTGCAAGCATAGCCCGTTTAATGGTGAATATGAAACATGTAAGCGAGGTATGGGTGGTTAGTATATACTACAAGGATCGGGCAAAGCAACCGGGGGATGTCAGTTAGCACTGATTCGACTGCATGATGACGTCGAATTGGCACAATCATATGTGAGGCAGCAAGTGGATTATCGCAAGCGGCTCTGTATTCCCAGTGTCGAGTGAGGAACGTGTTGTGGTTGTCCCTGGAGCGCAGCAGATTGCTCGCCTCGACAGCTCCTGCTGCGCTTACGTACCGGCAAAAGACGCAGGACTTGTTGGTCTCTCCAGTGCCATCGGACGGAGTAGCGTTGCAGACGTTCGGAGTGGGACACTGAGACTGGAGGATGTGGCTGGAGCGTCCAGTCACCTCCCAGGGGCCAAACGTGAAGTGCTCTTCCCTTCCACCGCACATGTTTCGCTTTTAGCTCGGGTTTCCAGGTGCTGATGAGATCCTCAGTTCAACCGCGTTCCATCAAGTACTACAGACGACGGTCACAAAACTTGGTACTGCACTACGCGGAACGCCTAGAGTTACGTTCTCTTGACTAAGTTTTGCCGCCCGACCGGTTGCGTATGTACTACTTGCGTTTTTGTTTGATACAAGCAGAAACCATAGGCTAAACGTATTTTTTCATATTTACTGCTACGAAAGATGCAAATGCTTTCCTCAATCCGCCCGCAAACCACGCACTCCAGATTACTCAAAATCTGCCAGATGAAAGGATTGAATAGAAATAAAAAACATAAGTAGAAGCTGCCATGTTGTTTTTTTCGCTTCAGACCATTATGTTTAGTCTATTAAATACTATATAAAAATATAAATATTGACAATTAAAAAAAACTAATAATAAAATAATATTTTGCTAAAAAAAGAACGTTTTCTTTTAAATTGAAGTTTGATTATAAATAAAATTAAAACTACTTATGAGGTAAGGATGACGGCTCTGATAGCTTGCGCCATCTATGCAACTAAATAAAATCGCCCTGTTCTTTCTACGCAAGCCTTTCATTTGTCAAAATGGCGACCTCTTCGGTTGACGCGTCCGTGGAAGCTGCCGTCGTCGATGATTCGATCCTACAGAGCTTCTTCACTGAGGTAAGTCGGAAAGGGGCGAAATAAAATAAGATACCAGGGTTCACACAAAATAAAATGTTATGAAGGAATTCGTCTGCTCTCGCTGAGAGCCTGTCGAGAGCGGCGGAGACGCTCGCTCGTTCCGAGAGCTGGGCAAGCTCGCGATTTACTCTTTCTTCGCCTCATGTGTGTTCGCTGATCATTTCAGGTGAAGGAAATCGAGAAGCGAGACTCTGTTCTCACGCCCAAACAACAGATCGATCGGCTGCTGCGGCCGGGCTCTACATATTTCAACCTGAACCCCTTCGAGGTAAGAGCTTGTCGTTTCTTTAAAAAAAGCTTTTTATCCTCTGCAGCTGCTCGCTAATAAACACGTTGTTAAGCTGCTTATCCCGAGGCTGATCTGTAAATTCTTGTTCAGAACTACCGGAAAAAAATCTTGGAGAACTATTATTAAAAACAGAGATCTCTGAAAGAAGGTACGGAAAGAAAGAGGGTTGAGCTAATCTAACGCTGAGCCATAGCTATGTGCGATTCTTTCGTTTGACACCCTGCGAGCATTTAGAAGCTCGTCCAACAAAATTTAACTATTTTCATCATGACTCTGTCTCTGAAAAAGCGTTACCATGAGATTACCTCAACAGACCATTTGCAGTATTCCCAAGCGCCCCGGCCCGCACTGAAGGTATCATGGGAACGGTGTTCCTTCAGCTCCCTAGTGATCGCTAATTTTTGACCAACTCCATGGTTACAGTTTTTTAATGTGATTCGAGGTCACCCTGAAGAAGCACCTGATATACCCCAAGGACCTGTCATACCACTTTTAAAATTGCTCGTCAACGTCAGCATTTTTGATACTGTGCATGCAATCCACCTTTCAACCTGGCTGAGCTGCAGAAATCTCTTACAATATTATCATTCTTATGATTGTTGTTTGAGCAGGAATTGCTTAAAAAGCCGATAATTCACAACAACAAAAACCAAGTTTTAGCTCAGAGTCCGCGGGGCTGTTTATAGCATTTCTAGCGTTTCTAACTTAATATCAGCATGATAATAATGGAAGAGATTTCTGCAGCCCATCCAGGTTGAAGGGTGGACAGCATAGACAGTATCAAAAACGCTGACATTGAGGAGAGATTTTAAAAGCGATATGACAGGTCACTGGGGTATATAAGGCGCTTGTTCAGGGTGACTCCAAATTACGCTCAAAGTCTGTGTGACCAAGAAGAGGGTCAAAATTACAGATCACGAACACCGTTCCCATGATTCTTTTAGCGCGGGCCGGGGCACTTGGAGGATATAGCAAATGGGCTATTACATTTCAAAGGCGGGCACACCACGATTTAGATAATGTATTCAAAGCATTTCTTTTTTTTAAGCACAAAAAACATTACAATATTGAACCATGTTGAAATTAACCTGAGACTGGGGTAGAGAAGAAACATCAAGACGTAGAAGGGACAGAAAATAGACAGGACGACGTCTCAAACTCAGCTGAGTTTGAGACGTCGTCCTGTCTATTTTCTGTCCCTTCTACATTTTGATGTTTCTTCTCTACTCCAGTCTCAGGTTAATTTCAACATGGTTAATATTCACCAGCTCGCCTGCACCCTTACTATTTTTTCTACAATATTGGAGTCAAGACTGTTTCAGTTGTTCTTGTGGCAAACATTGCTCATTGCCCAATAGAGGTATTACCTTGAGCGAGCTACTGTTGTGCCATAAAAGAAAAATGGGAATCGGCATAATCTAAACCCCGAGACACGGGCAAGTAAAATAACGGACAAGACGTGCAAGACTTGTTTGTTTATTTTTTTTGTTTGTGGCTCAGGGTTTAAATTGATATTTTCTAACCTACTTGCCTGCAAACTTTAGCCTAGTAGAAAACAGCACCAAAACCTGCAGAAGAAGGCAGAATGCTGTGTTTGTCTTCTCATTCTCAGTGTATGGTTATCACTTTTTTTGGTCGTGATACCAATGTAATAGGTCGTAACTACTTTCTTAGTTGGTTATAAATTGCCTTACTCATTTTTCCGAACTCCCATTCCATTCACTACTATGCTGAAATGAAATAACACACTGTAAACTACTATATTTTGTGTGGGCTCAATATTTTGCAAGTTTTGTGAAGTGTGGGTTTTAGAAGTATTTTGTGGGCACACAATTTTGCGATTCAGGGGGATGTGCTGCTTGTTCGTTACCATAGGCTGATATATTTGTACATACATTTTTTGCAATATTTTCAAAGTCACCATGGTCAAAAAATTAGGTCCTTGCAAAAGTTAGGTCTTTTACAGAATGTATTCTTGTGTTATAAATGGGTTTACTCAGCTATGTTCACATGAGGTAATTAATTGTAATGTGTATGTTTACATAGTTGGAAGTTAGCCTCAATGGGCATCTGGTATCTCAGCTGTAGACAAGAAATTTAGACAAAGCATCTGCTTCGTCATTTTCAGACCGGAGCATACAACATTTATTTATTTTGGGCTATTAATTTCTTCATGCAGAGGTGCAGTATGCGTGGTACATAAAACTAAACAACAAAAATAACTAAGAACTGTGAAACTCGAATTGTAGGTTTCACCACAGCAAGACAAAAGCATGCAGGCACAACAACAGCAATATTAGGGGCGAAGCTCCTTAGAAGCTAGCCATGTCCATATGTCCGTCCGCCATTGGGTGCACATGCTCCTGCTCGTGAGCTCACGTGCTTACGAGCGCGTGAGCACGTGCTTCTGTGCTCGTGTAGGGGAAAAAAAAAAAAAACGCATCTCCACGTGGTGTATGATTTTGATTGGGGCGAAGCTCTGGTGGGTGCTTGTCGGCGTAGACGGTGAGCCGCAGCATGCCGAGCCTTTCGTTCATTTTCATCCATGTCAGAAAGAGAATGTGTGGTATGGAACGTGGTTATATACGCATTTGAGCATTTGACTGCAGCGTGACATGGATGAAAACGAACGAAAGGCTCGGCATGCTGCGGCTCAGCGTCTACGTAGACAAGCACCACCAGAGCTTCGCCCCAATCAACATCATTCACCACGTGGAGATGCGGTTTTTTTATGCTTTGTTCACCTTTACGCTGACGGGGCAGCGAAGGCCACTGACACAAGTCTGCGGTTTTGAAACATGCTTTTGTGGAACAAGTGTTCTAGATAAGTATGTTCTGAAGCAAATGTGTAAACTAGCTCACGCTTGTCGCCTTGGCTCCCCTGTCAGCTTGAAAGTGAATGGAGCACGAGGGCTGACTTGCACCTCAGAATGAAGCAAAAAGGCATGTATGTTTAATATTCTCGGCAGTCTGTGTCTGCCATGTTTGATGTTTGTCTCCTGTGTCTACAGGAGACAAACCTGCAGGAGTAATTTATGTCTGTTTCAGTGCCATTAACAACTGCCCATCTGAGTTTGCAGATGCACAAGCAGGCACGCTTATGTGTCCGTGCACCTTACGAAAAGTGTGTGCACCCTCTAAAAGAGTGTGACGGTGTTTGGTGGTGCAGGTGCTGCAAATCGACCCAGAGGTACCACTGGAAGACATCAAGAAGCAGTACCGCAGGGTAAGTAGGAGCAATGTGGTGCGCTCGGCGCAGGCGGCCACTCTCTCCCCTTTGGCAGCTCTCCATCCTGGTGCATCCAGACAAGAACCCAGACGACCGGGAACGAGCACAGAAGGCCTTTGACGGTGAGCAAGCTCCTCCCAGCAGTCGCGTGTGCCTTGTGTATCTGCACTTGCAGAGAGATTGATCCTACAAACAAAGTCAGAAATATACAGGCGTTTTTTTTTTTTTCAGCTAAATTTAGCAGATGGTGGCTACACGTCATCAGCATGCTATCAGTGTGCCACATAACGTCACGGTGTCGTGGTGTGTGGCACAGTAGCGTCTCGTGACGCCTCAATTAATCGGTGCAAAACGTTAGTAAATGTGACCTGTAACTGTGGGGGATCATATGACACCTATAGGGTCACATGATCATGTAGCGTACAGTGATCACGGGATTTCTCCCGACATCGGGGAAACAACACTGGTCTATGGTTAGTAAGAAACAGCATACGGTTCAATCTGTTTCTTCTCGTGCTCACTTTTTTTTTTTTTTGCTGATCCTTGGTTTGGAAGGTTTGAGGTAAACTTATGATTGTAATTTGATCAACTGGTTTCTTCAGCTCCTTCATCATAAACCACAGCTGGCAATCAATATCTCAATTTCAGACAATTTTTTGTCAAAAGCTTGCTGTACCAAATTTGTGCCATCAGCTCTGAATGCCACGCTTGATTTAACTTGTAAACACACTTGTAGAGTGTGTTTATCTGAAAAATACAAAGGTTGTACAACATTTTATTTTGGTGCATTGCAAACTGGTAATAAGTATTATTGCTATAAGGTCTTTGCCGCTAGTGCTAACTGTTAGTTATAGGAAGCCCTAAGAGCAAAGCAGAGTATATATATTTTTTTACCTTAAATGCGGCGAACCCGCATGGGTTGTTGCGGGAATGGACGATGGTGGGCAGTGTAGCCTTTGCGAAGGGGTTTGTGACCTTGAGCCCATGTGGTCCCCCCAGTGCTGAATAAGGCCAACAAGAGCCTGGAGGATGAGGAGCAGCGACAGAGGGCGCTGGACATCATCGAGGAGGCCAAGGGTCGCACGGACATGATGGTGGGTTGAGGGCAGGCCACTGAGCGCTTGCCGCATGCTGCACGGCGCTCGGTCCGCAGATCGAGGAGAAGCGGCGCAAGCAGCGCAAGAGCGGCAAGGGGGACACAGTAGAAGAGGACGACCCGGCCAAGGTGTGTGGCGCTTGCTTCGCCTTTCCGCTGGTGTCATTCCGAACCTCTCGAGGGTTTGTGAATATTCGAGGGAGAGGATTTTCCAAGTTTGGGGACACTCTAAATGCCAGTTCATACAGGCATCACGGCACTAAATCAACACTAGAAACAGCGCTGACTTGAATGAAACTTAGAACTGATGCAGTGCTGTACCATCATTGTATCACTTAAAGGACATATGCAAAGGAAATAAGGCATTTTTTTTAAACAGCCTAGATGAAAAAAGGATGTCATAAGACGAATTTACAATGAAAAAAATTAATTTTTCGAAGTTGGCACCCGCGGAAAAATGGCCGCTTTGATCACGTGGCTGGTTGCTATGGTCACATGGTGCTTATGCCCTTTCGGGAGCTTTGTGTCTTCACTTGAAGTGCAACAAAAAAACAAAGATTAATAAGTAACTTTTAGAGCCCAAAGGAAGCTCCCGAAAAAGCGCAAACACCACGCGAAAGACTTGTGTGCCGGTCAGAAATTGACGGTGGTGGCGGCAACGGCGTGGAAAAACGCGTTCAACCTGTGGTGCGCGGCACTCAGCGTGTGACGGCGGCGTGGGAGTTCTGGGGCGCTTCAGCGGCGGCGCTGAACAGATCCGGCGTAACTTGCAGCGGCGCACAGGTCTTTCACGTGACCAGTGGCGGCTCCCCGGAGGCGCCAACTACAAATTTCTTTCGTGCCGTAAACATAGCTCTGAAATGTTTTTTGTTCATTATAAATTTATTTTATGCCACCCTTTTCCCATCTGGGCTCTTTAAAAAATTTTTTTTTTTTACTTTGCATATGTCTTTTTGGTGCTGTGTCGCAGATAAGTGCTATATTTAGCGCTGACTTATAGCACTGAGGTAGCGCTGTGGTTTGTGTATGAACATACCTTAACTAGCAGGAACTCGAGTTTCACAGGTCTGCCATTGAATCTTATGATAAGGTTTCGAGTTTTTCAAGTTGAATTTAATTTGTTTGCTGCCTTACTTTTCCTGTTTACCCCAAACTTGTGAATAAGTATGTACAATGTGAATACAAAAAGTTCTCACGTGATAGCTTAATCTTCAAATCTCACGTTTAAGTAATAAATGCATAGTCCCTACTTTCTACCACCAGACACGTAGATACACAACATCTGTGGCACAAACATGAAAGAGTTGTAGTCTCGAACATGTCACATTGCGTGACTGCTATTGCAATGTACTTGTGCACAGCGGGGATGTAGGCCTGACAGAATGTAGTCTGCCTGGATCTCTGGCACCTATATCCCTTTGTAGAGGATTGTAAAACCACAGGTTTCCTATTTGGGAATTTTATCTTTGTAGGTGCTGGCTGTAGTCAGACTCGCTCGTATAGCAAACTATTCTCTGTTATTCAAAATGTGTTTGTTGTGGTAAGCGTCACTCAAGATTCAGTGGTTATTCCTGATGTGTATTATTCAAACAGTTTGTTGTTTCACATACGACTGCTTTAAGTTACGCCTTGTATGAAGAGATGGTGTACACAACGGGGACAGTTTAGTTCTGTTGCATACCACATCCGTTTTTTCTTATCGACTGCTCCAGGCCAGATCCAGCTCACCTGCCCTCTTTTCTTAGCTCAGTGTTCGTACCTGCTTGGCAACCTTACTTTTGTTCTCTATGCAAGCTGTATGTATGTTAACGACTGACCAGAGTGTTCCTTCTTACAGTACAAGCATGCAGTCTACGTGCTCACGACCAAGTTGTTTGCAGACATGGAGCGCAAGCGGCGACAACAGGAGGACAGAGACCAAGAAGAAAGGTGGGTGCTTCCATGCTTCATTCAACTCACAACCACAGGCATAGCACCAACATACATAAAGGCCTTCGTGTTCTACTTGTGGCTGAAACAAGGCATTCATCAGTACACACAAACGACCTGACAAACACGGCCACATGCAGCAGGCTCATGATAATTCAAATCGTTATGTTTCATACTTCTGAATTATTTCAGCAAATTTCGAAATTTTGTTTGTACCTTTATGTTTTCCATCTATTTATATGCCACTTAATTCGAACAGCGTTTTGGTGTAATTCATACATTTTTTTGTCCTCGTGGCCCCATTGAGCACGCTTCATACCAAGCACCGGTGCACTATGGAGAGGTAACACCCGTGGAGCTCGCTTCCGCAGGTGTTGCTTCTCTGCAGTGCTCCGGTGCTCTGAATGAACAAACTTAATTTTGTTTTGAGGTGTCATATGCTGTTTAAACAGTCCACAGTGGACAACATTTATGAGGGATAAATAAACTTCTCATGCATTTCACCAATGTTTCATGTGTGGCCAGGCACGTAGCCAGGGGGCAGGCCCATGGGGCCCGGGCCCCCCTCGAAATCTTCCATTTTGCTGGGACATCCTCTCCCCCCTCCCACTCATACAACATTTTATCATAGGTGCCCCCCCCCCCCCCCCCCCCCCCCCCCCCGAAACAATATCCTGGCTATGTGCCTGTGTGTGGCACATCTGCTTATGATTAGTAGGCCTGTACAGAAGAGATCATCAAATATCTGCTTTGTATGTGCAGCCGTCCGTATAACAAATTATAATTTTATCTTGCATCATATTTAGATGAATTTCTGATAATTCAAACTTCGGATACGTCAGACATAATTCGTGGCTCCCTGGTATTTGTGAATTGATGAGAGCAGTGATGGAAGCACTACGCCATTTGCACCGTGATTGAAAGTCTGCTAGATCTTGCGCCACAATGCCATTTTTGCTAATAATTATGCCTAACCTGTGCCGAGATGGGCTTAAAGGGATGGTGAATCGAAATTTAGATTTAAGAAAACAATGCAGGAGCTATATGCAATACGCTTCAATCCCTACAACACCACTCGTAAGGCGATATCTTGAAAAAGAGGTTGAGGTTGATCGAGGCCGACGAGGCGCATGACGTCAACGTATTTAGTTTCTTCCTCTCTTCGCTTCGCCCCCTCAAGGCGGCGAGACAGAGAAGATTTGAGGTTGTTCCCTCTCCTTCTCGACTCTTCTTGGAGAAACAAGACATCAACATATCTGTCAAATGCGTCCCCTTTTTTTTTAGGAATACAATCTTCCGTTCGAGATATCGCTATATGCGTGATGTTTTGGTGTTTGTAGCACCCGTTGCACGCTTTTGGCCGCCATGTTTTGTGGAATCCAGATTTCGGTTCAGCACCCCTTTAAGCAAAGCACAACATAAAAATAATTTATTATTAATTGACTCTATTATTGAGAGGGGTAGGAAGTAAGAAAAATGGTACAAATACATATTTCACAGCATGTCCACTCACCTACTCACCGTATAGGTTATTTCATCTTACTTAGGTCAGAGCACACTCTGATAAGACAGAACCAGGGTCTGGTACTTCTGATGAAATCACTCGATTATCATGTCGGCGGCATGGCTTTGTGCTGCCTCGTACCACCTTCCACCAGTGCGCAAGTCAGCTTTCCCGCCTTGCACCCGAGTGCTAGGAGCAGCAGCTGACATGAGTGAGTGCCTGGGTCAGAGCCATGTATAGAGTGTTTGGTAATTGGGAGAAGCGGGCAGAGCCAGGGCGTGCACCAGGCGTAGATAGAGGGCTTGGCATGCTCTCTTGTCCAACCAGAAGCTGAAAAGCTTCTGGTTGGACAAGAGACCTGTGCACTATATTTTCATGGTTGAAAATATAGTGCACATGTTTCGATTATGATCAAGCAAAAAGACGTAAGAAATGAATGTGCCGCTCAAACTCTGTTTCGCTCGGCCAGGGTTCCCAGCCCTCGGTGCCTGGCATTCCAACTATTTCGATCGTTTCGCTAGTCGCGCTCTTCCACCATGATTTTGGATGACCATGATTGAAACATCATGTGCACCATTTTTCAGTCACAGAGAGTTACTCCGATGTGCTTATTAATTTCGATTCTGGGGCCTCCGCCAGGGTATTATTTACGGCTTCTGATAAGCCAAAATAGAATTTGTGAAGATGTCCTGGAACACGTCCAGCCCGCTTTTGGCCAATGAATGGCCAAACTCTCTTTATATTCGCGACTCCAACTAACTATAGGTGGCGCCACTCATTTTCCAAGATGGCGGGTTTAGTGAGGGTCAGAGATGCGTGCCGCTGTTGAGCCTGTCTAGTGTGCTGGCTTCACTGAGCGACATAAATTATTTCTGGTAATACGAGGAAGCTAATGTTTTATGAGCGCAGGTCACCTCTTTAACCTGAAAACAAGAACGGTGTTTAGCGTATTAATTACAGAAGGATGCGCGTTTTAATTCTGGAGCGAAACAGAAACTTACCTCTATTTTGGATTTAACTTCTCGACAGAGGTTTTAATTTCGAATTCTTTCATGACTCAAGATGTGTCTCACATCGTAAATATTTACTTAAAAAAGTTGTTCGCGGAAACTTTATTTTGTGACATACTGTTCGATCCAGGTTCGTAGTTGTTGTAAAAATCAGTGCTGATATCTGTGCGTTCTCGCTGCCTTTTTCTCGCTCAGATAATTGTCATGGGAAATAATGACAATTATCTCAGCACGAGAATAAGTGAATAATTCCGATGTTTACAATATGTCCACGAAACGCATAAACCAATAAACGCTGCTCTCACTGCAATAACCCAAGACGGAATCCGAGTCAGACAGCTGAAGTGTGTGTGTGTGTGTGTTTTTATAGCACCGCGTGACGCGTAGAACTTCATATTACATCCATCGTTTGACTGTTTCTCTATCTTGATAACTATGTCAGAGTTTTTCATATGCTAAAAAGAAAACAAAATTATACCTTTCTGGAAAGACTATTATGGTTAAAAAGAGAATTCTCGTGATCTTGGCGTTAATTAGAAGATTACATTGCCGCGATTTGTATTAATAATAATAATATTAGAATTCACATATTTGAATAAGTAATTCTTCAAGCTCTAATATAATTTGTTGCTTATGATCTAAATTTAAACGCGCGAAGAAATATGATAATGAAAACTGTGCTAATTATCATCACTGGTTCCAATTGCTTCATTTTAATTACAAATAAAATAAAAAAAAAGTCTAAAATCAATGAAAACATTCTAGCTAATTAAATCCGTGTAAAATCACTTCAATTGTGCGTAAAGTATATTGTGCTATCAAAGTCGCGACTTTTGACAATCGGCGAAGCGTTCAAAGTCGCCGCCAATATACTTCCAGACCAAATACCCAAAAGTTAAAAAAAGCTTTTTTTGATTACTAGTTTTTCATAACATTTATTTACTTTTGTATTTACTCGCCGTAGTTTTGCCAATCTCAGCCTTTCCAGTTCGAAGGAACGCCTACCTGCTTGCACATCTGCTCACTGCAGCACGTTTCGTTGGCGTTGGAAGCCGGTAAAACAGTAGTGAGTTTTAATATTGCGTATACGAGCGAACTCAAGCCCTGTGTGTTTGTGTTAGCTTTGCGCGTTCCACACTGCGCGTGCGCGGAGCCCGAAATCGCGGTCTTGGATGGCGCGTGGCGATGAGGCGCACGCACAACGTGGGGCACGCAACTCTAACGCAAACGCACACCGCTTGCGTTTGCTTCTATGCGCAATACTAAAACTCTCCAGTAAGGTACAATCACATACCGGCTGCAGCACTACGTTGGGACAGTGAAGAGTGTTGTTTGCATTCGGAAACGACATTTCGCGAGCCATGATCGCGAGCAGTTCCGCCATGCCCGCTGAGCAGGAGAATCGGGGGACCCTCACTAGAGCGCTTCCCGTTTCCGCCGCGGGAGGGCGAGTGTCGAGCTGGAGACGCGAATATGGCTCTGGCCTGGGTTAATGCGATAGGCTTGGAAGTTATGCTCAGAGCTGTTCCAGGTACTTTTTTTGGTCTTAATTTTAGGGTGATCTCTAGTTTTAGAAAGCTACTACCAAAAAGCAAAAAAATTCTCCCCTTTTTCGTAAATGCAGTAGTAAGGTAGTTTCCGCTCGGCTGTCGATCGGAAGAGCTGCGAATTTTCACTTGGCTCTGTTTCCAATGTGCTAGAGTGCTGTCAATTTTAAAGCAGAAGTGTAGGTTTTCATAATATTTGTGGGTGCTTGTTTTGCAGTTTATAATTTTGGAGTATTGAGCTAGGTAGGTTTTTAAAACTTAGATGGCGGGGGGGGGGGGGGGGGGGGGGGGGGCACATTTTTATTGATGGGCATACTTTAGCTGATATGGTGGATTTTGCAGTCATTTTACAGAAAATTATATTTCCTGGCTAAATAAACTACCTGGTATAGAAATTGGAGGGGAGAGCAGCTTTATCCCAACTGAAGTGTTGCATCATGATTCATTTTTCAACAATTTTTTGAGTACCCATTTTAAATGGAACCTACTCTGACCAGAACCTTATTTGTAAAAATAAGGTTCTATGTTCCATTGGCACCCTATCTATTTTTATTACAAAAGGTAATGAGTAATATGGTCCAGTGTCAAATAGAAACCCTCAGTCATTATAATAGATGAACTTATTTAGCGATGAAATCACTTTTTCATTTTTGTTGAGTGATTTGCTAACAGATCTTGGCATCTGCTCTAAAAGTGTCTGAGGGTGCTCCAAACCAGTATATTCTGCCTGCTACAGAACCTGCTACAAAAGGTCAAATACCGCTTCCGCTGTGAGAGATTACTGTGGATTGTCATGCACCAAGCCCGTGGGTATCCGACAGAGTACTGAGTTATATTGAAATGGCACATACCTGCGGAGGAGCCGCGTTGATGCACAGAAGTGGGCGTTGGAAAAAGTGCATTGTTTTTGTGACGTGCAGAAAGTAAAGCACACTATTCTGAGCATGTGGCGCTACTCCTGCAGGAAGCGCAAGCGGGAGCAAGAGCTCGCAGAGGAGGAGCAACAGAAGCGGGACCGGGAGTGGCACAAGAACTTCGAGGTGGGTCAGGCGCCGGCCACCATGTTGTTTCTGGTTCGCCCGGGTGGATGGTGTGTTGTCAGATTCGATTACCTCTTTTTCATGCTTGTTTTGGGTCGAGCTGCAAGTGTTTTTCTAGCAAGTGTGTTGCTCAGTTGTCTGTCGAGATTTAAGCAAGCTTGGTTGCTTCGGTGAAATTCTCTCTATATTCAGTGTCACTAGTTGTGTGCAGTACAGGCGAAGCCAATGCCAGGCGAGGGGAGAAAGGGAAAGCACTAGGAGGGCTCGGGAGGAAGAGAGAAACCTCCTTTCCTCTCCACCGTTTCTAGTGCTCTTCCCTTCTCTCCTCCTCTCCCATCCCGCATTCCTAGTGCACACCCTTTCTCTCTTCGCCTCGCATTGCCTTCGCCAGTACTACACACAACTAGTGACACAGAGTATAGCCAACACCTCTGTTCTTCCAGAAATTGTCAATAATGTGTGCCGTTCATAGTAAGAATACCTAAATGCTTGCATTTACCCGTTCGTCCACGAAAGTTCTGTCAATATAGCGGAATATGCATATTAACGATGTCCATATTAAAGCTACATGACTAATTTCATGGGACAGATGAGTTCCATCCATACATGCTTTCTACGTTAGATGAGCATTAATAAATTGAAGTGTTGATGTTAACTGAGGCAGTTCAGATATTTAGGTCATACGCTAGAGAGGAACCTTGTGACTACCTCTTTCAAGCGCTTTTTTTCTAGTAGACTCAACAAACCCAAAGATCACCAGGTCGTTAGTCTGAGGCTCATCACAATAGTCCTTTTAGAGTTCCACCTAGAACCATCTTTTACTGTCCTCCTTTGTTTTGGCCTGTTCAGGGCATACATATGTGAATGCCAGTAGACAGATTTCACGGTCTGCTTCACCACGTCGGTGGTAGGGTTTGGATAATCGATTCAGAGATTAGTTATCCCCAGTATACAGGGTTGGGAAAACTGGTGCAATTTCTTTGTAGCTTTTTCATGCTACTTCCTCAGGTGGTGTGCATTCTGCACTTGGTGTGTCTTCTATGCCATTCATCAGAGTTTAAAATTCTGTATTCTTCCACATTTTTTTTTAGGTGTCTGGGTTGGAAGGGTTATGTTCTAGTTTGGTGATTTGTTTCTTTGAACACTGCACCCTGTTAGGCACAGTTGTTAATGCAGCTCGACAGCAGGAGACATCTGGCTACAAAATATGCAGGCCCCATGCAGTGCGAGACTGGAGCGATTCTTCAGGCCCGGAAAGCTCATACACACTTACGAAAACGTGGTATTTTTGTCCAGAAATAATTAATGGTATGCTAAATGCTCACCAGAACTAAAATTGCGCTCCATTGGTGTGAATAGCCCCCATATTTTTGTTCAAGGTGACAAACACTGCTGGAATGTGGCAGTAAGCATTAAGTTGTTTTAGTTAAATATATAGTGTATGCGAGGGATAGCGCGGCACCAAACGGGCCCGTCCCGCGGATGCGCAGGGGAACGAGAGTAAAGAGGAAGAAGCGGCAGTGAAGAGCAAGCGTACGCGGGACTGGCCGCAGGTGACTGGAACGGTTTCGGAAGTGGCGTAGTGTGCATTGATACATAACAAGTACACTAAACTAGTATGTGGCATTTTTACATTGGATAAGATGGGTATAGACATAAAAGCAGTCCATTCAGTAAATCAAATAAATTCTGCTGTGCACCTGGTCATTTCAAAGCACAAATGCACTGGGTCTGTTAGCATGGTCTCTGTGGCCATGTAATTTTCTCATCAGTGGTGAGTTTTGTTGTTGAAGGCACTCCAGTCAGGGTTTTTGTTTCAATGACGCTTGTCAAGTACTGGCAGGTTCAACACAGCGAGGAACTGAACAATTGTGCGCTAGTAACATTTATAACTTTGCTGATTTCCAACAGCACAAAAATAAGATGAAGATGCAAATGAATTCCAGCATGTGAGCAGCACAATCTGAAACATTGCTGCCATCACGCTGCACTTAACATTGTCTTTCTGCCACAGAACTTTGTCGGCCTAGACGATGGATTGACGCGCACAAACCCCGAGGGATGAGGCCTCGTTGTGACGACCACATCCTCACACTCTTGCAGGAGAGCCGGGAGAATCGAGTGACGAGTTGGAAGAGCTTCCAGACAGGCAAGAAGACCAAGCTCTTCAAGCCGCCCAAATACAAGGCGGAAACTCGTTGAGCGTCCGTGCGTCGACGCCACACCACCACCACCACCAAATAAAACTCAGTCGTACATCATGGAGTAGAGTTCCTGGCGCAACCGGATGTAGTCCTCCTTCTCGGCGGGCGTCATGCGTGACACCATCTCCTCGGTGACATGCTGGAGGGCAACGGGCACGCCCTCCACCATCACCTGGGTCTCCTCCTCCTCTTCTTCGTCGTCTTCCTCCTCCGACTGGGCGTCTTGCGTCTGCTCTGGCATGGCTGCGTATGGAACAGAGCACCATTGTGCCACCAAGGTCTAGCGTGACAAAGGAAATACTCGAGAAGGCATCGAGGGGAAAACATATGAGAACTGATTGAGGCCCTGGAGTCTCCTATCTCCTATGGTTGCTGACGGGATAAGAAAGGCAGGGAGGCCCTTCGGTTGTTTTGCTTCCGGAGCAAGCTTTCTACCTTCGACACCAGTTAAGGACGCTAAAGGCCCGTTCACACTCTTGCGACCGACTAAGACCAGACAGGTTTTTAAGCCTCTTGCCATCTCCAAGTTAGGACCAGCTCCGCTGCAGCGGAGCTGGTCCTAACTTAGAGATTGCAAGAGGCTTAAAAACCGGTCTGGTCTTAGTCAGTCGCAAGAGTGTGAACGGTGCTTAAAGAGCATTTTCAGATCCTTGTTTTATAATCAAAACTCTACGAGCTCCAAGCATCCTAAAAAACCCGAGATTACATTCACGTGCGGCCGATTTGCATTTCAAAAATGTGATAAAAGTTGCTGACACTTGCCGTTGGCGCAGAATGACAGAGGACACTACCGAACCTTGCTGCATATAGTCGAATGATGGATGGCGCTTGTCAGTCACTCGCGAGCGATGGGTTCCCACGTGGACGAGCGGCCGAACAGTCCCGCACGTCCACGCAGGAGCCCATCGCTTGCGAATGGCTGCCAAGCGCTGTCCATTGTTCGACTCTATTCGGCAAGGTTCGGTAGCGCCATTGGCGTTCTGCGCCAACGGTAAGTGTCAAAACATTCGATCACTTTTTTAATACGCAAATCGGCCGCGCATGACTTTAATTTCGGGTTTTCTAAGATGCTTGGAGCTCATAAATAGAATAATGACAAATGAGGATCTCAAAAAGCACTTCAGTGCCCCAGAAGAAGACACCCTGTCGTTCTCATCCCGCCAGTTACTATGGAAGCTACAATTTCTAATGTGCGCTTGCTTGCGCAACGCAGGCGTCTTTTTGAGGTGACATGCTCGCACTTGTACTAGCCAAGACTTGGCTCCTTAAACTGGGTATAGTAAAACAGTTGTTGCACTGGCGTTTTCCGAAGGTTCAAGTTAGATTGGCCCTCTTCAGTTCCGGAGTGTACGGGAACACTCAACCTGTCAGTTCCTAGCAGCTCCTAATTTATGTAACGGAAGTGCTTTCACGGCACAAGCTTTGGTCATGCAGGCGCCATCGAAGCATTGCAACTGCAAAGAGCTCGTACCGGAGGCAAGAAATTCGGAAGAAAGGTCTCGTAGCTTCTAACCGGCCAGTGAATGTACTCTTGTGGCCCTATGCTACACGGCAGGACCAAGGGACCGGGACAACGCTGTCTGCTCCGATTGATCAGCGGCGCGACGCTGACCAATCGCTGCAGACGACATTGTATCAGTCTCTTGGTCCTGCCATGTAGCGTAGGGCCCTTCAAATCGTTTGAGTGTTCCGAGCGGGAAGCAAGGGTCGCTTCCTCACCGTGGCCGTCTTCCGAATCACTGGAGTCCCTGGGGGGCTGAGCGGCCTCTTGCTTCTCATGGGCCAGAAGAGCCTCCATGATGGCGCTGTGGGGCTTGGCACCCTGTTCGGCCAGCACCGGGGCCGCCTCTTCACGTACTGCTGTGGGCTGAACATTGACCCAAAGATGCTTCAGTTACTTTAATATTGCAATAACTACCAACACTGTGACCCGCGTTTGTCAATAACAATGGGCTTGGAAGTGAGAAAAGATTGTGATCAGTTCAGCGTATGACTATCAAAATTGTCTTTCTCGTTAGACAGAGCATGAGTAATGTAGGCAATCAAAATACCGCATAACGTGTTGCTAACAAACCCTGGGCCAAAGTCTTTCTGCTATGAGGTATACGTAATGGCACTGACCACACAGCTAATTTCTGCCTTGGCAGCCACATCTGTCCGCAATGACTGGAGCAGTCACCTCCGCAGACAGGCACTGGGCTAATATTGCCAACAACTGATTCATCCCTACTCACAGGCTCCATTCTTGGCCGCTCACTTCGCTATTCAACGTACACGCCGTTCCTGCATCTTAATGTCGCCATGTTCCTCAATCTCCAGAGTCTAGATTAGGAACCTTGACAATGGAAAACATACCGACGTCCAGCATTGCTCTGTATGTGCCCTCATGCGATTCAGTCTGCAGGACTGGCTCGAAGCTAGGATTCAATAGCGTCCCCGCGGTGGAAGTGGCAGATATGCTTACACGCTGCCATGTTTTTCCAGTACCTGTGCTAGAATACGCTTTTATGAAGTGCACACGTGTTTGAGGGTTTGGAAATTATTACGGGACGACGTTTGCCAGTGTCCGGGATAAATAAAATCTATATGAGAAGCATCTTTCGCTTCTCATTTTATCAGACTGCTATTTGCTCACAGACAGATCAAGTAGGCCTATCGAGAAAGATATGGTTGCAGGTGTTTCCGCCCAATGCGCGGAGGGGATGTGTGTCTTTAATTTCCGTCTTTCGCATAAGAGGTTAACGTAGACTGTGGCCCCAAATGCTTTGTGAGGTGCGATGCTCGGGTAAACTGACATTGATTAGAAACTATTGCTAACGAAATGCTTGCTGTCCGTCGGCTGCCACGTATGAAGTGTACAAGGTGTTTATCAAAAATGGTTTTGCTAGGAGTACTGCGCTGCAGAACCGCTGTCTTGTCGTCGCACGTTTCCCGTAGGCCACTCATCTTTCTGCGGCACGGCTTCTCTCCCGAGCAAAAATAAAGGAAGTGTCACAACCTCGTTATATTAAGCAGTAACTCTTCAAGTGAAGTCAAGGCCAAGCTGCTCACCGTGGCGGCTGCCGTGTCGAGCACCGTGCTCCGGGCCAGCCAGACGGGCGTCTCCCTCTGTGGCAGCGCGGGAGCGGCGGGTCCGGCCTCTCCTAGGCTCACGCTGATGCTGGCCTGGTTGGCGCCTCCCTGGTGCCGGGTGGCGTCCCCGCTCCAGGTGCCGTCGACGCGGCCCCGCGAGCCCGCGCCCTGCGGCTGCGGACTGCCCCGGCCACCGCGGTTCTTGAACAGCTGACTCAAATCCGTCGGTTCTGGCTCGAGAAGCTGCGGCGCGAGCCGCACGTCGTCCAGCTCACGGAGCAGGGTGTACAGCGGCTGGATCTGGTCGTTGAAGCGCGCGAGGAGCAACCGCGAGTCTTGGCGCGGCAACCCGTCTTGGTCTTCTTCGACGGGCGCGCTGCAGTAGCTGCATCGGAACTGACCGCTCGCGAAGTCGAGCAACCGATCGGCCTCGAGATCGGTGAAACTTTTGTCGCACCCCGTGCAGCGGAACGAGGCCCTGCTCGTCGAGTCGCGCTCCTCAGTCTCGATCTTGCGGCGCATGTGGTCCAGCTTGTACTTGACCACGTTCACGAACACCTTGTAGTTGATGTAATAGTAGTTCTGGCGGGTCGCCTTCCCGTCGCTGCCGGTCTCCATGCGGAGTCGCACTTTGACGAAGCGGTCGCTCTTGAGCGTCGCCACCACGGCGCGCAGCTGCTTCTTTTCGAGCTTGAGCAGGTCGGCCAGGTCGTCCTCCTTGACGCAGGGGTTACGGATCAGCATGTCTACCACGATGACGTGCTCGGTGCTGTAGAAACCGCGCGTGGCCAGCCGCACAAGCTTCTTCAGGGAGCTGGGCACCTCCGTCACTACCTCTCCCGCGCCGTCCATCTGGCCTCCGTAAGTCTGTGGACCGGGCTAGGAAGATTTCAAAATGGTTATCGGTTCTTACCGTCTGATTTGTCTTGATGTTTCGTGTTCATTTTAGACACGGTATCAAATAAACGACGACCAAAGCGACACCCGCACTCGCCGCACTCCCACGACTGCATTGCTTTACGCGCCATGTTGCTTTTCATGTTACGCGCGCCGCCTGGTTTGGTTTTAGATTTTTTGAGTTTGGCGTTCCTGTTCGAAATAAAAGCGTATATAAATTATGGTTGAGGTTTCTGTGGGAGGCGAAAGTTTTTTGTTGAGGAAGTCTAGAAGCAGCAACTGGTAGAATTTGCTTGGCTTGGCTTTTTCCAATGATCTGGCTTCTATCACAAGAGCGTGCAACAATCGCAACGTTTACTTTCGATTTTAAGTTTTGACCACTGTGTCAAGTTGGCTGTTTGGGAGGAGCCATGGCACAGGTGGACAAAGTGAAAGTGCTCGTCGTCGGAGATTCAGGTAGCTTTCGTTTCCTGCTCTTGACGGTTTCCAATATTGTTGGCCTTTTTCGTAGGTGTGGGCAAATCTTCGGCGGTACACTTGCTCTGCTACAATCGGCCTCTAGGCAACGCGTTATGGACGGTTGGCTGCAGCGTAGAAGTCAAGGTGGGCGCGATGGGGCACTGCGAGAGGTGCCGTTAATTAACTCTTCACCGTGTTTCAGCTGCACGAGTACCGAGAAGGCACGGCCTCGCAGAAGAGCTACTTCGTCGAACTTTGGGACATCGGAGGCTCGAGCAGTCATCGCAGCGCCAGGGCTGTCTTTTACCACTCCTTCCACGGTACGCCCGAGGAATCCTCAGGTTTTGAAACCACATCCACGGTCCGCAAACTCTTGGCAGTGTATGTATGATGTGCAAACACGCAGGTCTCATCTTGGTGCATGACCTGACGAACAGAAAATCTCACGAAAACCTTCGGAAGTGGCTCGCAGAAGTATTCTGCCGAGACTGGCAAGCCAAGAAGTCTAATGGGTGAGGAACTACAGCCACAAACGAACCGCCATTTAGAATCTACTGTTTGGAAGTGTGCATGTCCCAACAGAAGCTTATACTGATACATGCAGGTTACTCGAGTTTGACCAGGAGATGTTTGCTGACAACCAGGTGCCTATTCTGGTAGTCGCCACCAAGACTGATCTAGTGCCCAGCACGGTGGGTCGACAGGCGGCCACAGTGGCCGACGAGTGTGGAACTGACCAGGTTTTTTTGGTAGGTCTTTTCTTCCTCAGCAGTCATTATTGTGAACATAAACGAAAGGGTGGGTAGCATGACAGCTTTATCACCTGTTTTGCACTCAAACTTGTTTGGTTATGAGTATTTGCTGATGACTGTGTCATTTTATCTGTTATCATGAACAGTTCCTATCAGCCACTGCTGATCGTGACATTCTTTGCAAACTCGTGGACTGGTGCGAACTGCAAAGTCTGAAAATTAACTTTTCCAAAACAGTTGCAATGACTGTATCAACAAATAAAAAGCCATACTTATCACATTGGGCATCAGTGCATTCAGACTGTTTATTGTGTGAAGTATTTGAATCTAACAATCAAAAGTAACCTTGGGACGAGTATTTTAATTTCATATGCGACATTAAAAAAACTGCTTTTTAAGGAGAAAATTAAAGGGGTGTCTCTCGAATGCCAGCTTCAAGCATTCTTTAGTCTGACCAGTCCTAGAGTATGCCTCAATCGTATGGGATTCATATTTTGTTAAAGACATTATGGTGGTGGAGAGTATTCAACGTCTTGCTGCTCGGTTTGTCTCATCAGACTATCGCTCTTCATCAACAGTAACTAATGTGCTAGAGCAGCTGGAACTGGAGCCGCTCCACCTACACCAACAAATCGCCAGGCTAAAATATTTTATTTACCGTACTCGTTCACAACAGATTTGGTTTATCAAGTGCAACATATATATTTCCTGCTCCTCACAGATCAACAAGACTAAATCACTCTACAAGTGATTCGACCTTACTTTGCCATACCTAAAATATTTCAAAAATTGTTCTTTCCCTGCGTAGAATTGCTTGCTGACATTACTTGTCGAAAGCATAGATCTGAATATTGCAGCGCGCGCAGCTGGCCAAGTAGGCAGTGCGCACATGACCTAACGGTTATCGTGCCTGCCTCCCACGCGAAAAGCCAGGGTTCCATTCCTGGGAGCGACGCATCTTTTGTTATTCCTGCAATTTAGTTTTCTGGCAAATTGGAGAATCGTGGTGCTTGTTCGAGGTCCGAATGTTCCATGCGTCGAACATTCTACGCCGATTATTCCAGAAGCTGACGCATGTACATAAGGGGCCCCGCGTGGCGAGTTGCAGTCAGTTTCGCCCCAGCGTTCGACTCTGCTGTCACGCCGACTTCGACGCCCGCAACGCTCTGCTTTCTTCTGTTCCCTTTTTATTTTTGGGCACAAGTTCGCCCCATTAAACATTTAGTTTCTTCAGTCTTTATCGCCTCATCAATTGTCATTCGTGACAATATAATTGAGCATTTCGTTTCTGTCACGCCTGATATATAACCCCCTCCTGCCTGAGCAGCGCTCCTACCTGCAATATTTGAAATAAAAATAAAATCTCTGTACGAGTTTATGGATTCTCTGCTGTGGTCTAAAGCTTCCGTGTTTAACCTAGCAATGAACCCCTTTTCCCTTGCAGGATAACCACAACCCCAAGTCTCTGGCACCGGGCTCTAGCAATGCCCTCAAGCTGACTCGCTTCCTCGACAAAGTTGTGGAACGCCGTTTCCATGGGCTTGCTGGACAGCCCACCAACAGCATCCCAGTTGTGGACCGCAGGCGTGCCAAGCTGTCCCATTTGGACTAGTCTAAGAAGAGGACTTGTTTCATCATTCTGGTGTGGATCGTGCACTGGAGCACAGCCATCCTTGTGCAAGCAGCCTGTATCGCTTGCACAGGTCCTGGAGCACTATGGTGTACCCTGTGAAAAAGAGATATATGCCTGGTGCCCGTGAATATGCATGCCTAGGTCCTGGTGTCTGTGGTGTTGACTGACTTGGAACATGTTTGGATCTCTCCAGCTGTGCATGTTTCAGTGATAACATCTGCTTCGCACTTGTAAAAGGGTTTTGTGTAGCAAACAAACAGAAAGAAAACTGGCATCTTTATTCTACAGAGAATTTGTTTAAATTATTTTACAGCAAAGGTACCACTCCACCACCAAAAATGGTTGGGTTTAGTACAATGTGCATGCGTCATTTGTGTGCCCCTGCACATATTTTTCAATAAAAACTTTAATGAATAAGCATTTTCACTGTCTTTCATATTAAAGATCTTGGGACTTCAACTGCTACAAATGAGACATGAAGCCGATAGAAGAAATTTGAGTATTTTATATTCTTAAGAGGCAATGGACCTTTTACACATACCGACGGCACCAGGCGGTGGCTGCACGAACTAACTAAAAATCGAGGAAGTGACCTACCTGCGCTACCAATCGATACCGGGAGCTACGCTACCAGTTTCTTCGCTCTCCGAGCTGCGTCGCGTGCCCAACGCAACGTGGCGTCCACCCAATCGTTGTGTTTTTCCTTCCGTCCACTTACTTTTTTAGTGTAACCCAATTACCTGTTCTACTCGCTTATCCACAGGCGCATTCCGAATTTCCTCAATTTTTCGTTCCGACTTCCGCCGCTTGGCATCGGGCGCTCGCGCGTGCGCAGAACGCTTCTCGGAAAAGGTCCATTTGTCAACCAATCCCTCATCAAATTCCTAGAGTTTTGAAAGCGTCGATGGTGGCGGTAGTTACCCACCATTTAATTCTGCACTTGAGCTTTTATGTGTCTTGCTTGTTTTCTGAAATGTAATTTCTTTTGTTTGTTTGATTAATTTTAGGGAAGATATAAAACAGCAATCAAGTAATCTCGATAACTTAAGCTTTAGCTTCAGCCGTAACCACGGTCCGTGGCCGTAGCTTTTACACTGCGGCCAGAGTAGCTCTTTTGACCAGAGTAGCTCTTTGCCCTCTTTGCTCTAAAACTCCAGAACTCTGGTTAGTTCCAAAGCTAGTTCCGCTAGCTCTAGCCGTTCGAGTGATTTCGCCTGGATTCATTCGACATGGCAGCGCACGTAATGCGCGAACTCGAAGGCGCTGCACAAATATTATTGGTATGTTGGAACATTTATCCCAATATTTATTCAATTTCCTGTCGAGGAGTGTGCAAAGCGATCATTCATTCGAGCCACTCTTCTACTACCGTCCGCCTGTCAGACTTGGGGTGGATGCACTCGGTGACCCCCATTAGCTTCGCCGTCTTCGCTTTGTTGCTGTTTCGGTGTCGAAAGAATACGACGGCGCTGGTCGCTGTTGCACGGGAATCCTAACAACAATCGGCTGTTTGACAGGGCGGCGTCATCGCTGCACACGCGTGGGAGTACTGCCAGTGGTGAAGCGCTGTCAAAAATCGACTACGCTTCGCTGTCGGGCCGACTGATTTTCACTGGTACTGAGGGCGCCCAACAAAATACCTGTAGCAGGTGTTGCGTGAAGCTCAGTCGGGCTGGACGTTGACGTGACATTGGCCGCCGTCGCCAGACCCCCGCCTTTCTTTAATTTTTTTTTTAAGCGAACTGGATTTAGAGTGGAACGCGCCCGCGCTGAGAACGTGTGGCGATGTCTCGAATGTTGTCCCATTGACGATCGCAAAACAATATGCGGACGGATTTGTGACAGTGGCGTGCTGATATGCTTGTGTCATGAGTGAATTGCTATATTTTTACGTTTATTGCACATTGTGCGGTGAGTGTTCACACGACATCAGTGTATCGTTTTTGCTGTGGGCTGAAATGTCCATGTCTTTGGGCGCTCAAAAAGGGAGGGGAGGGGAGGGAAGGGAGAGAGACGGGGGGGGGGGGGGGGGGGGTGGATGGGAGCTGGGAGTTAGGGCTGAAACCCCCTAGGTTCCTCCCCTGACTGCGCGAGTGGTCGGCACACATTGAGCTCTGCATAATATGTCAAAGGACGTATAGACTTTTTTCTGCAGTTTACTTGGACACAGCATTGCATTGCAGCAAATTTTACTCCTTAGATTAGTTCAGTGAACAAGCACTTTACATCACACTAGTAGCTTTGATGGCAGTTGTTTTTAATTCTAAAAGGTAAACAGCAGAACTAGTGATTGTTTGTTTGGGCTAACAGTGTCATGCTCTTTGACTTGGGCACTCTGGATGTTTTCATTGCTGTTCAGGCGTTCTTTTGAGTCGATTTGGAGAGAGCTAAATGGTGCCTTTCACTCCAGGCCCCTCCCGACCGAGTGAGCAGTGAACAGCGCCATGCGGCAGAACGGACCTTCCTTGACTTCCAGAGCACGCGGGCACCCTTCGAGCTATGCAAGTGCTTACTGGGTGAGTTGTCTTCTCAGACACCTGCTTTGCCATCAACAGGCTCCACACTATTCAGTTAGTCAAAAAGCTTGCATCTTGTTTTTGGCGAGAAAACTTCCGAAGCATTGAACATGCCTCTTCATTGCCATCAAACCTCTATGCTGTTCAAAGTGTTTGAAACTCACATTTCGTCGCTGTTTTAGGATGTCTTGTGGGATTCCACCACAAGAGGTTTATTAGGAAAATGCACTTGACTGCCTGCTATGCAAGAATACAAAACATGGCATTAACCTTCCGAGGTTCAGTTATGAGTACCCTGTCCCAAGGATGCAGCTGCGTGAAAATGCCTGACTTTGGGATAACAATGGAGTTAAGACTGCGGTCAATGTCACAGGCTGAAGCCCACCTTCTAGTTAGGGTGCTTGTTTTATCACAATGAATTGTCATCAGATAAGCAATGAAACCACACCCATTGCAGTGATGTCAAAGTACATAGACAGCCCAGGCCTTCTCTTCTAGCTACGAGTAGAACTTTTAATAAAATGTTTGTATTTGCAATGTTCACAAAGGGGTGTTTTTTTGTGTTTGATAATCCTTTCCCAAATCGAGGAAAGAATTTTTACGCATGCAAAACGCTGTCACCTGTAGAAAACCTAGCGTCGTAAACTAGCACATATCATTTAGATATCAGTGATGAAGCAACTGTCCATTTAGATTAGGTTGTGTTTGGTTTTTGAATGTCCGTTGTTATTCCATGTTGGTTCAGAAATCTCCAGCCAGATGTTTTGTATAGAACCATACTTTTCAGTCTAGACTTTCTATCCTGAGGACACAACGGGGCACACATCTTGTATGCTTGTGTTGGAGCATGCCAGTTTGTCCAGACCAGTGATAATGATGAAACCTGAGAAGCTCTGGTCGCTCTTAAGTTTTGACTTCTTTTGTTTTGTGCTCCTTTCTTTATCTCTCCCTCTTTTCTGTTGATTTTTTTTATCCCGCCTCATGGCTAGCTAGCTTTTGTTATTTTCGGTACAAAGCGTAACGCAGTTAGCACATACAAGCGACCTCAGGTTTTTGTATTTTTCTGTCAAGATTGAAAGGCTGTTATCAACTATGCTTGCGTGGTGGAAAGTGATAATTCAGGGCATCATCTTAAGTAGTATAATTTGGTGCCCGTCAATAACCCAGCTTAGTGAATTGCAAAATAGCTCTAATGCCTTGCTCAAACTAACTGCATTTCCCAGTAAACGTCCTCCTTTGACAACACTGGGAAAGACCCACACACTTTTCCCAGTCTGCCCTTTGTTTTTCAGAAATGATGATAATTTTTCTTGGTTGGCATTTTATTTCTGCAGCTTGTACCTCTTTCACGCATACGGTGGTGCTCACATGACTGGCTCCTGCATTATATAAGTCGGATTTTGTATTTTTGGATGTATCTTGGATAAATCTTGAATAACTTTGATAAAATCCAAACATGACGCGCCAAATTTTAAATTCAAAAGGGTTTTATATTCAAGGTTACGAAGAGAAAAAAAAAAAAATCTCGTGTACTTTGTATTGGTCTTGCTAGGGCGATGCATCAGCATTTCTAAAGGGGAAGCTACTAGAGCCTCCTTTGGTGAAGGGTGCTTATCTGCAACACCTGTCCAGGGCAGATTATCAATATCATTGTATTCTGAGTTGGATCTAATCTACGCTTGTGTATTGTGCAAGTCAGAGCACCCACATAGAGGAGGTTGTGTTTTATAATACCGTATTTACTCGAGTAATAGCCGCACTGTTTAAGAAAAAAAGCCTGAGGGTTCGCTTTTTCACTAAGCACGCAGATTGCCAATCACTGCGATCGACAGCATGATTCCAGCTGTTTACAGGACAGAGATAACATCTTCGTTCGAAGATACCATTTGTGAAGATTGCATTTGTATGGAGAATCGTGTTCTCCATCTGGTTATTCGCTATGTTATTTATGCGCAGCGCAATGATTGGCTGTATATGTGTTTTGTGTGAAAGTAGACACAAGGGTCTTGTTCATAAATAGTGTGGCTATTACTTGGGTAAATATTTTATAGTTGAAGCTATGCATAGGGATTACATTCTGCCACACTCTTACGGAGGCTCATAGCTCTTTCATTGCAAATATTGGAAGAGTGTGTATCAGAGGCAAAAACCTTGTAAACTATACTTGAATTTATTACAACTATCTCTAATATTCTTCTGGTGGTGCCCTAAATGTGTTTCGTGCCATATTCTTGTATAATTTACTCATAATTAGAATGGCTTTCTGTTCCTTTTAATGCGTCTGTGTGCACATAATATTTCTTTTAAGGTGAAAGCCTTACTTGTCTCATTTAACGACAAATCAGAGTAAAAGGCCATAACAATGTGATTGAGTGGCACGCGCCGCTCAATCGTATGCTCAAAAACGGCCCTCAACCTTGCGGTCGTCCAAGAAGTTGTCCTAGACCTCTAGGACGACCTTACTTCTCACTGTACATGAAAAACAAGTGGCGCCCATCAGCGTTGTGACTGAAATGTGCCATCAGGTATCATCAGGCAAACATGGCCGCCCATGCAAATACGCCACGGCCTCCTTAAGTGTCCTCCTCTAGGCGTCGTTCTAGACGTCATCCTCATTCTCAATGTCGTTCTTAAAGTCGTCCTAGAGGTTGTCCTATACGTCGTCCTCTAGACATCGTTCTCGACATAATCCTTAAGGTCATCCTAGAGGTCGTCCTAGAAGTCGTCCTAGACGTCGTCCGAGAGGTCGTCCTAGACGCCGTACTTGGCGTCGATCTCTAGGAAGTCATCCTATATGTCGCCCTAAACTTTATACATGTAGCAACATTGCTCGAAAACATTTCTCCCGTGGGACTATAACGCTTTTGAGCACTTTACATTTCACCAAAAATAAGCTTCAATAATATACAATCATACACATGTACACACATGTTGTACACACAAAATAAATATAATAAATATGCATATCAGAACCAAGGAGGTGGCTAATGAGATGTCAGGGTATTTATTTTACCAGCCATAGAAGTTGTGCTATGTAAGGAAAAATTGCTAAAACTGATCCCTTGTAGGGTTCATGTTTTACAATTGTTGCTTGACAGCGATTTGTCTCTCTGTAAGTCTTGTGTGTATCGTAATATTTGAGGGATCTTTTTATTGGAACTCAGTTAATTGAGGTAGGTTTGATCACTACTCTACAGTCTTCCTGTGACATTTGTCATTCTCCTTCTTGGGATCCTGACCCTGGTCGTTTTGCAGGGTCCAGCCAGGTCGGCTACGTCCAGTTCCAGGCGGCCTCGCTGCTCAAACAGGGCCTCATCCGAGAGTGGAAGCTGATGGCGCCGGGAGAGTGGAGCGCCTTGCGCAACCACCTGCTCCAGATGATGGCCTGCCAGCCCGGGTGCGTCCAACCTTGCAATCCAAAAGAATGTGTCGCAAAACCATGGGAATGGTGAAACGCAAGCTTTAAGGTTTTGCTTACAAGCTGCCCTCTAGTTTTGGCTTTTAAAGGGAACGAAAGACTGAAAGATACCAAGAGAAGAACAAGCGCAACATTTCTCCTTTTGGAGTCCCTGAGACTCGGGTGTTATACTCACTGTAGCACCCGTAAAGCGTGTTGTGGTACCCGACAGGGTTTAGTGCTTTCCGGGTACAGTGTAGACTGCATATAACTTATGTTGCGGGAGTCGCGAAAATCCGCATTATAAGCGGTACCGCGCTATAACCAAAACATCAATTTTTCAGGCCAAAATACATGCCATGAGACAACTTACCTTTGTAAAACAATTTATTTTATTTAGATGAAAAATAAAGCTTAGTTTGAGAGAAGTCTTTATTTCACCAAACTAGTATTTCTCTCTCCAGTGTGTCACACATTTTGAAAGAAATGAGTGACTTTTTTTTGGCGCAGCCTTTTAACGGCGTCGCGGGTTGCGGACGGACGTTGTGAGCGTTCAGGATTGCTAACCCTAATCGCTTTTCTCCGGTGATGAAAACGCGTGAAAATTCGCATCCTTTATACGGTACGCGCCAGCAATACCTTCAACTTGAGCACAGGCATGAAATGCTCCAAATAAGAAATCCGGGCTATGTTCGAAAACACAAATGCTTAGAAAGCACCACTGTAGTCGAAGTAAACAAACACGACGACAGGGGCGTTTCTGTTGTCTTGAGAGTGCCGCCACGACATCGCCGCACGAGTAGGTGGATCTTCCCTTCTAATATGTGCTGGGTTATCATAGCGACACACAACGAAAATTCACAGTCAAGGATAGCGCTTTTACGCGGAACGATGAGCTTCCACCACGCCGTCTACATCGACGATCACCACCGACGGCATGTTTGCGGATAGAAGCAGCCGGCCCGCGACTGGCATGCAACGCACGCGAACACTTCTCCTTGACCTGCGATTGGTCTGTCGTTGGGGGTGTTTCCAACCAGCATAGAGGAGGCGCTGTTCCAACGCAGCGGGGGAAAGTTGGGCTGGTTGGCCCTGGGTTGGGCTCGCTCCAACGTCTTGCGCCGTCAACGACATGTGCGTGCGTCCCTCCGTCGCTATGGCCGACTGAAGCCTCTCTCTTCGCTTCTCCCCGCTTCTTCGAGCAATCTCCTTGCCCCGTGAGTGCCGCTTGCGGCTAGCGCCGTTATCTAGTGTCGCACAGGGAAGCGCGCTCGCTGCGTCGGTCGGTCGGCGCGGTCGGCGGGCTGTTCCAGAAACCGCAATATAACCGGCATTTCCCTTCACGCGCCTGCATTTTAAGCGGTATGTAATTACATGGAGTTCTATGGGAGGCGAACTGGTGGTTTAAAAAATCCGCGTTATACCCGGTCCTGCACTATAAGCGGTTACGTTGTAAGTGGTCACTGCTGTATCTAAGCTCTACCTGGGGTCTGTGCAGGCTGGAGAACTATGTCCGGGAAGAGCTGGCCCTTGTGCTGGCCCTCGGCTCGAAGAGGGCCAGCGTAGACGGTGACCCACAGGCTCTGGACGGGCTGCTCGAGCAGGCGGCACAGATGGTGGCTGCTGGGAACCCTCATCTTGTAAGTGGCTTCAGCCAGAGACATGTTGACAGCGAGACACCCTTCTTTCTGTCTGCCTTGTAGCCACTTCTCTGCCTTTTCGTTGTATAGAAGGTGTGGTTAGTGCAGTGGCTACTGAACCTCAAGACCTTGCGTCTTATCTTGACTTGTTACGATTGCACATAACCCTGGAGGGGCTTTGCGGGATCCATCTTTTAACCGTCTGCTGTCTCGTTACAGAGGGCTGTGGGCTGCTCCCTGCTCAGCGCCCTACTGGTGGAGTTTTCGAGCTCAACTCGAGCCACGGACGTCGGCCTTACCTGGGAGGTGCATTTACGAGCCAAAAAAGCCTTTGAGGTGGGTGCTCGATTGCATAATTACCTGTCCCAGTTTTCTATTGTGCAATACGTTGGGATGCGTTGTGCGCTGGGGATGTTCCACTTTTTTCCCTTCTGGAAACCAGACAAGTGGGTTGTTATAACCTTCACTTGACAGTTTTGGAACGCTTGCAGAATATCCTAATTTGCCATTGTTAAGAGATTGGCTGTGTAAAGCTGTCTGGCTTGTCAATCTGATCTTTGCTGCCCAAGGGGGCTACATTCTGTCACAAGTGGTTAACTTACATCATGTCTGGAGATACAAAAGTTGACAGTGGCAGCTTTCTCAGATTTCACACCTCAAGGCAACGATAACCTCGTTCCGACGTGCGCCGTCATATTGTAATGCCAGAAGAGCTAACACTCCCCAGTCGGAAGGCAGATGTTGTCAGAAATAGGAGGATCTACCTTTCGGAAACGCCGCAAATTGAGTGCAAGTCGTGGTGCACGGAAAGGTTGTCTTTGCATGAGGTCAAGAGGCCGCTGGCACTTGCAATCTGTTAATCATCCCGAAAGAGGTACAGTGTTTAAGGTCGACGCAGAGGTCGTAGAGGCGACACACTGGAGGCTGATATCAAGGAACAGTTGGGATGATTTCTTTGATCCGCAGACTACCCACCTCCGGAAGGTGTTCCAGTTCTGCCAGCAGGGCCTGCGGGAGGCCGCCGGGCGCCTGGGTCCCAATGCCCTGAGCCCCGAGGACCGGGCCCTTCTACGGAGGCTGCTGCTACTCTCGGAGCAGCTGCTCTCGTGGAACTTTCAGTTTGCCATGCCCCGTATCCTTTTTGATTTGTCTCTGCTTGAGGGGTCTCGGTCCACAGCTTCAGAGTGTTCCCGAATAATGGGATAGACGAGTAAGTGATTGTGAGGCACAAATAGCGAAAAGAAGGAGGACGATTTTCTAAGCGTTCATTACTAATGTTGGTCTAATTGTAGTCATCATCGTCATCATAACACCCTTCCCTTTCTTCTCCTCTTTGCATGAATCATCGGCTGCTAGTCAGTACTTGTCCCGTCTCCTTCTGTTCGTCCTCATCCTTTGTGCTATTTGTGTTTTGAGATATCCAGAGAATTCTCCGGGAATGGCGGTAAGGTACTGATGTTGGTTTCCACTTCATGTCCATGCAGTGGAGACTTGCCCGGCGATCATTCGAGGCATGGGAGCCACTGCACATGACGAAAGGATTCTAACGGACCGATAGACATTGTCAATGGTCGGGTGTATTTCTGAATTTTAACTTATACAGTTTAGTTTACCTGTCCAGCTCCAGACAACTTTCTAACGGAGCATAATCATCTTATAAGTAGGGCTCGGCTGTTATGATGTGAACTTGAGCATGCTTCAGGTGATTCCCGGTGTCGTTCTTCAAGCTTTCCAGATTGTTATGGCCTCGCTAAATAAGCTACATTTGAAGCATCGACCCTTGATTTCTTGGTGGGCGCCGCCATTTTGGTGCTAGAAAAGTGTGGGCACAGTTGGCAATCGTTACGATTTGAAAATGCGATTTTCCGAGCTTCGGGTATGGTACCTAGGGCAATAGCGCTTTGCGCTGTTGCGGACTGCTTTAACCTTTCCGAAGAACAGAAAATCATTTCCTGCGATTTCAGGTGAAGCTCGAGATATGACTGGCAACAATAATTTTAGGTACCGAGACGGCTAAAGTGTTGATACTCTAAAGCATAGCCCATTTCGTGGCTCTGCCTGTACCCTACCTCTGTCGACTAGTTTGTACACTGTCCTAGTTCTCTTGGTGGAAGATGGCAATGTTACAAATTTTCCAACTCCCGCGGTCCTCGCACGGTGGTTCCCTTGACTCCCCTGGTGCCGTAGTGCCCCGCAAGCTGGTGGGTCTGTTCGAGTCGCAGCAGAGCCCGACCCTGCGTCCGGGCCCCGAGTGGAAGGGGGCCTTTGACGAGGCGCCCCAGCTGCTGCTGCAGCTGTATGGTGCCCTGGGCCAGGACCCCGAGCTGGCACACGTGGCCCTGCAATGCCTGCTGCAGCTGGCCACCCTGAACGGGGCCCTGGTCGGGGAGCGGGACCAGCGGGGCACCCACCTGGGCCGCTTCCTTGGGGGCGGCCTCCTGGACCTGATGGGGGCCCGGCCCCCGAGGGAAGGGGTGGCCCAGCTGGTGGGGCGGCTGGCCCTTTTCCACCCGCCCAGCCTGCTGGGGCCCGACCTCCTGGGGCCCTACCTGGAGCGGCTGTGTGCCCTGGCAGAGGCCCTGCTACAGCCCCAGGTGGGGACCGACTTTGGTTGAGCGACAGTTTGCGCGAGTCGCCTCCCGATTTGTAGAATTCAGCCGTGTGCATCCCTTTGTTTGCGGTGAAATAGCACCAGTTGAACAATCTATTCAGATGAACAAACTTTTGTACAGTATGCTAGCAAAACCTCATAGTGTCCAATCCATTCAGTTGAGTGAATGTTTCGAGAAAACTTATTCTTAAGGTTCCTCGATGTTCAGCTGTGTGCATTGTGCATCCATTCGTTTACAGTGAAATACCATGTGGACAAACCCCCGTTCAGGAAACTAATCAGATGAACAAACTTTTGTATAATCCAGCAACAAAATTTCATAGTTTTCAATGCATTCAGTTGAGTGAACTTTCACCAGACTTTTTTTGAGGTCCTTCGAAGCATGGCCAAATGGTATTTTACCGTTTCTGGCTGGTACAAGTTTACTCCGGGCAGCAGTTGGTGCTGGTAAATGTGAAGCAGTGATGGGAAAAGGGGAGAAAAATGAGAAGCCATCGGAACAAGCCGTGAAAAATTACACTAGTTGATCTGTGAAAGTGGACTCATCGCCTTGTGTCTTTACTTCTTCGGCTCGTCCATTCGTGCTTTGCGGTGCTTTTTGTTTTGTTTTTTGTCATAAAATATGCGAGCATGCTCACAGACCTCACTTCATCTGTTAGTGTGCTCCCTTGTTTTTTCTTAGTCCTAGCTCAATTTGCTGGCCGTCGCGGCTACATGCATTTGGCATTGTTCGTTTTTGTCTTGTGTTTTCACCATTTGCAATGGACAGTGAGCTGCATTACCCGCACATATAGTCCTCGCCCATTGCCCCTCAATTCCATGAACGGCAATGGATGCTTCAACCACAAATCCACGGGAAATCTGCCACATTGAGGACTGGTGCACCATTGATGCTAGTATTGACAGCTCTAGGCCGTTTTCCATCACAAAAATCAGTTCTGGACTTCTGTCGAGGAAGGGTCCAAAGAAAACGGGAGTGTTTGGAGGTGCAACGACGACGGACATGTGTACTTGCAGCCCGGGTTGTCGAGGGAGGAGGCAGATCACCATCAAGAGTCTTTGGACCAGCTCCTGGACGCCTGGGTGCCCCTGCTCCAGGACGCGGCCTTGCTGCCCGAGGAGCCGCTAAGGGGCGCCGCCCTGCGCCTCTTCCAGCTGTACCTGCGCAGCCGCCTCGCCCCGCCCGACGGCACCAGGACTCCGGTGAGGGGGACTAGGGCCCGAACACTGGTTCCGCCAAAGCTCGCGCTCGACGTCACAATGTGGTAGCTCATTTGGATTCGTCTCTCTGGCGGCATGGGTGGTTGTAGATTCGGTAATGATGATCCCTCAGCGTGGAAAGTTTAGGGATGGGGATAACATTAATTTTTTTATAATAAATTTCGGTAACCTTATTGCTTCCCAGTTGTGTGGAACGGTTCCCCCTTTTTTTTTTAGAACAATGGCTCGACAACTGTGCATTTTTTTGCATACGTTTAAGTGTACACAATGTGGGCATTGTGTAGAATTCACATTGTTTCTTGTGGATTGAGCACAGTGGAAACATCGAAGACCCTTGAGTTTGTAAAATATGACCTAAAATATTGCTACATGTAGCAAAAAAAAAAAAAAGAATTGTATGTGCCCTGAAATTTTGTGAGTGCTGACTCCCGAGCTTCGCAAAGGAAAGTGAGTGTGTTATAGATATTGGAACTTGCTGATCTGATTATTAGATAAGTAAAAAATGATCTGATTATTCGACAAGATCAGACTGGTGAGTACACAATACTCACCAGTCTGCTGTGTTCAGCATTCAGCTCACCACGGCTGTGTTCAGCATTGAGGAATAAGAGAGTGAGGGCACGACCAATTTGTGGTCTAGTCGGGGCCAGCGAAGCTTCGGCCAGACCAAGAGGGTGCGGCGCGTGGCAGTGACGGACGGTGTTTCCGGCCCAGATTTCCGACGACGAAGACGAGGTGGCAGAGGAGGAGGAGGATGACCGGCAACGCTACCGGGACCAGCTGGCGGTCGTGGGCATGCTTGGACGCCACGTGCTGCCTCACGCCGTGCCCCTGCTCTCGCAGTGAGTTTACCTCGGGCGTCCCTTTCGCAGGGCGACATACCTCGGTCGTGACTACGGCATTCGGAACATGGCTCTGATGGGCGCGTTTGTCGTCCTGTCCCGCCCCTGCTTCGAAAGTGGTCTCGATGCCGCAACTAATTGCATCTCGGGAGCAGATCGTAGAAACGCCCGGGGAAAAAGGCGAGCGCACGCGAGAGTCGTCCGCTTTGGTTTCCGTTGCCCGTCCTGCTCTGGCACGACCTTCAGCAGAATGGGCATCTTCAGCACTGACCTTCGCCACCGCACCACCGCCATGATTGCGACGGGCAACCGTGCCACGATTTTACGACGGCTGGGCGGAAATTGAGGGACCACTTTTGACAATGCGATGAACACGCCGGTCGGAAGTGCTCTCCGGGCACCATAGTTGCGACGGTGGGTGTTAGTCGTGCTCCGCTTTTAGCCAGAGCCCATTAGGGTTGGGTCTGTCACCCGCCGGTCCCTGCGTCCCGTGACAGAACACGCTGGGTCCAGAGTTTTTCTTGTCTGCAATTTGTTGTTGGGTGATACAAGATTTAACTTTGAAAACAGGCTTTGTTGATTGTCACTAGGTTGCAACGGAGGTGTTTGTTTGCACTGCTGTCCCAGAGTTGATCGCGAGCCTCAACTGGAGACTGAGACAATGCATTTTTGATGTTAAAAAAGAGACAAATTCAGTATGCACTCATTATTAGAGACCTCAATAGTGATGAAGATTTCTGTCTGTTGTAAGAGGAGTATGCAGAATGGGGGGGGGGGGGGCATATATTATTACTACAAACTTTGGGATGAATTACAACTGGAGTCTGTTTTAACCAGTGAGATTGATGAAATGAGAATGAATATTAGAAAATAACTGGTTTATTCGAACTTCTGAAGTTTGAAAGGTAGTGATTTTTTTATTGAGCTGTACTGATGATCGTCATCACTGTATGCTTTGGGACATACAAGGCTCGCTAGGCACCGAGCACAATGACAGTTTTTAACAAGATGAATGCCACTACTACTGAATCAATGCAGCGTAACGTCTGAAATAATGACTGCTGTTGAAGAGTCCACTGTAATTGCATGGTGAACTACTTAAAAACTCCCTTATATCCAAATGTATGTTATAACAGAATCTGTAATAAGCGAAGTTTGTTCAATGGCATAGATAGAAAGACCAACTAGACTTAACAAATTAGTATGTTATACCTGAATGTCTGCTGTTACCTGATCTGTTGTAATGAGGTTTAACTGTACGTATCTTTTGTTTTCATTTATGTTTTAGAATGTTTGGTTTTGCATCTCCCAAATCGTTGGCTCTGTCACGTGAGCTGGGACAGATTGAATCCTTAGGAAGGTCTAACCAGACGCATTGCGTTTATGTAGCGCGAGAAAGATGGTTTGCTTTTATCCGGGAACCTTTGGCTGACACTGCGAGGATACCGAGCCGTCCAGTTTTGCTCTAGTGTCGACGAATCGACGAAAATGGAAATGTAGCATAAGGAGTATTCACCGGTCGCCGGGGCTGCAAGCATTGTTGTCAATCGAGTGCTAACGGTGTGCTTTCGCCTTACTTTTTTCCTCCGGTCGAGGCTCTTGCTTTGAATGGACGATAAGTTGCTTTATTCGCAGCTTGTGCCGCTTGCAACATACGAGTAACCTTGGAGCAGCAGCCTTTGTGTACCGATTGACGGAGGAAGCAGACAGGGGTATTCCCCACTTGTTTTGTAGCACTCTACGTCGAAAAAGGTTCCGGTGCGTCGATTAGTGCCTCTGCGGGCTCGTCACTGTAAAGGCGTGTTCACACCGGCGTTGTAAAGCACTCGCGCGATGCGACTAGATCGCATTGAAAAAAGATCAGATGGGTCACACTGGCAATTCGCGATGGGCGAGTCGCTTCTTGAAAACTCTCGCTTTGAATGGCGCTGATTGGCTCAGCTACTCCGTGACTAGATCGCATCACAAAAAGTCGGGGCGGCTTGCGTCTTGTCAAAATGTGTCGCTTTTTTTTTCGCGATGGTTGCTTTTGCGATGAAAGTTCTCGCGCGACTTCTGCACATCGCCGGTGTGAACACCTTAAGGAAAAGGCCCGGTCGTAACTGAGCTTAGGACCGAACACCGCAACGTCTCGTTCACTGCTCCTCTGGCAGCCGTGCATTACCTGTTTTGACTCTTCAAGGTCCTTCCTTTGTTGTGAGGCTGAGGTTTCAACGGTCGGCTCGTCTGCGCCCAGGTTGTTGGAGCAGCGTACAAAGCATCTCCAAGAGGTGCTACGGAACGACCCACGGTCGGGTGGTGATGTTGCAGCTCACAAAGAGCTGCTCGAGGACCTGCACTGGCTGGTGCTGATGACCGGTGAGCTTCCCCACCCGCACTCGTCAACGAGATGTATTGCAGTATCACCAAGATCGCATTCAGTTATTCTTTGGACTTTTTTTTAGGGGCGAAGCTGCTTAGGGTCTAGCCTTGTCCGTCTGGCGTCCGTGCTCACATTGATCTTGCTAGTGCTCGTGCTTGTGAGCTCACGTGCTCGTGTAGGGCAAAAAAAAAAAAAAGTTTGCGCAGTCGACAGGATTCGAACTTGTGCGGGGAGACCCCAATGGATTTCTAGTCCATCACCTTAACCACTCGGCCACGACTGCGGGACGAGTAGGGGGCTCTGAGATGTGGTAGTAACTCAAGAGCTGGGGATGTCATGGATGAAACGTTGCATGTAGCCGCTCAACGTCTATACAGGAGAGGGCGCTGCGGTCAAATGCGTATATAATCGCGTTAAACTTTGCATGCATTAGCTCAACATTTATAGACGAGAGGGCGCTGCGGTCAAATGCTCAAATGCGTATATAACTACGTTCTATACCACACATTCTCTTTCTGACATGGATGAAAACGAACCAAAGGCTCGGCATGCTGCTGCTCAGCGTCTACACAGACAAGCACCACCAGAGCTTCGCCCCAATCAACATCATTCACCACGTGGAGATGCGGTCAATTTTTTACTGTCTATTACACTTTCGTTACCTTCGACCTCTACAATGTTTGCAATTTAACCCGAGAAATGACAAAAAAAGTAAATGGATAACCTGGTTTTTGCGCTTGCCGTACAAGGAACTAAATTAATGCCAAGTTTCAGGGTAGTAGTATGTTGGAGCTACAGGGTACCTTCGAAGTGGAGAGGTACCACGGCACACCTCTGTACTTTGCAACTTGGCTGCAGATTGGTTCCCCCCATGCTTTATGCTCGACTCTTTCTTCGTGCGGCTTTGAAACAGAAAGCTTTGTCACTTAAAAATGGGGGTTAGAGAATGAGTGCAAAAGTAATAAACTTGTACGAACCTTATTTGAATGCGACACTGTGCGCAGGACACCTGTTGACGACAGTAAGCGAGGGCGAGACGCCGCTGATCCCGCGGGACGTGACCCAGTACAGCATGAACTGTGGGGCCGAGAGCCCAGCCACGCTGTCCCTGCTGTCCCAATTGGGACAAGGGGATGCCCCCGTCTGCCAGGGGAGTCCAGACCCCGTGGTCAGGTGCGTGAGTGGTAGCTCTTTCCAGAAAGAACACTTTTTTTTCTTAACTGAAAACTTTAATATCGTAAATCAGAGGTAGTACTTCATATTTTTGGTGTCGAGCAGCTCCAAACTATACCTCGGAAGGTGGCCGAGGAGCCTCATATTTTTATGTTTTGCCGCGAGACATTTGGCAGCTGTAAAATTAATTGTCAGTGACGCTGTGCACGTTAGGAACAAAATTGGGTGTGCTTAGATCCCGACGATGCGCTAATAAATGCCTAAACTGGGAAAGACGTAAAGTGACACTTGGACGTAGGAATGACTGAGGAGTTTGGACGCCCCAGGAATGTCCCGGAGGTGCAGTGGCAACCTTCTCGGTTTCTAGGAACTCCGTTTGCAAATCCATGTCATGCACAGGCTGATTTTCTCTATCTCGGTGACTCGATATTCCGCCGGCACGGCTCTGCAATAGCTCGACAATAGAAAACTTCCCAGAAACGAAGGAGCAGACGCCAGCGGCTCTAGGCGGCTTACACGTCTGCGAGTGAGCCCACAACGTCCGTTGGGCCGAGGGAATCGCACGACCGACCTGCCGCTCCCTTCCAGGTTGATGGTGGCGGTGCTGCAGTTGTGTGCAGTGGAGCGAGCGGCCCTTCAGGCGGGCTTGGCACCCCTCCTGAGCCCCGAGGTGGCCCTCACGCTGGTGTGGTTCCTTCGACGGTGGGGGCTCACCTACCTGCTGCCCAACGAGAGCTACTACTCGCAGGTCAGTATTCGCCCCAATGCCTGGAACGGCCCGTTCACACTCTGGCGTTTGATCTTGTGAACACCTGCATGGAGTTGCGACTGCGGGTCGCCGGGGCTCCTGTGCTTTGTACAGAGCCTGGCACGTGGCAACCAATTCGAGGAGTAGCTGTGCATGCAACATACAAGGCACAAACATCCCTGCGACTCTTGGTCGTATCTCGTTGTAACATAGGCACAGCCAAATACAACTGTGGAAGTGAGCCTTCATGCTGCGTTGCAGCGAAATGTCAGTTTTTTTCCTCTTCTTTTCACCCAGTGTAATTTTTTTGTTTGGCCATTTCGATATGTAGTCAAACCCACTTACAACGATCCCACATATAACTGCCTATCGGTTATAACGACCAACTTTCAGAAAACATACAATTTCAAGGCCCTACTCATCAAAACTGGTCCAGATAAAACAACCGTTTTTCAAAGCATCATACTGTTAATAATAATTGGATTGTGGGAATATTTATACAGCGTGTAGTTGGACAGCCATTAAAGTTTCGACGAGTCACACGCTGTAGATGAGCAATTTAGCCAGTGCAGTACAACCACTAGCCTGGGGTCTTAACGTGCACCACGCAGTAGTGATACATGACCGCACGCCGGTACGATGCTCATCCAGATCGAAACGGGCAGGGGTGGGGATTGAACCCATGATCATTGGGTTTTGCAGCGCGAGCTTTCGCTCCACGTGCTCCGAGCTAGTGTGCGCTAGACCACTCGGCCACCAATCCCCCCCCGTATCATGCACATTCTCTCGCGTCTACGGACTTGTGTCTGTCGTTTTAAGATGAGGAGAAAAAAAAAAATCCACTAGGAGGCTTTATTTAAGGGGAGACACTGCTCTTTGAGGGAAAAATATGCTAAGAAAACACATTTTTGAAATTGTGTTTTTCGAAGATTGGCGGGCACTTATCATCTTATCCTGAAGGTTTTTCTTTAAATAAATCTCTCTCATCTTGAAATATTGTCTTGGAAACAAAGTAAAATGAGTCTGTGGATGCTTTTTTATATTATTTCTGAGTGAACTATTTACACCCTTTACTATTTTATGGAAGCCATATCTCCACTTGCACATGTCTAATCTTCATATTTTTTTCTTTGTCTGCCAGGTGTATCTGTGACATGTGTAGTAAGGGGTACAGATATATTACATAGGGTTATCACTTTTTTTAGGTACCTTCTAAGCATCCTGCAATAAATCATTTTGAAACTGGTAAGTTCAAAAGTGTCCTAAAAATTAAACTTGAGGAAGAAACCGAGAAGGGTTTATTCCTGAAGTTTAATTTTTAGGACACTTTTTAACTTTCCAGTATCAAAATGATTTATTGGTTTCTCGGTTTCTTCCTCAAGTTTAATTATCCTTACCAACCCGCTCGTTCTGTCCTTATGTCCTAAAATGTTTATAAAGCATTCTAGAGCTTTCATTTATGCCTTATTGGATTCCACATGCCTCTTAATTCACTGATATATGTTTATTTTTTTATTTGAGTATTTCAATTTGTTTTAATCCTTCCCATAATTTTTGAAAATGGAATTTTCAATATTAACAAAACTAATTAGGTTACATCAAAACCAAGTACATATTTGTAGTCAGATTGTAAGCCATGTAAATTTCGTTTGAATTGAATCGCAAGTTATATAAAAAAAGCTCTATAAAAAAGCAAATCGCTCGCAATTTTCTACTGTCAATAATAGTAACTCATCTTTTGTATCTGCTACTTCCGGGGTTCTTCAGGGATCTGTTCTAGGGCCATTGCTATTTTTAATTTATATTAACTATCTCCCGGTTAACATCTCCTCGTCTATTTGTCTGTTTGCTGACGACTGTGTCCTTTATCGTGAAATAATAGATAATCATGACACCAGTGTTCTACAGTCCGACATTAACACTATCATTGAGTGGTGTGATTTATGGTCAATGAGCCTCAACGCTAACAAATGTAAGTCTATGCGTGTATCTCGGCAATCTTCTGACAATCCTAACTATTTTCTTGATCAGGTTTATATGGAGCCGGTGTCGTCTTATAAATACCTCGGCGTGCACATAACATCTCACCTTTCACGGAAGAATCATATTCAGTATGTTTCCTCTAACGCTAACCGCATGTTAGGTTATGTTAAACGAAATTTTTCATTAGCTCCAGTTGCACTAAAGTTGACCCTTTATAAAACATTAATTCGTCCAAGGTTGGAATATGCAGCCTCTCTCTGGGATCCTGGACAAGTCACCCTCATCACTGCATTGGAAGCGATTCAAAACAGATGAGCTCGTTTCATCCTTTCTAACTACCACAACACTGCTAGCGTGACTGCCATGAAAGCTACTCTACCATTGCCGCCTTTAGCCTTGCGTCGTACCATTTCTCGCCTTTCTTTATTCCATAAGATTTATTTTCACAATTCTATCCTGCGCGACAAATTAATATCCCGTCCTTTTTACGTTTCTTCTCGCAACGATCACAATCACAAGGTTGGTATTCCAATTTCTAACACAACAACATTTCATTCATCGTTCGTCCCTCGTACATCACGAGAATGGAACCACCTTCCCGGGACAATTGCCACCATCATGGACTTTGACCTTTTCAAAACTGCAATTACTAATCTTTTATTTGTTGAGTGTGTTTAACTTATTTCTAGGCTTGTTTTCCTTTTCTGTATTTTTCTTTGCTCTCCCCCTCTGTAATGCCTCTGGCCTTGAGGGAAAATTAAATAAATAAATAAATAAATAAGTGTTGCCCCTTAAGGGGGGACACTGGCTAGAGGTTGAACTTTTGAACTACTCAAGTGATCGGAATGAAATTAGCAGGGGAGATTTAGCTTCAGATGTAGGTGTACTGTGCAAACTTTCAGCTCTCTAGGGCAACTTTAAGTACCTGCATAACAAGATGTGCCACTCATCGTTAAGAAATCTATGATATGCAAATGAAGCTATTAAGCACCATTTTAACTGCTTGAGTATAAAGTGGGGGATGTGGGACTTCGGGCTATTTAGTTTTTATAACTTAAATGTAAATATTTCAGGAAGAGTGATAACCTCAAAATATGAGATAGTACACATCTCTCCTAAGTCAATTTTTGAAATTATCAATGAGGACCTTAATGTAAAACAAAATAACGTAGATAGCCTGATTCCCCAGTAAACTTCAGTTCAGAAACATCTTGATTGTGGTATCGGAATAATTTTACCTTCAAACAAAAGATTCCTCCGTATGAAATTTGCAGCAAAAAGTGGAACTGAGAAAAATGCATTCAAACATTGAACTCCTTTACTTTGTTACTGCCTCACAACGTGTTGAAAATATTTTATATCAACGTAACTATTTGGCACATGGTTATGAAATTTAGTGTAAGGGTGTAGAATTAGTTTCTAAAACCGAAAACCTCAAAATTGAAAAATGGATTTTTTTCAAAAAATTTTGAAGCTCAGGCCCATGTCCCCCCTTAAACAAAAGGGCATCACGCTGGCGGAAAAAGATAACAACGGAGCAGCATTGCGCGGCCTCGCAATCCCTGACGTCCGACGAACTCGCAAAGTGTTTGAAAGACGACCCTGCCAGAGGCGACAACCGTGCACTCGTACATGCGCAGGAAACGCTTTAGACCACAGCAAGTATTAATAACTTCTGTGGACAGCAAAGAACCATCGTCGGACTAGTGTACGGCATTTATTTCTGTTTTGGCGTGCGTTTCATAAAATCTGTTCTATGAGGTATGTGGTCAGAGGCGACAACCGTGCACTCATACATGCGCAGGAAACGCTTTAGACCACAGCAAGTATTAATAACTTCTGTGGACAGCAAAGAACCATCGTCGGACTAGTGTACGGCATTTATTTCTGTTTTGGCGTGCGTTTCATAAAATCTGTTCTATGAGGTATGTGGTCAGAGGCGACAACCGTGCACTCGTACATGCGCAGGAAACGCTTTAGACCACAGCAAGTATTAATAACTTCTGTGGACAGCAAAGAACCATCGTCGGACTAGTGTACGGCATTTATTTCTGTTTTGGCGTGCGTTTCATAAAATCTGTTCTATGAGGTATGTGGTCAGAGGCGACAACCGTGCACTCGTACATGCGCAGGAAACGCTTTAGACCACAGCAAGTATTAATAACTTCTGTGGACAGCAAAGAACCATCGTCGGACTAGTGTACGGCATTTATTTCTGTTTTGGCGTGCGTTTCATAAAATCTGTTCTATGAGGTATGTGGTCAGAGGCGACAACCGTGCACTCGTACATGCGTAGGAAACGCTTTAGACCACAGCAAGTATTATTAACTTCTGTGGACAGCAAAGAACCATCGTCGGACTAGTGTACGGCATTTATTTTTGTTTTGGCGTGCGTTTCATAAATTCTGTTCTATGAGGTATGTGGTCAATCTTCTTGCGCGGTAGAATCGGTAGCAATTTACGTTATGATTTTCTGAAAGCTAAATCTGCCTGCACGTTAGAATTGGGGGAGCGTTAGAATTGTGCAAACAGTTTCTATAAAAAGCTGGCAGAGTAAAACTACCAGTACCAGCTTCATCATCCTTATTTATAACGTTTTAGAGGTAAGTTCGGATATAACGAACTACTAATAAAACGACCACTTTTCGCGGAACTATTGCATTCGTTATAAGTGGGGTTGACTATTGGCATTGCACTTATATCTTTGGCTCCTTCTGTCTTCTCGTCGTGGCTGCTTCGTGCACCAACACGACATACAAATCGATTCGGGTCCGTTCTTGCCTGGCGTGCAGATGAGTCCGACGCTGGTGGCGGCCTTTGGCCGGGACTCCGAGGCGGGCCCCTACGTGCTGGACTGGGTGCTGGGCAAGCTGTGCTCTAACCTGGAGCTGTGGTCCAGCGAAGCCACCCTGGCCCTGGGCACCTGCCAAACGCTCGTGTCCCTCCTCAACAATGTCGAGAGGTCGGCACCCAACCTTTCTCTTCTCGAAATGTGCGGCGGCAATTTGGAAGCTTTGTGACTCGGCGGAAACCCTAACCACCTTGAAAGATGGCTGAAAAAACCCTCTCTCTTTTGGGCATCTTTATAGCAGAACGGGTCGGGAGTTTGCACGTGGCATCGGCGATTTTCAGCTTACCGTATTTGCACGGATATAATGCGACCACGAATATAACGCGAAAGCAGATTTTGATGCCCTCAAAAAGAAAAAAAAAATTATTACTATTATAACGCGAGCCAAGGCTGCGTACACTTCCCGCACTCGGGGGCATAGCAGAAGTGCACAGACAATGGAAATAGAAGAAATATCAGTTTGTTTTGACTGCACTCATCTTCACTGCTCAGGTCCTTCCGTTTACAATCCACTTGGTGACTACGCACATAAGCAGCAACACGGCGCCGCTTGTCTGGTAGTTCTTTTTCCTTTCGCGTGAGTTCTTCGGCAACCCACAAGCACAAGCAAAGCAAGGCGTGAAGCACAAGCAACCAACGCACAAACACCAGACCACTCTGGAACAGAAACTAAAAATTACGCAGACAGAAAAAAGGCAGCGGAACACCTGATACAGGATCACACTCATTCTTGTTCTGGTCCCACTGCATACAAACACCTTGTGTCCCACGATTGCGTAAACACTGTCGGCGGTCTTGGCTTGGCTTGTGTTCACTTGACTTGGCCTGGCTTGGCTTGAATTGGCCAGTGCTGCATTTCCGCCGCCTGCGCGCGTTGTACAAACACAAAAGTGTTAAAACTGCTTTTTATGTTTTCTATTCGCCCCTTCACTTGGCTCAATAGCTAATAAATTCCCTCCCATACCCCAACTTCTCTTTCCACCCAATTTTCTGCATTGAGCTGGAGGTATGGCTTTCTCCTCTAGCTTTCTTCAGACTTGTGCGCCTCGTGGCTAAACTCGATTCCAAATATAACGCGAGGTGTCTTTTAGAGCACGTAATTCCGAAGAAAAAAAACTCGTGTTTTATTCGTGCAAATACGGTATGTTTCTGAACCTCCTCTCACGACTTCACGTTTAGACCACCAAACGTTGTTAATATTTGAGCCGCTTGTACAAGTCGGTAAATGAGCATGCCGTGACAGCTTTGTGTTCTAGCCACCAGGTAATGTTGATTTTACAGATACTATCGTCATTTGAGAACATGGCAACATCTCACTCAAACTCGTGCGTCAACGGTGAATTCAAGGCGCACTGACACCTTGAAAGCAATTATTTTTTTTTGCACGAAACATTAAATTATGATTTGAAGACAGCACCCAAACTTTGTTTTTGCTGCCGAGTCAAAGTTTTGCGGGGAAAACTCAACAAATTCTAACCGAAACCAGTGGACCAATGGGGCACCGTAACGTCGTAGTGCACGGGAGTCGTGGGGGTTTGGGCCTCAAAAATAGCGAAGTTGAACATGTTCACTGATGAAGAAAAATACGCTAGCTAAAGCAATTACGCTTTAACAATGTTAATAAAGGTGCATACTATTTGGTATGACTCAAATAACAAAAAATGTTTCATGTTGTTTTTCGGAGAAGAGACAAAATGCATGCACGTTTTCCCATAGGAATGCACAGAAGCACCACAAAAGTAGACTGGTTGCTGACTGCTTCAATTTACCTTTTGGAAGCCACATGGACACTAGCACCAGTTGAACCTCTAGCGTACATTATAATCACTCTATGGTTGCAAACATACCTTAAAGGGGCACTGACACCCCAAAGGTTGTATTTTTTTTATTGTCTAAAAAGATGCAAGTTGTAGTCATAGACACGCAAAAAAAAACGCACCGCGAAAACAAATTTTCTTGCGCGCGTGCGCACCTTTTTATTTTTGGCGTTCTCCCCCGCTGCTGACCTCCTTGCTTCTTTTGATCGGTGACGTCAAAAATCATGAAATTTAGAAGCTTTGCAGGCGACATTTCTATAACATTTAATAATGGCAATCGTAAAACGTGTTTTTTAACGCAATTGCAAACGCACTACGGCCCTTCTTTTTGAAATACCAAAAATCGGAGTCCGGTGTGATGTTGCTTCCTGGATTTCTATCCTCCCTCGGAAAACTCTGCGGCGCTCGAGCAGAGGATGATCGGTGAGTCGTGGAAGAAACCGGTTTTTTCCCGTGCCGGCACCCTTCTATCCCGCTCCTCACTTCCTCCTCGCTCCGGGTCGCGGTGGCAACGGCGCTTTGCTTCGTAGCGTGGAGTGGAGGTCCGAAAGGAAGTCGGCTCGCAGGAGACCGCAAAATTTGACGTCACTGCACTGGCGCGGATCGCGCGGGAACTTCAAATTCGGCATTTGGAAATTCTTTTTTTACTTCACAATTACTGGACTCCCAAGTTTCATATTTTGAGGGTAATGTCCCGGTATCGTTTTTAATCGTTTTGGATAATAAAAAAAATATGATTTTGATGTGGCAGTGCCCAATTAAGAGTTTTTTCTCCGCATTGTTTTTCCTACAGGGGTCACCAGGCGGCGGCATGTCCCAGCCTGCTTGCCCTGGTTCAGCGTCGGGGCCAGCTGGGCAGCCTGGCCCCAGGGGCCCACAGGGCCCTGCTCAAAGCCCTGGTGATAGCGTGCACAGCCAACCGGTCTCCCCAGGCCCCCCGCCTCTGGGAGGCCCTGCTGGGGCCGCTGCAGCTGCACTTCACCGAGCTCTTCGGCGGCCCCGACGAGGCACGCCGCAGCCTCGTGGAGCCGCGGCGAAGCCAGGCGCTGGACCTACTGGAATCCCTGGCCGGCGTGGCAGAGGGGGCCACGCCCCAAAACCTGGCCCTGGTGAAGCCGCTGCTGCTGCCCGTGCTGAGGGGCCTGGCCCCGCTGGTGGGGCTGCTCAGGCCCCAGCCGGCCCTGGCCTCCGGAGCCCTGCAGCTGTTTCGGGCGGCTGCACGTCGTCTGCTCTGCTTCCTGGGCGCGGAGGACGCGGGGGAGCTGTGCCAGTGCTGCTTGGCGCTGGCGAGGCAGTTTGCGCAGGACACCACAGGTTGGCTCCGTTGGCTCTTTTTTTATTTTAGGGTGCGTCTGGGGGCATTGGTGCTGGAAAGTGGGAGAATCTCATTTTAAATAAATAATTGCTGTGTTTTTATTAAAAATATTTGAATATCTTTTTAGTTTTTGCAAACAGTAGTGTGTTTTTAGTGTGCGACAGTGTAGTCACGAAGATCCTTAATAGCTGTTGCTGCAGTGACTGCAGGAATAGAGCTTTCATTTTGAAACAACGGCCGTTTATTTCATGCAGGGGTTCTTGAACTCTCTTGAGGAGCCCGTACCTGCCTTGAATGGCAGCTGAGGAACCACTCTTGGTGTCATCAGCATTGGTGCAATAAAGCAGCACAGGAGACATCAGATCTTGTTAACAATAATGAACGTACTAGGGTATGTTTGGCTTATAGTTAGGCATTAATGAGTGGCTAAATTCTGCTAAAATAACTGCAAAAACACTTTACTTGGGAGGTAGGGACAGTTGAGAGAACTTGAGAGCTCGAGCAACCCATGAGGGTGCTCTGGGGAGTTCCAGGGTTCCGAGGAACTTGGTTTGAGGCCCAATTGTCTAATGGTCGGTGCACCTCTAGGGCGCTTCAGCGTGGAGGTTGCTGCTGAGGAGAGCCACTGCCAGGACCTAGGGGAGCTGCTGGAGCTGCTGACGGAGCTGCTGTCCAAGGACTTCTTGCACATGGGTCCCCCCTCAAGTCCCCAGGGGGCCCTGCAGCCAGAGCCCGTGTGTGCTTCCACAGTGGTGCTTGAGGGACTCCAGCTACTCCTGCCCCTCCTCAGCGCCCAGTTGCTCCAGGTGAACTAACGTCCAAGCAGTGCGAGTATGGCACACACAGCCCAGGATGGACTCCACGTTTGGTGCTGTGTAAATTTGATGTATAACGGAGTATTGTACGTAGTAGCTCAGTGAGGTGAAATAACTACTTGTTGGGTTGAGGCAGAACTCGGTTTCTTCCTTCCTATGAAACGAGCAGCAAGCAGTATTAAAAACCAATATTAAAGACGAGACAAAAGTTTGATTTTGGACATGTTGGCTATACTATTTAAACAGTAATAGTAAGGCAGAGAGGGGTGGGTTCTGCCCTGTTCGTCGTTTACCAAAGTTACCATATCCAAGACTGCTCGAGGAGAAAGTCTGTTAATTTTGAATAGTTACAAAAAACTTTAAGGCTAGGGTAATTATGTTTGATTCACACTAGCTGGTTTGCGCATTTTCTTTTTGTTTATTACCTCGTAAGAAGAATCCAAGAGAGCTTTCAGACTCAAAGAAAAGCTGAGTTAGGCAACCTTAGCACACTGCCTCGTTACACGTTGATCGCTAGTCACGCCGTCTCGGCATGCCGAGTCGTCACACGACTCCTTAGGTTATTCCAAAACTCTCCACTATGCCCAAACCTCTTCTTATCACTAAACGGGGCTGGCGGGGCCATGCGAACTGCACGCAGTGGCTTTAGGGGCAAGCCAGTCTACCCGCGGAGGCTAACCTTTGCCCCCTCTCCTTGCTGTTGTAGTTCCCTTCCCTGTGCCTGCAGTACTTCAAGCTGGTCGCCCTGGTTGGTGAGCTGCACCCCTCCAAGGTGTGCCAGCTGCCTGAGGGACTGCTCCAGGCCCTGCTCAGTTCCATCCGGCTGGGCCTCACAAGGTGTGCCGGGGTGTCTCGTGCTTTGTGTGGCCTTAATGCAAAGTGCACCCGACTGCAGTGGCAAAAAGAGATACAGTCGAACCTCGATATAACGAACTTCAATGTAACAAAATCCTCGATTTTACGAAGTATTTTATTTTTCATAATTTCTTGCCCATAGACCCCATGTATTTTTAGTCTCTATATAACGAAGTCTATTTTGCTCCTATTTCAATATAACGAAGCACCATTGCCATAGAAGTCAATAAATAAATAGACTCTAAAAAACAACTTCGCAAAAAAATTGTGGTTAAAAAAAAATTATGCGCAAATGCGAGCGCTTGAGAGGTTACTTCACGGGGACAGGCCTTCCAACGTTCCTAGGCTGCCCGAGGATGCGGCGCCGGTAGCGCCGGCGAGGCATGCGGCAAAGCGCATTCCGCGGGGCTGGCCAGAAAATGCCGAGCAAAAAGTTAACACGGCATAACAGCATCACCACTGACATTCACTGATCATCAATAGTCCACTGTACCACGGGTAGCGCGGGAGCCAACTTCAGCGGTGGAGCGACGTGAAGGCGCGACCGCACGGGCAGTGCCATCTAGGAGAGGACCGAGAAGACCGATTATCGTCTTGCGAGCGTGATGTAAAGCAAAGGCGCAGGGGGCAAGTAAACTGTGCGGGCAAGAGTGCTGTGTAGGTTGGAAACATTGGCACCGCCTAAACAGCTTTATTTTTCAACCGGGTGGTTCACTCACGTGCTTGCTGCCATGGGGAAACGTAAAGTTCTTTCTTTGGATGAGAAAGCAAACGTTTTGGACGCCATCTCCAAAGGCGAACGGAAGAAGGATGTCGCGGCTCGCTTTGGTATACCGCAGAGTTCCCTTTCAACAATTTTAAAAGCAGAGGATTATATTCTCGGCTCTCTGAAGAGTGGCACAAGCGGCCAACGAAAGCGACTGAAAGCTGCAACTTACGAGCATGTGAATAAGGCAGTCTTCACTTGGTTCATGGACACTCGTGTGCAAAATATCCCACTGAGCGGGGCTGTCCTGCAGCAAAAGGCCAAGGACTTTGGATGTCTTCTGGATGAAGACAAATTCAAGGCGAGCAGTGGATGGCTGCACAGGTTCAAGGCCCGGCACGCAATTGTCGGAAAAATGACAAGTGGGGAATCGACATCGGCCGATACGCCCGAAGCTGCTGCTGGGGTCGAAAAGGAACTGCCGGGAATCACTATGCGCTACAAGCCAGCTGCCATCTACAATGCAGATGAGACTGTTTTTTTTTATAAGATGCTCCCAAATAGGACACTGGCCCTTAAAGGAGATCGATGCCACGGAGGGAAACAAAGCAAGGTGCGGGTCACGATTCTTCTTTGCGCGAATATGGACGTGAATGACAAGCGGATGCCGTTCATAATTGGAAAAAGCAAAAGGCCGAGATGCTTCAAAGGTGCTCGGGACCTCGAGATCGAATACACGTCCAACACAAAGGCGTGGATGACCCGTGACATCTTCCGCGGATGGCTTGGTGACTTCGACAAGGCGATGAAGAATGACAGCCGCAGTGTGTGTCTACTGCTGGACAACTGTTCCGCGCACCACATGCCAGACCTGGAGCTAACAAACGTGGAGCTGTAGTTCTTCCCACCGAATTGTATGTCCCTGATTCAGCCGCTCGACCAGGGCATTATCAACAGTTTGAAGTGTGTGTATCGTAGGCGGCTGATCGATAAGCTCCTTCTCAACCTTCGCTTGAAACGTTCAACGAACGTGGACATTTTCCAAGCACTGGAGATGCTCTCCGCGTCTTGGAAAGCCACGACGGACGGAACCATTCAGAACTGTTTCCGGAAAGCTGGGTTTGAAACTCCTCCAGCATCAGCAGCCAGTGCTCTCGGGGAAGGAAGCGGAAGTGCTCCCACAGTATCGTCCTTTCCAAGTGAAGATGAGACGGAGTCAAACCAAGAGGCACTTCTGGGAGCATGGCAGTCCCTCCGTGGCGACGGTGTTGTCCCCGACGATGTCTCTCTGGACGACTACCTCTACGGGGACTCGTGCGTCGTTGCCACGGAAGAGGTTTCTGACGCTTCCATCGTGCAGGATGTGGTCGGGAACTCGACGGAGGACGACGACGATTCTGAGGCAGATGCTCGCAATGGACGTACTGAGGAGGTACACGGCGTCGCATGGGCAGCAAGATGCCGTGCAAGCGCTCTGGGCGCTCGAACGCCGTATGACGCCGCTGCTACTGTCCAACAAGACGCAAGCAAAACTCACGGACTAGTTTGCCCCTAAATAAAAGTCATTTTCGGTGAGTTTTCATACCCGTAAAATGTTTCGGAATTTTTTTTGCATGCTAAAGCCAAATTTCGATTTAGCGAAATTTCAATGTAACGAAGTAAATTGCGAATTTTACCGACTTCGTTACATCGAGGTTCAACTGTAGTGCTTAAACAACAAAACTGATGGGTGTTACCTCCTTCTGGTCGTGAGGTTTACTAGCTTGGTTAGGAGTATACGCTTGAGGGTGGGATTCGTCGGCTCATAGCCACGCATGACTGTACTAAAGGTCAGATTCTATTACATTGAGTTGAGCTTATGGTGCACTCTATTGAGCGCGACCCTTAGAGCTGAAATTTGTTTAGCTCGAGTTTCTAGTTGACCTTCCCAGCACAGACCATGATTAACTTAGCTGAGCGGTATAGAACCTGACCTTCAAATAGTGGTTCTGCTTTGGCCGACCCGAGTGGTTGCCTAAATTTTTAGGCAATGCCTCCGATTGGACGATGCAGGTCGATTTTGTCGGATTTAAGCAGGCCATGAGTTGGGACCTCTGTGACAAAATTTGCTCCAACCTAACCCGGGAGCGGTTGTCTGCTAACCCTCCCAATTCATCGATGTGAGCTCTGCTCACCCCCCAATGTGCCAACCTGATGAACGAGCCTTCTTTGAATTTTGTCAATGGCGGGCAATTGCTCACTGTTACCAGTAGCCTTCACTTCTGGCATCGCAGACCTTGCGATCTTCCAAGCGTGACCTTGACCAGCATGATCATGGTCAAACAGTTTGGAGCTGGATGCATTGGCACGCGTCAAGCTGAAAATTTGTAGCTTTCTTCCCCAGCTCTCTCGTCACAAGTGTACCCCTCGCGATTGATTAACCGGTCAGTTTTGTTGGGCACGTTCCCTCGGCAGCTTCTCGGCCGAAGTGTGCGGCCTGTGCCTGGACCTGGTGGCGGTGCTGGCCATGGAGGTGCATCGCCAACAGCTGCAGGCCACGCCCATGGGCCACGCGCTGCAGCCCTTCCTGCGCCTGCTTCTGGAGATGGTGCTGCTGCAGCCCCTCGACTCGGAGCTCACCCTGGTGGCGGGGGGCGCACTCTTTGCCCTGCTCTGCTGCTACCGGGTGAGGCCTGTCCGCCATTCTTTTTTCAGGGCAGCAGGTCGAGGGGTTTTTGCCGGCGAGCCGACCTTTTGCGTGTGTTCGGAGACCGCAAAGTTTCGTCGTAGGAGAAACGGGGATGTGTAGAATGCATTGTTGCCCGATGGTTACAAGAATTATCCTTTGGAAGTGGTATTTCGGGGCAGTAGAATTGAAAACAGTTTTAATGGTCACTGGTAGGGTTCAAACGGCAGGGATGTCCTTCAGTCATCTTGCTTCTAGTGCGGGCTTTCAACTTTCCATGACGCTTCAGCATTTCGTGATCCTTTAGCGTACACACGCAGCTGAAGCACAACAGAACACAATCACGTGCTAGAGCAGGGGTCTCAAACTCATTCAGGTGTGGGGGCAGCCCACCCCCGTAAGGTTGAGGGCCAACGCACGCAGAGAGTGCCCAGGACATGCTTGAGTACAAAAGAATGATAAACAGTAGTAATTTTCTCTTTGCAAAGTAGCCAAGTCTTTCAGTGACGAAAATAATCCCTGGCCCATTTGAGATTTTCTAGAGAAGGGACCTCGTGATCTCTGCTTTTGTAAACTTGCATCCTTAGCTTTGATTTTCTAATGTGACTATTTTAGGCTCATCCTAGATCTGATAACAAGATTTTAAATTACACTGCACCGCTAACTTGCTTGCACTTTTTTTAATAGAACAAAAGAGGACAAACACCCTCGTTGCCATGTCGCCAAATTTTCTGGGAAATTGATTGACTTCAACACTACTTAAAAATAAAGGGGGAAAAAAAACACGTTCAGCCTTTCTAATCTCGTGAAGAAGGAAGACCAGCAGAGCTGTACTCGATACACTGTGTGCTTCTTCTTCGTCGTTGTTTGTTTTTCGCACTGTTTCCTACGATGAATTCCCACCAACGCGCCCAAGTATCCATTCTTCTATTATAGATGGAGCCTGGAAAGGTTGGCGCCATCTACGAGTGACGGCGGAAACCATACTGGTTGTGTGCTTGCCGCCGTCACTTATAGATGGCAGTAGCTGTCCAGGTAGGTTTGTGTCGACACACCGGATACGATATTGGGGAACCTAGCCCTTAACAGCTCTGCTGTAAAAGAAAAAGAAACTTTTAATACAACGGTTTCTGTTTGCCTGGCAATTTTTATAGCAGCGTTTTAAGGCAATTTTTGTCTTTTAATTGTGTTCTTCGACTCCTGAAAACCCATGCTCAAGCTTTATCTTAGGAAGTTGCTCCTAGAGAGCAAGAGCTTGTGCAGTCGTGGTGAGTCCTAAAAGAGCTTGCGCTTTAGGACTCAACCATTAGAGTGGTTGGATTGTCGTACTGGTGATTAACATGAGAAAGAGCTCGGAAGCAAAAATTAAAGCAATCCAATATACCGAGTTCAATGGAAAACGTAATAGAGAAAAATATGTGCACATGTTATAAGTGCAGAGCTATGCTTTAAGTACAAATATACTGACGACAGGAGACCAATATTTATGACACATATAACCTCTTGATGCACGAGAATGGGGGTTCCCAGCCAGCCGTTTGATGCTTGAGGGCCGTGTTTCGCGGGCCATGTGATTGAGACCCTTGTGCTAGAGGCTGAGCGTCTGATACAGACGCCCTGACCTTTTAATCCTGCCGGAGGTCACAGCACATTTGTTTTTTTTAATTCTGGACTCTGCTGTTTTTCTTGACACTTGTGGCTTCGGAATATTAACATATTAATTGTTACTGTTTACTGTTGTCTTCTCAACATGGATTGACCTATGAAGTAGGAGATTTATTTTTTATTCCTCGAGCCATGAATTTTATCACCGAGGTTCTTTTTCGAGTGATACTGAAGGTCTTGAAAATGGCAATATCATATTGACAGGTTTTCATGGACCTGTCAAGACCAGAATGAAGAAAATTATGATTTAAAAAAATAAAAATAAAGCAGATGTATTTGATTTAAATACATTTGATTTATTCGAGTCAGATTACTTTGATTTAAATCACTGTAGCTGGAAAATAGAATCCTTACCATCGGGTGTATTTTTTAAGATGGCAGATTGATTGATCAATTCATCCAATCACAAAGAACAATACAGAAAGAATTATTTTAAATTTAGAAGTACAGTTTAATTAAAAACCTTTCATCGCAGTAATGCTCACCATACTAAAACAAAAACAGCTTTATTTTTTTGTGTTAGTTATATATTTGTTTTTACATTAAGAACCGAAGTAAAAAAAAAAAAGTCAGACTCCTTGAGGAGCATTACTAAATTCCCTCTTTTGTGTAGAGCTAAATAATGTAATGCATTTTATTTATTTATTCATTACCTACTTTGCCCAGCGGGCATTGTAGTAGGGTGTGGTAGATATATGTTATCTTATCAAGCCATGCATGTTTCAAGTGCCAAAAGCATTGCTTCTTCCCCCAACAACCAAATCTTCTTGTAAGAACTACTTCGCGCGGCATATAAACAATACGCAAAACTTGCTTTTTTCTTGAGGTGAAAATTTATTTTTCTTTTGAGTTCTAACTTGATTGAAATAGGACATTATTTTTTTTCTTTCTAGTTTTTGTCTTTTGCATTCAGGTTTTGTTGCAATAGGACATGACATAGCTTGTGAGCGAAGTGAAAGATTAGCACTTCTTTTTGCTTGTGTTCAGCCTCATATAAATCTTTTTTGCTCGATGACTGTTTAAATACAAAACAAATGCACATAGAAGGCATCAAATTATAAACGGTAAAGAAAAAAATATTTTCGGGATTATTTTTTTGCTTGATTTGTAACATAGTAAAATAGGTCCGATTTAAGTCGCAATTTAAATCACGTTTATTTTTGTTCTCCACCCTGTTAGAGTAGGATAACCTTCTCTATGGGTCTCATTGCAGAGATAGGCACAAAGAGTTACCAGTGCTGGGCTTGTATCCCACAAGGAGTTGCCTATGTAGCCGTAAACAGAAACTAAAATATGCAGACAGTTTGCTTGTTGGTGTTGCCTGTTGGTGATACAACAGACTTTTTAGGGGCGAAGCTCCTTAGGGGCTAGCCATGTCCGTATGTCCATCCGCCGTCGGGTGCACGTGCTCCTGCTCGTGAGCTCACGCGCTCACGAGCATGTGCTCCCGTGCTCGTGTAGGGCAAGAAAAAACAAAACAACTGCATCTTCACGTGGTGAATGATGTTGATTGGGGTGAAGCTCTGGTTGTGCTTGTCTGCGTAGACGGTGAGCCGCAGCATGCCAAGCCTTTCATTCGTTTTCATCCATGTCAGAAAGAGAATGTGTGGTATGGAACGTGGTAATACTATACGCATTTGAGCATTTGACCGCAGCGTGACATGGATGAAAACGAACGAAAGGCTCGGCATGCTGCGGCTCAGCATCTACGCAGACAAGCACCACCAGAGCTTCGCCCCAATCAACATCATTCACCACATGGAGATGCAGTTGTTTTTCTGTGAACATAGAATAGAGGTATGCAGGACTAATCTGTAGAGTGGTTCACCAGATTATCGTATTTATTTGAAAATAGGCTGACCTTTTTATGAACAGACCTGCGTGTCTACTTTCCCACAGAACCCACGAAGACCAATTGTTAAGACTTACAAAAAGGAGCCATTGAATGGTAAAGCAAAGATAACGTTTGGAATGCGATCCACACACAACTCATTTGCATGTTCTGACGTTATCGGTGCCTCGTCATTCATTGGGCCTCTTCCACAAATCACAACAATAGGCTATTCTTGATCATTGCAGAGAAATATACACACAGGCATTATTCATAGGGGGGTCGACCTATTTTCGAATAAATACGGTGTTTGCAAGATGTGGACTGCATCTTGTCAGTGCCATAGCGCATGATGGAAATGTTCATTTTTCAAGCGATGGCTCATTGAACTGGCTTCTGTAATCTCTGCTCTGACAGATTAGTGGGAAAAGAGTGCGGGAAGTACACAAAGCCTGCGGTACTTCCAAGTCCTTGGGCCGTTCAAGGCCAATTGCTTGTCACCCTGCCCAGTGGCGTAGCCAGGAATTTTTTTCGTGGAGAGGGGGTGTCCCGTGGCAGAGATGTCTATGACTTGGGGTGCGTTGGCGTCAAAATGCATGTGTATATTACAGGGTCGGCTGGACTTTGGGGGAGGGGGTCGGTGCCCCATAAGCTTCCCTTCCAGGCTACGCCACTGACCCTGCCTTATTCAAGGCTGAACAGGCTTCTGAACCACAACAGACTTAATTTTTACGGGTCTGAAGACCTCTGCCACAAATATTACCTTACAGTAGCTTCATTCCTAGCACGTAGCAACAAGGCCACTTCTGCAGATATTTGGCAAGTATTGTGTAGTATTAGTGGATGGTTACAGAATATAATAGAGTTGAGTTGTCTGAATGACCTACCATAGTTAGGAATTCATAAATGAATATCAGGAACAGTAAAGCCAGTAAAATGTGGACTTCAGGATTCTCGAAGTTAGCATATTACGGTCATGTTCCGTCAATATGGATGCCCTGTTATATAGACTATTTTCGGAGACAAACAGGGAAAATACGAGCATTTTTGTCTCATTATTATGAGAAACTCGCGAAATGGACCATTTCTGTGTGGAATAGACGTGTCCATATTAACAAGACACGTCGTCTTCTAACCGCAGGAGCACTTCGAGCAGCTGGGTCAGGCGCTGGTGTCGAGCCAGGCGGACGCCGAGGTGGGGCAGCGCCTGGCACAGGCCCTGGCCACCCTGACCAGGGCACAGCCACTGAGCCTGGACCGGCCGAGCCGGCTGCGCTTCAGGGATGCCTTTGAGGCATTCGTCACGGACGTCAGGGGCTTCCTGTGCGTCAAGTGACGGGTGCGGGCCGGCGGCGGGGAACAGTGCCATCCCGACATCCGAACCACTGCCACCTGTCGTGTCGAACAGAGTGCTCTTTCGCGGCTCGAACGAGTAAAGCGGCAATCGTTTTTATTTCTCGACAAGGGGCTCGGCTTCTTCCGGGGACGGGAACGGAGATCGGTGGGAGTGACTACGAAAGGAGGTGCCTCAGGTCCGCGAACCGCCCAGGTACCTGGAAAAGTTAGTATGCGTAAGGAAAGTTGGTGGTGGCTGGCTGGCGCGGGAGTGTGGCATTCCGTTAGAGAATCGAGGTTGCCAGACGTCCCTTGAAATACAGTATCGTGGAGCGGTGTGGTCACTTGTCACTGACAGGGTGAGAAGGGTAGGGCGTCTCTTTCCTGTACACAGCCTCCAGCGCGGGCTCGTTGCATTTTGCCATACTGGGTGTACACGCCGAAGACCCATGAGACGCCGAAGCGTTACCGAAGGCAAGAAGCTCGTGCAGGAGGCGAGACAACTGAACAACCTCCCTTCCATTCTCATCTTATCTGCGACTACAGTTGCACACAACTTCGTGCGAGCAGTGGCGACATGCTCGTGGAGTAGAAACGCCCAATCTATCAAACCCCACCAAGCCTGTGAATTTATAAAATTGCAGATTAGGGACGTGGGTTTGACTTGAACGGTCAGATGACACGGAAATGTTCCCTTCTCAAACGGATCGGCGGTAGGACAGTTGTCTGGTGCACCTGACACCAGAGGTACTACCTCTGGTGCAGTGTTGTTCAACATAGCACCAGAGGTACTATTTTGTTGCATGCCACATTCTGTAAACAATGTCATACTTTTGGGTTTAATGTTCCTGTAATTTGCTGAAACTTTGCAGCAGGAAGTTTGCCATTGCCAGTGGGTCAAGTGTATAGTTGATATAGCTGCGGCCCCCGCGATCCAATAAGAGCGTCGAAGCAGGGCACGTGACAACACTCCGTGGTCGAGGCTACGGAGGCCCCGTTACCGCCACAGCAACAGCGCCGTCTGCGACAAAAAGTAGGTCTAGGCTTCTTTTAATGGCTACTGACTTCGCGCAATGGCAACTTTGAGAATATATAAAAGAAAAAACAGGAATACATATTCATGCATTTATTAGTTTCAATTATTTTTAAACCAAAAAAGGTGACGTCGCATACGTTTCCGATGCAGATTTTTTTTTCTCCTTGTAGTGCCATGGCCGTTAGCGATAGCAGCACTGCAGCCGTGTAGTCGACCGCTTCCACTCAAAACATCGCCCTGGCATTAGCATCCACCAGATATTCAAGGGTAAATTCAGTGTACGGTTGCCTAATGAACTGTTCCCAAAGAACATGCTATTCTAGCGGACGGCAATGTTGTGGCAGTGGACATTCATCCGAAGTTGGTTGGTTTCGCAGCAGACGACTCTTAGCCAGCAGATGGATGAAACTTCGCTCCGACGCTCTTATTGGGTTACGTGGGCCGTAGCCTCCACAGTGCACCAAGTTATTGTGAAACGGAGTATGGACAGAAGAGCTTGTCTGGTGAAATCGATAAAATTTAAGATGGCAGCTGATGAAGAGATTCGAAGGAAGGGTGAATGGAATCTGAGAAAGCACATCATTTTCACATGATATCCCCATCATCACCACTGGCAGTCTCGTGGCCGCCACAACAGAGTAGATATTTTCAGCTGGTGCCACGCACTTAGGAGGGGGTGGGTACTCGACTTATAATTTGCAGATTTCCCAAATTTGGAAAATTTTAATAGTGGGTGCTTTCATGGTGTTTTTTGGTAATTAATTTTGCACAATTGTAGTCTAAGCAGTAAAAAGAAATTGTCGTGTTTTTTTCACCACGAAAGCAAACACATCACCGAATGCTCAGTGTCTGCCCAAATGTTGCAATAGCGGTCCAGACCAGATGCAAGAGTATCGGAGCTTGCCATTATCGTGTTAAAGTTACCGGTAATTTTTTGGAAAATTTCAATGGGAACAACTGCTTCGTCAACAAAGCAGTTGACGAAGCCCATGGATACTTGGAGGCGAATGACACTATATGTCGGGAACAGGCCTCAATTTCCCATTAAACGTTTTAGGAAATCAGTACTTTGTAGCAAGACAACGGTTCTGAAATTTTGGCATCTGTTCCAGATCGCTGTAATACTACATTTGGGCAGACTGGGTATTTGGCAATCCGTTGTGTACTTTGCAATGAAAAATAATGTTTACATTTCTTTTTGGCAGGGGACACATTGTATTACGAAAATAAGCCATGGGGAAAGGGAAGAAGAGGAACAAAGGACAAATACAAATCTCCAAACACAGCTAGGAGATCTGTGTTTGTTTTCTGTCCCTCTTGTTCCCTTTCTCCAGGGCTTATTTTCGTACTTGTCCAGCTCGCTTGCACCTTTGCATTATCGACACATTGCATATTTGCGAAATTGGCAAAAATTAAGTTGCCGCAAAACACAAGTAGACAGCAGTATTTCAGCCCTTGTTCCAGGACTGCTGACCTGCTACATTTGGTCTGCGGAGCGCAAGTTCGTCTGCTACTTCCACAGACGTTGCGATGATGCCAGAACGCTGAGCTCTTATTGGTTGGTTGAAAAAAATAGTGAGTAGACCTGAAGGCATCTAGGATTGGGGTCTACCAACACCACCTAGACAGAAGGCCTCCGCATGGTTTCCTCTTCTTCTATGAAACGTCATCACAGTCGGATCGCGCTCGGTCGGCTATTGGACCCGAGCCCGACCTTCAACGCGCTGATTGGCCACGAGCCGCAGCCGAACACTGACGCAGCACTCGTGCCCAATCTCTCGCCTCGATCGATCTGACTATGATGACGCGTGTGGAGGCCTTCTGTCTAGGTGGTGTTGGGTCTACCCACTATCCTTTCAATCAAAGCCGATCGGAGCTCGGCATCGTTCTGACGTCGCAGCAGCTCCTGCGCAAGAAGCAGAAGATTAATTCAAAACTTACTCGTGCTGTATGAGCCTGCAACCTTGCGTTATCTGGGCAGCCTCATTGGTGAAGTGGCAGGCGAAGAGAAGCAGGTTTCGAGGCTGCACCTTGAGGGCAAACCTCATGAACAGCAGTGAGTAGATGCACAGAGCTGCAAAACAACAGTACAGATTGCCTTCACAGCAGACGACGCCACCCAGCAAGCAGCGAAGGTAACCGACAGATGATGGAGTATTGCTAGCAATAGAGTGTCGTCGTTAACAAAATTATGTCCACTACTTCATTGTTATGAGCTGTCTAGTGTTTGCTGGAGGCACGGATTCCAGAGATGCATCTGACACCTTCAAATATGTAATGCGCAGGCCTATTTTCATTGTGCTGACACCCAACAAAATAGCGGATTGTTGTCATGTGAAAACATTCTGCAACTATACCAGTGGTCATCTTGCCGCTGATGAAGCTCGGGTCCTTCTTGATATCAGCGATTGCAGCTATGGGGATTCCCCAATTGGCAACTAGAAAGAAAGTCGTCGATGATTCAGTCTTGAGGATGGGCCTGAGAACACTGCCGTTGTCCTAGTAGCCTTACCAGGGCCCCAGAAGTGCTGCACAAAAGGAGTGAAAGACGAAGTTAATATCTTGCCTTTTTTTATTTGTTTTTAATATTTGAAATTTAGTTTTGAAAGCCTAAAACGATCGACACCTATTCAAGATGGTAATTGCAGGACAAGCATCGTTCGTATCAAGTATTACTAAAGGGAGCGCATTACTACGTCCCCCAGTGAAGTACGCTTTATCAAAGATGAGACTTACCGTGCTGCAAGGTCAGTGCGGTCGGCCACCCAGCAGCGCGGATAGGAAGATGAAAGAGTCAAATATATGTTTGCGGTCAAAACCGTTACTCAAGAAGACTGTATTTATAAATCGCGATAACGTTCAGTTTACCTGCATAAGTACTGCCGAAATTCTTTGCTTCCGAGCTGTTTGACGATCTGGCTGGCGAAGTTGGACATCTTGCTTGCTTTAGATCAGACGGAACAAAAGATTTGCTGACACTTATACGCGCCTACTAGACCTCTCCGAGTCTTTAAAGCTTTGCGAACAATGAGTGGATTTGTGAGTAGATCCGCTTTTGATGTAACTAATGCCAACAACTATTCGATTACAAGCAGAAGCAGACTTCCTCTATCCTCAACACCATTGCGCGAGCCGACTGCGACTTTAATCGACGCTAGGAGGCGTTGGTTTTATTTTGTTTTACTACAGTTTTGTTTTCCATTGGATTTGCATTGGATTCCAGATTTCATCCAGCATTCAATCCAATCGACAAACAACGGGAGAAGTGAAGTCAACGAAGGCGGCGGAGCGTAGACGCGTAAACCGACAAACCTGAAAAGCGAGCGTAAATTTGCCAGGCTAGGAGACATTGGTGACACCCCAACACAAATATCGCCGTACCTGATCGCCCCCGTGTCAGAATGACTGCTGTCCAAGGCGTATTATCGGCTGCAGAACGCTCTGTGCGTTCGGTGTTCGGTAAGCGATCACCGGCCCCGTCCTTCGCCGGCACCTTTTCTTTGTATCTAGGATCGAATACTTGTTAATGACAGTATGCAAAAATGTTTATGACAGAGTATACCGTAGCCATAATTGACGTTATGCTGTGGCCGGATTTGATGCCATTAATGTTCGAAAGCTGGAGCTGGCCCAAGCCTAGACGCGGTGTCCGCGCTCGTAGTTCATCGACGCCTCTCCCGTTCTCTTTCAAGTGGGGAACATTCCCTATGAGGCCACCGAGGAGCAGCTGAAGGATATCTTTTCCGAAGTCGGTCCCGTCGTGAGCTTCCGGTGAGTTCGATGACTGCGACGCCTGTCCCGCTCACCGGCACCGACCGTTGCGTCTCCACCCTGTTTCAGACTCGTGTACGATCGCGAGACGGGCAAACCCAAGGGCTATGGCTTCTGCGAATACAAGGATCAAGAGACCGCTCTGAGCGCCATGCGAAACCTCAACGCCTTCGATCTGAACGGTCGCCCGCTGCGTGTGGACAACGCTGCCAGCGAGAAGAGCAAAGAGGAACTCAAAAGTAAGGGCCGACTCGGACTTTGTAGAGGGGAGACTCTTGCAGTGAATGATCCTTTCTGTCTAATAAATTATTCCCTCTTTCTTTTTATTTTTATTCCTTGACAGATCTGCAGGCATCACTAGGGGGACCACCAGTTGAGGTAATTATGCACAAAGCACTGGATCAGTTCAACTTTAATACACACGTGTGACATGTCCAAGTGACATTGTGTAAATTGTTTGTGTATTATTTCTTATCTCGGTCGGTTTTGTGTCACCTGAGCTTTTGGGGAGTATTGATTTGACCTGCGGTTATTGATATCACTGGCCTGCAATAAGGCAGAGCCTCCTCCGTGGGCGGGGCTTAAAGGGCAACTCCGCTCAATTCCAAAGATTTCGGGATAATGATTGATTTCGAATTAAAAATTCCTAGTAAAACACACTACGTCGTTTGCTTCGCGAAAAATGGGATATATATTTTTAAATCAAATTTTAAACACGAGCGGAAATTGAAACCGAAACTTCGGCTCCGCCCGGCAACATTGGCCTGGGGTCGCCAAGTACATGGCCATCACGTGGTACGAGATGTCACGTGATCCTCGGCCCAACGACGGGCGGGATCGTGGCAGGCGCAAGTGTTGTCTGCACTGCACTCTTCGCCACGTTTTGGTGTCTACGGCATTCGACGACGTCTGCACAACTGCGGCATAAGTCTGCGCACGTGGTGTTCATAATGTGGACGAAACTCCTAGAGACAATAATCACAATCGGTGAGACGACGACGGCGGTTGTGACGCGGAAGACGGCAATAACGGCGGGCGGCCGGACGGCTCCCAAGAAGCGCGCTGCGCAGGCGCGTTACACCAATCACATGGACACCGCTGAGTGCCGAGAGGCAACATTGCTGACGTCATGCGCTACGCTCGCCCGGAGAAGTGAAAACAAGCAATAGGGGGCCATGATAATGACGTTTAGCTCAATGTTGGCTCCGCCCATGCCGTAGCCTTGACTGCGCTGTTGGTTGCGCCTGAATTCGCCCGCTCAAGTCAGCCGATTTCGGCAACTTGGCGAGTTGCAAAGTTTGTCGGACCGTTTAAGAAACATTTAGACAGAACTGCGTCGTAACATTTCACATGTGGTCTTCCTAGGCGGTACTGAAGAGGACTGCATTGTTTTTTCAAAACCAAAAATGAAGCGGAGTTGCCCTTTAAGGAGCTCTCTTAACCGAGCAGTGGTGCACCGAGGGAGCAGCCGTTGACGTGTTTAGCAGCCTAGCTTGCCAACCATTTCCTGTTTAAAGCCTAACTCGGAGTTGCGCAAACTTTTCAGGCAACCCTCCCTCCCACCTTCCCCCCCTTTAGAGCAGTATCAAAGCCATCAGCGGCCCGGCTTTCTTAGGCCCCCACGACCCCAGACGTCGCATCGCTCCCCCGCTTTGCGCACCTCTGTCCTAGCTAATCGAAACAGTCAGCAAGCTAGGCTGCCAAACAGACTGCGCTTCGCCCGGTCACCCCTCGCTCTGCTCAGGGAAATTGAAATATAACCTTGGACTCCAGCTTGCACCTAGCCTTGTTGGTATCACCAAGGGCTCACAGCACGCTGGCGTTCAAAGCGACGATTCTGCTCAGTGTTGCTTGCCACTCCCTCATAGCCTTGCCCCACTGGAGCAACAAACACCGATTTTCGTCCTGCGACACCACACAGTTCCGTGTCACTGGCGCTGTCCCACTATAACGACCAACTCCCGCGACAAACGCTGACAAGCGCCGACAAACGATTGACGACAGATGAGTTTTTGTCTGTCGTTGGACTTGAAGCGCAGCAAGCAGTCCCACCGAGGAACATCTCTCAGAGACAAACTTATCCTCCTCGCCCGCTTTTAACTTCTGTTGCCTCTCAATTCCCCTCCGGTTGCTCGCTCCGCCGCTCGACCTTCAGAGAAGTCCCTGGTGGCCACCGATCGTTCCCGCAGTTCCGGTCCCTTGATTGCTCATAGTGGCTTGCGGGTGCGGCTTGCTTGCTGGCAGTACTGTTGCGAAAAGGAATTTGCTGTGGCTGGTTTTGCTAGCGAAAACTTGGTGCGTGAGGTGGTTCAAGATGCCGAGGTCTACGCCTCTTCATCAGGATGGATACACCCATGTTCGAGAACTGTCCGAAGTAACACCGCTCACCACGAAGTAGGACACGACGTTCCGCGGCAAGCCATTCCGGCAGACGAGAGACTTGTCATCACGGTCTGTATAATGGAATGCCGTATTGTCCCCCCCAAAAACGCTTGCTTTTAATCATTCAGATTTGAAGTTATAAACATCCTCAAAATCGGCGTGAAATTTCATGGCGCTCACTTAGAGTGCTTCGAACAACACAACAAAGGAACGATTTGGGAATTCTAGTTCGGAAAACGTTTGGTGTCGAATGTCACAACTGTTTGCGAAAAGTCTCCAACGGCAAATGAGGACAAGCGGAAGCTGTAATAAAAAAATAATGTAATCGTCTCCACTTTCACCGTGTTTGTCGGTATGTTTTAGCCCAAAGAGCGAAACACGAAAACCGCGTCGCCACATCCTGTTTGTGTATTTTGAATTGCTTTGTTTACAACTGCAGTCCCACTAGGAAGCAATTTTTCTTGTCTCCGTGTTCTGCGTCGTGTCTGCCAGGTGGGATGGTGGACTCCGACAAACAGGCTGTCTGTTGGAGTCGTCTGTCGCGTGTCGCTGTCATTTGTTGCTGTTTGTCGCTCTAGTGGCACTCAGCTACCACTCACGCCGCCACTCCGTTAAGAGAGCCACGCGTGTGGAGGAGGCTCTGCCTTATTTTAGGCCAGTGACATCAATACGGTTGGGGGGATCGAAGAACTGCTACGTTACATTTGCTGTGTTCTGGGTTTTGACATGATTTGTTCTTTTCATTGGACTTTTCGACCCTACTGCCATAATATGGGCACTTCCATCCGAAGAGGGCAGCATGGCATAAATCACATATTCGTACCTGCCAGTTGACAGAAAAATCTCCCGGAAAACGCAAATTGTTACCCCCCTCCCCGCACTTAAGCAAGGAATCTTTGCCGTTGCAACAAACGGCTGCAATCATAACGAGGCCCAGCTGTATCTCGCTAGCATGAGCAGTGCAATATAAATGTAATGAAGTTGCCTAAATGTTTAATTTTTAAAAACCGCAACCCCCCCCCCCCCGGCTTCGAAATTCTCGCGGATTTGGTTTCTCCGAACTTGGCAGGTAAACATTTGAACCCAGTAATCTTATTCTGTGTTGGAAGCAAGAGCTTATTTTATAAATAGATTTCTATAACAATGTCAGTCCAGAGTGGCTGCTCTTTCCTGTGGGGACAGAATAGGTGATCAGCGTATGGCAGCAGCCGCAAAGCACCTTGGGTATTACTCACCTCTGGTTTGCAGCTTGCAGCTGACGCAGCACCGTGGCGTCTATGGTGCTGCGTCGGCATCTATGCAGGTGTTGAACCCGATCAATTCGAGCCACTTCTCTCTGTTGCTGGGTGAATTACAAATTTCTTAGCGCCTGAAGTTACTTCTACGGATAAGTTAAGTAGGAATCGGTATGCACAGGCGTCGAGAATGGCCACAAAAGCGCGGTGTCAGTGCGGCTGGTGGCAAGCTGCACTCGCGACGCGCTTCCCGGATCGTCGTGTGAAAGCTCTGGCTAGGTTAGCTATTTTGGTTTCCTCTTGAGCCAGCGTTCTTCATTGGGTTTTGTTTATTTTTGATGGTTACGTTAGATCACATCACCGACTGAAATAGGTATGAATGTTTGCCGTGGGATGCGGCTAACTGAAATGCCCGATCGGAGTTTTGGCATACTTTTTGTTGCGCGATCGAAACACTACTTCCTTACAAAAAGTTTGTTTCAATGACATCCGACTATGTGAGAACCCTTGCTTTTAAACACTCGCATGTTTTTTGTACTTCAAATAAGTTGTCCCCAGTGTGCCGTGACCCTCCCCCCATACGTTTTTTTAATGATGCCGAGTAAGAAAGCATGCATAAATGCGCACCGATATTGATGTGGGCTACGTAGGGTCCTACGACCGCTTTATTATCCGTCAAGATGTAGGTGCTGCTTGCTTGCTTTTGTTTATTTAGCTGACCCGTCCTTTTTATTTATATTATAGCAAGCCATTTGTTCACGCCGCTTCGTGGCAACGCTGTGCGGCAGCTCATTACATAAAAAGCTAATCTGAGCTGTCGATGTAACCAACTATCGATTAAACTGTCTGTCGATGAAACGGTCTGTCGACCCTTTGTTGTGCGATAAACTGATCTCCTGCGAGATCGCATACCGCATTCTCGCGGACGCCTTGTACGACGACCAGTACTCACCCCTTCGCAGATTAATCGAGACCTTTTTCGGGGTGTCAAGAGACTCTGTTAGAGATTGTTATTTCGCGCAGCCCTTACTTGAAGTAAAAGAGAGAACATATTGTACTGGCCAATATACCGCGGAGCAGTGGACCATTTTAATTGCGAATACAACATGGCTACCACAAGAAGGGCTTTCGATGCAGCTGAACGAATAATGACCAACACCGTACGAACCGGAAGTGTGAAGTCCATGTGAAGCCTTGTTTCGGATGACGAAACTTCCGGCTCAAACGCCGGTCACCTATTGGAGTTCACGGGCTAATGTTTGCGAATCCCGCGAAAGTGACCCTAGCGCCTGGTGACAAAAACCGTTCCCTTTTGTAGAGCCCCTACGGTGCCGAGGTGGAACCCGAGCGTGCTCCAGAGGCCATCTCCAAGGCTGTGGCTAGCCTCCCCCCCGAGCAGATGTTCGAGCTCATGAAACAGATGAAGGTGAGGCCCCCGACAACTAGAGTCTGCATGGGCTATTGCTCGAGGGCTTTTCAACATCGAACCAATGACCCGGGCCGGCATATCCATTTCGCCGATAAATTTCTCGACTGTGGAGGATGCCCACATTTAGTGGTTTCCACAATCGTGGTGACATTCATTGACTGGTTGTTAGTAATTTGTGCCCGCCATCTTGTTGTCATCTTCAAAAGACACAATGCTGCAATCCTCCGTGGAACTTTAGAGCCCCTCTTTGATAGCGTGGCTCTCTCGAATTGTAACGAACACCATTACTAGCCGATACTAATTGTTACCAGCATGATGCGCGACTCGAAAAGAAGGAAGCAAATTTCTCGGACATTCAAAGTCTTTGCGGCGTCGTACCCGCGCGGCCCAACTGCTGTCTCCTCCTCCTCTTTCCTCAGCTGTGCATCCAGAACAACCCAGGAGAGGCGCGCAACATGCTGCTGCAGAACCCGCAGCTGGCCTATGCACTGCTCCAGGCCCAGGTGATCATGAAGGTGGTGGAGCCCCAGGTGGCATTGAGCATCCTGCATCGCCAGAATCCCACCATGGGGCCCCTGGGCACAGGGCCCCAGCAGTTGCCCCCCGCACAGCCCCAGCCCCAGCCCATGCCCCTGCAGCCGCAGCAACAGCAGCAGCAGCAGCAGCCTGTGGTCGGCGGACCCGGCATGGGCTGGGGTCCCCAGCAGGGCGGGGGCCTGGTGGGGGCCCCGCAGGGCATGGGGGCCGGGGCCCTTCCGGCGCCCCAGCAGCAAGGGTTCCCTCCGGAGCAGGGATTCAACGACGCGGCATTTGGAGGTGGGTCCCAACAACCCGCCTGACTGATCGCCACCTTTTGATATGTTTTCCATAGACGTCAGAGGACTGCAGAGTCTTCGACGCTTTATGGTATTGGGCGAAGCTTTCGGTAACCGTAGTAGGTAATAGGGTACATAGACGCACTGGGTGCGTCTTTGTACCCTACTGTTCCTAGTTTATTTTTTGAAGTCTTATGTTTTCTTAAAGGAACCTGTGACTAAATGTGTTAGTTGTTGTAAGGGGTAATTCAAAAGAGTTGCCAAATGGCATGCAGCATCTATTGGAGATGTTTCACTTTCTACTCTACTTTCTTTAGGACTGGTAGCATTTTTGAAGAAGCAGGGTACGCTCGAAGTAAAACAGAACAGAAGCCTTGCGTGACAGACGTGTGCTTCGTGTCTGCTAATCACCCTGCCGCCTAGTAAAATCCCGAGAGATGCCCCACTCCCGCAAGATAGCCCACCCCTATTTTTGGCTTGATTTGCTATATTTTTTTTTAAACACCAAAAAATAGTTCACTTCTTGTAATAGTAGTGTTAGGATCAATGATGGCCTCGGCTTAAATGCAGCTAGTTATAGCCCCTTCCCCTAACAAATAGCAAGCGCTCGGTGAGCGGATTCTTGTTTTCCTCGCGAGATAAGAGCAATCTCTTCGTGTGCCGCTTGTAGATCCGGAGCCAGTGGGGCGCTCCCCGAGCGACTCCAACCGCTCCGTGGAAAAGTGGCGGAGCGCGTCGAGCGGTCCGGGTTAGTTCTCTGCGCAGCCATTTTTGGAGGAGTACGATCTGTAGTCGTCTCTCGCAACGTTTCAGTTTCGTTATCGACATTCCCGTGGGGAAGTGAAGGAGTTTCGCGGCTTTTTTGTTTCGATTGCTGGGTGGGCTTTCGTTCCCCTCGTCATAACCGACTCGCCCGAGCATACTGCGGCGGTGACATCGTTGCAGTTAATTTCAGGAGGTCTAACAAAAACGCAGTGACGGCGACGAAGATACCAGCTTAGCTCCAGCTCGAGTGACAACGAGGCAGCCGTTCTCGGCGAAGTGTTTGCCGAGTCGTTTGGCTGGCCAGCGAAAAGGCCCAAGATAGCGCGTTACGTCGAAGGCGTTGTGCGCGCCTATTTGGATGAAGAGCTAGGTATATGTCGTTTGTTCGTTTTGTGGTCTCTGTAATGTAATTGGAACAATAAGAAGACAACACGCCAAATACTCCGCAGATGGAAGTCGCCTTCGGAGATGGCGATCGCTTTACGGCATACGTGTTTGGTATTGCTTAAAGGGCAACTCCGCTTCTTTTCCAGTAGTGCAAAACTATGCAGTTCTCTTTGTTATCATCTACAAAACCCCCATGGCAAATATTACGGCGAAATTCCGCCTAGAAGTTCATTAAAATCGCTGTCAAAGTTTGACAAGCACAAATCCGCTGGTTTTGGTTGAGACGTGCGGGCCAGACAACACTGCCCGGCTGCATTTCCGCTTCCTCCAAATTCCTTCTCCCGGCACGTCCGCGACGTCATCAAACATGTACAGCTTCTTTTTTTTTTTTTTTTCAATTTTGTTTTCTTTCCCGGGGAGAGCACGGGTGGCGCCAGCGCCGTGAAAGACGTGAGTGACGCGCTCGGCCGGCCCGGCGCTCGACTATTGATACTACTGATAAGCCGATCGCCTCGTTGAGCGCGGCTTGTGTTGCATCGCATACTTTTGAACACCAAGTAAAAGGAGGAGAGGGAAGCTGCTTTTGTAAGAATATTGAGTGACAGGTTAATCTTCTATAATCTTCTGGGAGGAGAATAGCGACGCCTGTGCTAATCCAGGAGGCACAAAGGAGGATCCTGATTAGAGGGGAGCTTCTTCTTCCCCTTGTATATCACGTGGGTGTACATGCTTAGTGATGCCGAATATACAATGTTGTCCGGCTTTGCCACCGTTTCGGTTTCGGTTTGTGATCATGGCTAGAGTAAAATTACACGAAAAATATTTTACTTTTCGTGAAACAAAGGATTGGGGATTGTTTTTGAGTGCTCCAAAAAGCAAAATCGGCCACTATCTCAAAATTTTTTAAATTAAGCGGAGTTGCCCTTTAAAGGGCAACTCCGGTCCATACTTTCGATTTTGGGATTATGACTTTTTTTAGTGCAGTCAGCGTCCCTGAATTGCAAGGTGTAATTTTTTTCTCGTTATTGTGCGTAGTTTTAAAGATATCGACGCCTGAAAGTTTTGTTTGGGGCGCGGCCAACAAAACCGAAACTAGCCGCTCGAGGCCCTGGCAACACTGGAAATCAGCCGCTATGTGAACGTGACGTCACGATCGTTCTCGTTCAACGAGTATGCAGGCCGAGCGCCACCTACCTCTGTTGCGCTAGCCGTCTAAAGCTAGGAGGTATGCTGATTTTGTTTTAATTCTGTAGTTATCGACCATATGTAGCAAAAGTTAGTGCGTATAACCAAAAGCTAGCGACTGGAAAACCTGTGAACTCGTATGGTGCCGTACTCGGCGGCCACCGCCGTGCGTACGCTATGCCGTACTCGTCACTTGTATACCCAAAAGCTAGCGACTTGAAAACAAGTGAACTCGTTCGGTGCCGTACTCGGCGGCTGTCGCCGTGTGTGTGGTCTTCCGTACTCGTCGCTAGGCCTAAATTGTCATCTGAGCTCCGTGGATGGAGCGGCGTTGCTTTACGCAGCGCTGCCAGTGACGTACAGTACTGGGGGCCCTTTCGCTTTCATGCTGCGGGTCAGTCCCAGAGACGAGGGTTTTAGGCTCCGGCGCGGGGCGCGGCGCCCGAACACACGTGTGCTGGGCTGAGCACGACTGCTTTTCGTTCTTTTTTCCTTGGGTGCGTAAAAGCCGAAGTCCAAAGTCCACTCGTCGAACAGCGTTCACCCACACCTTCTCCAATTTCCGGTCCGTCGGACACCTGTGAAAAAGCATCTCCGTGTTGCGCAGACGGTTGTTTGAGCAGCCCACAGCGCTACAAGTTGCACTCGGCATCTTTCGAGGAACAGCTGGGCAGTCTTGGGCGCACCGAGTTGCTCGCTAAAACGAGTCTTAAAGTCCTCACAAGCAAATTAACAAAAGGCTATACCGAAGCTACACGGGTTACATATAAAAGCAACGGCTAAACACGCCAATCACAAGCCGAAGTAGCGGTGGTAGCGGCTCAAAGAAGCGCACTCCGCGCAACGCCCGCATTGCAGGAAGAAAAGAGAATGATACGGACGTCACGGCCCAATGTTGCATTAGCGATCGGCAACCCGCTGGCCGCCCGCTAAGGACCGGCGGCTCGCGGCGGGTCGCATTTTTGTTATCGGCATTAGTTGAGAATGCGGCGTCCTACGGACGTAATATTTTGGCCGGAGTCGTATTTTGTGTCACTACAACGATACCAGTATTTTATTTCATTTTCAGTTTTGGCCGGAGTTGCCCTTTAATAGCATCCTACGGCTCGTACAAGTACTTCTAGTTGCCTTCATCGGGCTTATATAACTTTAAGGAAAAATAAATTGTGTCTTAACGTCGGGGTCACCGTTAATCAAGTACTAAACAAAAAAACTTTTTGTCAAAGCACAAAGTTCCGATCAGAACTTCATGCTTTCAGCAAGATAGCAATGGGAACCGCAGCTGCTCAAAAGCGAGAGCAGACGCTCTGGAAGCGGTGGCGCTGGGAGCGTTACCGCTCGATTTGCTCCGCAGCACGTGCCACTGGGATGGACCACGTGACCGTTCGCTCACCGAGACCAACCGCTCCACAACCGCTAGCGCGGAGCGCTCGGCGTTTACCAGGGGAAGGGGCTATTAGTTATGGCAGGATATAAGCGAACGTTGCCGACTGGGAAGTACAGTCATCTTTGCTGGTGCCAATCATCACCATGACAAGCTTGAAAGAGACACAACTTAAAAATGGCAATTCTTTTCAACTTTTCTTGATTGTAGACTGAAAGTTAGCTTACTCCCTATTTTTAGCCGATTTGCTCTTAATGTTGGGTGGGCTATCTCTCGGGATTTTTAGTCTAATAACGTCGCTTTCGAACCGTGTGTAGATAATTTCTCTGGCTCATGTTGGGTTACTCCGGCTATGTTGCTGCATGTTGCAAAATTCTTAGTTCCACTATCTACAGGCATGATCCCGAGATTTCTCGGCCAGCTTTAGAGCATGGATAGCGCACCACACCAGGGAATCTCTTCAGTGTCAGAACGTGTGGGCTGCAAGAAGGACTAGCTGATATATCAGTTTTAAAAGAGGACAAGTAAAACCACGAACAACCACACATGCCTTTTCCATTCTTAGTCTTGTACCGGTAGATTATAGGAACTGCGGTACACTATGAAAAAATTTTAGACAGAACACTGAGGGTCAGAAGCAGATGTATTTTAGTTTCCCTGTTTTGTCTTTCCAATTTATGACTATAATGGACCACCAGACTTGTCAAAGCTTTGTGGTCGAGTGAAAGCTTAAACCATCTATCAATTGCAGCTTACGATTACGGATTTTGCTCGTAGCAACCTCGTTTTTGTCTATAGTCCCTTATGTACATGCTGACTTAGGGTGGAGAGCCCGCAGTTGTTGTGCCTGTCCATATGCGACACCTAACTTACGTCGTCTGGTGCCTGCCACAGGAGGTCGGGGTCCGCCAGTGGGTCCCGGTAGACCAGCCCTGTTAGGGGAGCGCCCACCGGTGCCCGAACCGCTCAGGACGGCACCCTTTGACCCCCGAGGTGAGCTCCACGGTGCCCTTCTTTTCGCCGTGCACAAGAGCCGCGGCGGAGAGGAAAGTTTTACAGCGGTAACTGTTGGTGGCCCCCTCACGGGAAAAACATGCTCATGTACGAATGCAAAACCCCGCTCTACAGCAGAGGCTCTGCTCTCCCTCTCCTCGTCATTCCTCACGCACGACAATTCCCTCTCTCTCTTCCCCCTCCCTTCCCCCCTTTAGGCCGCCGCTGTTCTTGTTCAGCGACGCTTTCTCATCCTTGCCTTCCCCACCCCCTCCGGCAGCCGCCATTGCGAAATACACCTGCGATTGTGCTGTGCGGACACACTCCCTCGCCGCCCCACTGCCGCCGCCTAGGTGCCGTTCTCGCGTACTCTTTGTGCCTCTATGGAACAGCTCGCTTGCATACTTTTGCTTCTTCCACCGCTGGTGCGGTCACAGGCGCTTCTGTGTCCTTTCACACATGCAATATGTCATACAATCATTCTACCAAAGCACACATCTCCTCACACACGTCTCCTACATCAATTCCACAGAAAGCAAAGAACCCGTTGCAAACATTATACAGCACACTGGATGAAGGCAAATCTCCTTCAATATGCCTTTCTGCAACGCAGCAGCTACCCCTGTCAATTGCAGCACACTTTGTGCGGTCGTTTTTCTTTTGAGGTACTTCCTAAGGGCGCTTGGTTTTAACTCTTTTGATTGCTTGTGGCATATGAAGTACAGGGCCTATTATGGCAGAGCTGTTAAGGGCTAGGTTCCCCAGGATTGTGTCCGGTATCAAACGCCTGTCGACACAAACCTAACTGGACAGCTACCGCCATCGATAAGCGACGGCGTCAAGCACACAACCAGTCTGGTTGCCGCCGTCGCTCGTAGATGGCGGCAACCAGTCCAGCTATCATATCAGAATGGATAGTTGGGCGCGTTGGTGGGAATTCATCGTAGGAAACCGCGCGAAAAACAGACGACAAAAAAGAAGCACATGTAAAGAGCAATGCGCTCGTCACGCGTGTTTCTTCGTCCTCGTCTGTTTTGCGCGCTATTTCCTACGCCCTTATCAGTTTCGGTTTGGACTTAGGATGGGTCGGCCGCTCGCCCTTTCGGAGAAAGAAGACTGGCTGCGGAAGGAGTGGCGACGTACGCAGCAGCGCGAATGGGTCCGTAACCGCCGCGAAGCCGCTGTCGCCTCGACTTCCACTGCGTAGAGCGCTTCAGACTCCCTTGCCAAAGATGAGCGCATCGCTCGCCTGGAAAGCTTCCGCCAAGAACAGAACCAGCGATGTAAAAGGCGCCGGCAAGCCAACGCCATGGATGGCGATCGTGCCGCGAAGGCCAAGCACAAGCGCGAGGCGCGACGGCGAGGTTCCGGAGGGAGTTCGTGGATTACCCGTTTGGCGTCACGTGCACCGTGTGCGACCTACTCTGGTTCGTCGGAGACGTATCCACGATCGGCAGCGTGTCAAACGCGAAGTGGGAAACGGGCGCGTGCGCGTTACGGCAGTGTATCGAGTACAGCTCCGCTGGTCTTTCTTCTTCACGAGAGCGGAAAGGCTGAACGTTTTTTAGTGAGGGCCTTGCTCTAACGCACGTCCAACTAAGTCTTGCAGTGTGTGGCAGCTAGAAAACAAAGCTGTGAACTAGGGGCCAAAGAATGCTCCGCTGCAACTCACTAGTGTATCAAGACATGATAATTAATAAAAGTATGTGCAGCAAAAAAAATGGGGAAAACAAAGAGGTAACATTTCAGATGTCCAGGTGTCGCCTTTAGACAAGGAAAGGTTAATACAAAAATAGTCTCGGCCATTCGTTCAGCCCCACTCGATTATTTATTGCCAATTGCGCAAAATGCAAGGAACTCCTTGGGCACGAGCAGATGGCTCTTGAAAGTGCTTCGTGTTGACATTTCTTTTGCTTTTCTTTCTTTTCTGATGAGATGTATTCATTGCAAATACTGTCAAAATAAAAGAGAACTCGGAACCAAAGCTTGGCGAGCGGCCTCGTATTCCTGTTGCAAACACTTTCGCTCTGCTCGTCGCTCCGTCACCGCACGCAGTGATGGCCCCGGCCCCGCTGGCCGCACCGGGCAGGCCAGGCATGGTGGGCCCGGACCCCCGCCTGGACCCCCGCGGGGACAGGGACCTGCGCGTGTCCATGGGGGACCGGGACATGCGCCAGCCGCAGCCCCTCGAGGACCAGGACTTGAGGACCGGCGGAGACCCCCGCTTCCGGGCCGGGGCCCCCTTCGACCCCCGTAGTCGCCCCTTCGCTTCCCAGGGACCCCCGGGGGGCCCGGCCCCCATCGGGAGCAGGGACGACCCCCGGATGGGCCCCGGCCCGGCACGCCCCGGCGGAAACCCCGTCATCTCGGCTCAGGACCAGGAGAAGGCCGCCCTCATCATGCAGGTGCGCCGTCCTCGACTCGTAGAAGTGGCAGTCGTCTTTCTCGCAAGCGTGTGTGTCGACGAAAGACGTCTGCACCGTCTGTAGAATTTCGGGACAATGTGGGGCTCCAGAACAGCTTGAGGAATGCCCATTTTTCCCAATTGGTAGCCGAACAACCCCTGTCCAAACCCTTGCAGCGCAAAAGCATGCAGACCTTGTTAACAGTGGTGCACATGCTAGGGAGTGTTTTGCACATAGTTGTGCATCAATGGCTGACTTAGATCTCATGAGATAGTGCTTAAACTGGAAGAACACTTTACATAGGGGCAGGGACAAGCGATGAAATATGGCAGCTCGGGGAACCCCTGGGGGTACTGTGGGGAACGCCGTTTGAGAGCCCGTGCTCTGAAGCCATCTGTTGCCCACAGGCCCCAGATCATCAGGCTGGCATAATTCGTGCCGCACCCCATACCTTGTTTGTCGAATGCTACAAGGGAATAATCTTCTCTTTTGAGATGACTGAAAATCTCATCACTACTTTTCTCTCTGTCATGTGCTCTGTCTTGCCGTAACGTAGACCGTGGCAGCAAAGGCCGTAAGCATTGTCGCTATTTCCATAGCCAACTCTGCACACTTCACAACCGCCCTTGTGTTTTGTGCTCCCATTCTTTATATTATCCTTACCAGCACGCTCTCCATTCCACGCCTTCCTATCTTTTTAGAGTAGATTCGTGCCGAGGCACTTACAAGTGTGCACAATCTCGTACTAGGGGAGTCCACACGGGAGGTTCCATCTCGTCGTCCGTCCTACGCCTGCACTGCCGAGAGGCAGTGGGTAAATGCATCGGCACTTCTGTGCTCCGGTCTGTGGGTGTCCCGCACGCCTCCGGATGGCAGCGATGGCGACATTTCCGGTTCTCTCCCTTGCCTGCAGGTGCTGCAGCTCTCGGATCAGCAGATCGCCTTGCTTCCACCAGACCAGCGCCAGAGCATCATGGTGCTGAAGGAGCAGATTGCGCGCAGCACGCAGCAGTGAGGAGGCTGTCCACGCAGCTAATAAACGTGTTTACTGGCTTGGTTCCAGTAGTTCTCGGTCTGCATCTCACTCAGCCGGGACACTGTGCGGTCGAAGGCAAACATCTCTTCCTCTCCACTGAAGATGCTCGCGCTCTGCGAGGGAAAAGGCAGGGTTGCTTGGTTGGACGACAGGTTAATGCTCGGAGTTTATACTAAGAAAAGGCCCTAGAAGCAAATATAGAAAACAAAATGTGCAAGTGGTCTAAGTGATTACAAAATGATAGTTATAGTTAGGGTGTGTACTTTCCGGTGTTTATTTGTGAGAAAAATCGGCGGATGTTTTTCGGTGTTTACTTATTTTCAAAACACCGGTGTATTTCGGTGGAACGTCTCACGATGAGGCTAAAAACGGTGATTATCGGTGAAAAAAAAAAGCGGTTGATCACAGACAGAGAGTTCCAATTTTATTCACATAGTTTATACACTTCTTCTCTAGGAAGCAACTATTTCTCACACTTGGTTATTATAGTGGATGCAAGCATACTTTCATTCTTGCATCTACAGGCAAGGAATGTGCTGCCGTCATGGCAGCACGTTCCTTGAGGTTCGCAACCCGCAATTATGAATACATGGCTTTCACCAACATCACTTGGCCAGACACAATGAGGAAAAGGCACGTGAGAGCCTACCCTCCACTGTGTTAATTTTTTCACAAAAGGGAGCCATGGGAGACACAATAGGGGAAAGGCGTATGAGAGCTTAGCTTCTACTGCGTTCACTAGACGCTTTTGACCCCCAGAAAGGAGGGCAGACTGGCGCCACCTGCAAGCCATGTATAAACACTGGAAGAATGCAGGATCCATGAGATAACACGTTTGACGAACCTCTACGGGGAAAGGGTTTCGCTAGGTCGGAAACTAGCAACGACCGGTGTTTTTCGGTTTTAACCAGGGCGAAAATATCCAACCACCGGTGTTTTTCGGTTTTAACCGATTTTATATTTTCGTCACTGACGGATGTTTATCGGTGTTTTTCGGTTAAAACCGGAGAATGCACACCTTAGTTATAGTACATCTAATTTGGATTTAAGATTGAATTCCAGAAAAGTACCATTGCAGTTTTGATAAACAAGTCATTTTGGTAATACAGTGTGATCCACTTATAATGATACCACATATAACAATGCATTGCTTAAAACGATCAGTTTTTAGAATTTCTAGTCTAGAAACAATCAGATTCTAGTCCACATACAACGAAAATCGGTTATAACGACTGAAATTTTTGGTTTTCTCATTATTGTTATAAGTGGATTGCACTGTAGATGCTTAAATATAACAAGATGACTAAACTTGTCATCGTGTTATAACTAAACGAAGGTTTGTCTTGATAGGATTTATTTATCCCCATATCAGTTAAACAGTTCACAAACAGGAGAGGATGATCACAAATCTTAGATCTCCGGCAGAAGTTTCGATTTTTCACAGTCTTCGCTATTGCATGCCATATTTCGCAAAGCAGCTTACGTCTAAAATTTCAATACCCTAGAAATAAAAAAATTAGACATTTACAATTCTCTGTAATGCGAAATTAGAGCATAACTCTTGAGGAGGAGGGGGGAGGGTATACCCCTCCTCCCCTTTTTAACAGGAAATTCCCCGCTAAATTCAGCGAAAATTTCCCCACTAAGTTTAGCGGGGAAATTTAGCGAACAATTTCCCGCTAAATTTAGCTGGAAAATTTGTCTGCTAAATTTAGCGGGTTAAGCTTCCTTGCTAAATTTAGCGGGGAAATTGACATCACATGGGACCCCAACTGCATTTAGTTTCCCCGTTAAATTTAGCGGGGAAATTGTAATGTCCGATAATGCAACATGCGCGGTTACGCCGACGCAGCTCAACGTGGAAACGGATGCCTAAGAGCTGCGCTCTAAAAGTTATATATTTAGGACTAGGTATTTTTTTTAAGAAATCTTTGGTTGTAGAAGACTTCAGAAATTTAGAAAGCGTGTGCAGCCTGTCCCCCTCATCACCTGATCGGTGAGCTGGAGGTCGTCCATCAGGTGCCTGTTCTCATCGGTGAGGGTGTTTGGGCCCTGTACAGTGGAGAAGAGCTGGTTGGGAGGCACCTGGACAAGTTAATACGTAAATGAGAACAGCTGAACCATTTAAATCGGGTGGCAGCTCGCACCACCTAATTAGTGTTTTCCATGTCAACAGTTAGGCTGAAATATACGAAACATTAAAACTCGGCCTCTAAATACCTGGGCGGACATGACGAGGCGCACCCGGTGGTCGTACAGGGTGTCGACGAGGGTGATGAAGCGCCGGGCTTGGGTTTTCTCTCGCAAGCTCAGCTGGGGCACGTCCCGCACCAGGATAGTGTGGAAGACCTGGCTCAGGGCTAGGTAGTCCACCGCCCCCACGGCCTGCATGTGATGAGGCAGTGCTCCGTTACTCTGTCTCCTACTAGGTTACTCTTCAAGTTGCACTTTTTAATAAAAAATAGCGTCACTTGAACAGTGACACTTTTTTTGAAGGAGGTGTTACTTGAAGAGTGACATCTCCTTCGGAACTATACACAAACTCTGCTCCCTGACATGGTGCCACTGCGGTGGCGTTGCTGTTGGCACTGCACAATGTGCAGTGCCCGCACCTGTTGTGGGCAAACACGAGTTTGTTTGTGGACTATGCTGGTGTATAGGCACCCCTGTCAAAATGACAGATACCTTTGTCAGAAGTACCTAGCCCCTATGTGTTGACACCTATCCAGAATACTGACACCCAATTTGGAAGCACAAAAGTAAACACTCGAAGGATGCTCTGTTGGACATGGAGGAGCCTGAAACTTGTAAGGGAGGTGATCTGGTGGTCTTCTACATCTACCTGTTTTAGTTTAGAGTGCCATTTATCTTGCTGCTAGAATCAGTGTTTGGCGAAATTGCTACGGTACGGCTTTTGATTTGCAGCTTTCTTTCTCCTTTGCTTTTATTGCCGCCAATACAGCCACACATCTTGTGCACTTACGCGGTCACACAGCTCGGAGAAGGAAGAGTCGAGCACTCGTCCACAGGCTTTGGCAAACTCCACGTTGCGCCCCTTGATCGTGAGGATGCGCGGCCGAATGACTGCGAAAGAAGACTTCGCCTGAAGCTTTTAGGTTCTTTGGCTCCATTTGTGAAACTAACCATCGTTTTCCTGGCTGGCCAGAACTTTGAACATGCGGTTCAACTCTGCATCAGCATCGCACTCAGACTTTCTGAAATCCAGAGCAGGAAAAGGAAACCAGTTCTGAATAAGCTCGTACACTTGCTGTAGCAACGGCACTCACACGAGGTAGAAGCTAGTCTTGGCAGCCCCCTTCTGAATCCTGTAGTCGATCCCGGAGTCGAGTGCCACTGGTATGCAGTTTTTCTGCTCGAAATCGAGGATGAAGCCATGTTCAGAGGTGCTGCCCCGTCCCACACGAAACTTGACACTGTACGTTTAGGGCTGTTTCGTATGGTGGAAATTAGGAACAATTGCTCGGACTGCTGTGCGAGGACTGTTAATAAGTAAAACATTTTACGGATTGTGAGCATGTATTTTTTAAAATAGATTTTTATCATTTTTTATTTGAAAGCCTCGGAGTAGAGCAGCTTGCAGAGTAGGAGTGCTTGTAATTGTTCAATCTAAGCTACTGTGTGAAGACCGCCTCCAATTGATGGGTCTGCCATTCAACACAATCTTAAAGCGCAACGAAAAAAACTGGCATGCCACTTCTAATGAGAGAACATCACGATACAGGGAAATATACCTATTACTTTAAAATCCCGAGCAAGCTCCCATTCAGAATTTGAAGATAATGATGTAAAACTGGGAAATGAGCACTCCTTAGGTCAATATGTAAAAATATGTCCTTTGTATATTTTGCAAATGTTACAAAATTGCTTATTGTGGATCGGGCGTATGGTCGGTATTTTACAGTAGTTGCAAAAATAAGTTAAACACCTCAAACAAAATAATTATGTGCTGCTGGGAATTCATTTCTTGGGATCTTTAGATGTACATGGAACTCGACTGGGATTCAAACCCTTCAGATGAGAACAGAAAGAAGGGCGAGAGTGCGGGCGAGCTGGTGACTACTCAACGTGATTGAACCCATGGCACTGAAGGAAGAAGACACAGACCCAAATAAACTACATATCAATATAAAGGATCAAAGACATTGTAGATTTCTACAGGAACGAAATAGCCAAAAACCTTGAGCACGTCGATGAAGGGCAGGAAGCTGCTGCGCTGCAGTCCGTTTTTATACAGGTCTGCAAAGAAAGAGGCACCGACGCTAAAGGAAAGGAGTCATGGGCACCATGCCGGCAGTCTGCCCACCGTCGGGCTTGCGGTTGGACGTGGCGACCACCACGGCCCCGAGGTTGAAGAGGTGGCTGAAGAGGCGCTTGAGGATCATGGCATCCCCAATGTCCGTCACCTGGAACTCGTCCAGGCAGAGCAGCCAGGCCTGGGCGCAGAGGGCCTCCGCCACGGGTGGAATGGGGTCGTACTGCGGGGATTTGCGGCCCAGGCCCGCCTGGGCGGACTGCTGTTTCCATGCGTGGATGCCTGGTCAATAAGGCAGACATTAGGGAGTTTTCGTAGATCGCTTTTTCCATCCCGCAACGCCCTCTGCATCTGGCTAAAAGGTCAGGAACTCTGCAGATGAGGCTAGTGGCATGCATGTACAGTAGCAGTGTCAACGTTGCAGACAGCGTAGCAGAGGGAAACAAACAGTCTACAAAAACTCCCCATGCAGAGCGCAAGTTCGCTTGCTTCTTGCACAGGGGTTGCGATAATGTCTAAACGCCGAGCTCTTATTGGCCGATTGCAAAAAATAGTGGGTAGACCTCAAGGCATCTCGCATTGAGGTCTACCCAGTATTGTTTCAATCAAAACCAATCAGAGCTCGCCGTCGTCCTGACGTCACCGCAACTCCTGTGAGAGAAGCAGACGACTCGCTCTCCGCATTCCTCCGCCGTTTTTTGTGGAATTCAGGTTTGGAGGTGACGGGCGTTTTGTGAAGGTGGCCTCGAATTTCGACCTTGCAGAAAGAAACACTCGGGAAGTGAAAGACGAAACAATATGCTTCCTTTCGGGAATTTTGGTTGTAATAGTGATTTCCAAAAACGCACACAGGAAAAAGCCAACATTGGTGTCGACCTAACCTGAGAGTCGGAAGAGCAGTCGAGTTCTAGCTTTAAAGGCCTCAATTGCAATGGGGATCATATCCGTTTCCTCGGAAAACTGGCAAATATTGGGAAAATTTTGCAAGAGTAAGGTAACATGCGTGTGGATTTGCAACGTACGATTATGGACATCCAGCATAAAAGAGTGGAAGTGCACTCGTTGCTTGCTCTCCGGGGTCGCGGACTCGTAGAACATGTCCATGAGCATGGTCTTGCCCCGGCCTAGACGAGGAGGGCACCTTATTAGCTCGCCAACAGAGAAAAAAAGAGTGTTCGGCCAACTGTATTGGACTGACCGACAGCGCCGTAGATGTAGACCCCCGCCGGCTTGACTACTGGCTTGTTCCCCGAGAACCACTGGAAAAAGCCGCACACAGGCAGGTCACAACAAATGTCAGTCTGACCGCCTCGTCTGAAGGTCCTTTTAACGGTCACCTTTTCAAAGAGGCTTTGGCTGCGGGGTGCATACTGGGAGATGTTGGACTGGAGTTCACGGAGGAGTTGGGCCACCTTGAGCTGATTCTCGTCCGGTTTCAGCGTGCCCTGACCGAGGAGGCGGTAGTACTGGGAAAGCACGTCTTCCTGCTCGATGCCACCATCTGCCAACAGTACTTATATATAGCTTCTAAGGCTTGGATTTGGGACAAAAAAGAATTAAAAGAGCTTGCAAGCATGGAAACACAGGCTGTGGGTTTATAACATTCACGATTCTTGCTTTATGTGATTATAGTTCTTCGGCGCTCTTGTCGGAAAATACGATGGTTTCATTGGCTGCAGAGCGACAAAGTGCTCGGGGCTCGCCACGCCCCGAGGTTCTTAAGCTGTCAGTGATTTATAGTAAAGATCCCACAAAATGCTTTCGAGGCTTCTATTCCACTGACACATAGGTTGATCATTGGCCTTGAGTTGTTGAGCTCATGCGTAGCATGATATGCTCCGAGTTATCTAATAATAAATAAATTAAATATATATCATATGTATTTTATTTTTTTACGGATTTTATGGACGCATATGCTAGAGCTAGTTAAGTGAACTGGCATGCTTACCTTGAGTACTGGTTGTAGTTACAGTTCGTTTAAGTGCGAGGCACCATGGCTTGTGACGGTGGCAGCCGCCCGTCAGCAGTCTCCTGAGATGTAGAGGCACTGGAAGTCTGGTTTTCATGACGTTTCGAGCACGGACAGAGCAGTATCAGCGGAAAGTCTATATGTGTTGTCCGTCGTTTCGTGAATTAATTGTCGATGGTTTAGTTACTAATTTATTTATAGCACCGGAGGTCTAACCTACGAGTTTTCTAAGTGTACTTGCGATCTTCGTCGTCACGGCCTTTGCGTAGAATACTTAAGATTTTTAGTCGACTCCGACGCTGAACGGGGCATCTCCTCAGGTACCAGCTCGGCGCCGATGACCTTCATTGTAGACTGATTGGTTAGGGACTAACTGCAGTTACTTGGACGCGTGGCAATCTGGAACTTGTATAAAAGACTTTCCGTTCTGCCTTCAAAGGTTTCAGTAAATAGGCGACTTCAGTGAATTTCAGCTCGATTTCCGAATCATCGTAGTACGAACAAATGAATGGCCCTGGCTGTGCCCCCGTTGTTACACACGTACCGAAGCAGCCGACGCAAGAGGGTTTTTGTTTTGTTATTAGTTTTGCTTATCTTAAAGTAAATTTTACTTAAATGCAATTTATTATTTAATATGTTTTATAAAAAATATAATGATATAAAATATATCTACGACCCGCTTAATTTATATTTCGTTTATAGCTGTGGCATGTGGCCTAAGCTCAAATAAGCTAAACTAAAAGTAGAGCATCAAAATTAATGAAATAGTTATAAAAAGTTTTTAACTATACAGAAATGTTTTAGAAGACAAGATGTCTTCCAAAGTTTACTGAATTTTTTATGTAGGCAGCTGAACACTAAACTGGCCAATTCAGCGCCTACGATCAATTCAGAACCAAGTTAAGGTCAATCCGTAGAACGTCGGATGGTGATGTGTTTGTTGTGTGTGTTGTGCGCCGACAGATTTTCTTGTTCCGCGACCTCTGTCTTTATTATGAATGCACGTGAAAAGACTCAGTGGTGAAACGTTGGGATTAAGAAGGGGCACCCGTACGAGTCGTTCGGCTTCGTTGAGACGGTTTCAGCTTGCTGTGACCACAGCCTGGACAAGGTAGTACGCACACACTCCCCGTTTCTGCTGTCATTTAGCGACTTCCTGGACCTTTATGCCTCTCGATTGTGAGGGCATGCTGAGGGCCAATATTTTCTTTACGCATAATGTCATTCACAGCTCGGGTTGTGTAGTATTTTTGTTTAAAGGTGAACGCGTACTCTAGGTTCAATGTCGCAGGTGTGGGTGACCTATTTGGCCGCCACTGACAACAGTCCCCTGCAGAATTGCGAATTTGTTGTTATCCGATAAATTTATAACATATATGAACCTCTTAGTATAGGTCGTACCTACGTGTACTATTAATTTCGTTCAAGTCATAAATTGTGCTGTCAATTGAAAACTATTAGCTGCGGACCATTAAAAAAGATCTAAAACTTTGTTTCTCGCGGATCACTTATTGTGTGTAAACGTTATCGTACACATTTTTTTTTACACAGATGTTTTAGGCTACACTATCACTCCATTGTTAATATATACACACACATACACATTAACATATTGTCATTGCTTGCTGTCGAACTCAGAACGGGAACAAAATTTCTACACCTATTACAGTTGAACAGTGCTTCAGAAGGGGGTCACACATGAAAAAGCATTGCTTACATTCCAAAAAATGTTTGCAGCAAGTAGTGGGCTTTAACTTCGTTGCACATTTGCTACAAAGCTTTTATTTGTGTTTGAAACTAAGAGCTTGGTGCTAAAAGAAGTGCATTTGCATTGATACTCCTCTGCCTCCTTTCTTGGTTTTGCTGGTTGCAGAAATGAATATGAGCGTGACAGACATTTGCCAGAACACGCGCATGGGCCGTGAATCTGCGCTTCTTGGGAACTATGAGTCGGCCATTGTCTACTACCAAGGGGTGATACAGCAGATCCACCGCCACATCCAGATGATTGCCGGGGATCCAATGCGCAAGGAGCGCTGGCAGCAGGTACACTCGTTCTTGCATCTGAGAGCAGTGCAGGCAGTACTGCCTTACAAGGATTGAGTGTGGTGCAACCTCGTCGACACTTTTATGGCACATTCACACTGGCTGTTGGGTTGCATTTGCAAAGCGGTTTCCACACACCAAGAAGCGGTTGGCGGTTTCTTGTTCACGCGTGATCATTTGAGAGACAATCCAAAATTCTCTTTAATCCATGATCCAAAACCAAAATGGAACCATTTTTGTACTGAAGGTTTTTCTTCAGGATGTTCGCACGCATCATGAGTTCAGGCAATGAAGAAAGGATATGCGGCCCCTCAAAACCCGCCTGTGACTCCCTCGACTTTGCACACACAAGGAAAGCCCAGCTAGGCTTACTTAGCTGGGTTTTGCTTGTGTGCGAAGTCAGGCGGAACTTGTTTTCGGAATAGAAGGCCTGTTTTCTCCCTGCATTATTCGCTCTTATCATTTTCGAAGTAGCAAGCGTCACTGGTGGACCATGGCGCGGGGAATGTGTTCTGTGCTAGCCTGTCGTTGCTTCGTTGGCGGCGGACTCTCCTCTTGTCACTTGCACGTCGATAGAGTCTGCGGTTTGTTTGACATTAAGCTCAAATAAATGCCATTTGGATTACCTATGCGTCGTCTGGTACATACATTTTATTTCTTGAATAGATTCTGTATTTCTTTTGGTAGTAGAAACGTTACAGGTCGAGCTATCGCAGGTACCCTGGCAGCTCCGTCGTAGTTTGTTGGCTACGCAATTAGGCTCACGACATCTCTATCGACCTTCCTGTCAGTCATGCACGGTGTTGAAAGCTTTTAGTAGTTCACTCGACTGCTTTAGTGGGTTTAAGAGCTGTCATTTCGGTCGATCGGGGGCAGGTTTTGATGTTCTGCGGGCAAGGATTAACAAGGCAGTGCAGCGACGAGCTTTGGCACCCCGAATAATAAACAAACTAGCTTACCCGAACCAAACCACCGGAGCGAAGTGTGTTAAACTTACTAGTCAAATTTTTTCGCGGCAGATTTAAGTGATGGACGTGAAAATATTGTTTCTTTGTGGATTTGTCCGCTGCAACGTAAGGACATCAGCGCCTTGAACGCCTCACCAGCGACAAATGCCATTTTGTTTTGAAAGCCACTGACGTCACGTCAGTGTCGCATTGTGATTGGTTGCTGGTTTGAGAAAGCGGTTAGAAAAAATTGGTCCCGAAGCGGTTGGCAAAAATGCGCCCCAGCCGCTTTGCTGTTGAGAGCGCTCGGATCCGCTCTGTGGTTGCAAATCCGCTTCCAGTGGGAACGCGCCCTTACACAATGTTCCTACACTGCCTTGTGTCAACCCATGACGTGCCATGTGACCCGCACCATAAAAAGTTTCGAGCCTACTCGCCTATAGCATCAATGTTGTGGCAACAAAAAGTGGAGAAAAAAACAGAAAAGTTGCAGGCTAGCAGGTGCACTGTCAACATCACAGAAACCTGAGACTGAGGAATAAAGCAGAGATGACATGCACTAAGGTCTCGTATTGTGTTAGAGAAGTTTGTGTGGGTCTTTCCTTTTTTTTCCAGACTGCTAAGAAGCAACTTCTTAAATTTATTTTTATTTAAACTTCAGATCTGTAGGGGTGGCAAGATGTTCATCGTCAGCTCAAGCCACTCTCTGAGCACTTTTAGCGCAACATGTTTGCCGGGCTGACAGCTTTCATCCTGCCTCTTTCAGTCCTCTATAATTGTAAACAACATGTAGATTATCTAGTCGCACTATACACTCTCAAAACTCAAGGTGGGCGACGCCGAAGTATCACGAAGAAAAGAAATTCAACCTGAATTTTTGACTAGCCAACGTATAAAACTATACATTTTCTTTATGTCTTACTATCTCAACAAGCAATTTGTACTTTGAAGCCTCGCAAAATATATGTAATGTGTAAGCTAAACACTTAAAAAATTCAATGCAGGAGCATAAAAATTGGAACCTAGAAAAATGTTAATTACTGTCCAGCGCTTGCTTAAGCTCTGAAAAACTCAAGTCCTCGAGCAAATTAAGTGAGAAAGTACCCTTCTAATTTCCACCGGGATTCTGCAGAATCCTACCATTGGGGAAACTGACTGGTATATTATATGAGAGTATGTATTTGGGTTAGTTGGTATTACATACTGTTTGGATTAAAGCACAAAAAATATATAGACAAGTAGGAGAGTAAGTAGTATCTGCCCTTTATTCGTGTGCACTTTAATCTTTACAGGATATTGTAAATTACCTAGTTTTCGTGAGGAGTTCATTTTCGCGAATCTCACGACGGGAAAAATATTTGGAAAAATTGTTCTCGCGAATATATCACTCTACGGTAATAAATACATAGCACATCACTGCAAATTGTAAAATTTATGTGTCTGCAAGATATTTACAAACCCCCCCTACTTTCGTAAATTTGCGAAATATTGAGCCTGCAAAAATAAAGTTGTTGATAGTATATTGTAGCGTGACAATCTTTAATTTCAACTTCCTTGTTTCCCTCCAGTGGAGTAGGGAAGGGAGACAAAGAAATCAAATGGATTCTGCCAGAGATGAATTTTCTCCTCGGCACCAATCATAAAGTTAATTATAATGCTATTTTTTTTGTTCTGTTCCCGTAGATTCAGCAGGAGCTTGCGCAGGAGTATGAGTATGTGAAGGACATTCAGAATGTGCTGAGCGGCTTCCGCTCGGACAGCCATCTGGAGCGGATCCCCACGAGTCGGATCAGCTACGACGAAGGAGCCCTGGACCCCGAGGCCTGGCTGACCCCTCGCGACCCCGAAGTCTGGCCGGCACCCACGCCCGTCGAGCACAAGTACGTCTGCGGCGGCCCAACTCGCTCTTTTTGCTGTCCGGGGCAGGAGCGTTCCGTTGGTCACGTCACGGCCCACACTTGCACTGTTACTTGCATGTACTGTCGCGCTCGATGTGAGCCGAAACGCTCCTTCGCGCCTCTTTGGCGTACCTGCCAGTTGTTGAGAGAGAGCTGTGGTCCCGACTAGGAATTGAATGCAAAGTTGAGGCTCCATTTTTCGGATTCGTTGACAGTTTGAGGGACGACAGAGCTTGTGGGGAGCATTCGCGTAGTGGTACCAGTAAGCTGAGCAGCTTTTGGCTTCCTCGCCAGCGCACTCGGCGGTGTTCCTGTGAGTCCAGAAATTGGGATAGCAAAAGGAATGCCGAAGAAATTCACAAGGGTTGGATTCTGGGCTGTCTGGTACCAACTCGGCACTTTAGAAGAAAGCTGACAAAAGATGGGGTCAAAAGGAAAATACTAGTAATCAGGCATTCATTTTATTTTTTTTATTTTCAACGTGTCTTCTGTTGAGTTTTCTTTTTATACGATGACCCGAGAAGTTACAGTTGAACCTCGATTTAACGAAGTCACCGGGACCCGCTAATTATTTCATTAAATCGGAAACTTCGTAGAATTGAGGAAGGTAGACCTCGCGCTTAGGCTGTGTGCGGAATCCGAATTTGTTCGTTGAATTGTGAAATTCGTAAAATCGGGTTTCATAAAATAGAGGTTCAACTGTATATGTTACCGTAATAACCCGAGCGATGGCCCACCTAAAATCGAAAGCAAATAGGGTGAAATTTAGGAGTGGCTTAACTTTTGGTGTGCAATAAAAACAAATAGTTGAGAAGTGCTAGTTCTAGGTTCAGCAACCTGCGAAACTTGCAATTGCAGGTGGGAGAGACAAACTAAATTCGACCGCCATTCTCGGTCAGAAATGTTCGCTAATCTCCTGCCGGGGCTAAGTAACACCATTTTGCCAAGGTGACCATTGGCCAGGGCCTTGCAAATAGAAGTGGGTTGTCTTTCGGTGTTTTTGTAAAAATTGTGTTGAAAATATGGGTAAGTTATCTGTCAGCGGTATTACAGTATATCTGAGGCAAAAAACAATTGGAAGAAGAGCAAACAAATGGAGGGTTAAATCAAAAGAAAACAGCTGGAGATCACCCATACAACTAAAAGATACGAGATCAACACGAATTACACGAGCTGCCTTGATCTCATGATCCGAAGGAACACCAGCAAGATTATTTTTAACATCTTGGAGCCCGAGTTGTGAAAAGCTCAGCAGTTTGCCGTATCTTCTTTATTACTTCTAAGAATATTTCAGTGGCATCACGCTTTGAACTATCGTACAAGTGAGAGACAAAAACACTCGGCATACGATTCGTCCCACGTTCCAGGCCGGGCCCCTCGATTCGGCCGGTGGGTCGAAACAGACGCTCGGAAACGTCTCGCACCACGAGCCACCGGGGCAACGGGAGCGGCAGCGGAAGCAAGAGCGGCGGGGGTGGCAGCAACCCCGTCAAGCGGGGAGCGGACTCCAAGACGGCTCGAAAGGAGGACAAGGACAAGCCACGCAAAGACAAGGATTCCAAGAAGGAAGACGGCGCCAGCAAGGACAAGGTGCGCCCCTCTAGTGCACTCTTCGTGTCCCTCCCCTGCCTTTTGCGGGGTGCCAGTGAGGTTGTTCGGAGCACGTTGGCATTTTGACGAACGACCGCCTGGATCGTGACATCCGACGGCATGACGCGCCTCCTCCTGGGACGCAGTTCGCGCCACTTTGGGACAATACCGTCGACGCATGGGTGGGATAGGACGTTAAACGCACCAGTTGAAGACGCGTTTCATGCTCCGTAGTGGCACCGCACACACACTACAATCTCATCCCCAATGTCAACCGGTGCAGGAGCCCGAGGAGAAGCGGTTTGACGGCACGGGCTACGACCATGACCTGGTGGACACGCTGGAGAGGGACATCCTGCAGAGGAATCCCAGCGTGCGCTGGAACGACATTGCCGACCTGCAGGAGGCCAAGAAGCTGCTCGAAGAAGCTGTGGTGCTGCCCATCTGGATGCCGGACTTCTTCAAGGGCATCCGCAGGCCCTGGAAGGTAGCCTGCCGTAGAACGGCAATTGCTCGTGCCGTTTTTGTTCGCCCAACGTTCCGGAATCGGCCAAGATACGAAGCACGTATAGATTTGGCTAGTAAATGTGACCAGCTCTATTTTCTCGCAGTTGGCTTTTGCAGGACCTGCCCAAACGGGTGCTGGTCTGATAGCCTTGGTTGGGCACGTATTTGCTGCATCACAAAAAGCGCTTGAGTTTGTGGTAAGACGTTGCTTGCTGCGAGCCATTTGGGTGCGATGGCAGTTACTAGGAAGGCATTGCAATAGCCTCTGCACTTGTTTGGTCATTAAATAACATTTTCTCAATTCTGTGACGACGCAGGTGGGCACTTTATGTGACCTGGGCATATGCTCTCTATTTTACAGTAGTTGTACAGAGCCAGACTTTTTGTAAGAGGGACCTAGTATGTCTTCTAGTGTAGTTGAGACTGTACTTTCGATAGCTCCTTTGCACTTCTGACTTTCTTGCCCTGAAAACTGCTGATTTTTGGGTACTCGACAATCACTCGCTAGCTTCGACGTTGAATCATGCAGACTCCAAAGTTTCGTCTGAAGAACAGTGGTGCTATTTTCTTTCCCCCCACAGATGTCAACAATTGGTGCGATTTGTTGTGCGAAAATAAATAGCGCCGTTCAATGTTGAAATTCCTTTTTTTATTTCCTGTATAAATATTTTGCGGGGCCTGTCGCGAGGGAATATTATCGTTGTTCTCATCTTGCGCCGCAAACGCTGTGACCTCTCCGCAGGGGGTGCTGATGGTGGGGCCCCCCGGCACGGGAAAGACCATGCTTGCCAAAGCAGTGGCCACGGAGTGCGGTACTACTTTCTTCAACGTGTCGTCCTCCACCCTTACGTCAAAGTACCGAGGGGAGAGCGAGAAGCTGGTGCGCCTCCTCTTCGAGATGGTGAGCCTCTCCTTCCCGTTCTTTATGCTTCAAGCCTCGTGACTGTTCTTAACCTTTGCCTCTACAACATCTCAGTGTAGGCCATCGAGGAGAAAATAACACCTTTTTTATTTTAGTATTTTTCTAGTAAACATAGAGAGCTGTTTTAACACTAAGAATGCAAAGGTCATGTTGTTTCATATTTGTTGTTATATTAGATGCCTGGGGTTGACAGTCTAAAAAATAGTGGTTCGGGAGTAAATGGATTCGGTACCCCCTCTCTTTTCCTTCTGGTTTAGCAGAGAGGGATGATGGCTTCTTTGTAGAGTGGAACCTTGATGTTCCGACGGGAAACGTGCAACAAATTCGACAGCTGCATTAGGAGGTGGGCGGTGGCGCGGCAATGCAGAGAGTTCTGCGCTCCTGCGCACCATTTCATCAGAGGGTCTAAAAACTCCGCTGGCAACCCAAGACAGCCACAGCGCCGGGAGGGAGCAAGAGACAGCGCCTTCTCTTCTCCTCCCCGGGTTCTGAAATGCCTCGGCGTTCTCGCGTTGCATCCTTGCTCAGCTTATTCTGTCGTTCTCTCATCTACCTTTGCTCTCCTCTGCGCGCCACTTTCTCCAACTTGTTGCTTCTCCCAGGAGTGAGCACGCTTCTGCTGGTTCCCGCCGTTCTCGCTTTTAGGGAGCGTAAAAAGTGACATGGATAATAATAATCAGCTGTACTTCGTCAAAGTACAGCAGATTATTAGCTTAGACATCGTTTAAAACCGCCGTTTGTCTTTTTCACGCGAGGCTGATCACTGTATCCGTAATTATCGTATTATCTGAAGATGCGACTCGTGGATTATACAACGATTTCGCACGGTCCTGCAATTGTTGTATAATCATGGTTTCACTGTATCAACTTTGGGGCTGAAGGTGATCTACAATGAGGACATAAGCGATGCTTTGTGGGAGCCATACCTAGGTCACGGCGTCTCAATGGCCAACAAGATGTAGCTGCAGTTTTGGGTGTCGGTTGGGCGTGAGAGGCATTGCGCATGCATTTTTCTCCGTTTCACCTTACCTCCGAGTGCGGTGGATGCTACGAGCCATCCTGGCCGATCCAGCTCCGTGAATGTAGCACATAATACAGCAAACTTGCGTTAGTTTGACCTCGGTTAATTCAACTTTTTGTTTAATTCGATTGTGTTCAAAAGTCCCGGCTAACACCCATACATTTCTATGCGAAAAAAAGTTTGATAGTTCGAGCTCGGGAAGACTCCGCATCTAATAATTCGTCCCGAGCGAAGGCGCGCGGGCTCACACTGCATGGCACCATGGCAGAAAAACCACCAACGTGCGGCGAAACACGGGCCCTTTGCTGCTTAACCGAACGTGTGCAAATGTGCGCCTGCTCCTCTACGCCGTTGAGATGGACCATAGCGAATGACACGAGCCAGTGCAACTAATCTGGCATGGAGTAGCATGGAGAACATAGCACGTGGTGGAGCGCAGAGGCAGCGTGCGCTCTCAAAGTGCTTTTCTGTAGCATCATGTGCAGTTCATCTTGCGCACCAAAAAATGCAAATTCACTTTCCCTTTTTGCTTTTTTTTGGTTGCCACGGTTTGGTTGCTTCGCACCAAAGTCGGCTCGTAAAGCTTTCTCAGCGATATGCGCGCTCTTGAAGTGCTTTTCTGTAGCATTGTGTGCAGTCCATCTTGCGCGTCGGAAAGCGCAGGCTCTCTTTTCCCTTTTTTTTTTGTCGTTACTATTTTTCTTTGTTGCCGACGGTCTGGCTGCCCGGCGCCAAAATCAGCTTGTAAAACTTACTTTTTTCTCTCTCTTCTTTTTTTGTTTTGTTTTTTGTAGTGCGCGATTTTTTGGGAACGGGGTGTTTAATTACGCTGCTCTCCGGAGCATGCTTATGATCATGCGTTTTAAGCGCAGATGGCAGCAGACCATCCGTGAGTACTTTGAACAATAAAAGGAAGTTTAATTTTAACCGTCTTTCTGTCCTTTTTTACTTCGATCCTTCGGATAATTCGACCAAATTTCAAGGTCCCGTCGAAGTCGAATTAACGAAAGTTTACTGTATGCCCTCCGCGCACCACTGCACCCCTTCTTCAAGGTCGGGTAACACTCACCTGGCCATGGACCGGCTCGTATGGCTCGTAGCGTCCGCCGCGGTTGGTCGTAAGGGGAAACTGAGTATAGCCACTCAATCTCGAACCCAGTCGCGTGTTCATGTGGCAGCACCTATTTGGAAGAAGGTGGATTACATCCCATGCGATGGCGGAGGCCTCGGTTTTTATTGCAATCTGGTGTTTTCTTTTGCTCGAACTTGCTTATGGAAAAAGACAATATTTCATTGTTGTGTCGTGTTGCTTGTCACCTGTGGAAGTGCAAGCACTGTGGTATCCAGGAGTAAGGTTTCTTTACTACATGCATACCTCTTGTCTGGTCACTGTCGCCAAGTATGAGGGGAGGCTGCAGGTTGCATGGCAGCACACGCATTAGCACAAAATGTTACAGCAGTGGGACGTAGTGAGCGTCATCGCTGCGGCTTTGACACCTTCAGTCTGGGAACTTTAGCTCCTCCAGTTCGAGTGGCCAGAAGAAAGGTTGCTTAGTCTCATCTTTGATTGTCCGCTATCTTTGGTCCAGGCCCGGTTTCATGCGCCAAGCACCATATTCATAGACGAGATTGACTCCCTCTGCTCTCGAAGGGGCTCTGACTCGGAACACGAGGCCAGCCGCCGCGTCAAGTCCGAGCTGCTCATTCAAATGGACGGTAAGTCCACCGCTCTGTCTCTGAGCAGATGCTCCGCACATCTGGTTGAAGCCACAGCAAATCTGTTGGAGTGGGTTCGCAGCAAGGTCAGTTTTGTCTTTTGCTGCGCAACATATTATGAAAGGTCATTCTAGCCAAACTTTGGTACGCTTCCGAAGGACGTAGAAAATTCCTTTAGGAAGTTTCCTCTTAATTTTATAAAGTATGAAAATCATCTCTGAAAATATGCGTGCCTTTTCCTCTGTGCTCTTTCTCACTGCTGTTCTTTTGTTTTCTCCTCACTGCCCGATTCCCGGGCACCAATGGTAACCTCAAAAGAGCTAAGCCCACACAGCTAAACTATGCGTTGGCATCACAAGCTTTGCAAGTGATGAAATGTGTTTGGGGGTGTCAAAAATGAGACCTTTCAAAAAAGGTTTTAGGCGCAAATTTTGTCATGTTGAAATTTTGTTAACATGGCTATTAGTATAATGCACACGCTACACCAAAACGGGGCAACGTTTTCTTTTAGGCTAAAGTGTGACTTAAAAAAACAATAAAATAAAAAAAATATTTTATTTTTATTTTAAGGGGTTTAGATGAATCAAGTATTTAACAAAAGAACAACAACAACTTAATATATATATTGCATTATATTTGCATTGCTATATGCAATTTAGGTGGAGAAGCTGGATCCGCCCAGTGCGCCCAGTGCTTACACCTCCCATCGGCTGGAGTGATGATCGACATGTGAAATATAGACTGAAATATAGACATAATAGTCTTTTGTTCGACGTATTTTTATGTTTGAGAAATAAATGATTTAGATAGTCATTATTGTTTTAAAAATATAGTGAGGTTGCTTTTTTTGTCTTGGTTTAAAACGATAACAAACATGGCTGTCGGCATTTGCGGTGAGCGATTACAAACACTACGTAGCTCCTTGAGGTCGTCTATTCTTAAGAGTGAGAGTTATTTTGCGTTTTCCGAGACATTTAGAGGATCTCCTCAACCGACATAGTTTTCAGAGAACAATGTCCCAATTACACGCCTTCGAAAGTGTTGTGTGGTTGGTTGTTTTCTTTGCGTGGTTCGCGTAAGCCCAGCATCCCACGTCAACTATTTTGTTCAGTCTGGTTTGATTTGCTTGTCTGCATGTGTCGACGCTGAATAAAGACAATAGTTCTTTTAAAAGCGGCTCCGGTGAATAGTGGAACCGTCGTGATAGCGACCATAGTTCTACTACTGAGAGGTTACCTGGACAGGTAAGAATTTGCGAGCCATTTGGCCGGAAGCAATTGGCTGTTCTCCTCGCATCAGTTTTGTACGGGTGTGTCCCTGTTAGTTCACTCCCAGGGCCTGTAGCTCTCGAGTTTTGAGCAGGGCACTTGACTTGCCAGAGCAAATATTTTTAGGTTTCATTTTAATTGTGCGTCATTTCGCTCACCCACCTTGCTCGCTGACGCTATGCGGGGAAACAATAAGAACAGGAAAGCTGAAAGAACCCCATAGCTATTCTGTTGAGTTTTTAATGCATGAGCATTAGTGCCCTGGTACATGCATTGACCTTGGACGGTTTGGAGTATTCAAAGGTTGCAACGTCAGCACAGCCCCACTGGCTGTGGAAGCTGGCTAGGAAACACCTTCTGCAGGCATCGACAGATGGTGGCGGCGTGCATATTTTGAGAGGTTAGGCGACAGGACGCATAGCAACGGAGGCTGCACTGGATTGGCTGGTTATAGGGAGCGACGCCCTGACATAGCACCTAGCACAACCGAAGTTTGCCGGCGACGTCCCCCTTCGCCAATTTTGGCGCTGCGCAGTGGGGGACGGCGGGGGCATCACTAGGGTGTATGTAAATCTACCCCCCCATTCACGACACTTCATGGTGACATTTTGCGGATGGCTCATTACAAAATATTATAACCCACCTTGGCCCACCCGTACACGCTGCTTCGGGGTGCCCTGCCAGTGATCCAAGTACGCCCTAGCCCCGCTGTCCCCCATCGCACCTCGGTTGCTAGGTGTTACATCACGCTGTCCGCTCTCTATAACCAGCCAATTCTGTGCGGCAACCGTTGCTATGCGTCCTATCGCCTAACCTCTTGAAATAAGTAACCATGGTGCGGGTGTGCGCTTTGGACACCCTCAAAAGCTCCTTCCGCCGGCCTTGGAGACCCGTGGACACACACGGGCTGCGATTCCGTTCTTCGGCCCGCTGTGCCATTCTTGGCGCATACTTACCATGCCACCGGGCCGTAAGCGCCTGGTATTGTCGCCTCTGTATGCACAATGAAATGGCTCTGTCGTTTTCCATGCATCACGTGCACGTCCTTTATGCACTTGCTAAATGACCTTATCCGCTTGCACCAGGGAGAAGAGGGGTTTTGGGAATGCTCGCCCTGCGGGAAAGTGCTGAGAGGCTGCATTCACCGTGCTTTGTTATATATACACGCTGCGCGAAATGCTAACACATTTCTTTGTGAATCGGTTTGGCGGCAGCAGGAATTTCAGCCCATTCTTTTTAATTTTAGTCCTATTGATCACTTTTTAGTGCACATCAACAGACGCTTGTATCGGACCGTGGCTTGTTCATAATAGAGCGCTAGAATGCCACTCTCGTGGTCATGTCTTGCGGGCATTCTGTGTGGTGGTAGGCAGTGGCGGAATAGCAGACAGATGCAGGCGATGGCGGATGCTGACAATGCGCCGCTTTCATAGTCGCGTCTTGCAGGCCTTCCAGATGGCGTTAAATGGGGGCAGAGTAGTAGATGGGCACAGACAGTGGTGGACGCTAATATGCCGCATTTACGGGCCCATCTTGCGGGCGTTGCAGACAATAATAGATTGTGTTTCAATAGTAGATAATTCCATGCAATGCCATTTGTCTGCTCGCACAACTAGCAGGTGGTGTCAGGGGGCAAACCGGACATCGCTACAGGGAGACATTAGGCTTGCGAACCTGTTCGGCAGAGCAGCCAAGTCAGTACAGTAGTAATCGGCGGAACAACCGGTCTGTGGGTGGGGCCCGGAGTGGATCGTGACCTCCACCTAAATTGTGTATTGCGTCCTAGATATTGCTGCAATTATTTTGTATTTTTAAGCTGAAATTTTTTCAGAGAAATACTAGTCCCATCTATGCACTTTAAATTTTATTTTTTTAAATGGTGAATTAAAATCTCGTCACTTTGAGCAAGAAATCATTACTGAGCTTTGTTTCGTGTAATAAATTATCAAAGTCTGGCCTGGAGAAGCGCCTCATGCTCTTTATGAATCTAGGGAAGAAGGGATTGGCAAAAGGTCAAGAGTCACGCACCCTGTGTGACTTTGCAGGGATCACCAACATCGACGACCCCACCAAGGTGGTGATGGTGTTGGCGGCCACCAACTTTCCCTGGGACATCGACGAAGCGCTGCGGAGGAGACTGGAGAAGAGAATCTACATTCCTTTGCCCAACAGTAAGGCATTGCAGCCTACGGTTGCTGCGGTCCCACCACCTTTCTTTGTAACTTTATTACAGTAGCAACCTTATTGTCAGTTTGAATACCATGTAGCTTCTTATTTCTCTTTCCCAAGATTTAATCTAAAAGTGTGCGTCACTTCACGAAAGTGTGGACAGGCTACAGCATTGAATCCCTCTTGCCCGATTCATAAAAGTGATCCCTGTCGGTCTCCATTGTAGCTTCTCCATTTTTCCTCTTCCTGGGTGATAATTCTGCTTTTGTGGGCATCTGAAAGATTGCTTTTTCAAGCTACTCGAATTGGCATTGCATATTACACCAGATTTGTATGTCGGGAGATAGCGAATTAAGAGTACAAATGTAGGGATGGTGGTGGCTCCTGTCTAAGAGTGCTGTGTCATTCATTGTTTTAACTGTTTCAGGAGAGCTGAGATAAGTGGTTTGCCTTTACACTAGGGAGCCGAAGAATGACTCGTCCTTATTCAATTTGAATTATATACTAGAATTCGCACATCAGGATGGAGAATTCCGACTGTCATCAAGTTCCTTGCAAACACTCAAGCATGTGAACAAAGACCATATTCCTGTCCTATGCTTTTTAAACATGAAAGTTTTTTCTTTCTCTCTCTAAAAAAAAAGGAAAAGCTTTTTTTCATTGCATTTCTATAGAATTTATTTGTCTCAATTTCATTTGAGGTGCTGGTCGAGAGGCCCTGCTCAAGATCAATCTGAAAGAGGTGGACGTCTCCCCCGAACTGGATGTGATCGCGATTGCCGCGAAACTGGACGGCTACTCTGGGGCCGACATCACCAACGTTTGCAGGTGTGTACAGGAAAAGCCTGCCATTGCCACAATTCCTCTCCCTGTCACAAATTTGCTGCAGTGGTTTTCAATGTTCATGTTGTATGGGTGGTCAACCTGGCCATGCCCTGACAAGATTGAAGACTTTGCCAGTGACCTGTCTACCTCAGATAGTGGTTGTTATAATAAACAAATTGGTTGACTCAACCAGTTTGTATCAGTTTTTTCTTTTTTTTTCTTAAAGAATAAAAAGAATGGAGACATTGGCTGCATCTGCAGCTCATGTCAACCTAGTTTGACATTCTCAATTTGTATTTCAGGAAGAGTTTGCACTGACACGTCAAAATCATAATTTTTTTTATTATCCGAAACGATCGAAAACAATGCCTGGACATTACCCTCAAAATTCGAAACTTGGAAATTCAGTATTTGTGAAGTAAGAAAAACAATTTCCAAATGTTGAATTTAAAGTTCCCGCGTGATCTGCGCCAATGCAGTGAAGTCAAATACTGAGCCGCCCTGCGAGCCGAGTTTCTCTCACGCCTCCGAACCAACCTGAAGTGTTGTGTTTGCCCGCAACCCACGATCCACCGCTGGCGTGCCGCTTATCACTGTGAGCAGACGGACACTTGACTTTCGAATTTGAAGTTCTTTTAGGGCCCTTTCAGTGATCTCAGATTCTTTGTGACGGTGCGAGGTCGAAGAGAACCCGCAGTGGACTCTTGTGAGCGACGTGAGGGGCCACGTCGCGCCGGTTCTGCATGAAAGGCCGCCCCGTCGGAGTCACAACCGAAATTACGATATTCAGACACCAAACCCAGTTGTTTTGACCGTTTGGCTATTTCCTTTTCAAAGTCTGCGAGGTTGTCGGGCACCTAAAAAAGACAACTTTGTCCGATTCCCCGATGATCCTCTGCTACATGCATCGAGCGCCGCCATGTTTTCCGAGGGAGGATAAAAAGCCAGGAGGCGACATCACACCGGACTTCGATTTTCGGTATTTCGAAAAGAAGGGCCGTAGTGCGTTCGCTATTGCATTAAAAAACTTGTTTTACGAATGCCGTTATTAAATGTTACAGAAATTTCGCTTGCAAAGCTTCTAAATTTAATAATATTTTACGTCACAAATCAAAAGAAGCGAGGAGGTGAGCAGGAGAGAAAAACAACAAATAAAAGGCGAAACCGCGTGGCGAAATTTTTTTTTTTGCGTTGTATCTTTTGCTTGTCTATGACTGCAACTTGCATCGCTTTAAACTACAAAAAAATGACCGCATCTCCACGTGGTGAATGATGTTGATTGGGGCGAAACTCTGGTGGTGCTGATGATGCTGATTTTGTTCATAGCTAGTGCTGATGGTGCTGATTTTTTTTATTGCTCATAAGTAGTGCTGAGTTCCGGGTTGCGTTTCGACTTCATTATTACTGCTTTATGGTCGGTGAAATGCAGAGCCAGTGGTTCTTCTAGTGGATCAGCTTGGATCCACTAGAAGCTGTGGGAACGCATCTCCACCGCTTAAGTCAACGGTCCATGTCAGAAAGAGAATGTGTGGTATGGAATGTGGTTATATACGCATTTGAGCATTTGACTGCAGCGCCCTCTCGTCTATAAACGTTGAGCCAATGCATGCAAAGTTTAACGCGATTATATACGCATTTGACCGCAGCGCCCTCTCCTGTATGGACGTTGAGCGGCTACATGCAACGTTTCATCCATGACATCCCCAGCTCTTGAGTTACTACCAGATCTTAGAGCCCCCTACTTGTCCCGCAGTCATCGCCGAGTGGTTAAGGCGATGGACTAGAATTCCATTGGGGTCTCCCTGCACAGGTTTGAATCCTGTCGACTGCGCAAACATTTTTTATTTTTTTAAGAAGACGGATGGGATGGCAATCAATGTGATCACGGACGCCGGATGGACAAGGCTAGACCCTAAGGTGCTTCGCCCCTAAAAAATATGATCTTCGGGGTGTCAGTGCCCCTTTAAATTCTGATTGTTTCACAGTAATGCAAAATTAAAGGAATGAAGGTGCCTTCAGCACAAGCTGGCAAAGTTACCTTTGGGCCGTAGTAACAGAGGGGCTTTGATTAACTGAATCAGCGAAGCTGGAAAGGGGCAATGCGGATACCCTACGATAAATTTGCACCTTTTGCGCGACGGTCCTTGTTGTAAACGTATTCGGCGGTAGACTCTTAGGCTAATTGAGGCGATGCTTTCTTTCAGAGACGCCTCCATGATGGCCATGCGAAGGCGGATCAACGGCCTCACACCGGAAGAGATCCGGAACTTGTCCAAGGAAGAGCTGGAACTTCCCGTGAGCGCCGACGACTTTCAGGAGGCAATTCGGAAGATCAACAAATCCGTCAGCAAGGAAGACTTGGAGAAATACGAGAAGTGGATGGCCGAATTCGGGTCTACCTAGGGAGCATTTTGCATATCGAAATTTGTGTAAGAATTGATTTCGTGCAACTTCAAAAGGGTGAATGCTTGGAAATAACTTTTCCACAGAGAGAAATATTTCAGACTTCGAGTGCAGGCATGTCACTTCCTTTATATATGCAAGGTTTCTGAAAGTTTCTTATTTTTGTAGCTAGAAGTTGGATTGTTGTTCAAATTGAAGGGGGACCCTTACGAGCCTTTGGTTATTTTTTCTACCCCTTTAGCTTTTATGTGCAACTTTTTTATATTTTCTGACAGGGTTGGGTTGTCCTATTGCTGTCGTATGTTGCTGAGACTTGTGATAGGGGTGGCATTTCAAGGACCTTTTGAGGAAGCAAGAGAATGTAGTTGTGAGGATGTATACAGGCGACGATAGTTCTAATATTAGTACTTTTAATACAATAGCGTATGTAAGGTAGCTAACAAATTTGCTATTTTTCACATTTTTTGTTGGTGAATTTAGACAATAGCTTTTATTGTTTTATAACTTTTTAAGGTGACTGCTCTAATTGTGAAACATTCTAACAATTGTTTTTTTTACTTTTAATTTGAAACTGATTTTGTTCGTTGAACAGACAATTCAGGTAGCAATAACTCTAGAGAAGTTGGCTTAAAAGTTGATGTGTGGATACCTACAAGTTATTTTGGGATAGAGGGAGCGTGCCATAGTAGCTTTGTAATAAAATTTTTAATTTATAATATAGGGTGTCCCAAGTCACCAGGCTCAATCTAAAATGAACCGTAAAAACGACGCCTGCACGTAGCAACCTAAACTCTTCGTCAAAGGTGCATTTCACAGGTCGGTTTTTTCTTGTAAAATTAGAAAGCATAGCTCCCTTTCTTTAAAAACTAGGGCCAAGAAACTTGCCAGGGTCAACGGCGGGCGGTGGACCAAGTCGAGTGGCAGGGCCACTGATCTCTATGTCTATTTGCTGGATCACGTTTGACCAGCTCTGCCTATGGATGGGAATGCGGCCACGGTTGGCCATCTTTTTGGTAGAGTTATATTATCTCTAGCCATCATAGTAATATGGTGGACAGCACAATGGTGGCAGGCTGCCACAAAATAGCCGTGGATCTAGTACACTGTACCGTGGGTGATATTTCGTGCTTGATTGAAATCGTTCGACGAAGCAGATCCTTGAAACCCGGCGTGAATGGTAGCCTCATCTTTGAGGACCCGGCGGAAGTTCTACGAAAGTGCAGCACCGGGGGAAAGCAGCACAGCTCGCATCGAAAGCAGACTCCGCACCGGCATCTGCTTTCAATGCTTCTTTTGATGCGACTTTCGATGTGTGCTGTGCTGCTTTTGCCCGGTGCTGCGATTTCGTCAAACTTTCACCGGGTCCTCAAAGATCGGGCTACCGTTCATGCCGGGTTTCAAAAACATGTTTCGTTAAACAGTTTCAATCAAGTACGAAATATCATCCACGCTATTTTGATGGCAGCCTGCCACCACAACTGCCACAATTTTTTAGTTAAAAAATAAATGCAAGTTTTTGGCCCTATTTTTTTTTACAGAAAGGGAGCTAAGCTTTCTCATTTTACAAGAAACAAACAGCCTGTGAAACACCTTTAACGAAAAGTTAAGATTGCTTCGTGCAGGCGTTGATTTTTACGGTCCATTTTAGATCGAGCCTGGTGACTTGGGACACCTCATATCTTCACTTGTAGTTGTTAATGTCATCGTTGAAAACTGAGACTACATTTCCAAATCTGTTGGTAAATTATGTCAGAGTTGCAGATCATTATAGTTTCTCATTACTGAATACAGCAATAAAGCAAGGGACCAACAATTTTGTTTCCATTTTTAAACATTGAATTCGATTTCCTTGTTATCACTGTGATACATTTATCTTAGCTTGGTAGGGGTTGCTGCACGAAGCTATATCGTCACTGCAATCTGCAGGCAGATTAACGAAGCTTTCAATAAATGAATATTTTACTTCACTAATTATGTCTTGTGTCTTTTATTTATCAACACTCACCAGATTTGAGTGCATGCGGGAATATGGGACATAATTTTATTATGTAAAAAGGTAATATGTAACAAACTAAAGTTACTTACGTCCTGCATATAACCAAATGCTTAATTATTTGGGGTCGTCGAGCTAGTTTCTGAAAGGACAGCCAGATTATTTTAGTCGTTTTCTGTCGACAGAGGGCGCTAGGCGCCCCGGTGGCTTGTGACATTTACTGACAAGCCGCGGGGGCCCGCAATTCGGCAACGTATAATCGATAACTGTTTTAAGTCTCCGGTTGCACCGATTCCAGTGCCCTCCATGATGGGAGTTAAGCCCTAGGAAAGCTGGAACAAACGACCGGCATAACAGAATCATCTCAGCTCGGCGAAGCGCCCGCGACGAAGCAGACGGAGCGGTACGGTTTCGTCTGCTCAAATTGGTGTACTGCGGCAAAACTCCCTGCGCCGAACCGTGCGTATGGTAGGTTCGTTGATTCGCTCGTGGTGTTTTGGGGGATGTTATATTACGACAAAAAATTAACGTTCGACGATTATATGACGACCCTGATCAGTTGTACGCGTAAGATCACCGTTATATGCTCGCATAAACCTGGCGCGTAATTGACTAATAACATATTTAAGCGACCGCTTGTGCAATCAAAGCTTACTCAGCTGTTGCAAGCGATCACTCGCGTTTTCTTTGCTGTAATCAGGTTAATTTTGAATCCCGTTCAATATAACATCTAACACAATCCCGATCGCTGATAATCGACAAGCTGGGAAAAGAAATGTGTAGGATTAGATGGGAAGAGGCTTGGGAGGTATACACGGGACTATTAATTATTCAATAAAGAATTATGTTTGTTGCATTTTTACCTCCGGCGCCGTTTAATAATCATGCAGAGTCCGTGTCTGGAGACAATCCTTTCAAACGTGATTTAGCGCTCACAGACCGCGGATGTTGAGCACACAGATGTGCTGTTCGCGTTGGCATATGAAATCTGCAAAACTGCAAATGTCGTTCAGTTTCTTCGGCGACAGCAAGAGCGCTCAACAGGTGGTCATGTGCAATGTCTTCATGTAAAATGTCACGTTAAAAAAAAAAAAAAAAATTATCTAAAAAAAATTATTGTTTTATATTACTCACCTTTTTATCTTTATTTTTACAGAACATCTTCAAAGCACTGTATTTTAAGCGTGCGAAATGCGTCCGAGCCAACTAGGTAGAAATATAAATATATCATGTAAAACCGCCGTTTCGTTGTGAAATCTCAGAACGTTCGGAAACGAAACATTAAAGAAGTCGCTAATTTCGGCAATCGAAAGTTTATCCATCCGAAGCCAACAAAATCCAGAATTCGCAGTGAAATCGGTGGCGTCTTTAGCGTCATGGTAACGACGCGAGGAGCGTTTGTTGACACAAGGAAGGTTATTTATCTTGTCTCGACCAAATGTCATAACCTACTGGGTTGTGTAGCGCTTTGTCAGGCACAATCAACCCTACGATGAGCTAGCAACTTCCGCCCACCTTCGTGAGGAGGGTGCGTGCTTCAGCCGTGTCACCTGCTAGATGCACGATTTCATTATTTCACACATGAGTGCGTAGTTAAACAATATAGCTACGCGTGTTGTTTTCAGGTCATGCGTAGGATTTAGACAATAGAGGTGCAAGATGTTCGAGGGTGTGGTAGCATACCTGTTGAACAAGTACCTCGGAAAATACATCAAGGACCTCGACAGCGAGAACCTCAACGTTGGAATCTTTAATGGTGAGCGCGCCGTCATGATGCGCGCGATCTGTGCGACCTCAGTTCTTTTGCGTGGTTCATTTTTCGTAAATCTGTTAACCCGTCTCCTTTAGGAACTGTACAACTGACGGACTTGAAGTTAAAAGCGGAGGCCCTGGTAAGCTTTTGAACGCGCGTCTGGTATACATTGTAGCGAAACAGTTTCGCTTAAGAAGCTCTTTGGAGAAAAGAAAGAAAGAAAAGCAGTAACATATATTAAGATAAACCACATCTGCAAGAGACTTATACTGCCACATTCTGCATGATTACTTTTCAGTATGAGCTGGAACTTCCGATTGAGGTCAAAGCAGGATGCATTGGTAAGACTTTGTGCCACACTTTTCTCTACTTCCCCAAAGAGTGATGGTTTTGATCGACCTTATAGACACACGAGGGGGAACGTCCCTCAAAATTTCCACGATTGAACTTTCTGTTGTGTGTTGACACACTCACAACGGCATATAGAGACCGTTCAACACAGAGCTGGTTAATACGCAGAGTTAACAACTACAGGAGTTATTGAGGCCAAGAAGATCATTTGACAGATTTCTGAGCAGCAGATAGTTGTTGAACAGGCAGTTTCATGCAACCTAAAAAAATAAAACGCTTTTTTAAATAGTGCAGCAAAAGTATACCTCAAGATACAAAGTTGTTTGTTTCAGGTGTCCCCGCATTAAGCTGTCAAACGCATTAATTATATGCACAATTTCACGGTTCTGTTGTTGCTTGAGAACTACATTACCTAAAACATTTCATAAAAAGTTCACATCATGTTGGGCAAACTTTGTTTCTTTGACACAGGCAAAGTGTCGGTGGACATCCCCTGGCTGTCACTCTCGTCGGAGCCTGTGCTGGTCCACGTGGAGGACGTGCTCATCCTGGCTGGTCCCGTGACGGACGAGCCCTACGATGCCGAGAAAGAGCGACTGCTCGCCAGGGCCCGCAAGTCCAGGAGGCTCGAGCTCATGGAGGAACCGTTTGCGGACAACGACCTCGGTAGGTGGCTCTCAAACTGTAATTGGGGCGGCCGAAACAAAGTCCTCTTCTCAATTTTCGAAAGAACAGAAAATCTTGGTTCTTTGCCGCGGAGGTTCTCAATTTTTTGTAGCGTGAGCTACACTGGCCGAGGTTGAGCAGTTTCACATGGCTGTTAAATAGCATCCTCGATCATCCGCACCGGTGCGCATTGGGGCACTGAGGTGCGCCCCTTCATCTTCGATCAAGTGCACTGGTGCGCACCGGACGTCCTCGATCAATGAAGCGCACCCTCCCGGTGCGGCTTTTCGTTGCCCCAACGCGCACCAAGAAAATCGGCGGTGCGCCGGGGGGCAGTCCCATCAGGCATTGCGGCCAGGAGCGGGAATCGAGAAGATGGCGGGAGTAGCAGACACGCAGACTATCGAGATGGCGATCTTGCAAAAACGAACATGCCTCGCAGCTGCACCAGATGATTTCCTTGGGTCTTCTGACGGCGAGACGACGAGCTTCTCGCCATCGCCGCGATTACTGGCGATTGCTGCGGTGGCAAGGAGCGCTCGGAAAGCACGAACTTCGTGGAAAGCGGCGCGAGGCGTTTCGATGACAGCGAGGTACGGCTATTATCTGGTGTTTCGTTTTCTTGAACCAATAATGATGGCCAACATATACATGTGGAATTGTCACCCGCTTCTTTACCCCATCGGCAATCACGTCCACAATGTTTATTTCTGTGGGACCGTCAAATCCGCGAGTAAAAGAATAGAAGAAATTGACAGCAGACGGGCACCGTGCGCTGACCTGCGCAAGAAAAAACGAACAAAACGTGAAGTGACGCAAGGTGGAGCTCGCCGCGGTGCACCGGCGCGGCGCAGTTTGTCCTCGATGTTGCACCGACATCGCGCTGCACGACCGAGGAGCGCTGTGCACTGTGCTGGTTTCAGGGCGATTCCGGTGCGAGTTGATCGAAGATGCTAAAAGAGCCGTGCTGCGCAAGCGCGAGGAGCAGTGACGTCACACGGCGCAGAGCTGGCATGCCGGAGCTGCCGCCGCCGCCACGCGCTCTGCCGTCACTGCGCGCACCTCGCCGGTCTGCGCATTCCAGAGGAGTGACGTCATAGCCGCGGCAGACGCACTGGCGCCGCTGCGTGCCCAGCTGTGCGCCTTCATTGCGCAGTAGCCAAGTCTGACGCTGCACCGGGGGCGCTTGACAGCGCCTCTCGTTTTGTGCGCATAGGCTCACGCTACGTATATCCTGGCATAGCCGAGCTAAGCCACCGCAATTTTTTTTATCTCAAGGAAACCCCGCATCTGCTTTGAATGGCATCCGCAAGCCCTTCCCAGTCTCGGATGTGATACGCAGGAACCTATGTCCGTTTCTGCTACAATACATAATTTATTTTACCGATTGACTACATGGCCAATTCGACAGTAGCTGCGGATACAATGTCAGCATCTGTCCTGGCTGCTGGTCTCAAGTCGCCCCGAGGTGTTGTCCTCCCCACACTCTTCGTGTCCTCTTTTCCCCGTCGTCCTCTCACACTTCATTCTTCCACTCGGTGTTTGAATAACGTTTGGGCCAAGAGAAATGCGGCTGCCCCTACGGCTGTTGGCCACGCCGCTACATTTTCAGTATATCTGCAGTCTGGTTCTTGTATATATGTTTAAACGAAGTTCTTTAAATTGCTCTAGCCTTTCTAATAGTAATTGCCTGTTATACTGCAATTTCAATATGACCCATGAAACTACCAGTTAGGAAGTTAACAGAGTTTCATCAACGAGCCTAGAGATTGTGACGGTGATCTAGAGATTGTGACGGTGACCCTTCTCTTTAATGTCTGCCGAGTTCAAAAAGCATGTAACGAAAGTGGAGCAATGAACCACCTCTTTATAAAAAGTAATTTGTTTTCATTAAGATAAATCACTCTGTGTATGCACAAGGAGGTAAGGTAAGCGGAGAGCCACTCATCCTTTTCAAGCATCTATGGTACTTAAACAGGCTCTCACTTTTGGCAAAAATTTTATGGGTGTCAAAGTATTAATAGTGATTTTTATAGCATATCTAAGCATACCTTTTGTGATCTGTTTATTGACATATTAGAAATACTGTCGGAATAGCTTTCTTTTGTTTCGCTACCTCGGCTATAGATACATTTCATTCTACTGGACCTAGCTATTTTTATTTTATTTCCTTCCACTTTTATACGAAGTTGTGCCATGTGATTGGTCGTTAAAAAGTGTTCAGTAGAATTTCGTGATTTTACTGTTTCGTCGCCCTGTTAATAGGAGGGTTTTACCTTAATGTCGCTGAAGGCTCTAACTGGAGTTTGTAATCTTTGTTTATGTTTCCAGATAAGCCAAGAGGTTTCTTTGAAAATCTCATCGGCACCATTGTTAACAATGTGCAGGTACGACATGCCCCCTTTCACCTTCAGTCATGGGATTTGACAAGCTCCCTATGCATTCTTTACTAAAGTCCCAACTCTGCATTGTCCATTCGCCCTTGGTAACAGGTGTCGGTGCAGAACGTCCACATCCGCTACGAGGACACCGTGACCAGCCAGAAGTTCCCGTTTGCCTGTGGATTTGTCTTGCAGTCTCTTACTGCCATCACCACGAGCAGCAAATGGAAGCCCATTCAGCTTGATTCCGCCTCCAAGACCATCTACAAGGCAAGCAATGCTTCCTTCTATCTGGCGCCTTTTTTTTCTTCTGTATTTTGTTTCATTGTTGTGGTAGCGCAGTATTGCCTTTGTAATGTGTCTTCCGGGCTACAGGCTGCGGACTATACAGGAATTTTGTTTTTCGAGATCATTCATTATGACGAGACGTGACGGATTTTGTGAATGAAAGTTGATGATAATTTATGTATAGTACAAGCTTCTTTGTGAGCTAAGAAAGCAGACATTTGTCACGGTGTGCCATGTATGAGAAGATCTTCGTGTCGACTAAGCACCAGGTGCAAACTATGCATGGCGTGCGGACTATCTAAGTAAAAACTTTTGTTTTTGACCTCAAATTGGCCCCTGTGGATTATAAACCGGGTGCGGATTATAACGCGAAAAGTACAGTATTTGTATTTATAATTTTGTTTTGTTGTTATCTGTGTATTGTGTGCTGCTGGACTTTGTCGCCAGTGTTGGTCATCAGTGCCCGATCAGGCGACATTGTTTCGCAATTTGTAGGTCGGGACCTTTAAAAAAAGGTTACTTCTCACTTCGAAAAAAAAAAACCAAAAACTTATTGATTGATTGATTGATTGACGGACAAGTTGGAAAAAGCAGGGTATTGTCATTCAGCTTTTGTAACTTCATGTGTAGGGCAAGTTTCTCAGAAGGCATCTGCTCGAAATTTTTATATTCTTCTTAACTTTATAAAGTATGCATTTAATATTCTCTCCTTGCCCCGTAGTGTAGGGGAAGGAAAGTAGAGCTCTAACCTAGTAACCATTATGGTAGGGGTGCATTCCCTCATGGCTCAGCAGAGTTACTAGCCACAGCTAATCTCCTTCTGTATTTCTGATATAGCTTGTGAAGCTGGAATCATTTTCTATCTACTGGAGTTCGTGCTGCTCTCCCGATGGTCTTATTCGTCTTCAGCTTCCCTCGTCAAACTGGAGAGTGAGTGAACTTCTCCTTTGCTGTTGCTGTGCTAAGCCTTTGTAGTCATATCATTAAAATAATTTTAGATTCAATTTAACAATTTATACAAAATCTTCAACATGTACAATATATCATCTCATGTTATTTTTAAAACTTTTTTTTTTTTATGTGATGGCATGAAAAAAGATTTTCAAGCGCAAATTGCAACTCTTGATTTTTTGTTATATTAAAGCAGTACTAACGGTGACTTTGACATACTTTAGTATATGGGCACTTACACAGACCTTTTCAAAAGAACTGTTTTGCCTTTGTCTGTATGCTCCTGTGTAGCAATAAGAGTACCTGCATGGGAGTTGCTTTGTTCTAGTTCACCCACGCCTTTAGGCAAGTGTGCTTGTTAAAACTAGAACAGTCCATCAAAGTGAAATAGGAAAACATCCGAAAGTATCCTACATTGTAAAGTTTTCAGTTCCATAACTATCCAGTGTAGAATCTGAAACAAATATACATTTACATCTGAATGCAAATGTACTTTTACAGCATGTCACATTATTGTTTTTTTGTTTTGCTTCAGAATTTGATGAGGAAAGCTCTGCAGACGTTCAGCGTTGGAAAGGATGACTTTGAGTTCAGTGAGTGGCGATCATTCACTGTGGAATGTCTAATGGTGACAACTTTTAAGCAATGGTGTTTTTCTCTCGATTTTATAGTCCTCAAGCCTATTTCAGCCAAAGTGAAGATAATCTTCAACAAATCCTTGGAGTCAAAGATTCCAAAACTGCTCGTGGATGTCCTCTTGCAAGACGTCGCAACACAGTTGTCTCGGCAGCAGGTCTGGCAACAATCTTTTGCTTTTCTTTTGCCTAACTATGCAGTACTGCTTAAATATCACTCCAGTCAAAACACGCTATGTTGTGGTTTTGCCAGAATCAGGAACTTTGCATAATTTGAGTGGTGTAACCAAAATTCTGAAAATTATGAAAACTTGACCTCAGGGTCGCTTCCTCTAGCCAGAAATTTTCACTTGTCTCAGTTTAGTCTTATCTCGATCCCGACCAGTCACCGTGAGGAGGGTGTTGTGGGTCCTCCCCTTCGCCCTTACTGCAAGAGAACACCATGCTGCTTGCACGCAAATGTGAAAGAGAGGGAATGCATGACAGGGGGTTATTAAGGTACTCATTTCCATGCCCTCATCTTGAGATACTGAGCTGAAATTCTCTCCAGAGTCTCGCGAAGCTGTCATAGATCCAGAAACTTTTGTTTTTTGAGGAAAGCAAAGGAAAGCTAAGTGTTGGCATATCACAGCCTCAAGCACGTGGAGTAAAAGATTGTGCTGCAGAACCCAGGGACCCTGAGTTCTATTCTGACCTCTGCTCATTTCGATGTGGATGAGCATCTTTCCAGCTTGCAGTTGAGTATAACCATCGCGCGTCAAAGACCCCAGCCTAGCAGTTGTGCTGCACTGGCTACTTTTCTCTTCTACAATGGAGAGACTGGCTGCCCACCAGGGCTGATTGAGTTCCCTCTGTCTAAATAAACACGCACCATTACCGTTACAAAGACAAAGCTTGTTTTTTGACTCTTTTCTGTCCCCTTCAGTATCTGGGCATGATCCTGCTGAGATGGTCTTTCGAGCTGATGGAGATCAACCAGCGGTACAGGAAGTACCACCCCAACGTTCCATGCAAGGGCCACGCCAGGGAGTGGTGGAAGTATGCCTACAACTCGGTCATCGGAGAATATGTGCGGCCATTCTCTTGGAAAGCAATAAAGGAGCACCGGTATGTTGTTTTTCTCTGGACTTGGTCATTCATTGCTGCATGTTTGGCGACCGATTCTCGACGAAGAACGTCTTCTTCTCACAGGCGAGTCTATCGTCAGTACAAGGAGCTGTTCATGAAGCGCCTGCAGATGCCCAATGACACGGAAGTGAGGGTGGACGTACAAATGCTGGAGGACAAGCTGAACATTGCCAATGTGCTCATGGCCAGAGAAGAAGCCAAGTTAGAGGTAAATTCTTCTCTTTATTTTTTACTTTTTAGCTTTGTGAGGTCATTATGTACTTTAAAAAAAGCTGTGCAGCCTCTTCTATTCATGGCTCCACCTCTACCAAATAAAACTTAAGATAAAAAAATTAAACTTCTGAGACATTGCTTTAGTTTTCACATGGGCTAACTTTTGTCAACAACTAGAAATGTGTCTTCAACTCATTTCTTGTTGTTTTTTCATTTTCTCATTTTGAGTTTTATTTATATATATAGTAAAACTATGTTGATTGACAAAGATTATAAATCTTTGTTGCGTTCAGGTACACAATGATAGTGAGGATGTAGTAACAGAAGCAAGTTCTTAGGAAGGCTTGAAAGCCAGTAAATTATGGGAGCAGAAACATTTCAAATCTGGTAGCGTCTTCAGCTTGAATAAGCAGTGGAAAGTTAAACAATTGCCAGATAATTTGTTGTAAAGGAAGAAGATCAAGTGTGAAAAAAAAAATGCTTGCCGAGTTTCACCTTTCCGTTCGACACAAAACTAGTAAAAAGAACAGATACTTGCGGTAACACACTTTTGTCGTAATGCAGAATATTTTGGCTAATTCAATTTCATAAACAAGGGGAAGTGATGCTCTCAGCTTATGTGTTAAATGTCTGATTGTTTTTTTCTCTAAGCTTCAGCTCCTCGTTCCAGTTTGCATCTGGTCGATACTTTATCTGAACAGTACATTAAGAAGGATCTTTCTTTTTAAAGACAGCTTGAACTGTTGGCCTTTGTCATTCGCTATAATCTGTAGTAGTGTTACACTGCAATTCATTCTGTGTTAGTTTTTTGTGACTTAATTAGTAGTGTAACACCACCTGATTTCTCAACTTGTGTCTCAGCTGCTTCGAAGCGAGCCGAACCGCGCCGTGCCACGGAAGAAGGAGAAAGGCTGGTGGGCGTCCTGGTTTGGCGGCGGAGACACGGAGGTGGAGCCTGAGGAAGAGATTGAAGTCATCGGGGAGCGGGAGAGAAGCTTCTGGTCGCGACTGACCCCCGAAGAGAAAGAGAAACTCTACGAAGCCATAGAGTATGCGGATGCTTCGACTGAAGTCCCGGAGCACTACATTGCTCACAAGGTTTGCAACTCTGGCTCTTTTCTTTTATTTTCAATTTGGTACGAATTGGAAACCATGTTTGGTTTCAGTTTGCGAGACAGATTCCAGGGGCGGGGGGAAGGGATCTGAATCAGTTAGGAGTATTACGCAATATTTTTAAGCACTGAGACATTGCATCTGGCTCCCGCTTTCTTGGCCATGTCTGCGCCTGCTATTGATGCAGTGGAACTCACGTATACCATACTTTCTCGTACAAAAATAATTTATTCTGTTGATAGTTTGTATTAATTGTCATTCAGGTAGCTCTTGTAAGCCGGTGTAGACAGGATAAGATGCTATATTATCCTAAAAAGCAACACGATCGGATGTTGCAAAAAACTTCAGAAATCGCTTCCAAGTCTTTATTTAAGCATACATTATAGATTGATGCTTCATCAGCGCCACTCTCATGTAAAGCTTTATATTTCTGCGATGCATAGCCCCAGAGCTGTCTACAGGAGGTGCCTCAGTGGCTGCTAGTCAGCACGACTGGTGGCCAAAAGGGGCAACATTGGGGAGGCCATGCCATTGATTTCCCGAACACCACGTGACAGTCCAGCAGGTCATCGGACATTCGAGCTCAAGATCGGGTCCAATGATTGCGACCGCAGGTCGTTTCAGAATTGCAAAAATTTCACATCAGATGTTGCTACCTGTTGAACTAAGCATCATTGCTAGGCCAGTAGAGCTTATTCACTGTAAATTGTTCTCAAGCATGCCCGGTAAGCCCGATGCCAGCTGCTGTCTTTTCTCGTCTCATGTTTCACTGCGGTCTTTTTCAGATTAACTTCACGCTGGCCAACTGCACCCTGTCCTTGGTGGGGAGGGGCCGGAACCATGAGGTGCTGGTAGTGACGCTCACCCAGTTCCTGACCAGCCTCGAGACCCGGCCCGGTGGGGGCGCCTTCAAGATATCGGCGCGCACAGAGGGCTTCGTTGTTGAGGGGGCCTCTAACGACCACGACCTTGTGACGGTTCTCTCGGTGGACAAGTCGGCCAATGGTAGGCATTGTGACCTGCTTTCTCGAGTTACTAAAGGTTTACTCTAGCATGGTTAGGGACCATGCTAGAGTGCCCGAGAACTAATCTGTTTTGGAAAGCACTTGGGTTTACAAGGCACGTTAAAGGTGTCTTAAGGCGTGACATCGAGCGCAAATGGTTTAATGTTTGCTAAATGGTTACAACGTGGACCGCTCCCGCCATGCTTGCCGGTTTCTTTCCGTCTTGGTGAGTATCCAAAGTGTAACGATTCTTCACCAAGAGTACCCGCTCTTTTTCAAGTGAAGAGATCGAAAGAGAGAGCGAGAGTGAAAGCAATAATAAAGAGACATATGTGTTGTTGGAAACATGGCCCGCTATGTGTGGGTTTGTTTTTGGAGTCGGCGTGTGTCTTCATTATTTCTTTCCCCCTCTCTCTCTCTCTCTCTCTACTTCGAAACATCTTGCAACTTGTATTATCTTTTCACGTGAAAGAGAGCAGGCTCTGCTCGAAACGTCGAGAATAAAGCCTCTGCTGTTGCTCACAATTTTTTCTATGTCTTGGTAAGTAGGGGGAAAAGTCCGTACGTTGCCGCATTTCTTGGGTGGTGGCGCCATCTGTCGGCTTACCTTGTAACAGAAGCAGCATTCGAGAAACTTGCCTTTGGTTACTTGAGAAGCTTGACAAATAATAAAACGACTAAGTGCGTGGGCGAGCTGGTGGTAGCTAGTCATGTGCAAGTCACACATATCCAATCAAGGATACACTCACACCTGCAGCAGCTTACAAAGAAGCACATTTCTTTCACTTCTATTCAGACACGTCACCCCAGTATGTCTTCGCCCTCGACTTCGAGCGAAATCCACTGGACATCGAGGCGGACTATGGTTTGATGTTGTACGCTGAACCGGTAGAAGTCGTCTACCACGAGGTAATGATGTAACGTTCCGCCGCTCATCGGAGGCTTCCCCGTTGCATTCTTTCTTGAAACGTGAACGGGCTGCACGTTATTTGCAGCACTCCGTGTCAGAACTGCTGACGTTCTTCAGCGTGCCGACCGTGTCGGCCGAGGACCTCCGGAACATGGCCGTGGAACAGCTCAGCTCGCTGGTCACGTGGAGTCGAACGGGCCTCCTTTATGCTCTCACGCACCGGAGGGTCAGTATGGCTGCCTTTGATGAGCAGAGCACGATACCGTAAAGACATCTTGCACGTGTTCCGGCCCTCAGTCCTGCCTCGGTGAAATTTGACCGAGGCAAGAGTGCCGTGTTGGTGGGTGTTTCCCAGGGGTTCTTTCATTGTTCCTTAATTTACGAAACCCAACGTAGGAAAGAGCATTTGCTCGAAGCGTCGTTTTGTCTCTTCAGTTTCTTGGTCATCCCCTCCTTCTTGCATCCTTTTGTCCGAACCCCTTATGAGCTGTAACCACTCTTTCTTTCTTGAAATTGTAATAATGGGGCTGACACCATTAGCTTTTTTTTAACGCAAAGTATGTTTTATGAGGCGTTTCCTACAAGAAAGTTGTCACGACCGAGCGTTGTAAGGTCCGTCGCAGTGAGCTTCATAATGAGTGACATGCTGAGAGTGTTTTGGACGTTAAGGGTTTATATATACAGTAATATATGAAGTTCGAGCCCCTGTGGGCTCGATATATAATATACATAAAAAAAATGAAATAACAAAAAATTACGTAAAAAATTGAATTATAAATGAAATAATAAATTATAATAAAACTGGAAGAGAAAAATAAATAACAAAAGTAGCGAGAGATCTCTCACAAATAACACGCAAAGTGTAGTTCCGCTTCCTCTTCTTTGTCGGCACGATCGAGCCTGCACAATTTTAGATCTCGCCGCCGTCCGGGCCTGAATGCTGCAAGGTTGTCAGCATTTTTAAGTAAACTTTCATAATATGGTACATTATCCTTACAGACATTCTTTGTCAACATCGAGTTCAAGTCTCCATACTTCGTTGTTCATGAGCACGGATCATTTCAAAAGCAAGTGTCTATCTTATTCTTGTACGTGCGCAGCTAAGGCTTTGGTGACTGACACCTGCCACTCCTCTCTTTTTTTTTTATACAGGAGTGGGAATATCCTTGTGATTGACATGGGGAAACTCAGCTTTAAAAGCGAGCTGCAAGGTGATTCACTACTGCTTGAGGTAAGCCTTTTTCTCACTAATTAAGAAGCATATTTTGAGGGGTTTTACTCAAACCATGTCAATTCCCAGGAAGCAACAAAAATGGAAATTGAAGAGAAACTTTACGACCGGTTCAACATTTGTCTCTCGGACATTCAGGTGCTCTTCACAGATTCAGGTAGAAACACACCTCTAAATTTTTTTGTCTTGCTATAAGCATTTTAGTGTGACGGACAGGGTAAAAAGTATTAAATATTGACGCAGGCGGCATTCAATTTCCAACTGCTTTAACCTTTCTTTTTCACATTGTTCAGCAGTTCGCTTTTTTCAGCCATTCACCAAAACAGCGGTTACGCCCGACAATGTGTAGTTTCCATATTCAATGGTCATAGTGTCGACCGTTTTGTCACAACTCTTATTTTTGATGCTTACATGTTCTACCTTGGGCTTACAAGCCTCTGCTTGTTCTGCTCATGAAAGTGCTCAGTTTAAGATCAATTACTTGTCTAGTTGTATAATCACTCTTTGTTCATAACAATTTAAATCCAGGAGACGAGTGGAGGATGGCCAGGCTTTTGCCGGAGTCTGAGATGCACCTCATTCCAAAGATCAAACTCCAGGCCCTCTTCTCGAACAGCGTCAAGCCCGACTATCGGTTTCTGCCAAGGTTGGTGTTCCCACCGATTCGTTTTACATGACCATTGCATTTCCCTCAGCTTCACACATTACACGTGTAAATCTAGACCTATGACTGGCACTACATGAATATATACTAGGTCACACCTCTGTTAAGTTCTGTAATGTGTGTGTGAATGACATGCTCCGTGTTTCCACCTTTCTAGGCACAAGCTGAACGTCTCAGTCTCGAGCCTCAAGTTAAACCTGTCTGACAGGCGACTTGGACAGTTAAACGAGTTTGCACACAACTTCCCATTTCCCGGGATCATTCCAGCATTGCGAAATGACATGGTTGACGGCGCTGGTGGCGGCGAAGACCTGGAAAGCCTCGTTTCTCACCGTTTCAAGGTATTGTTTGAAGCTTGCTTATTGGCTTGTTGTTATATAGTGAACCGAGAGCGGTTCTATAAACAGCAGTTTAATATAAAATGGGATGCCGTATTTTTTTATGTCTCAACTTTGAAATTTATTTACGTGAAACATGATTTGTCTCAACAGGGGGGGTGGGGGGGGGGCTCGAATTCGGTGCAGCCAAAAAGTTAAACTGCCAATTAACTCGATGCCGATAGGCTGAACTGGATGATGACGTCACAAACCCTAGCTCGACACTGATTGGCTGGTTCAGGTCCTGGGAGGGTGCCAGGGGTTTTAAACCCGGGTTAGGGCCGGTATCTCCATTCCAGGAATTGCCAAAGAGTGTACATGCCATGCATTAAGCCAGTCACTAAAGTAACCGACGAAGTGCCCATTCCCAGAGGAATCGGACTGAAACATTTCACATGCCACACAATTGCCCAGCAATTTGCTATGCACTTTTTTATTAATTATCGTAAGCAGATACATGCTTAGTACAGTGCCCATGGCTTATACCAGAAATTTCGTCGACTATAGCATTTGTGCATGAACTACAGGGTCCGATCGAGAAAAGTAAACCCTACTTTTCGGCCCGTGTAAAAAAACTATGCATCGCAGAGCGCTCAAACTCTGCCAGAATGTAACCCTAGCGGTCCAAGCAAGATGCCAAAGTTTGAGCCCGATCCGATAACTTAACCAAAAGTTATAAGTGATTTTCTGAAAATTGCAATGGGAAAATGGAGCCCATTTTTGCCAGTTTTCAGTTTCTGGTGTCATAGAGCCAGGGGCGGATGCAGGAATTTCCTGAAGGGGGGGTCAGGTGCTGGTCAGCGTACCATATGTCTAGGAACCCCCTCCCCCTCTCCCTCGTTTCACGCCCTAAATTTTACACATGCAGAAATCAAGAGGGGGGTCAGGACATCCGGACCCCCCCTCTAAATCTGCCCCTGCATAGAGCCCCATGTGTTCGAAAACTCCGTCGGCGGCCATTTTCCCATTTGAAATTTTCAGAAAATGACTTATAACTTTTGATTAAGTTATCGGATCGGGCTGAAACTTTGGCATCTTGCTTGGACCGTTAGGGTTACATTCTGGCGGAGTTCAAGCATTCTGCGACGCGTAGCTTTTTAAGCGGGCCGAAAAGTAGGGTTTACTTTTCTCGATCGGACCCTATAGTTAGGGGTAGGCACAGCTGCATTGCACTGTACCAAAGCCCAACTTTTACAGATGTAACAATTAATTTGCTTTGTAGGGCTTTGTTATTTTCTTAAACCTAATTATCTACTTTATAGCATTATTAAGCTACTCCTCAAGATTTTCACCTATGTGTGTTCTGGCCTCGAATACTTTTCCCGCTAAATTTAGCAATAAATTTACGTTGCTAACCTATGCCCCAGTTCAGTCTCCCCGCTAAATTTAGCAGAAAATTTACGTCAGGTGACCTGTGCACCCATACCGTTTCCCCCCTAAATTTACCATAAAATTTGCGTCAGGTGACCTATGCACCAATCAGATTCCCCATTAAATTTAGCAGAAAATTTACGTCAGGTGACCTGTGCACCCATACCGTTTCCCCCCTAAATTTAGCATAAAATTTGCGTCAGGTGACCTATGCACCAATCAGTTTCCCCGTTAAATTTAGGAGAAAATTTATGTCAGGTGACCTGTGCACCCATACCGTTTCCCCCTAAATTTAGCATAAAATTTGCGTCAGGTGACCTATGCACCAATCAGTTTCCCCGTTAAATTTAGCAGAAAATTTACGTCAGGTGACCTGTGCACCCATACCGTTTCCCCCCTAAATTTAGCATAAAATTTGCGTCGGGTGACCTATGCACCAATCAGTTTCCCCGTTAAATTAAGCAGAAAATTTACGTCAGGTGACCTGTGCACCCATACCGTTTCCCCCCTAAATTTAGCATAAAATTTGCGTCAGGTGACCTATGCACCAATCAGTTTCCCCGTTAAATTTAGCAGAAAATTTACGTCAGGTGACCTGTGCACCCATACCGTTTCCCCCCTAAATTTAGCATAAAATTTGCGTCAGGTGACCTATGCACCAATCAGTTTCCCCGTTAAATTTAGCTGAAAATTTATGTCAGGTGACCTGTGCACCCATACCGTTTCCCCCTAAATTTAGCATAAAATTTGCGTCAGGTGACCTATGCACCAATCAGTTTCCCCATTAAATGTAGCAGAAAATTTATGTCAGGTGACCTGTGCATCCATACCGTTTCCCCCTAAATTTACCATAAAATTTGCGTCAGGTGACCTATGCACCAATCAGTTTCCCCGTTAAATTTAGCAGAAAATTTACATCAGGTGACCTGTGCACCCATACCGTTTCCCCCCTAAATTTAGCATAAAATTTGCATCAGGTGACCTATGCACCAATCAGTTTCCCCGTTAAATTTAGCAGAAAATTTACGTCAGGTGACCTGTACACCCATACCGTTTCCCCCCTAAATTTAGCATAAAATTTGCGTCAGGTGACCTATGCACCAATCAGTTTCCCCGTTAAATTTAGCTGAAAATTTACGTCAGGTGACCTGTGCACCCATACCGTTTCCCCCTAAATTTAGCATAAAATTTGCATCAGGTGACCTATGCTCCAATCAGTTTCCCCGTTAAATTTAGCAGAAAATTTACGTCAGGTGTCCTGTGCACCCATACCGTTTCCCCCCTAAATTTAGCATAAAATTTGCGTCAGGTGACCTATGCACCAATCAGTTTCCCGTTAAATTTAGCAGAAAATTTACGTCAGGTGACCTGTGCACCCATACCGTTTCCCCCCTAAATTGACCATAAAATTTGCGTCAGGTGACCTATGCACCAATCAGTTTCCCCGTTAAATTTAGCAGAAAATTTGTCAGGTGACCTGTGCACCCATACCGTTTCCCCCTAAATTTAGCATAAAATTTGCATCAGGTGACCTATGCACCAATCAGTTTCCCCGTTAAATTTAGCAGAAAATTTATGTCAGGTGACCTATGCACCCATACCGTTTCCCCCCTAAATTTAGCATAAAATTTGCGTCAGGTGACCTATGCACCAATCAGTTTCCCAGTTAAATTTAGCAGAAAATTTACGTCAGGTGACCTGTGCACACATACCGTTTCCCCCCTAAATTTAGCATAAAATTTGCATCAGGTGACCTATGCACCAATCAGTTTCCCCGTTAAATTTAGCATAAAATTTGCGTCAGGTGCCCTATGCACCAATCAGTTTCCCCGTTAAATTTAGCTGAAAATTTTATGTCAGGTGACCTATGCACCAATTTAGTTTCCCTGCTAAATTTAGCTGAAAATTTATGTCTGGTGATTTGTGCACCAATTCAGTTTCCTTGCTAAATTTAGCGGAAAATTTACGTGAGGTGACTTATGTTTCAATTCAGTTTCCCCACTAAATTTAACGTAAAATTTATGTCAGGTGACGTATGCACCAATTCAGGTTCCCCTCTAAATTTAGCGAGGAACCTAACACCTGCCCGTATGTGAAACGATAAATGCTATCGCATTCATAGATAATCACCCCTGTGGTTTCTACAAATTAGCCTTCACCATAAATGTTTTCCTTAGCAATTCAAGAGGTAAGCATATTATCACTCTTAGTCCTTTTTAACTCTTCGTAGCACTTCATAACATTAAGATATCAAAAATATATTCAGTTTTACGAAGTCTGTCGGTCCAAGCTACTTCGCTTCCTTCGAAATTCCCCATGTAATCTTTGTCACATGACATCAACACTGTCGCGATGCAATGCCGGTTGTTTATTTCTAGAAGGACGAGGACACCAAAATGGACCCCACCACGGAAGAGTTGAAGCTGATGCGCCACCACATCAACAGGCCTCCTGACGCTGGAGGGGGAAAGCACTCACGCTCGTCCACGCAGCTTTCCATCGCAGGTGAGGCTTTTTTGTTTGTCCCCAAAGGTGAGCCCTTGAAAGTTGTCAAGCACTGATGTGTTTAACCTTTCATGTTTCTGCCAAAAACATGAGATATTCAGAGATAACTTAGGAGAAGTTAAGTATATTGTTCTTGCATTCATGCTAATTTATATTTAGTTTCATTGGGAATATTTTCAAGATCAAATACACATAGTATTTATGAAAAATGCTTGCTTATAACATTGTCAAAACGTTTTTGAGTCCACAGTGAAAGAATGATGCGCAAAAGAAATGTGGAAATTTTTGTGCAAATCGGAAGGGTTCTGAGGTGACCGGATAAATGGCGCCAGTGTTCTCTTCTCATAAGCGGTCACAAGGAAAACAGGCCCGATCCCACTCAAACAGAAGTGTGTGGACCATTAGAGGCTGTGGTCGAGCTAGCTGGTACATATTGGTCAAGGGTCAGCTTGGACTCAAACAAACAATAAAAGGATGGAACAAGTGTGAGGACGAAGCATTCTAAAGCAAAGTTGGCTGTCTTGTCCCATTCCATCCTTTTTTTGTTAGTTTCGGTAAGTTCAAGCCGGCCCTTCGCCAACGTGTGACCCAGTATTCAGGCGGGGGGATTCAGGGTGGTTCGACGGACTTCGCCCAGGCTCGGAGCAGTACCTCTCCGCGTCCGACTACTCTGACGAGGAGCAGGAGGTCTGGGGGCGAGCGCTGGACGTGCCGGGGTTCGACGACAACGTCTCGGCGAGCAACACGGTCAACTCGCTGCTGCGCTTTGTCCTGGGCGAGGTGGCCCTCCACCTGTCCCGCTCCAGCGACCAGCTGGACAAGCCCTACCTCATGCTCCGGCTGGACAAGCTGTGCGCCGACGTGGCGCTCATGGAGTATGGGCCAGCGGTCCAGGCGAGCATCAGCGGGATACACCTGGTCGACAAGCTGCACATTGGTGAGCCCGATTCGACCGAGAGTCAGTTTACTTGTCGGTTCATAACACTGACGACCCCTTCACATGCGATCCCCGGAGCAAGTTTGGAAGTGGTGAACGGTGTTGTACCGTTCACCACTTCCGGGATGACACCTTTTGGTGCGTGGTATGTGCTCATAATGCACCAGAAGTTCTCTCAGTGTTTGTCCCACCACGTTACTTGCATGCTTTCTTGTTTATGGGTAGGGTTCTGTGTTCTTGAATAAATCCGAAAAATACTCCCCGGTAAATTTTCTGTCCATTCGTTTTCATCCGAGAAACTCAAAATTTCGAGGTCATAACAACGAAATAAAAAGCAAAAAAGACGATATTTATAAATAATCTTTATAAGAGCACAAGGTCAGTGGTACTGAGGAGATGCAACTTCAGTTTCCTTTGAAATCTCGAACTGCTATCAAAAGGGGCTTGCCTTTTAGCTTGTCAAGGTTCCTTTAGGACAGTGGTTCTCCACCATTGATGTTTCACTGACCCCTTGTGGATCGGCGGAGACGACAGAGGACCCCGTTCGTGGTGAAGGGAAGGGAAAGGTATAGGTTAATTATCATAATGATCTAATAAGTGTATATAACTAAGGGCTGGTGCGAAGTAGACTTCTCGCATTGACATACACACGAGAAAGCTCACCCGAGAATTGGAACGTTTCTTCTCACTCGGATAAAAGGCAGCTTTTATTGCCAAGCTTGACTGACAAGGCAGGGCTTCACGGACCCCTAGAATGCCTTTGCAGACCTCAAAGGGTCTGCGGACCCCCATTTGAGAACCAATGCTTTAGGACAACGGGTCATGGTACCCGGATTTTATTTATTTTGTTTTTGAATTTTTAAAAACTGGGAATGCAGTAAAATAAACTCAGAATTTCAGAGAATTGGGAATCTAACAAAAATAAACTCCAACGAACCTTGAATTTTCAGCGAAAAATGAACTCCAAAAAACAACCTTCGAATTTCACGAGAAATGCACTTCGAAAACACGGAATCCTATTTATTGGCTTTAGAAACTCGGTGTCGTCATCTGCGAGAGTCAGGAGAAAGCCGTTTGAAATATATCGAGGGTCATGTTTATCATCTCCACATAGAGCATTTTATGCAACAAAAAAACAACTTGCAAAACTTTTTTTTTTTTTTTTAATGTGGAAAGGTGTATTACCCCGAAGGATGCCCCACCCCTGAAAGATAACTTGCCCCTGTTTTTGGCCTGATTTGCTATTCTGTTTTAAAAACACCGAAATATAGCCTGTTTCTAGTAATTGCAGGGCCCTGGCCAGTGGTGACCTCAGCAGAAATGGTGTTACTTAGCCACGGCGGGTGATAAGCAAACATTGCTGCCTGGGAAGGGCAGTTGTCTTTGGTTCATTGGCCCTCCCTGTGGGTCACTAAATCTAAAACTAGCATTTTTTCAACTTCCTTCATCGCACACCGAAAGTTAGCCCACTCCTTCTTTTCACCTGATTTGCTTTCGATTTTAGGTGGGCTACCATACCTCTCAGGATATCACGGTAGATGCTTCCAATGTTCCGAGTTTCAGTGTTTGTTATGTGGACAATTCTAATGCTGATGATATGGACGATTTTAGTATTTTTAAGGATTGAGAATTCCAATGCGTACCGTATTGACGATGTCAGTAAATAGTGCACTATGAATAGAATTTTTATTACTGTACCGAACAAGCAGATTTTTGACCCATCTATACTTTCAGGACCTACTGGAGAATACCTTGAGCTGTTGAGCTCAAAAGCAAATGGAGACATGGTTTCTATGCTCTACCGTAAGGTAAGATAGTACTGTCTGGTGGTAGTGGCCTTCAGCTTCGCTGGAGCTGGAATGGTAGTTATAGTGTGCAGTTAGTTCTTAGATTTCTAGCTGTGTCTTTTGTCCTTGTTGACCAGGTAAAAGCTAGCTGTCCAGAGTTCAAGTCTGACTTCCACCAAGTGGAGCATTCCCTGATTGTGGACTTGTCCTCACTTTCCATCACTTTCCATCGGGAAGCTCTGCTTACTCTGGGCAGATACTTGCTCTATGTTTACCAAAAGTATGTATTTCCATCCTTTTAAACTACTAAAAATTACAATAGGTCAAGCACTGAATGTCACTCTTGCCTAGATTGTACCGTAAAATACCGGGCAAGCGCCCACTCAAAATTTAGGGATAATCGCTAAAACATGGGGGATGGGCGCTTGTCCGGTCATCATTTTTACATATCAATGTTCTGTGCATATTTTCTTAGATCTTACGAATTTGGGTATGGGTGCTTAGTGTGGTGTGGGCAGATGTGCGGTATTCTACGGTAGGTTGATGATTAGAGGTTTTTTTTTTGTTTTTATTAAAGAGCCATTTGCAAGACTTGTTCAAGAACAAGAAAAAAAAATTGGAGTATGCTACTATTATAAACTGTGTAAGATGAAAAATGTAAATACACCACACTACTGTAATACTACTATGCAAATATTTTTATATATCGTAAGTATTAGTTTATTCTACTTACGGCTTGGCCTGCAGAACTTGGGAAACAGTTATTATTTACTTTTATGCTTCTCTATATTTATGGGATTTTAATGGCTGTAGGCTTTGCTGGGTGCAATATAGCGTATCACAGATATTTTACGAAGCTTTTGACTGTATAGTGCAGGGGTGGCCAAGCTGCGGCTAGCGAGCCGCCTTTTTAAAGTGCGGCTCACGGCTCCCTCCCCTAGCCCCCCCCCCCCCAACTTTTCCGCCTCTCCCCCCCCAAAAAAATGGGACAGGTTGCGGTTTGGTAGTCTTGTGCTACTGCTACTTTACGTACAGTTAGACTGCTCTTGAATCGGACTGACTGAAAGAAGAATAAGTTTCGTTTATTGCTCTAAAAAATGTTTGCCCCCCCCCCCCCCCCTTGGCTCTTGGAAGTTTCGTGGTTTTGTTTGCGGCTCTTAGGTCGCGTCAGCCTGGCCACCCCTGGTTTAGTGTTTTGAGAAAGCATTAAGTGAAGAGAAAGGGGGTGGAAGGAGAGTTTGAGAAAAGGAGGAGAGGTGAAGAAGGCACGAGGATCTTTAGCCATGCGCAGGGAATAAAAGTGTCTAACTGGCCACAATAGTCCTACTTGCAGCTGCTGGTTTCATTTCTTGGTAGTGTTCCGGCACTGCATTACCAATAGACCGATCTCACCAGCCAGTTTGACTACGCCACCGCTGCCGCAATGCATCGAGGGAACTTTAGTCTTTTTGCACGTGTGACAACCTCGCTGGAGCTCTTCGCGTGTAGAGCACGAGGAGGCACGAGCCCTCGCGTGCGCTGCCGTCTGCCTCCCGTGAACTAAAGTTATGGCGGCTTTACGCATGCGCCCAACGCTTGGTGAGATCGGTCTATTGCATTCTCTACTTCGGGGACAATCTGCACGTCCACTTTCTCGGCTGCCAACCTTTCGTTTCAAGGCCTTAATTGTGATACTGAAAGCACAGTGCCACTGGACTCGCGTTTCCCTTTCAGGCTGAACATCAAGGAACCAGTGTACAGAAACATCATTCCCGAGTCGGCAGTGAAGCGGGCCAGCTACTTGTTTGTGGAGGACTCCGATCCTCCAGTGCCTCCCGGCTCCACAAAACTGAGTCTGTCCCTCCGGGTTCGAGAGGTCAAAGCCAGACTCTGCGACGTGGATGTCGAGCTTGCCGACATCTCCATCTGCGGTATGGCCCCTTGGCAACACATAATCCTGTCAGACTGAGAAGGAGTTTGGAGTAACTCACATATGAGCTGTTAGGATTGTTTCTTAATGAGAGATGTAGGCTTTATTAAAGTTAAAGCACCCTATGTTTCTTCACAACTAGCAAAACTTGCGAACGATAGTTAAGAGTAAAACGTGAAATTTCGGGGACTATACTTGGGACGATACATTTTCGGTAAAGGTTGAAAAGCATCTGTTTTTATTTCTTTGAATTATTGCAGGTCTCGAATGTGACTACGTACAGAAAGCAAACGAAAAGTTAATAGTGCGCGTTGATCTGACGCATCTGTCCATCGATGACCTGATGGAGTCCACCCTTTATTCCAAGGTGATTGTTCTTACAAACCAATAGCAGTCGTACAATAATAGCTTTTTAATGCGAGCTACCGCAGAGTTGTATTGAGTGCCCTGTCAAATTAACCATCTCGCAACTTTGACTAGGTCTTGTCCATTGAAGATGACAAACTCTTCGACTTTAAGGTCAGTACTCGAACACGTGCCGGACACCGTGTTTTTCTCTCTTTGGTTATATCGGGAGTCCTCTTTTCCTTGCTTCCAGTATGTGAGAAAGGCTCCACACACGAGAGCAGTTGACGTGGACGAAGACAAATCCAAGATCGTTCCGGATGGTAATGTTCGGCTGCACATCGGTCGGTTGCAGCTGGTCCTTCTCCGGAGGTTCTTTGTGGACGTCCAGGTTTGTGCGGTAGCTTCGTAAGCTTCTCGTTGCTATCCTTGCACTCTCTATTGAATGCAAAATGGTACCACAATTTATAATTATTTGTTTTAGAGGTTTCTGGAGCCCTTCCTTCTGCCCGAAGCAAGGTCTCTCATGTTCCAGTCAGCAGAGAAGGCTGTTCAACAGCAGGTAGGTTTTCTTTTTTTCGGCTTTCAGTTAACTTAATTTGACACATCGCATAAAGCTGACTGATGCATAATGAGTTTTGTATTTGTGTCAACCTCTTCCGATCTATTTCGACCTACGGTATCTACTTTGCCCTGTAGGTTTATTGGGGAAAGCATTCTTTTTATTAGTTACGATATTGAAATGAAATTTTTACTGTTTAGGGTGCTTAATCTTCTCTTTATAAATCTGATGTTAGATTTGATATAGTAGCTTATTTTTTAGGTTCTCGATAAATTGTACATGCAGAAAAAAACATGTTTTGTGCACACATGAGGCGTGGCAACACACTTAAAAGAGCCTAGTAAACTAGACTAATTCGCTCCTTTAAACCACTGGGTGCAATCAACAACAAAAATAATGCGTGTCATGCTCCTAAATTTCATGTAAAAAAATTTTAAATAGCAAAAGTGCCATTTCAAGAGGCTAACAAATGTTTCTTAAATTTTTCGTAGATATAAAAGATATTGATTCTGACCAAACCTTTGCAGTTGCATTGTACATATTCTAAAGTATATGTATACCAAATTTGGTTGTGATAGGACAGTATTAAGAACAGAAATTCTTGTGCACAAACTGTGAAGATGCAAGAATCAAAGACCAACCTGCTCTTTGTTCTTTATGAAGATGCCCCAAAATTACATAAAAATTTAAATGTGTGCCAATGTTGCCATAGATGTGCAGCTATACTTTTTCGTGGTGCAGAAAGTAATATTTTGTTAAAAACTTTCCTCGAGAAATTGAAGCTACAGAAGATTTCAAGGGGGAGGAGACTACTAGGCCTACTTGTCAACGTAAATGTGATGGTGGACCGTGTCACAACTTGAGGAACCACGCAGAAAAAAACTCGTCAAAATTGTGCCGTTCTGGGTTACCTAGAGCTTTTCAAGTGCTTATTTGACTAATCTCGTGATCATAACTGGCTTTCATTATTTCTATACATCACATATAAAGATTAAAAAATAATAAAACGCCACAAAACCCCAAATAAAATTTTTGCAAAATATTGCCGTTTTTCGTCCCACATTTTCTCGGAATGAGACATGAACACACGGCATATTCTGCTTCATTTGGCTTTATGTGAAGTATTAAGGTAAGTTATAATTTTCTTTCTTCACCCTGCACTCGCGCAAGTGGTTCGTAACTCGTCTTTGCCCTAGACAGCATGTTTTGCGGCCACACGAGTACATCTATAGCAGCTAAGATAACGCTATGCCAGACCGCTTTAGTAGCATAGGGGCGGCGGGTCGGACCCCTGACCGAGAGTTTGTTGGTTTGATTCCCACCAAGGGACGAAGAGATTTTTTTTTGTAAAGAAACCTGTCCACGTTGTCATGGTTTTCAATACAACCTATCATGACGCTTCAGGGTGTGAAACGAGCCCTAAAAGGCGTTTTGTGTTAATACCTTTGGACGAGCTTATGAGGCAAGCCTTTGTTTCAGGTGGCTGATTTCGCTCAGAAGTCTGTGATGCTACAGCTTTCGATTGACATCCGCGCTCCGACCATCCTGGTCCCCCAGAAGTCCGACTCTCCCAATTTGGTGGTGCTCAGTCTGGGAGACCTGAACATGGAGAACTTCTTCAAGGAGGTCTCCCTGGGGGCCAAGCCTGACTATGTGGACAACATTCTCATCCGTCTCAGTTCCCTGCACATGACAAGGCGAGAATGGTTGCTCTACTTTCGATGCTGTCAAAGGATATGCGAGCTGATTCTTTCTTTTTTGTGTTTATATCAATTTTTTGGATCTAACCGCAGGGCAATTGTCCTGTTGGATGGAACCACTCAGTCACAGGAATCTATCCTGGAGCCCACCAAGTTAAACCTGGACATTAAGAGGGCCCTAACCCCTTACCACCGAAACATCTTGGAGTATGAAGTACGAGGAACCATGGATCTGATCAAGGTAAGAGTTTTGACTGTCTCCAGTAAATTGTGATGCCCTAAAAGTTATTCTTGCCATTTTTGTTTCTGTTGTTGATTCAAATAACACTTGTAAAGTGAAAAAAAGAAAAGATGTAGCCAACAAGTTTATGTCAAACTAAATCGAAGCTTACCAAAGTTTTGAATGAAAAAAACTTTCAGCCTTTCCACTCCAGTGAAGAAGGGGAAGACCAGCGAAGCTGTACTATGGTGGGAATGAAGTAATGGCCGGCCGCAAGTCGGCAAGCCAGAGTGGAAAGGCTGGAAAGGTTGCACCATCTATGAGCGACGGCGGCAGCCAGACAACCGGCAAGCCAGTTGTCTGGTTGCTTCTGTCGCTCATAGATGGTGGTAGCAGTCCAGAGTTTCGTGTCATCATTTGTTTGCTGGTGGACACGATACTGGGGAAACTAGCCCTTAACAGCTCCGCTGTAAAATCACTAAAGACACCTATGCACTTCTTAAGAGTTGTGAATGTGAAAGCATGAATGTCGTTCTTCCACCCCCCTAGTTTGTTTGCAGTGTACTGGCGTGGACGACCACGTTACGCTACTGTCGAGGTTGCGGCCGCGACCGATATATAGATGCCTCAGGCACCGCCATGTTCCTTGGCGCCGAGATAGCAGTGGCAGCTGAGCATGAGGAGCGGGAATTTCTAGCTCCCTCTTACTCTCCCCCCCCCTCCAGGTTCCCAGCCACGCCTGTGACCCAAAGGGGGGAGAGAGGGCCTGACTAAAGCCCCTCGATGTGTTTGCGTTCGCCTTGCAAGTAGCGTCAAATGCGCGACTGCACGAGGCCCATGTCTCGAGCGGCCCTTGGAAGCAAATGGCGGCACAGCACTGAAATGAGCGGGCCTTGGAAGCGAATGGCGGCGGAGCACCCGCTCACGCGTCTCGCGCGCTTCCACAACAATGGTTGGCGGTACTTGTAAAAAACGCTTTTATCAAGGGGCTTTAGGCCTGACACGTGACCCACGCCACCCTCTGTCTAGTTGCTTATTTTTTGCGGTCACAAACAACACCAGCGGTGTCCATGGGACAGTTAATGCTTTCAGATTAAAAATTCCGAAGACGCCTAAGCACTTCTTATAAGTTGTGAATGCGAAAGCACTCTTGGCGCTGAGAGAAGCAGAAGCGGCCACGCAGCGCATTCCCACAAGCAGCGCGCCGCATCATCTTATTGCACACGGTGCTGCGGCGGTGACATCACGCTCCCCCACTGCGCAGACGCGGCGAACCTTGTCGACTTCACGACGGCTTCCGTGACAAAGCATTGCGTTGCTGTGCTTTTCTTTGTTTTATTTCTGAAGCACGTCCGCTTTAACCTTGAGTGCACCCACCTGCTTCCGTGATGAGGCATCTGTATTTCTGTGCTTTTCTTTGTTTTTTTTATTTTCGAGGCACTTCCGCTTTGACCTTGTGCGGCCGCGCAGCTTTCGTGACAAAGCATCTGATAGGATGCGTCGCAGCCAATTAAGGTGCCGTTTTTCGCGTTTACGGGTTTTTATGTTTTATTTTTACGAGGTTACAGACACCGCCAGCTTCGCTCTATGGGACAGTTAATGCTTTCGCATTAAGAACATTTGGCGTGAAGAAAGCTCACTTACAGCTTTAAGTTTTATAATTTTTTTTGAGTCATCGAGTTTTCACTTTTGAGGTCTTTCACTTTCTAAAGTCTTCCTAGATACATACAGTGAAACCTGTCAGAACGAACCCATTTACAGCAAAATAATGTTGATATCGAACTCACAAGAAATTTAAATAAGAATGCATGTAAAGAGTACTTTGTATAACAAACAACTTATTGGCTATATCGAACTTTTTCCCCCCGGAAGGCTTCCAAAAACGCACAAATATTCATCTTCTGGCCTGTTCTTTTCACCAAAAAAAAAAGTAAGAAAGAAAATTCTAAAGGCTCAAGTTGCGAACAAAATTGAGTGAAGAGAAGCAAATCAGAAGGGGGAGAAAGCAAAAAAATACTCTCTGCATGCACGCACAGCAAAAAAAAAAACGAAAAAGCTTTTCATCTTAAAACCGTTGCCCACGAAAAGAAGCGATTCAGAAGGGGACATAAGTTAAAAGTACAAACTCTGCACGTATGCAAAAAAAAAAAAAAATACTTTCCTGCGCGTTGTTACAAGGTGGAAGCAAAGAGATGAGAAAGAAAAAGAAGTTCTCGCCTTACAAAGAACGCATAGTGGAAGTTCATTATAAACAGTTTTTGCCATATCGAATTACTTGTATATCGAACTGATTGTGGCGTTTCCTGCTGTTTGTTGTAAGTGGGCTTGACTTTAGTGCTTTGTGGCTTTTTTCTTGGATGCAGATCAGCATAGGTCAGAAGGACCTGGGCACGATCCTTGCAATCTTCAGAGACAACTTCAAGGAGAAGGAGGTTATAGAGCCCCACAAACAAGGTACAGTGTGCCCCGAAGATGCCAGATGCAAAATGATTGGGCATCTTTTGTAATAGTTGAGTTTGTAAGTATGTGCTTTTTGCTTTTCTCCAATCTAGCCTCCACACCGGTCTCTCCTCCTGTCTTGGCAACTCCCACGATTACGGATGATCCGGTGAAGAAACTTGCAACGTTTTTGACCACCTCTGTCGACGTCTACAAGAAGACCAACATCTTCTTTACAATGGAAGGGCTCCACATTGTGTTGTATGCAGATGGCGAAGACGTTCAGGTGAACTTTCTAAAATAATTTTTAACCTGTGGCCCTCGTGCCTCATTGCCTGACTTTGTTTGTCGTTGCACGCAAATTATATTGCGTGCCTGGTACGATAGGAAAGACTCCTTATGCATGAGCCTATGTAGAGGTAGTCTATAACCATGTCTGGCTTTTCTGTGAGGTGTGAAAAGGTGGCTTCCAAGGCATCACTCCCGCCGCCTTGCGTTTTGCCATGGTACACCAGTAGCGTTAGGAAGCATTATTGTATCAAATTGTAAAAATATATTTGAAATTTTTAAAAATTGTTTGGAATTTATTATATATATTTTTAAATGCCTTGAATGCTCCCACACGTCTTTTTTCATTATTTCACCTTACAAACAGTAAAACAGGTTTGCCGTTTCTTTCACAGCTCTCGTCACCGGTACGAGACCCCCTGCAGATGCTTTCAAAGTTGGAGCTCGAAGAAGTCACCGTCAACTTTGACCTCTGTAGCGATCAGTCGCTGGAGGTGAAGTGTTCTCTACAGAGCCTTTCGTTAGAAGACACACGCAGTGACTCAACACTCGTGCACACAAGGTGGGGCAAAGGCTTATGTTCAATTGGGGGTGTTAAAACAACTAGAGTTACATTTCTAGAGTCAAGTCTGTTCTCTGCACTTAAATATGTAGAAGAGCCAATAAAGCAGCACTATACATTTTGGGGGAGAATAATGAAATACAGTATTTGAGAGATATTGCATGAAAACTTAGTAGCAGCCGACATTCGCTATCACTATTCCAAGTGAAACAGGCTGCTCTGAGGCTTCCGGTATGTTTTTCTTTGCATGTGATTATGTTAGTCCTATCATTTTGGTATACTTTTGTGATGTGTTTGGGCATCTCTACAGAATGTGGCAAAGCTTTGGCTAGAAAAATACTTAGCACCAATCTTTTTTTTTCCCTGCCAGGTATTAGACTGAGTCTAAGAGCTCGCTGAGCAACTTCCAATCTTTGAGTGTCGTCCCAGAAAGTTTATTTGTTATGTTGCTATAAAAAAGTTGCTTTGTTCTGGTTCCAGGGTTTTTCATTCGAGCAGCGGAAGTTCTGACGCTGCAGCCACGGGAATTAATGTCAGCTCGCCTAATATGATTGACGTCACATACCGACAAACGCCCTCTGGTGATGCAGCCGGTGAGTGGTTGAGCAGCAAGGATTGGGCAGCCATTTGTGCTTGTTCATTTAACATGGCCAATAACAGCTTGAAAATTTACTTCCGCGTGTTGACGAATTCTTAGCTTGTCTTGTAAGGCACTTTTTGGTTTTGGTTTTGTTTAATAATTAAGAGGGTTGAAGATTTGTTTTTTAATGCATTAGCTTTAGTATTTACGTACGTAACAGGGAAAAGCTGATGCCATCCTTCTGCAGACAAAACAGTGGAAAGGGAAGCGCACTGCATAGAGAGGAGGAGAGTAGTGAAGGACAAAGGTGAGAGGGAGGTGACACGACAAAACGGAAGCCATTGCACGCGCGGGAAACCGGTGAACAGTAAAAGTAGCGTCGGGCAGCGGATACCGATGCCAAGCATGCAAGGTGGGTGAACGAGACAGAGGAGCGGAAGTGGTGCCTCGCTCAGCTGGTCAAATTGTGGCGCGAGAAGCAGCAAGGCGACGCGGGTCTGTGTGCGACGGAGGTTGAGGAAAAAAATGAACGGAAGATCTATTGGTGGATGCTAGAAGGATGCGTTAGCATGACCCTTGGGAAACGCCAGGTGCTCCTCCCCCTTTAAGAAAAGCTTGCACTGACCCTGTAACGAAGCCATAAAGAAGCAGCAAAAAATAGGGAAAGCAAAAGAGAACGCCAGAACAGAAAATTGAAGGGGTTAGCGTTTCCCAAAACGGGACGTGTGTGGCATTTCCCAAGGGTCGTGCTAGTGCATTCTCTAAAGAAATGTTTCTTAACTTGTCACTCTAAGGTTTCAGATAACTCTTGAACAAGACTGTCTTAGTGCTACCAAACAACAGTCGTTTATTTCTTAAGTAAGATGGGTTTCATTATAAAAGACGGTGAGTGGCAGGCACTCAAAGTTTATCAATACCACTGTTCAACTCAAAGGTTGAATCAAACCATACTGTCACGTTCTAACACCAAACATAATATTTCATAGGCGAATTGAATGGCCGTGTATTATTACAATGAGCCTCTCCATTTTCTTCAAAAGTGGCAACGAAAAAGAGGTTTTATAACATTAATGGGCAACTTTCAAATTGCATAACACTGTCCGTAAGGTGTGCCAGGAAGCAACAGAGCTAGAGAAATGGGTTCATATTAACAGGAGGAGTCAGCTGGACTTCTACGGTTGAGAGTAAACTATAATCACTGACAATGTGAGATTGGCAGTGACGTGCTGATTGGCAGTGATATGCACCCCGAGACCTCGGGCATTTTATTTTTCCAATACTACTAACCCCATTCGGGGTTGTTGTAGGGGACGGTGGGGGCATCTCGAGATTGAGGTTGCACGAGATTTCGAAGCGTTGTTGAAGGTATAGGAAGCTGGCGGTAGGACAACTGAAACTCCCCCCCGCCGTTCCCTCCTTGTGAGCGAGTATAGCATGACATTGTGACCTTGTCACCTTGTCGACCTCGACCACAGCAGCGCCCCTCCGTCACAGTGGACGTGCTGATCGAAGAGACCTCGCTGAAGGTGTCTGTGCCCTACCTGCTGGCAGTGCTGAGCTTCGTGCACGAGTCCCTCCTCCCGCCCACTCCAAGCGAGCACGAGCTCCGCCCCATAGTCGAGGGCGCCGGCGCCGCCCGGCAGCACGGGGCGGCGGCGGCGACCTCGCGAAAGCGCCTTCCCTCGGACAACACGAGCGGCTACCACTCGGCGGTCGGCGCGCCCGCCCCGGAGGACGGCGCCAGCGGACTCTCCTTCTCCCTCGTCCTCAAGAAGCCGGAGATTGTGTTCTTTGCCGACCCTCGCGACCGTGAAAGCGAGGTCATTGTCCTGAAGGTGAGCCCTTCTGGTGCCTTTCCCTCGGCCGTTTTGCCCTGTCGCCTTTTGGCACTTTTTGGGGAGCGTCCGCATTGACCGTAAACTCTGAGCACCTCCTGGCTTTATTGTTCCAATTGCACGTTGCCAGAAACCTGTCAGCTTTGCTGCTGTGGGATATATTCCTTTAGCATTCTTTGCTGATCTCTTACAAACAGCTCACCTTATCCTTATTTTAAGCCCCAGATGCCTGTTTGCTTTATTGCTCAAACTTTAGGAAGGCACAAACCTGTCAGCATCAGGGGCGGATGCAGGAATTTCCTGAGGGGGGGGGGGGGGGGGGGGGGTCAGATGTTGGTCAGCATACCATATCTTTAGGATCCCCCTCCCCCTCTCCCTCATTTCATGCGCCAAATTTTACACATGCAGAAATCAAGAGGGGGGTCAGGGCATCCGGACTCCCCCCTCTAAATCCGCTCCTGGTCAGCATTGATACACTTTGTTAAATTTGGTCCACAAAATCTTTTTGGTTCGTGAGTGAAGGATTTCGGTAATAATACTGTGGCGGAAAAAGGTTGCTTTGTCTTTGGATTTTAAGCTTTGAAGTTAACCCGGGTTTTACATAGAAAAACTGGTTGTGTTGTACTTACAGTTTTCAGTTGGCTTTTGCAACAGGGCATTTGCGAATAGTGGAAAGGAGAAATAGCATGATTAGGTTCACATTTTTCTAGGGTTCTGCGATAGCTCCAGTGGTACAGCAAGTGGTGCGGCAGCTTTTGTGACGCAAATATGACCATTCGGGCTGTTGAAACTAAGTGAAATGAGGCCCTGTATGCAGATGGACATAATGTTGGACTACTGCCGCAACCTTGGGCAGCACACGATGACGGCATCTGTGATTGGCCTGAATGCTTCCTCATTCCTTTGGGGCAGAAAAAAGGACACCCACTACCTCGTAAGTTGACCTGCCATGGGTCCACGTCTACAGTGCATGTCGTCTGTCAGTCATTGTGGAGCCCGTCTTTTAAACACAAGTTTTTGCCTTTCTCTAGATTCTAAAGCCCTTCAACATTGAGCTGAATCAGACCCTGAGCATCAGCGATGCGGATGTAAAGTTGTCTGCCAAAATGAGCGATGTTGCCGTTCACATTTCTGCTCCTGTGCTGTCCACCGTGGTGTGCATTATGGGCGAGCTTCTTGCACACATCAAGGTAGGCTTGACAGCGGCTCTCTTACTTATTGCTCCTCTCTTCGAACACAAATGTACAGCGCGGGCAAAATGGATTGAATGCACTTTGATCTGACTGCATAAATAAATTTCTTAACCTATCGCGCTGGGATTTACTACACTGGTGCCTGAAGTTGGTGGAAGCTTTTGCTAAAATTGTGGAAAGATTGGCTCATCTGAGTAAATCAAGAAAAATAAAAAACTCTTCTCTATACTTTGCATGTACACTAAAAAATATGATGTGTTACTGTGGCGCTTATTTGGGCCAAGTGAAGTAAAGAATAGGTTAACCAATTCTATTTTCTTTCCATTTCACATTTTTTCACAATTTTTCAATTGTAGTGAACCCCAGAATAGCCCACAACGATTTTTTGACGCCAGGAGTTTCATGTAGTCGTACTCTCAATTAATGAATGCACCAGCTTCGAGCACCTCTGTAGTAAATCCCAGCGCAATAAGTTAAGAAAACCGATCGAGTGTGTTCAATTTATTTTGCCCACGCTGTATGTATATTGATTTTGGCATATGCAAATAGTGGATTTTGAGTGCGAAGTGAATTCAAAGTGAATAGTGGTTTTAGCCAAATATTTTCTAATCGAAGATTGAATAGTTTCTCTAAGCCTTTCACTACTGCGACATGTTTAAATGAAAGCCCAGCTGAACTTGTGAAGGTCGTTGCCAAGCTTCCTCTTGTCCATTTCTAAGGAAAATTATTTTAATCTAACTTTATTTATTGACTCTCACCTCCGAAAGTGCAGTGCTTACATTGAGATGGCAAGTACACGACGCATCCGACATAAAATTAACCTATAGAAACGCCCAGCTACACTTAATCAAGGAAGTTTAGAAATATTCTTGCTTTATGCAAATATATTTTCTTAAATCCGCACATGCCAGTTTAATTTTTTAAATTTTATTGCAATGTAGATATAAACACTCGTGAAGTTCCTGTTTCTTTTCAAATACATCAGGCGCACGTGCGCACAATCTCGTTTCGGAAATTAGCTTTCCTCCTAAGCAAGGGGCTGCGATATTTGTACTTTTCGAAGTTGATCGCGGCGGGTTTGCCCCATTGAGTGCGCTCCATGAGAATCACCGGTGCATTGCGGAGAAGCCACACTCGCGGAAGGGAGCTTCGCAGGTTTTGCTTCCCCACAATGCACCGGTGCTTGGTGAGAAGCGCACTCAACGGGGCAACCTGCTGCAATCACTTCGAAAAATATGAATATCGTAGTTAATCTCGATGCGAATAGCAGATTATTTGGAAATAATATTCGAAAACTAGGATATTTGCACAACACTATATTTCATTTCTGTGACATCTGCTTTCAGTTGCTTCACAAAATATAAGAAAAACTGCAGATGGAAATGAGTTATATTTATGAGTTTGTATGATGTAAACATGTTTTGAATAAGAAGTTTTTAAACCCACAACCACTCACAACTTAGCCGCACAAACATTATGCTGAGATGCTAATCGGCACTTCACTAGTGCACCTGATAAAGCAGGGATCTGTTCATCATAGCAATACTTTTTAAAAAAATTGTGGAATTGAAACCTTGTGAATCATCCATGGGATCTACATAAGGTGGTACTTCACGATGTAAAGCCCCTATATGTTTTAACGCCATCCTTTAGTGGTTAGCGTTGTCACAAGAAACCATATAATTTTTTCAGCATTGTTAGTTTTTTTAGTTTCATCCCAGTTTTTTTCCTAACAGGGCGTGTCAGCCCAGGATGACTTGTCACCTTCCCAAGGAGAGTCTGAGCCTCACGATCTGTGGTGTCCAACAGCTGTGAGCCCACCCAGGTGTCGCTCAAGCCAAGGTGATCTTTGAAATAGCTTGCTCATCTTTTGGTTGTTCCAGGTATCGAAAGGCGAGAAATTCGTTGCTGAGGCTTATCATTGGTGTCCACTCACCCTATGCCATTTGTCTCCCTTCAGAATACCTTATATTTCATACTACAGTTCACACCCGGCGTATAGTCCACAGAAGCAAATTTTCGCTAAAAAATACATGGCATATCCTCAGAAATGCCTGTAGATTGTCCCCATTGCATAAAACTTCAACCTCTCAACATGTATAGTTTGTGGTCTATAGTGTAAAAAACAGTATATATATATTTGGGTGTAGCAAAAGGGAATGGGTCATTCATAGAGGTCTTGAACTAATAGTAAACCACTCGAAAAAATATTTAATTTTTGCAAGGAATGATTTAGGGCGGTGTCTTGAGTTGCTCATGTTTTCCTCTCCTCTTTCCAAGATGACGCGTCAGGACACGAAAGGCCGACGTATCCGGTCAGCATACCTGCGGAGTCTTTAGAAATCAGCATTCCCAAGGTCACGCTCGTCTACGAAAACTACACGGTCAAGAAAAAGGTCCCCGTCCTGTTCTTCCAGGCGTCGGTAGATGCCGATGTCCACGACTGGTCCAAGCAGGTATGTGCATGGCCTTGCATTTAGGAATGCTAAGGGTCCTTTATGAACATTGTCTTGTCACAAAGTCATCATACCATATGAAAAACTGTGTGAAAAAAATTATGCTCACTTTTCTGGTATCCCAAGGGCATGAGAAGATGACCTCAGTACCTTGCAACAATGTAGGCTCACAGTTCTTCATTTTTGGTTGTTCAATGTGCATGTTCTATAGCTGAATAAACATATTAATTTTCTTATATCTCGGCAGTGAGATGACGACCTCCAGAGTAACTTTTTTGGAGAAAAAGAAACTAGCTGCAGCCATACATAACGACATCGTATTGTATACAATGTCAATACCAATGTGTAAAAAAAAACAATTTACAAATTATTTTCTTTTATTGCAAAAATAGACGATATGCATCGCCAAATGTATTGCTAGCAGCCCGAACTAGATGCCAAATTTTCAGAACTAACCGTTGTCTTATTCTAAAGCTATAAATGATTTTCTGAAAATTTCAATGGGAAAATGAAGCCCATTCTTGGTAACTGACACCATTCAGCTCCACATACTCTAGGGCAGGGGTGGCCAGGCTGACCCGGCCTAAGAGCCGCAAACAGATCCACAAAACTTCCAAGTGCCGCAGGGGGGGGGGGCAAACTTGTCCAGAGCAATAAACGAAACTCGAAGCACCTTCAATCTATCCGAGTCAAACGCAGTTCAACTGTGTGTAAGGAAGCAGTAGCACAAGACTGCCAAACAGCAACCTGTCTTTTGATTTAAAACGCGTTCCATTTCTCTTTTTGGGGAAGTGCTCGTGTGACCAGGAAAATGGGGGGGGGGGGGGGGGGGGGGGGGGTAGGGGGGGTAGGGGGGTAGGGGGGTAGGGGGTAGGGTAGGTTAGTAGGTGAGAGAGCCGCAAGCCGCACTTCAACACGCGAAGTGTTGCAGCTTGGCCACCCCTGCTCTAGGGCTTCGTCGGCTGTGATTTTTTCATTAAAAATTTCAGAAAAATCATTTAAATTTTTAGTAAGATAACAGTTAGTTCTGAAGCCTTGGTATCTAGTTTGGATTGCTAGCACTGCATTTGGGCGGAGATTGAGCATTTGGCTAGCTATGCATAGTCTAACTTACAGTAAAAAACCTTGTAATATTTTTTTTATGAGGTTCCACAATATCTTTTGAGGTTTCATAATTAATATCCTCTGATATTTCACCACATTGTGTTTACAACATCTTTTTCTAAACATATCTTATTATGAATTTGATGACGTATAAGAGCTGTCTTCGGTTGTCGAGAAAAATACAGCTGTAGCCTATTATTTGTGCAGTAAGGAGTTCTGCTTTGCAGATGTACCTGACTGCAGAGGCCAAGCTAGAAGCACTGTATTACAGCGAAGAGCGCAGCACCTGGGAGCCACTCATTGACCCTGTTATGGAGCTTGAGAACCACTACAGACCTTGGGAGCTTGTTATAAAGGTGCGCTGATTCGCTTGCATTGCTTACATGCCGCTGCAGCTTGTTATAATTCGTTCACCTGGAGATGTCAGTGGGCAAGTTCGTAGAGGCTTATAGGATGTGGAAAATATACAGGGTGTTTCAGAGAAGGTTTTCTAAAAGCTCTCAAAATAGCATGGTTGAGAAAAAAATAAACTCTTTCCCAGAACCACCCACGGCAGACGTTTAGATTTCCGAAAAGCATTCTAATGAAGTAAATAATTAACTAAACATTTACTAATTAATTTTTTTATTGGTGAAAATAAACATATGGTTTCAATGAGAAACTTCCTAAGCATCATTGAAAACCACTATAAATCAACTAATTTTAGAAATTCAATTCAAACACGTTTCTAGGTTTCGGTTTTCTATCAGAGCGCATGTTTTCTCCGGTGGTCCTGTTCCCCGTTGGCTGAGACGTGCAACACACATACACCATACTTAGTTCTATTCTACGATGGAGGTGAGGCTGTGGCTTCATGCCTCAGCCACCGCTGGCGCAGAGACGCTCTCCGATAAACAACCGAAACCTAGAAACATGTCTAAATTCAGAGTTGTTTCGGAATGCCATAGAATGCTGCCCCTGCCTTAAATCTTTCTAAAACGAATTGATTTAGTGGTTTTGGCAGATGCTTAATGAATTTTGCATTTGAACCAACTGTTTATTTTTACTAATAAAAAGTTAATTACTAAGGTAATTAGGATGTTTTTTTGCAATCCTCAATGTCTGCCGTGACTGGCAGTTTGTTCCCGAAAGAGTTTAATTTTTTCTCGTCCACCCTATTTTTCTGAAGCCTTCACTTAAAGTAACCACGTTTCATACAAAGGTGTAATTATGACTTGAAAAAACCGCCTCGGTGGCCCCAAGGCAAAGTGCCGGCCTATGGATCTCCAGTTGGTGGGTTCAAGTCCTGGCCGAGGTGCCCGCAATTCGATGGAGGCTTTTTGCAGAGAATACCGAGATTTCGGCTGCACACCAAGAGATCCTCAAGTGGTCGAAATGAATCCCCAGTCCTTTGTTGGGAACTGTTAGATACCGTTTGCTGGTTTCACATGTAAAACCCTGAAAGTTAAACGACCCGTAAAAACCTTGTAACCTGCTGTCTTGCCATGCAGGCTCATCCACGTATGGAAGCCTTCTGTGGATGGGGTTAGTCATTGCTATGCCTACCAGATTTGCATACTGAATTTTCAAATGCAGATGTTCAAAGACCGGAGCTATCCAATCTTGTCTGCGCAAGACAGCCGGGGCTCAAACATGCTCGTGGATATGATGGACGGAACGGAAGAGAACTCCAACGCATCGAATGGGAGCATGACGTCTTCGGACGATGCCAGCGAGGAAGAGACAGAGATGACGGTCATCAGGAAGCACCCTGCCCCACGAAGCAAGCGGGCCCTGAGTCAGAAGTCGAGGGGTACGGCCCGTTTCACCTTTGCTGATTTAAGAAGGCCTCATTGTTTGATGCTTGCGGGACATAGTTTTTAAAAAGCTTGAATTAATATTTTTGTTTTTTTTTGTTTCACAAGTTAGATATGGTTGCTATGAAAGCGGTAGACACCTATACTACTGTTCTGAATGAATTCCAGTGTGTCACTCGAATATTACTAACAATTGATGGGTCATTGACAAGTCATAAAGAGGTAGAAATATTGGGAGAGCTGAGATCGAGGCAAACATATCCCTCCAGAAAATGTTTTTGAGATAGCAGCACTTCGGTGTCAAGATCAAGCAGCGATAGTTTCAAAATATGAGTTCAATTTAGCCTACTTGCTTGCTCAGATTTTCTTGATATTTTCGGGACAGTTGTACACTCTCCGGCAATATGAAAGACCCACTGGGAGCGCGTGGCCGAGGCGGTGGCTGGCGGGGGCGCTGCGAGCGCTCCGGGCAATTCCATTCTGCTTCGAGGCGAGGACGCTCACTCGGGCTCAGATAAAGCGAAACGCGCTTATCAGTTTGTGCAGAGTGCCGAGTGAGCGCCCTCCCCTCGAAGCAGAATGGAACTGCCCGGAGCGCTCGCAGCGCCCCCGCCAGCCACCGCCTCGGCCACGCGCTCCCAGTGGGTCTTTCATATCGCCGGAGACTGTACGTCTGTATACCTATCTAACGTTTTTGTTTTGTGATTTCGAGTGGCACGGCCATTGCGCTTTTAACCTTCAACTGCGAACACCTCCTGGAAACTTTTTATGCAAGAAAAGGCTACTTGAGCACACTTTTTGTGCTAAGTGCTAGAGCAGGATTTAATGACTGTTGCCCCAGAACATCCAACATGTATTACAGCTTGTTGCGATGGAAAGATTGAAACAACTGACAACCAATCTTTCTCCCAGACTCCTCTACTCTGGTGGCGGTGGACTCGGACTCGGAGAATGACGAGAATGTCCTGCAGAGGATCGCACACGCGTTTGGACACCTCTTCTCGGACCAGAGCAGCGAGGGCGAGCAGAGCGACGAAGGTGAAGGGGCCCCCGACGTGAAGTCTGAATCGGAAGAGACGGAGACCGCAGACAACGAGATTTCCACGACAGATGACCGGCCAGTCTTCCTGGGAAAAGGCAAGTGGCTACGCTAGTGAGCATCAATGTGGTGCAAAGGAAACTTGCTTTCGTTTCTCTGTGTGAACGGATCTGCTTAATAAATATTTCTGTAATCTGTAAGCTATGCACTGGGAACATGTGAGTAGGCAAGAAAAGCATTAAACCAGCATTAGTTTAGTAGAGTTCCTGTGCATTAAATTCTTTAACAACTGAATCAGGTAAATAGTATGGCTTTGTTTTAGCTATTTGTTCTTCTGTCGCTTTGGATATGGCTACCACTTCATTTAGCAAGTTGAAACAAACATTGAGCGAACCTTACGTCTGTAATTTATGCCATGTCTATTCCAGAGCATGATTCACATTACTTTTCTTGTTATCTAGTCTTCTGGTAGCCTTTGAAGTTCGTCTATTTTTTTATTATTATTATATCCCAGAGGACGCACCTGATTCTACCGTCTGCGGTTCGAGCGAGGCTACCCTTTCTACCTACATTCTTATCGACTCTCGTGACGAGCTCAACATAAACGTCACGCCTACTCTAACTCAGATCATCTCGAGGCTTCTCAATGTAAGTCTGTATAAAGACTCTCTGCCTCCCAGTAGCTGCAAGCAACTTGCATCATGCAGCAGCAATCTCTTCTTGGTGCTCTTCTCTACAGGATATTGAGCGGCAGAAGACGTCGCGCTTGATGTCCGACCCTGATGCTTCTTCCGGACCCCTTGCAATCAACAATCTTTTGGGCCCAGAAGCACTGGTCTCTATACTGCGAAAGGTGAAATGTTATCAACTTTAAGGTTAAAACTTACGAAGCATGTTTATTCGTCGATGCATGTAACTTCATATTTCTGGTTCTTAGGACGAAAACGAGAGGTTCGTGGTTGTTGACCAAGCCTGGGGGCAAGCCCCTGCATTCAGCCCAACAACCTCCATGGTTTCACCGCTTCCACTGAAGACCGATGTTGGGTAAAGTTCTGTCATAACGTTCTTCGCGCATTAATACTTGTTTGTTATGAGCTTTTGCTTATGCAAAAAAGCTATGTTTTCTAGGTTCATATAATTTTACATCAGAGCAGCTTTTAAACTGAATGTAGCTGTATCATTCATTGCAATGAACCCAGAATATTCCTGTCACAAAAAACGTCATTAGGGAATTTTAGAATAACTTACACCATTTTTGTGTACGCTAGCGTGAAGTTTAGCGCTTTGCGTTAGTGCACGCTACGGCAAGAGAGTTTTAGAATAGTGTTTCTCTGCTGCGACGCAAAAGCCCATGCATCTCGTGCTTGCGACGCCACCAAGATACAGTCTCAATTTTTATTTCACACATGAAATGCTGCAACTTGAGAAAAAAAACAAAGTTTCTTGGTCCGGAGTAACATGATAAATTTGTTTAAACATGAGAATGCGACTCGAGTGGTCGACCGGTCGTGTCCGCTTGCGTCGCCTCGGCAAGAGAGTGCTCGTGTACTGACCTTTGGATACTGTACCTTCGCTGAGAAATGTTTGTGCGTCGCAAGCATCAAGTTGCCCACCTTACTGGGTTTTCCAAACCAAGTGCAATGTCATCCCGTATTGAAAATTGCAGTGGCAAGGATGCCGCCGACGTTGCATTCACGACTCAGCCAAAGCTGCCGCAGTCATGGTCCTGGGAGCCGCCATTTTTTAACTGTGCTCGTCTTTGCTTTAGCCAACTTCTCATGACGAATCCTTCTTGGAGGAGTGCAAAGACTCTTGGCGTACTCATCCAATTTCTAAAAAATAGCGCACACAAAGCGCAAAACATGGTTGGCGTTCGGCTCATGCGCAATGGTGACAACGCTATTCTTTGCATACACAAAGCTTTAGCATGTGCTATTCTAAAACTTCCTAATAATGCTTGCTCTCAGAAGCCTCTGTTTATTTTCTAGTTGACTGATTTTTTTTATTGATGCAGTTTCTATGATCAGTATTCTACAGCAAAGCTGTTTATGGCTAGGGTTCTGTGGATTTTTCATGTGCGTAAACAAAAACTCGGAAAGGGCTCGTACCGCCCTCTCTTTGTCATCGTTTCAAGCGCTTGCGTGCCTAGTTTCCTTTCCTTCCACTGGGTGGCGGCCTCGTCGCGCGTGTCTAATTTCGTCTGGCTTCTCGGGTCTGCGATAGTCCTCGACATGTGTGTGTGTACCTTTCGTTACGATGACCACCGATCAAGACAATATATGTGTTCGTACCTTTGTTCAAAATTCTGTGTCACGTGTGTGTCGTGTGTTAAACAGCTTTGCTGGTCATCCACCTTCCCAGAGTGGAATGGCTCATGATTTTTTTTTTTCAGCTGTGTTGTCCTTTGATGCCTTATCTTTTGCAGGAGTTCTTTTCAATATGGCCTTCAGTCTAGGGACTCTGAAGCTGTGACGACACCCCAGGGCTCTCATCTCATTTTCCAAGATAAGCCGTTGTGCGACCTGTATAAGGAGAGGACAACGGAAAAGATTTCTTTGGAGGTACTACTTCTGATGCTAAACTCAGATTTTTTGATAGAGGGTAGCAAGTCACCTGCATGTTTCTCTACAGAGAATTTGCAAGTTTCTCTGTAAACGCCTGTACTGTATGAGCAAAAAATTGGTGTCTCTGTGCTGTGGCCAAAACATAGTTGACATTTAGACAATAAAATAGGCGTTAGAGTTTCGTTGCAATACCTCTTTAAGATGTGTGGCACTAAACATGCGAAAAAGAATATTTGCATTGAATGATTCCCAATGTACTAAATATTTATCATAGCTTGGTGTATAAATGAAATATAATTGGAATTTTTTTATTTATTGGCCTAGTCTTTACAAAATAACTAAACGAATAAAAAATTAGTAAAATAAATATAAACAAAAAAGTGAGGGAGACTGCATCTATTAGGAACCAATATGAACTACTAAATTACAAATAGCGCTAGGACAAGGACAGACGATGAAGTGGACAGGACAGGCGCTAACACTCACAACTGACGGTTTTATATACAACGATAAAGAAGAAGGTGCAGGAAGTGTCTGCTGTTGAAAAAAGAAGAAATGGACTTATTTCTTCTTTTTTCAACTCCAAGCACTTCCTTCACCTTCTTCTTGTACTTTGTAATTACAATTACTATTTGTAATTTAGTATGTACAACCAACTAGCACGTCAGAATATTTTTAACCATTACAGATGGAACCAGCTGAACTATGAAGGAAGGACAAACAGAAAAGACAACCACTCGCTGGACTACCAACTATTTTAGTCCAGCAAGTGGTTGTCTTTTCTGTTTCTTTTTCCTTCATTGTTCAGCTGGTTCCACCTGTAATGTATCATAACCAACTAGCTCAACTCATCCCCGTAGTATTTTGAACCAATATGAATGATGAAAAAAAAATTAGAGATGAGATTTTTGCAACGCATCAAGCTTCTATGTCTGTGGGAAGCCGTTATAATGTGACAGACATTTCAACATACCTAGTGTGTGGTTGCAAGGATCATGTACACCTTTGCTTGAGCAAGTGCCCACCTTTGTTTGTCCACAAATTTAAACATTTTCTACTGTATATGAGTTATCGATAGATCTAACCAGAGCAATCATCTACCCCATATTTCGTATAAGTTTTTTCTTCATTCTATGTGGGCATTCGCTCAGTATTTCATGATAAGTGCAAAGTGTGAGCCACATGCAGTGTGCCTCGGCCATCTGCGATCTTGAGGTACTTCGGGGGCTAAGAGTTTTTGCTCATGCCTGCGATGTTGCTTTTCATTGACTTCCATAGGTTGCTGGCTTCGAGAAGTTTCAGTGTTGGATGCCAAGGAAAGCAGGAAAGACGGTGTTTGCTCTGCATCCAATGAAAGTAAGATTGCAACACAAGAAACTGAACTTTGTTATAATTTGGGATTTTATTATGGCACTTTGTGACATCATTCTACAGTAGGCTTGCGGTAATTCGAGCTCGGATATTTCTCACTTCTGGTTAATTCAAACAAATTTCAAAATTTTGGTTGTTCCGCTATGTTTTTAATGTATTTTATAAGCCGCTCAATTCAAACGGCGTTTCCGTGTAATTCATACTTTTTGTTTTGTGGCTTCGGTGAGCAGGCTTCTTTCCGAGCACCGGTGCAATGTAGAGATGCAACACCCGCAGAGCTTGCTTTCTCAGGTGTTGCTTTCCGCTGTGCACCAGTGTTCGGTGAGAGGCGCACGTAACATGGTTCAAGCGGGGCACAAATGAGCATAGTGTAAGAAAGGTGAAGACACTTAGGCTCCCCAGCGAGCACGTGACCAGATTGTGTTTGCCTCTACTCTCTCTCCCACGAGCTCTTCTCCCCAGGCGGCCACATTGGCGCTGTTGCCGAGGGGGCTACAGGAAGCAAAACGTCCGCGTCGTCTGCTTGAGGGAACGTTGTATAATGCTTTAAAACACCGCTCATGTTATAGAAAGAACACAGTCACGCACCACCTTGCTGTCATACAACATTCAGAGGTTAAACAAGCTAGTAGCTTGTCGGATTTGGGCGTAAGATTGACATTTCACAAATGTTTATCGAAAAGTGTATGTTTTCCACCATGGCACCGCCCAAAATGTGGTGTTGCGCAAAGCCCCTTTCCAAATTACTTTTGGACAGATTTTGCGCATGTGACCGCTTTCTCGCCAATCAGAAATTGACAGGCAATGGAGAAAGTTTCGCGGTAAACTTGTTAACCGCCAGTTTCGACTTTCTCGCCACTCGCATGAAATATTTGTACCGGATTGTAGCTCTCGGTGCTGTCTGTGTAGGGAGCAAGTCTCCTTATTTCATTAAAGCACCTGCGGACCCTGATTGCCTCACATTATGAGCTCCGACCACAAGATTCAGCCCTACGAATGTGTCTGACAAAAAAAATTTTAGCCCGCACCTGTCTTCCAAGACCTATTATGTGGAGCATGAAGGAAAAGTACTGCTGAACGCACCGAAAAGGTCGGTACTCTCGGCAGAACTCTCGGCAGAAGCAGTGCCATAGATTTTTCTTAACTGTCTGAAGTACAAGCATGTTCTCAGTGTCGTCCAAGCTGCCAAGGAAAGCGCCGAAGAAGCGACTGCTTGTTTTTCATGAAACTCCTGCGAAGGGACGCTGCTCGCAAATTAACTCTAATGCGGCGGCGGCGGCGGTATTCGACACCACTCAAGCAGAGCTGCCTCCGGCAACCAAGCCGCGTGAAGTAAGGTGTGGGTAAAAATTAGGAAGCAGAACCACCAGTGACCACAGCCGCGGTACAAGAAAACATTGTCACGGGCATGGTGTTCATGGCAGCAGAACCACCGGTCACCCATGCCACAGGGGAAGAAAGCATCGTTGCAGGCACGGTGTTTACGGCAAGTGAGCGTTGCGAGACCCTCTCAGAAGCTAAAGGCCCTCCCCCATCTCTAACGAAGCACTTAAATTTGACGCATACGCACCCTTCAACACCGAGTCTGCACCCGTACCTCTGCCGTTGATGTTTTCTTCTCGCTGCAGAACGGGGCAGTTAAAACAAGTTGAAAGACTGCTATTTTTTCCTATCGAATCACACATACGGCAGCTTCCAGCAGCATTCCTTGCGCCATTTCTGAGGATACAAGGCCCCCCTCTAGTAAAGCGCCACCTACATCGAAGAGTACTGGAGGCGAGAGTAGGAGCGAACATTCTTTGCTCACCCTCGTGCCGGATTGTCTTCACCTAACCTCCTTTCTTACACCATGCACACGAGCTATGAAAACGGGCACCACACAGAAATTTCAAGCAGCTTGTGCGGACGATGTGAAGTGGCGGCATGGCATAGGTCCTCGCCACAGCATTCATGCAAGTTGCTATGAAATTTGCCGTGCAGTGCGTTTGAGAGAAAAGTAAACTTATGACATACATTTCACAAATTTTCATATGTGGCATACCTGCTTATGATCAGTAGGACCAGTAAAAGGAAACACACAGACACAGCGCTGGGTGGAAAGTTGGGCAAGTTGGTTGATGGTCATATTGAATGGGTTAAAACAGCGCAAAAAAGACGAAGGACCAGTAAAAGGAAACACACAGACACAGCGCTGTGTCTGTGTGTTTCCTTTTACTGGTCCTTCGTCTTTTTTGCGCTGTTTTTTTTGCGCTGAACCCATTCAATATGATCAGTAGGCTTATGTAGAGGAAATCATCAAATATATGCTTTGTATGTATAACCATTAATATGAAAAATAATAACTTTATCTTGCATCATATTTAGATGAATTTCTGATAATTCAAACTTCCAATAATTCAAACAAAATTGGTGGCTTCCTGGAGTTTGAAATAATGAGTGTCTATTTTAATGTGTAGTAGTTGGTGTCAAAATGCAGTCCTAATTTTCTTGGCCATCTGCAAAATTTCGGTGAATCGAAGATTGCATTGCTCTTTCTCATCTACTATCGTTTGTTCTGTTTCTCTAGAACAAGATGAGGTACTTCTTCATTGTAGAAGTAAGCATCGAGAATGGGAGGAAGACCGTCACTACACGCTCTCCTCTGAGGGTAAGACTTGAATTGTACTGTGTACTGAACATAGTCACACTAGAGATTAACTTTCCAGTGCCTTGAAAACTCTATGGCTTGAAATTTGGTTCTTGGAAACTTTTGTAAAAGGGCTCTGCTGCATTATTACAACTGGCTTGATGTTTCCTAAACTTTGACTTGGTTTGTAGTCCCGAAATTGTTTGCAGCTAAGGTATCTTGAATACAAGGTGGCAGCTATGGAGTTAACTGCTAGGCATGTAATCCAAATTAAATTTTGTATCTTTGCTGAATATAAGGGGCCAGCTTTGGCAACACTTCTGGACATATACTATATGCGCATTAACATTTACGCCTTCGCAGATAATGCTTGCTGAATACAAGGTATACACCAACTCATGTTTACAAACAAACCGGAGCGCCCCTAGCGGACGTCACCGGCGCCGCGCATGCGCCGTGGATGGTGGGCAAGAAGCCCGCCGTCGCCCATAAACAAACCATTGAATTGCGTTGTTGTCGGCGTCGGTGGGAGTCCCCGTGCTCTTTTTCGCGTTGGAATTGTTGATTCTACGTCCTCCTAACAATGTCTGACTACTTGAGCGGCTTCAGCAAAACTATCGAGGCAAAACTTTGCATGAATAATGTGACTTGCGGCGATTCATTTCACGTGGACGCCGCAGAATGGGCGCTAAAGCCTGACTCCCACGTCGAGATTCTGCTCGCTATTTTCAGTCGCGACGTCGCTCGGACTGCAAAAGCGTGGACCGTAGCTGAGATGGTGGACATCGATACTGAAAACCTCAAGTAGAATCGGGCATTACAAGTCGGTGATGGCCACTGGTAACAATGATCAACAACTTCTTGTATCTGTTTACACTTAGCCGACTTACCCCAACCAACCTTCAAAAGTGTTTTGAGGCCTGCACTTAGTTCTTATCGCAATTACCGGGTCAATGTTTGGTTTACGAGCCGCTGTCGTTTGAACGAACTGACGACAAAAAGCAGCCAAGTTTGAAAGAGCAGACGACAGTTGGAACGCACGCGCAATGGAGTACGGGCAAGAAGCACCGCGTCCCGCGTCAACAAACCATTCGAATGTCACGTTGTCGGCGTCTGTGTGAGTCTGCATACTCTTTTTCGCGTTGGAGTTGTCGATTCTACGTCCTCATCGCAATGTCTTACCACTTTAATCGCCTGAGCGAAATCATCAAGGCTCGTTACGCTGCTAAACTTTGCATAAATAATTTGACGTGCGGCGATGTATTTGCATGACCGCCGCAGAATGGACGTACAAAACCATGATGAGACTCTTCTAGCTATTTTCGGTCGCGACGACCCTCGTGCTGCAAAAGTGGAGAAGGTAGCGGCGATGATCGACGTCGATACTGAAAATCGGAAGCGGGAACAGACAAAGCGTAACAAGTAGGTGATGGCCACCGGTACCAATGATCAACATCTTGTATCTAATGCTTACACCGAGCCTACTTAAGTCGTTTCAGGCCTGCAATTACTTCTTATTGCAATCACCGGGTCAAAGTTTGGTCTACGGGCCGCTTTTGTTTGAACGAGCAGACGACAAAAAGCAGACAACTTTGAAAGAGCAGACGAAAGTTCGAACGATCAGGCGGCCGTGTGAATTTGAAGACGCACTGAATCCGTGGGTGGTCCGAACAACTTGGGGGTTTTCTCTCGGTCATGTTGGAACAAAGCAAATACATCTGGCGACTACAAATTGTGGCCCGCACACGCAATCGTAGTTCGACAGCGTCAGGTTTGCCCTTTTCACGGCTGCTATTGACGTTCTCGGACGAACGGAGGGTGCAAAAACACATGAAAACTGATCTTCAAACCTTCCCAGACTCTCTTTGTAAAGCCCCCATCGCAGCATTTTGACGAGAAGGCAGGTTTTTTGTCTCGTTTCTTCCAAAGGAACACAGGAATGCATGTCTGGCACGGCGACTTCTGCCCACCGCCCCAGACCGGAAGTGCGTCCGGCGCGCCACCACCGCGGCGTGACGTAGGAGAGTTGAGTTGGTGTATATCAGCTCTGGTGACACCCCTATGAATATTTGATATGCACAATAAATTTAATGCAGATTTATTTCTCGTGAGATTTGGGCAAATTTGGTTCCTGTCAAAATGATTGCAGCATCCTTGTTTTTGTGCCGTGGCCATGGGTCCACGTGACTCAATCTTTTTCTAATTAGATAACGAAAATGACGAGCATGGAAATTACGGGCAAATGCAGCTTGGCATCATATCGTTGCCGGCAAGCCTCCACTTTCCCGCACCCTCTTTCCAGCTGGAGAACCACCTGCCGCGGCCGGTGCAGCTGCTATGCGCCAGGTCGAGCCTCGAAGCGGTGGGAGTCTCTGCCGAACGCTACGCCAAGAATCCCTTTCATGGAACGCACGTCCGTCTGGCCACGCTGGCACCCAAGGAGGTGTACCACGTGCCCTTGTTCGTGGCTTACCATTCCAAGATCTACCTTCAGCCAAGTTCTGTCACGCAGGATTGTGCAGGGTATGCAACCAGTCTTGACATCATGGACTTGCCTGTGATGCTTGACCTTGGAAGTTATAAAACAAAGCTATTTTTTTCTCTCGGTATATGGAAGGGTAAATTACTGATAGTCATAGACACGCTAGAGGCGACAGATAGTCTTTCTTTGGATGTTGTACCTACAGTACTAACTTACTGTCTTTGATGGTGCTTTGGGGGCATGTACATGGTTGAAACTTATATACTGCTCAAGCACCATTGAAAGCAAAGAGCCCATGCCAGAGGAAAGATTATGGGAAGGCACTCCCGGTTATTGTAACGTTTTAAAATATATGGAAAAATATGACATTGTGTACAAGTCTTTGACAGATCATAGTTTGTGTGCTAACACCCCATACCTGTATCTCCACTTACGAATCAACATCTAGAATGGAATCCTTGTTCAGCAGACCCTTGATCTTGATCCATCGTTTTAAATTTATTTTTGAACCAATCAGGTATGAGCTTTCAACAGATGGCCTCTGGTCCCAAGACATTGCCCTCTGCCACAAAAGTGCCAAGTTCCTCAGCTGCAAGTCCAAGAACCCCCGGGACAAGCAACCTTTTTGGATGAAGGTGTGCATACCTCCAATGTTGACCTGCTGTCACATCATCATCACCTTTCAGACACCTTTTACTGTCCTTAAGAGGCCTTCGAAGTCGAGGGGGTATTTATATGTCATTCTTAGCTGGAGCTACGCATAAAGTAGCTTGTCACACATCAAGAACAGGGACCCTGACATTTCGAAAGGAATTGCTTGTGAGCTAACTATCAAGTTCTCAGGCTGCACAGACAATTGCATGCACACAGCTATGCCGCCAGTGACTTTGTTCACGTCACTTGGGGCTTTTCTCTCACGGAAGGGTGCAATGAACGGTCTTTGTGACTCCCTTTTTTCGTTTTCGGTGACAGGTGGTCTGCAAAGAGTCGAGGGATGCTCGTGTTCCTGCCCTAGGAACCATGTTTGTGCCAAACTGCACCCTCCACGTGGTGCCTCCCATTGTGATTCACAACAGCCTACCTTACCCCATCGAACTTCACTTCAAAGTAAGAGGCTCGATATTGGCAGATATATTTATTTCTCACTCTTGCTAGTTCAGACTGCGAGCAACCAAGCAATGCAGATGCATTAGATGAATTGTCATTCATTTAGGGGAAAATAACATTTTTAAACAGTGTGTACCTAGGACATATTGCAATGGTTTAGATGCTACAGAATAAAAACAACAGTGTTGCAGTTTAACGTCAAATCTAAAAAGGCAGCACTATACATATAAGTATTATAATAACTTAATTTAGACTTTTTTGACACACTTTTATTGGGGTCAATTTATGTAGTCAAATCTCGTTAATTCAAACTCGAGGGGGACCGGAAATTTTTTGAATAAAGCCAAGTTTGAATTATTGGGAGTTTCTTCCCATAGAGATGCATAGGATAGGACCTGCATATGTTAGTTTGAATTAACTGCAAGTTTGAATTAACGAGATTCGACTGTATTATCTTGTGCATATCTTGGTTTTCCTTCTGGGTTTATGGGCCTTTCTTGTTGTGGAATCATTCTCTTCTTCCCGCAGGAATCCTCCGAAGAAGTCAAGCTCGACGAGGGTGACCTGGTTCCCGTCTTTTCCATTGCGCCAAACGAAGCGGAACAAGTTTCGATTGAGGTGTGTAATCTCTCGCATCTTGACTGCCCATTTAGAATCTGAACCTGGGCTGTCACAATAACTGCTTCCAAACAGCCGATGTATCATAATCCCAGGGATAAAGCCCAGAGACTCAGGAGGTGCGGCATGCTTAGAGTCGTGTGGGGTTAGCATGACACGGACACTGTCGCGTGTCATTGCGACGTCACCACTTCACGTAAAGTCACATAATGGTGTAACGCGACAAACGTCACACGACAGAAGGGCATGACACCGTGATGTCACTGTGTCGTGTGATGTAACGTCGCAGTGGCCGTCACGGTGTCGCACAACGTCATGGTGTCACTTGGACGGTGTCACGGAATGACCATCATGCCGACGATGTTGCACGAACTCCATCTGCTGAACTGAGCGGAACACACTTCTTCCGAATTTGGCACCTATATACCACTTGCTTTGGTCATGATGTCATATGGTCATTTTAAACTACAGTGGACTCCCATTAAACGAAACTCGCTTAAACGGAAAATTCGGATAAACGGAACTCTAAAGGTTGTTTCGGTTGGTTTCCTATGTATTTAATGATAAATTCTTCGGGTAATCGGAACCCCCCTTTTTGCTTACTTCGGTTAAACGGGACCGAAACCGAAACTACCCATGGCGACCGCGGACATCGGAAATAGCTACAGCAGTCTCACAACCATGGAGTACGCAATAGCCAAGACTGAGGACACTTTAAAGGAAAAGGGGTTGTGTTAGAACAAAATTTATACAAATATTATTATAAAAAAAAAAAAAGTTGTTAGGCTAGGTGACGCGAGGTGCCGCTCGTTACAAAGGGTACGGCGGGTACGGTACAGCCATTCATCCATCCATCCAAGCCATTATATTAAGGCAATCCAATCCAGTCTTTCTACCGCCATTAGGGTTAGCGCCTCGTCTGTTGCGCGTCACGTTTACCATCGAGTACACAAACCAGCGTCCGCTTGCCGTGTTGTGATGGAAGCGGTAAAAAAGCGGCCGCACCAAGCGATCTCGCTTGCTACGAAAATGAAGATCCTTCAAGAGCTGGATCGTGGTGACCTCTCGAAGACGGAGATCGCAAGGAAGTTCGATATCCCGAAGTCTACACTCTCAAGGATATCAAAGGACAAAGAAAAGATTCAAGACGCTGTAAAGCGCGGAAGCTTTGCCACCGACCGAAGGAGGATGCGAAAGACGCCTTTTGAGGAAATAGAGAACGTCCTTTTTCTCTGGTTTAAGCGCGCGCGAAGTGCTAATTTCCCGATCAGCGGCCCCATCCTCGAAGAAAAGGCTGGAGAGATTGCGTCTCAGTTGGGAATAGATAACTTCAAAATGAGCGACGGTTGGCTCAGCCGTTTTAAAAAGCGCCACGGCCTAGTCTTTAAGACTATTTCTGGGGAAGGTGCAGCAGTCAACAGAAACCTTTGTACCTCCAAGGCATGCACACCTACTTCGTCAAAAAGCGATTACAAAATGCAAAACAAACTACCATTACCTCTTTTTTCTAGTCAGCTACATTAGCTGGACATCATGCTTGTGAAATAAAGTCATATTTCACTCATTTTATGTGCTTTGCTTTAATGAAACTTCTGATAAACGGAACAAATTTTTCTGTCCCTTCGAGTTCCGTTTAAGAGGAGTCCACTGTAATCCAATTTCCCCACAAATTATAGCAGTAAAATTTTGCGTTACGCGTTCGTTACGCTTTTGCGTTACACCACTTGCGTTACGATTTTTTGGTTTTTTACTAATGAAACCCTAGCCTATGTAGATTCTATGTAAACAGCATAAAGCCACGGGCCAGTGCGTCGCCCTTGGGGTCTCGAACCTTCTGCTGCCCTCCCCAGGTGCCCTACTACCTCGGTTCATCATGGCGGGGTCAGCTGGAGCTGTCGGGCAACCTGGAGGAGGCCAAGGGAGTCCAGATGCAGCCCCAGCAGGCTCAGCCCGAGCGCATGCACCGCCAGCTCTGCATCAGCATCCAGCTGGCCTGTGACTGCAGCCTCGAGGTCTTCCTCTACTCCCCTTACTGGGTCATCAACAAGACCGGGCTGCCCCTGCAGATCAGGGTACGTTGAAATGGAACGAAAAGCTACAATAGTCACCTGTGGTGGGTTCCTACTGGCTTATTGTAGTACTACCTTACTGTGGCACTCTTTTGAGCCAGTTTTATATATGGAAATATTCAATTTTGTATGCAGCATTCTTTATCTGATAAAACTCTTTTTTTTTCTTTTCTTACAGTATGCATTTAATAATAATAATAATAATAAATCTTTATTTTACGTGCCCACAAACAACTTTACAGTCTATGATGTGGTGCACACAAAGAAAATTAAAACAGCACTCTATCAAACATTAAAATACTTGTCACAATGAAAAATATAAACAGATAACAGAAACTGAAAGACTATACAGAACCCGCCTTACAATAGGTAATTCAAGGACATCCACTTTCGCACATAAAACGTAAACTGGTTTGAACAAAGAAAAATGTCAAGATGGGTCTTATTAAATGCTAATTGGATTCTCGATAAAGGAGACACAGATGAACAAAGAAAAATGTCAAGATCGGTCTTATTAAATGCTAATTGGATTCTCGATAAAGGAGACACAGATGACATACAAGATGGGTAAAAGGATAACACATTCCTACTGACCCTTGACGGAGCATGAAAATCTATGAAACGCAACAGATCAATAGACTTTCACTTATGCAGACTACAAAGGCCTTCTCAGGCGTCACATTAAGTGCAAATGGCAGGCTGAATGGGACCAAGAAATCAGCAACAAGTTGCACATGATAACCTCTTCTGAGCGAATGGCAGAATGCATGCCACCAGGAACGCTTTTTTGAGGTTGTACTTTGCCGGCTCAGGATTGGTCACACTCATCTGACTCATGGCTACCTCCTTCGTGGGGAAGATGCCCCCACTTGTGAGCAGTGTGACAATGCCTTAAGCATTCTTCATATTCTAGTTGAATGTCCTGCTTATCATGAAGAACGGCTTTTGTATTTTTCGCAACTGAATGAAGAACAAGTCCCACTACACCCAGCTCTGCTCTTAAGTGATGATTCACTTGTGACATATACTAATGTTTTCAAATTTTTAGATAGTATCGGCCTTCTACACTGATTGTAGCTTTCTTAACCTACAAATCATGCCCATCACCCTTTTACCTTTTGGTACCCCATTACCATCTTTTATCTAATCACTGGCTACTAAAGCCTCTTTTTTCTCTCCAAACCTTTTCCAGCAATAGTCTCTTTTTTGGCGCTCTATGGCCTTAGTAGCTTTTGCGCCATAAACACCAAAACAACCAACCAACCAATCAATAGACTTTCATGTTCCGTCAAGGGTCAGTAGGATTGTGCTAACCTTTTACCCATCTTGTATGCCATCTGTGCTTTACAGTAGGTAGCTATAGTAGACAGGCAAGTGGTAAGGTTATATTGAACTATACCAAGGCTTCTTTCTAATATCTATTTTCGAGCATATATCAACAAATGCAAATAAACTTGATTAGACCTATTACGTCTGCTTCACTCTACACTAGTGGTTGTAAGTTCTCCTGTCTCTGATATATTCTTCAGCTTTCTTGTCTAACTAATAACGATAATTGAATTTTTAATCATTATAAATACGGGAAACTTTTGGACAATAAGAAAACTACCACGGCAAATACAGTGTCGCCAAGATATTTGAGTGCAACTTTCTGTGGCAGTGCAGTCAAATTGGTACGAGCACACATGCCCTCTTCCAGGCTGAGCACCAATGAAAGCTCTGCGCACGCTCTCCTCCTTTCCTCTCAAATGTCACAGAAAGTTGCCCTCAAGTATAGACAGTGCCAGCTATGTATGACCACTAACTAAATATATCCTTCAGGGATCCAACTCAGACGTCATATACGACAGCAGTGCCTCTTCGGAGGAGCTTCTCCTGTTCCGTTTCAAGAAGCGCAAGCACAAGAAGGTAATGTCGACCGTCGTTGCATTGAACATAGTGACAGTTGCGCACACAGGGACAAGGACAGAGAAGAGGAACACGTAGGCGACAGACAAGCGTGTTCCTCTTCTCTGTCCTTGTCCCTGTGTGCGCAACTGTCACTATGTTCAATAACTACCAACTCGCCCAACTGTCTACTCTACGTCGTTGCATTCCTTAAATATGTCTTGTACAAGGAACATGATTTGCACGCTTGCTAACAATAATAAACTTTTTTAGCAGGCGAAGATCCGCGTCTACAACTCCAGCTGGTCGTCATCCTTCTGTCTTGACACTGTGGGGAACAACGGAGTTGTCGTCTGTAAGGACAAAGAGAGGAACAAGAAGTACAGGGTAAAAAAAAAACAAAAAAAACTGGCAAAGTTGCACGAGGATTAAGCTTGTTACCAATCACAATATCTTGCTCGTTCTGCAGTTCTTTTTGAAGATCCAGATGTCAAAGCTGAACCTCTCCAAGATCATCAGCATCACGCCTTTCTTTCTGGTGGTCAACAACACCAGGGTATGTGTGTCTCGTTTTTTGTCTTCTTGGCAGTGTTGGAGATGTCATTGCGAGTAGACTTATGTACAGTGCTCACCAAGGTTATGTGGAACATGCAAACTGTGTCTTATCTCATGGGAACACTATCCTAGCAGCAGCCAAAGAACTGCTTCGGGACATAGCGCTCAATGGAACAACTCAAGTGGGGGAGACTGCTGGGTCAAGACCGAAATCGTGGCTTGAAAGGAGGCGACGTAGCAACATTTTTGCCTGCTGGTTCATCTACGCTTTTTGCCATGCCCATCACACGCATAAGTAGCACTGAAAACGCATTGTGCGCGGTTTGGCTGCAATTTCAACTTTGACCGAGCAACCTCCCATGCTCGGTTTGCTATGTTGAGCACTGTGCCATTTAGCTACCGCTAGGATTGCGCTCTCACCACGTTAGACGCAGTTTGTATGTTCTGTATAAGTTTGGTGAGCACTGTACCAGGCAGCACATCAGTGCTGGCCCAACGTTGGCACAATAATGGATAGATTGGATTCCACTATTAGACCCAATTGGAGTGCAACCCACTCCAAGGTTGGACCAGTGAAATCTCCCATTTTGGGCCATTGACGATCGGGGGTTACTTCCACTATGATTTCAATACGTATTGGCATTTTAATTTATCCAATTAAATACCACTGTGTCTAACCAATATTATGTCATGATTTTCAATATTGGATCCTAATGATACTCCTGGATTACCAATATTCGTGTCCAATGACAGGCCAAGATTTACGATATTGGTATCAAATGATACGCCAGGATTTCCGATATTGGTAACCAATATTAAGCCGCGATTTCTGATATTAGTACCCAATATTATGCCACAATTTTTGATATTGGTGTCCAATGATATACCATTTTAGTGAAATAATGTTAACCAATTATATCCCAGCATTTCCAATTTTGTATCCAATCACAAACCAATTTCTTTAATGTAGTTATCCAGTTACCAGGTTTCCCTGATATTGGCAACCAATGATAGGCCATTTCATTGTATCATGTGTAGTATTTGTTTTTAATACAGTTGATGCCAGATAAAATAAAAGTGAAATATCTATGCTAGCATTACCCTAAAAGACCACACACATCAAATTTTTTAATGATTCTCATTTATTACATTAGTGACATCTCCCCCAAGGCAAGACCAATGAATGTCGGCCCTTTTTGTCATTTGAAAATCAGCCAGAGTAATAGAGATGACAAAAATATTTCCCTTTGAAGCACCAACCTCCAACTTGTAGCTATATATTAATGCGGATGTTTAAAACATTACTGCCTTGGATATCTTAATTCCCAAAACTTAAGGTGTTTCAGGTGTTTCAACTTTTGTCTGGAGCCATAAACAAAACTCAAACTACTTTCAATCTATCCGAGTTAAAAGCAGTCAAACTGTACGTAAGGTAGCAAGAGCACAAGACTACCAAACCGCAACCTGTCTTTCGATTTAAAACGCATTCCATATCTCTTTTAGGGGAAGCGCTCATGTGATTGGAGGGGGGGCCGCGAGCCGCACTTTAACACGTGAAGAGCCGCATGCAGCTCGCGAGCTGAAGCTTGGCCACCCCTGCTATATGCTATGGTGCAACCTCACCTACGCGCGGACAAGTTTCTGTGGCCATGTAGCCGAAGTTTTGGGCGTACCTGCGCTTGCATATCTTAAGCTTCCATCAAAGTAGTGCACATGCCGTCTTTGCTTCTAAAGTGCCACCGAACGTTATAAACCAGAAAATATGCTCCACCTCGAGCGCGAGCTTTCTGCCTTTGATGACACTTTGTCGCACACGCACCCAAAGCGCGGTAGAAGGCGCACAATTGCAGCATTTGAAAAATTGCCAATCCTGCCACAGTCGAGAAAGCGCGCAGTCGCAGCTAAAATCAAGAATGAAGCATGAACTAGCTCGTGCTCCTCGGCATGTAAAAATGACAAGTATTATGCTGCTGGAGTTATTTTTAAAAGGTTCATTGCCACTCGCGAGACACAATCGTGTGAGCATTGCGGTGAAGAGCGGGGTTTTGGATTTACTTACGATGCAGCTACCTTTGCGTTTAGACCACAAGGTTCTGACAAAACATGATGGTGTGCAGAACATCTTACCTTTTTTATTCATAAGTTAGAGCCGAGAGGTTGGTGCTGGAGCTAGAGATTCAATCATGTTTCGTAAAAACGTCAATGCAGCATTTTGAATTGGTCCGATATTGACACGGTTATAAACTGAAGTTTTTCAAACAATTTTTGATGTCGTAAATATTGGCAACTAGGACACGGAGATCCCAGTTATCCTGTGAATTTGTATTATTGTGCAACCTTTGAGATATATTTCAATAAGTCATCAAAGTTACCGAACAAAATTCGAGTATTGTTCATTAAGGCAATTAGAAAACTGATTCAGTGCATACGGTGAATTACCAATCTTGTACAATCATAAAAATCCTTTTATAGCTTACTGAATATGGTATCTAGTTTATTGCATCGAATGTAAATGACTCCTCAATAGCAAGTGAGATTAGAAACCAGTTCACACTTTATTTAAAATGGTATCCAAGTTATTAAAAGGAATGTCAATGACTCTTTAATATTGACCAACATTGAAAACCTCTTATAACTTGGTATCCAATTTATCCAGTGAGTACCAATAACTGCCCATTATTGGACAACATTGGAAGCACATTAGCACTTCATGGTATCCAATTTATTTGATGGGGTCCCAATGACTGCCCAATATTTTACGACATTGGAAGCCCATTGGCACTTCATTGGAAGTAGTATCCATTTTATCCAGTAAGGTGCCAATGACTACCCTATATTTGACAGCATTGGTTGCTTGTTAGCACTTCATTGGAAGTCAATTTCAATTCATCCAGTGGGGTGCCAAGGCCTGCCCAACATTGGAGAACATTGGAAGGCCCTTGGGACTTAACTGGAAATAATATCCAATTTATCCAATGGGGTGCCAATGACTTCCCAATATTAGACAACTTTGGAAGCCCATTGGCACTTTGTTGGAAGTGGTATCCAATTTGTCCTGTGGAGTGCCAATGACTGCCCAATACATATTTGACAGCATTGGATGCCCCTTGACACTTTATTTTAAATGGTGTCCAATTTATCTAATGGGGTGCCAATGACAGCACAATATTGGAAATATTGGAAGACTATTGCAGTGGCGTCCCGAGGGTCAGCGGCCCCCCCCCCCCTCCTCCCTCGCTCTCGAGGCCCGCCGCGACACCCACCTGAGCGCTGCACCCGGGGTGGTCCGCCTCCCCCCCCCCCCCCCCCCCGCTCCTTATGACGCCACTGGCCTATTGACACTTATTGGAACTGGTATTCAATTTATCCAACGGAGTGCCAATGACTACCCAATATAAAACAACATTGGAATCCCATTGAAACATTATTGGAAGTGGTATCCAATTTATCTATTGGGGTACCAATGACCATCCAATATTGGGCGACATTGGAAGCTCATTAGCACCACATTGGAAGTGGTTTCCAATTTATCCAATGGTATTCTAATGGATTGCCAATATTGGTGATAGAGAGGATAAAGGGGGCCATTCATGTCCCTATTTTTTCAGGACATTTCTAATATTCATTACAGAGAGGACCTAATGGGCTGATGATGACCCTCTTTTTCCAAGATATTCCCAATATTGGCCTAATGTCCTGTGCTGCCTGGGGTACAATCATCATATGGTGCTATGCACATAAAATATTTCTTTAAAGCTTCCTAGCATTAAGTCGGTTGGGTTAATGTTTTTCTTTTGCAGCACTATTTCAGGTTCATGGAAGAGAATGAGGCTGCAGACCTGTGGTTTGACATTGGACCATTACAGGTAGTGATAATATAAAGATTATATGCTGGAGATTTTTTATGCTTTCAATGTCCATGTCAAGCTAAGCTGAGTTTTTTTGTTTTTTCTCGCAGTGTCTTCCTTTTTGGCCTGACACTGATAGCATGAAGATGTATGTCCGGCACAAGGACAGCAATGTTGCTTCACAGCACTTCTGTTTCAAGGAGGTCCAGAACACGGTGCTCCGGATGGACAGTGGGGTGAATATTTAGAATATTTCATCTCTGTCCCGTTAGGGCACAAGCAGATTCTTTCTATAGTAGAACGTCAGTGAACCAGCAGTGCATGAGCTCAAGCTGGTCGCCAGTCGTAGCTATAAAGAAAACAAAACGGCGCAAAAATGCGAGGAGAGAGTGAAAGAATTGGGCCGTGTAGGTTCAGTTCTTCCACTCTGTATTTGTGTTGTTGCATGTTTTTCACTGGGATTTCATGAACCAATTTGGTCTCATAGGGACTGATGGCATCTTCAGTATCTAGCACTGTAGCTAGAAAGAGGACCCTGCGCAGTATAATTTTGCATCATTAACTACTTAGTTTGCTTTGGAAACATAAGCCAGAGACATATTTTGCCTACATGGCTGGTGTTTTGAAGGGAGGCCTATGGTCATAAATGACTGGGACCATACTCACTGTGCAAACAGTCACAATTACCGTTCATGTGTGGTTTGTGAGTACTGAAGTTTTCTTCCACGTTTCTGCAGTCTGCAGTTTGCGTGGAAGTTTCGGGTGGCGTTGATGGGCCCATGAAGATTTCTCTATTTCCATACCACAATGGCGATGCCCCTGTGAGGGTAGAAAACCTCTGTGAGGACCTGTTCCTGAAGATCCACCAGAAGTAAGTCACAAAACAAATTTTGATTGCAGTAGCTCACTCGAAACTTCATGAGCTGTGAGGATATGCAATAGTTTTAAACATTTCTTTCCACAATGTTACGTCTTTTAAAGCCTAAATTCAGATAGGCAGTATGCATGGTGGTAGTGTGTCGTTAAGAGTGGAAGGCAAAGTTAGGTAGCAATTATTCCAGCTTTCTGAAACATCTGCGACAGCATGCACCAAATATTCCTTGTGCCGCGCAATGGCGTATTGCGGAGAATCATGCTTTATATAGTTTTTCTTGTTCTTCTGAGCAAAAACTTGAACAGCAGTAGAGTAAACTTTCGTTAATTCTACCTCGACGGGACCTTGAAATTTGGTTGAATTATTCAAATGATTGCATTAAAAAGGAAAGAAAAACGGTTAAAACTAAACTTGCTTTTATTGTCCAAAGTACTCGCGGATGGTCTGTTGCCGTCTGCGCTTAAAACGCGTGCCCAAAAGCATGCTCTGGAGAGCAGCGTGACTAAACGTAACGTTTCCAAAAAATCGCGCTCTAAAAAAAAAGAAAAAAAAAGAAATTGAAAAAGCAAATTTTTACAAGCCAACTTTGGCACCGGGCAGCCAGACCGTGGGTGACAGAGAGAAATAACAACAAAAATAAAGGGGAAAAGAACCCGCGCTTTCCGGCGCGCAAGATGGACCGCACACGATGCTACAGAAAAGCGCTTTGAGAGCGTGTGCTGAGAGAGCTTTAAGGCCGGTTCACACATACAGCGGAGCGCTAACTTAGCGCTACGTGAGCGCTCGAAGGAGCGCTCATGTGGCGCTTCCTAGTGCGTGATGTAGAGCTTGGTTAGCGCTTCAGAAGCGTTTTGTTAGTGCTTCAGAAGCGCTTTGTCAGCGCTCTGTTAGTGCTACAGAAGCACTTTGTTAGCGCTTTCACGCTCCTTGTGCCGTGCTTGCTGCTGCGGGACAGCGCGTGCACGGCGATTCCTTTGTTGTTTTTCCTTCGGCATTGAAAGAAGAGGAAATAAAAGAGCCACTCTCCAAGCAAAGGGTCGGGCAGGCGATTCAGAGTCATGGACTCTGAGCGACTAATTGATTGGGTTCGACCTCATCGCTTTGTATTTGATATGCGTGACCCTGATTTCAAAGACACACAGTTAAAAATAATCCAAAAGAGGTCTGTGTCTCGGTCCCTCAGCCTAGGAACAAGGTTCACCGAGTACCCGTCAGTATCTCGGTGGCGAAAGATTTCGCGCATCCAGAAGGCTCTTCTGGGCGTTAAGCCGTCTACACACATATGCACTAATCCTGTATGTAAGAGCGTTTGTCGCATTACTATTTCAGCATCCCACATGTCCGCCATGGTGCTGCTCATGCACACCCAACCACAGGAACCGGAACCGCAGTGCCCGCACTAATCCGCAGCATTGTGGTCTAAGAAGCACTACTGAAGCGCTAACGCGGCGCTACTGAAGTGCTAACAAGGCACTACTGAAGCGCTAACGAGGCTCTACTGCAGCGCTAACAAGGTGCTACTGGAGCGCTAACAAGGCGCTACTAAAGCGCTAGTCACGCGCTATATTAGAAGGAAGTCACACGCTAGGAAGCACCATATGAGCGCTCCTTGGAGCGCTCACATAGCACTAACTTAGCGCTCCGCTGTGTGTGTGAACAGGCCTTTACAAGCCGAGTTTGACGCAAAACAACCAGACCGTCAACGACAGAAAAAAAAAAAAAAAATTACAAAATATAAAAAAGGGAAAACAGAACCCGCGCTTTCCGGTGCGCAAGGTGGACCGCACACACGATGCTACAGAAAAGTGCTTTGAGAGCGCGCGCCGTGCGCGCTGTTTCCGCGCCCAATTACGTGCTATGTTCTCCGCGCTACTCCACGCCAGGTTGGTTGCACTGGCTCGTGTGGCTCGTGTCGTTCGCTACGGTCCATCTCAACGGCGTAGAGGAGCAGACGCATATTTGCGCATGTTCGGCTTTGCAGCAAAGGGGCAAAGGGCCTGTGTTTTGCGGAATGTTGGTGGTTTTTCTGCCGTGGTGCCATAGCAATGTGAGCCCGCGCACATTCGCTCGGGACGAATTGTCTGACGCGGAGTCTTTCCGAGTTCGAGCTATCAAACATTTTCTCCCATAGAAATGTATGGGCGCTCGCCGGGACTTTTGAACACGATCGAAATAAACGAAAAGTCGAATTAACCGAGGTCGAACTAACAAAAGTTTACTGTACCATCATATTCAAATTAAATTCCCATGTATAAAAACTTTACAAACGCCCTCTAAAAAACAAACAAAAAAAGATTGATTTTACAATATACATTGAAATGCAACCCATCTAAAAATGTTTGCACTCAAATGCCAAAGCTGGTGGGAATAAGAAATTAGTTTTTACAAGATTATAAACATACTACTAAAAATATATGGGCATTCATAGTAACCCTGAGACGTGGGAACAATAAAACAAACGGACAAGACAACGAAGTCTGCTTTGTTGTTCTGCCTGCTTCTTTCAAGGATACTCTGTCATTTCATTGCATACTGCTAAGTAAGATGACGGCATTTAAGAGATGTGCTAAATTGCTCCGCAATGTTGTTACCATAGATGCCTGGGCCAGGTGACCCTTCTGAGCCCCTACCAGTCGGTGCTATACACCTGGGACGACCCCACCCTGGAGAGGACGCTCATGTGGAACCTCTACAACAGGAAGAAGCCAGGCTTTATGGCACACATAGGGCGGGCATGTGTTGCTTCTCATGGCCCACAGTTTCATTCTAGTCCCTTGTTTAAGATATTACCACTATATGAATTCAAAACAAATATTAAATTGTTTCAGGATGGCTTCGGCAAGGAAAAGGTCTCATTTCGATCGTTGAGGCCGCCAGTCACGGTCAGCAAGAAAGCCAAGTCCTCGGTTGATCAGAGCAGCTCTGATGGTGAGCTTTAAAGTAACTTCTTAACTTGTAATGACATTTTATTTTGTGTTCCACAAAAGTGTATTGCAACTTGCTTTCTTTTTTAGCCATAGGACATTGATGTTGTGTCGTCGATGACATCTTTACAGCTTCTTTATGACTATGAAAACGACTCACTTTGTAGCATTTAAGAGAGACTTGTTGCATCTGTAAGGACATGTCTTTCATCTGTCCTACTTTAGCCTATCTTTTTTTTTATTTTTGTGGTGTTGTGCTTTTTATTTTTATTTTTGTGTAATATGCACACTACTAAGACCAAGACCTGTTTGTGTTCACAGAAAACAGAACAATAAACAATACAATAAGAAAGAAACTATTATACTTTCAATTATCCTTTCCTCTTGTTCATGCGAGTTGTTGACGACGGCTTGGAACATGGTGTGCGGTTGCCCTGCGGTGCGCAGATGACAGCGAGTCTGAAAACGGTGTCCTGCCCAAGAAAACGCGGAAGGACATTGTCGTGGTTTATTGGATCTCCTTCCTGGATCACCACCAGAGGGTGCTGCTCTTTACACAGGATGAACGCATTTGGAAGCACGCAAGAAAGGTGAGCAACCCTGGAGTGAGTCGGGTGAAATTGGAGGAGAGGAAGTGTACTAATGGGAAAGAATGGAAACAGCTGGGTATTGTGGTATGTATTAGGTCTTTTTCCTTAGATATTACGGAAATAGGTCAAGTTTACTGGACTGTTTTTGTGATAAGTGCATTGATCCTTAAGGCAAACCATCTCAGTAATAGCTACGAAAAGTGAACAGCGCCGAAAAAAAAAGATGGACAAGAAGACGGGATATACAGATATACTGCTGACTTTCTAAGCTTCGCAGAGTTATTATTACCATTTTGTTTCTGTTTTTTTTTTGCTTGTTTATTGTAAAGTACCCAAGCATGCACCCACCACCTACTTTTTATATGCTTGAAATATTAGCGAATGACATATCAATTGCTAAGTGGGACGCTCCTCCGCTTTTTGACTGCTTCCCTAGCATGCTGGAGCAAAGCAGTGAAGGTTTATTTGCTTGCGCTGGTGCGAATCAGCGAAGCTCAATGCAATAGCAGCGGCGCGAAGCAGGCTTAATGGAAGTAGCACGGCACACAAGCCCTGCCATGCTCTCGAACCTTACAATCGCCCATCCCCATTTTTTTTGCGATTATCTCCAACTTTTAGGTAGGCTCTTGCTCAGCGTATTTTACGGTAAAAGCACATGAAGTGTCTCGGATCTCAAACATCCTAACTAGTTGATATAACACGGTGTCAATGTGGCACTGTAGTTATGCTCGAGACAGGGCCGACACGAGTGCAGTGCGTCATTGCCTCCCCCTCACCCTCTCTTGCGCAGGCGGTGGATGGCGAGAAGGCTCAGCTGGAGTGCTTTGTGTCTCTTCACGGTGTTACAATGTCCCTGATGAACGGGGCCCTGGTGGAGGTGGCCCTGCTGAGCTTCTCGAGCAGCCCCGCCCTCTGGGAGGTCAAGGTCAACGACGCCTGGAAGCCCCTCACCCTGGAGCTGGCCTCGTGGCTCGAGTACCGCTGGCGCTCCCGCCACAAGAGCGCTGAGCTCAAGGACTACGTCCAGGCAAGGGCCCGCCTCTCCGACATTTTCTCCTCTTTCGTGGAAAATCCTGAGGCTTACCAACCTACTAAAATGACTCGTAGGGTTGCCGGTTGGCATTGTTTGGACCCAAACGAAATGCATCAAGTCCCAAACTTCCAGCCAACAATCCGTGGAGATTGTCGCTACTTCCCAGACATAAATTGTTTGGGGCTTTCTCTCATGACGTGTGTCTTTGTGAACATTTTGCAGGTGGACCTTGAGAAGATGCAGATGACCAAGCCCTTCTACGGCTCCCTGCAGCGGTCTTACCGGCCGGCCCTCTGGCTGCAGTATCGGCAGTCTGAGCACCAGGCCCTGGTCTTAGCAAAGGTCCACAGGCTTCAGGTAGGTAATTACTACCTCTCCTAGGCTCCATTTTTTTTTTACCCATCATTTAGTAAGTGGAAGTTTTGTTGCAAAAAAAGCATTATTTATGAGAGATGACTTCCTCCATCTACATAGAGGAAGTCACATGACGTGACTTCCTCAATGTAGATGCCAGATATAGCACTATTTTGTGTTTCTCCAAAATGTTGTCGTTTTGCTGCTTTAACTGACTGTTTTTGTGCCTACTCTCCAAATATAAAATTATTGTCTGTCTTCTTTTTAGATAAATGCTGTAACGTTCACAACAGTGAGTGCAGCATGGCATATGAGAGAAAAGTGTAGAAAAAATCACCAGGTTTGAAATTGCAGGCAATAAGCAAGTAAAAAACTTGTTTATATTAAAAAACGTTGAACATCTCTCAGTACAATGGAAGCACGAGGAAAGGGACAGTACAATACCTTAACATTCGAGGGATCTTACAGTGTTGTTCCTGAATCACCAATGGCACTGTGGTTTCCATGGAAAGCACCTCTTTTCTCGATGCAGCCTGCTTATTCGTTGACTTATAGGCACTACCACTGAGCTCCTGTGATACAATTGCCTCACCAGCTTGACAATCAGCTGCCAGATGCCGTCTTCCCCACGGCATTGTACCGCTTCATGCCGCAAGAGAGGAAGCTGGCGTCCTCGCCGAGGCCCCTCCTGGAGGTGGCCCTCTTGGTGCACCACTCGGAGAGGCTCAACCTCAACACTGTCAAGTGAGTTTGACGTCCAGGCCGCTGTGGCTGCGCCGCATCTCTCCTTGAACCGTCGCGGAGCACGAGCAAACGATAGAGCTGGAGAAATCATTTTGAAAGAGATGCTGAAAGGGGAGATCGATCACCGAGTGTGATCGCCCTTCACGCCCCAGGAATCCCGAATTCAATCCCGTTTCAATCCAGATGAGCATTGTACCGGCGTGCACTACTGTGTGGTGCATGTTAAAGACCCAGGCTACCAGTTGTGCCGTACTTGCAAAATTTCTCATTCACAGCGAAGATACCAGACGCCCATTTGGGCTGACTAACTTTTTACTGCCTAAACATGCAGCGTTGTAGCACAGCAGCCCTCTTTATTTGTATGCGCAACAACAAGGCATGAACACACACAGACATTGGAGAATGCAAACAAAACTAAATTCAGTCAACCTCTCAGATCAGATGCACACAACTCTTCTTCACAATCAAATTCTAAATTGCTGTTAGTTTAGGATTATTCCCTCGATATATACATAAATATTCCCAAAAGAATCTGATGTTCATATTCATGGAGCATCACTAGCTCGGTGGCAAATCTGGATACTGCAGCCATTACACTGATAATTTGTATACAGTTTGATTATTCCAACTGTAGGTCCTGCACATACTTCATTAGTCATACGTATGAAATTTGCAGTGCAGCTCCTTTAAATACAAGTGTTAAAACATATTTTATATATTTACAAATACTATTACGGTAGTGTTTCATGCGAACTGAAATTTGAACATGGCCATGCTATGTTGAATCCCGTGCCTGTAATTTTGAATTTTGTGACGATAATTGCATGCGATCATTCAATACTTCAGGTACTTGAAGGTGCTGCTGCAGGAAGTGTACATAAAGCTGGACAAAGGTTTCCTGCTGTCTGTGTACGACATCTTCAGCGGGATTTTCACGGAAGATGACGAGGTATGAGTGCTAAACTAGCCTGTAATTTCATGGATCTCTTAAATGCAATTTGGCTAGTGGAACTGCTCTGTACCGGCACATTCTGACACCTATGTGTACTATACAGTAAAACCTCGTTATAACAAAACGGGATATAACAAACTAATAGATATAACAAAGCAATCATAATTCCCCTTGCTTGCTAATAGTGGGAAGAAATGGACATTGGCTATAACAAACTAATGGTTATAACGAAATAATTATGACCGCTCCTTCAACTTTGTTATAACGAGGTTTTACTGTAGATATCATTTGATTGACACAAAAACGAACTGTATTAACGTGCAGTCAAGTTTTGTGTGTACTATGTACCAGATGTTTTTCTATACGGGGTTTAGAATATGTACTGATCTATAAGAATTTATTTTTAAGTGCATCGTCTAGGTGGCTCTTAACCACTGATGTCTCGAGGATCCCTTCATGGTCGGCAGAAGTGATGGGGGACCCCATCCAGGGGGGCAGTGGGGGGGAGGGGGGTGGCGTTTGGACGATTCCAGTGACAAAGGGATAAATGAAGAAAACTAAATGCGTGAAACCAACTTTGAAGCTCTGAAACGGAGAGTAATGAAAGCTACTTGCTGGGTGCACAAGCTATCTAGCTTTGTGGGACAGCCAGCATCAATTAAGAAAAAGATTCATTGCTCAGGTTGATTGACGGTCGAGGGCTTCGAGGACCACGAGAGGCCTTCAGAGAACCCAAAAGGCCCGCGGACTCCCGTTTTGGAACCGCTGATCTAGTTGTTGGCCTTACTCCTACCTGATTCTTTTGAAAGGGAACATGTTTCTAAGTACATATAGATCTCTTTTAGCTCTTTTATTTTTTATTGTAAATCAAAGAGAAGATCTGCATAGTAATGCTGCAAAACATAACTTTGTGAATGTTTTTTTCTTTCAGAAAACGAAGCTTAAATCTGACATGAAGTTGATCTATGCACCTTTGCATCCCTTCAGATGTGATCTCGTAAGTCAGTCCTTGCCTAATTCTCATCTTTTCCCTATGCAAGACCCCAAGGTATGAATGCCCTCGCTTAATGTTGACATTATTTCTTCCTCAATGCCCAAGGACACCTCGCGTTCTGGACGTACCGTCTTTGAGTTTGTGCACCTCTCTCCAGTGAAGGTAAGCCTTGCGTTGACATTAGCAGTCCAAAGCTTTCTAAATTAGCTATACGCTTAGAGTATTGGCACTCCGTTCTGCAATTGTTTTCTAGGTGCCATTATTCGGTGCTTAATGCACAGTTGGTGCAATTGGCGATCGTCACAATTCGAAAATGCGAGTTTCTGAGCGTCGGTACTCTGAAGCAAAGCCTATTCAGTGGCTCATGCTGCGACAAGCGAAGAACTGTAGGGCAACCATTTGGTATTGCTTTCCGCAGATTCACCTGAGCTTCAGTCCGAGGGGCACCACCCACAAGTCCGTCTCGGACTTTGGGTCCCTGCCCCAGGACATTCTGGATGTCTTCTTGAACTCCATCGGTGCCACACTGAGCGAAGTCAAGGACGTGGAGCTTCGGTATGTGCCTGTTCTTCTGGCTCTGTGTGTAGTTTACAAGAATTAATTTGAGTGGCCTATGTTTTGTGGCGACTTAGAGGCAATCCTGGAGGATGGGTGGCATAATTAGTAAGTCACCCCGGAATTATTAAAACCAGCGATGTGACTGCTGGTCCATTTGTGCCAAGGTGAATCCTGTTACGTCTTACCAAAATAGGAGGAACTTGTGCCGCTTTTGCACCAAAAGCTAATTTCCCTTTCTAAATCCTGAAACAAAGCTGCTGGCTCATTACGATTGTTGTTTCAGATAACACGCTATTCGATTTTATCTTTCTTTACGGCACTGAGAGAAAGATGTGCTCGTGCAGAATGGCCTACTTTGAGCAGAAGGGCCGCCTAGAGACGGTGGGTGACCTGCTGACCGAAGTCAAGTCCCACTACATCTCCCAAATGGTGCAGCAGTGCTATGTGCTCATCCTCGGGCTGGACGTGCTGGGCAACCCCTACGGCCTTGTCAAGGACTTCACCAGAGGCCTGGGAGATTTCTTTTATGAGCCCATTGCTGTATGTTTGCCACCTGCTTTTGTCGTAGTTCCCACATGGGGCTCAGTGAAATGATCTGTGATTTAAATTATCTTTGTCTAGACTGTAAAGTCTTCGGCACAATTTTCCGTGTGATAGTAGCGTGGCGGTTGCAGAGAGGACAAGGCCAGCTCTGTGTCTAGGACAGAACCGTCTTTTTTTATTCTCACGTACCCGTTGTATTTGCCATGTGGCTATTTTTGCAGTAGCATAGCTAGGAATTGAGTTATTGTGCGTTGGTGTGGTTGGTAAATCCTTTTTAAAAAAAAAAGTCTATGTGTTATATACCGTATTTACTCGCACAATGAACGCACTCGCGTAATGATCGCACCCCCCAAGTCGGTTCTCAAAATTTCGACTTTTTTTTTTCACTCGCCTAATAAACGCACCCCCAACTCGGACGTCAAAATTTTGACCCCCTCCCCCCACGCGCGCGAATTGAACGCACTTTTCTATCCTAGTGCAGCGAGGTCGCGAATGCATGGACAGAGTGGGCGAACAAAACGCCTTGCGAAAGGCGTTAGATAAGATCCAACGGAAGCAAGAAAAAAAACATAAAGAGGAGCTTTTTCTTTTTTTTTTTTTTTTTTGCACAGCGCAGTCCGCATTTTAGGGTTCACGCGCCGCCGCGCACAAGGAGGCAAGAAAGAGAAAAAGAGAAGCGGAGATGCGCTCTAAGCGAACGAAACAGCTTGCGAAAGGCGGCAAAAATGAAAAACAAAAAGACCCGCCGAACTAAGACAAAACAAAAACAAAGAGAAGCTTTTTTTTCTTTTTTTTGCACAGCACAGGCGCAGTTTGGTTACGGGGGGTCGCGCGCCGCGCGCAAAGAGGTAAGAAAGAGGAGCGGAGAGGCCCTCTAAGCAGACGAAACAGCTTGCGAAAGGCAGCAAAAAGAAAGAAAAAAAAAAAAAAAAAAAAAAAAAAAACCACGGAACTAAGAAAAAAAGAAAAAGAGAAGCTTTTTTTTTTTCGCCTTTTTTTTTTTTTTTTTTTGCACAGCGCAGTTTGGTTACCGAGGGTCGCGCGCCGCGCGCGAGGAGATAAGAAAGATAAGCGGAGAGACCTCGTCTAAGCAACGCCTAAGGAAACAAAACAACTTGCGAAAGGCGGCAAAAAAAAAAGAAAAAAAAAAAACCAAGGAACTTGTAAAAAAAGAAAACAAAGAGTTGTTTTTTTTTTTTGCGCAGCTTAGTTTGGTTAAGGGGTCGGGCGCCGCGCGCAAAGAGATAAGAAGTTACTTCGATTTCTCAGGATAAAAGGTCCGTTCATTATGCGAGTAAATACGGTAGCAAAAATTTTACTTCGCGTAATGAACGCCCCCCCTAACTTTGCATCGATTTTTCGGAAAAAAAAAAAGTGCGTTCATTCTGCGAGTAAATACGGTATATCACACACTGTGTTTCACAGAGCTACATTATTTTATTAGCACCCAAGACTATTTTCAACGATGCATAGTCGTTCCACATCCACATTGCAGTATAGCTCACTTCTGCCTGCTTTCTTTGACTTCATACCTATGGTGCTATCATTCCCACCTTTCCAGTAGTACTTGCTCCAGGTCAGGAATTCTTTAATGGGAGTTTGAGAATTTTTTGTAGGATTTATAGCCTCACATCTCAGTATTAAAATGACTTTTATAGCTGTGATATCTGGACTGCAGTTTCTGTTACTCTTGTTACCACTGTTACAGCCAGCACATGTCTATGAATATGTGCAAATAAAGTGAGAGTTGTTTTCAAGCTTTCTGCACTTGTTCTGCAGGGATCTATTCATGGCCCAGAAGAGTTTGCAGAGGGCCTAGCCAGAGGGGCACAAAGCTTGCTAGGTCATGTCATTGGTAAGTACATGATGCATGGATGTTATTTGTATGGGTGCGATAACACTTTCATGCATTTCGTCTATATAGGGATAACACTCTGTTCATTCAATTATTTTTAGGCAGCTCTGCTGGTTCTGTCTCACTCATCACAGGATCTTTGGGACAAGTTCTTGCAGTGTTGTCCTTTGATGACGACTACCAAAACGTGAGTGTCTTTGAAATTGTGCAAGAGTTTTGTGGACCACAGGTAAAAATTTTGTTAAAAAGAAAAGTAATTTTTTTTTTTTTTGCTCTTCTTTTAAAGACAAGAGCAAAGTAGACTCATAATGTCTTTCAAACTCCACCTTTTCACACTTGGTATGCAAAAGTGACTATTGAATTTTTGTGTATGTATTCCATAAGAATTAGAGAGCTTACAGATTGTGCAAAATTCCCACATTTACACTTAACAGTCCAAATATATATTTGCTGATGTTGTAATCACTAATAAGTGATCGTTTAGTGGTTCATCTAAGTTTCAAAAGCTTTTTTGTGGTTGGTTCCTGGGTTTTGACACTGGCAATGTTGCTTAATAAGTAGTTTGTAAGCATAAAAAATCAAACACAGTTTTTTTTTTTTTTTGCCAACTAAAGGTATCTGGAATGTTTAGAATAGTAGTACTCAAATTATTCTAGGAAATGCCAGGAGGAGACAAGGCATGGGCAACATGATGGGGAGGAGTGGATTTGCTGTGGGTTTCTGAAGCTCTGTGCTAAAGGGAACAATGCCTTTTGCATTTTTTTTCCCCTTTGTCTTTCTATGACATGACCTACAAGGCAGTCGGGCATCATTACTAGGGGCACACTTGCTCCCGAAGGAAATTCCGAAACAAATTTTTATTTGCCTCCCCCTTTGATTGCCGCATCCACAGAGACGCCGGCAGCGCATGGAGCAGCACCCTGGCTCACTTCCAGAGGCGCTTGCACTGGCAACCCGGGGGTTTGTGCATGGCATTCTGCTGGGCGTGTCCGGAGTGGTCATGAGCCCCATCGCAGGTGAAGAGGGCTCTTGGCTGTTTAGGAACTTGAAAGACAAAGCTTTACACTTTTCAGTTAGGGTGCAGCATATGCATGCATTTTCTCTTTTTAATTATTTGTTTATTATTTTATTTACTGCACCAAGGAATGACTGGTGGCCTCGACATAGTAGCGCACAGGTTACACGGAGAGTTGAGAAGCGAGAACTTATGTTAGAAACAGTATGAAACAAAAATAAGCGCAAGTGGACAAAATGAACCACCGGCCGCACGATGCCAGATTCTGCACCTGGCGTAACTTGGGAAGCGAGGACGGAGTACAACTTTGCGTCGTCCATGCCGTCTACATCACATACTCCTTTAAATGTAGTTTACCGGGAACGAGCCCAGTGTACACACTGCGCGAGCTCAATTTTCAGCTCTTCTGGACTGTTTCGAAAATCGGTTAAATTGCACGCTTTGCACGCTTATAAGGATTCATTCGTTCCGTAAATATTTCGTACAATAAAATTTGTCATGAACATTACACTCAAAGCTTACAGGTCTTAGTTGCAAAGTGCAATCTGATTTTATGTCCTGAAGACTCAAGTTATTGGGTGTCTCACACTAAATGAATGTTTGCTTTTGCTTTCCACCTAAAACCAAAGGAAGAGGAAGAGGAGGTATGAATTCTCCTTTTCATTTTGAAATATAACTTAGACTTTGGTCTAAGATAAGTTATTGTCGCTTTTAAGATTGATGCACGGTTTCTGCTTCATGGTCGTTTCAGGAGCCCAGCTGGACGGTCCGGAGGGCTTCTTCAAGGGTGTAGGGAAGGGCCTGCTGGGTCTGATCACCAAGCCAGCAGGAGGCGTCGTCGATATGTTCAGCATAGCATTTGACGGCATCCGCCGGTATGACAATTTTTAATTCCCTGTTTCTAGAGTCGCATTTATGTTGGGCCCTTTCGTGGGCACTACTTCCTTGGAAACTAGAACTGGCATACTGTAAACAGCATTATTTTTCCGGCTGCTCAAGCAAATTTGGCAAAGTACAGCTGTCGGGAATATTTTGTGGTTACAAAATTTTTCAGTTGAGTGTGGTATGCTGTTACCCATGAGATAAATATTTGCGTGATAAAGTTTTTGCATTATTTTTCAGCTCACAAAATTATCAAACATTAGATCCTTGTGAAAAGTACTAAGTAATTTACATTGTAGGTATGTTTTCCTGGCCACTAGTAAAGCTTTACCTAAATTTTCAGGAACAATGTTATCATCCAGTTTTATTAGGTATCTATAAATGGGGGGGGGGGGGCATGGCATTGGTCTGGCGTAACTATGCTGTCATCTGCCTGGAAGGTGCGCTTTTTTCCTTCACGCACTGCTGTAAGTAAAAGTGCCTTCAGTATTTTTTTTTTTCAAAGATGATTGCTTTTGCACAGAGTGTAAGGGTCCTTCGTTTTCAAGTTTTATATTTTTTAAAAATCGGGATAAAAGTTGGGTGCTTTGGTCCAAGATGGTAATCGGGGAGAAATATGGTTTTTCAGGTTATATTTAGAAATATGCAAGTATAAGTAGCAATTGATTGGTTTTAATACAGATATTATTCTTAATAAGGTGCTGTATACAAAATAGCATTGAAGCATAGTAAGAATTTAAATAAGCTTTTAAATTTTTGGTGAATCCTTGTTGCTTACATAATATTCTGTATGCACATCATCTCTCTCTTCATCCTAGATTTTCCCATTTTTGGAACTTAGTATCTCAATTGAGACAACATTCTCTCAGCATTACAGCTTATGTATACGTTTGACATAATTAGTTTCTCACCCTTATTTTTTATCTTTATTTTTGTGCTGGTTGAAACAGAAAAAGGAAAAGTCTACTTCACAATGGACATTTGAGAGCTTGATTTATGTCACTGCAGTTCACTGAATCCAAAAGAATCCAGGATTACTTCCGCGGTCTGGAGCTAGAGCATGTGTCTCTACCAACAACTTTGTTTCCTAGAAAATATTTCTTGAGCCAAGTAATTGGAAAAGTATTGAAATTAAATTTTCAAATTCATAGAAAAATCAGATTTAACTCGATTCTTCAGAAACACGTCCAGCGTGTAAATATTGGGAAATATCGGGTTTTACCCAAAAATGAAGAACCCTTGATATACAAAAGAGTATGTTTGAGTAATATACTTAAATTTTGGTGTTAACGTGTAACAGAACTGTGCATGTGACATCTTGAGCTGGTATTGTCCATGGTTGAAAAAACCCCGAGACTGCGGGTAAACGACCCAACACTAAAAAGTCTCTAGAGACTTTTTAGTGTTGTGTCGTTTACCCGCAGTCTCGGGGTTTTTTCAACCATGTGCAATGTACACCAGCTCGTTTGCGCCCTTACTTTTTGGTATTGTCGTTGCATTGTAACAAGTATTTTCCCATTCTTTTTTTTTTTTACTCAAAAACACAGAGCTGCAGAAATGGGCAAGGGTGTCATTGTGAGACACCGGTTGCCCCGGTTCATCAACCCGAACCTGGTGAGTTATGGTTTACCACCACTGATTTGGAAGATTGATTTCATGATTTAACTGAGAATAGTCAATTTACAGAATAATCACATTTTGGATTTGTAGTCTTTTCAGACCAGTCTCAAGCCATTTGTGAATGGGAACTTTTGACAGAACTCTTCAGCAGCTCTGTCTTTTGGTGGAAAGACGCTCAAGTAGTGGTTGTGCAGACCAAATCAAACTTGAATCAAATGGCCACGTTATTTTAACAATTTTGAAATAATTATAATATATTATATCAAAAGTAATATTTTTATGAAATGTTAAAGGGGCCCTCCGGAGCGTTCTGCGATGGTCTATTTATGGCGGTAACTCAATCTGCAGGCCCTAGAGATACTAAAAATCATAAAATTACGATCATGCGCGGCGGATTTCCCTACTAAAATTGCTATCAAAGTCCCCGGCACGCCCCCCTTTCTGAGATGACCCCGGAAAACGGGAGGGGCATCTCTTTACGCGTCAGCCAATAGCAAGCGAAGGATCCCGGCGTCACTGCGCGTCACCAACGCCGCCGACCGCCGACCCGCGGAGGAATCTCTCGAACACGCGCGGACCGTCGTCAAGGAACTCGGACTTCGTGCTCGGCAGTCGTCATTCGTCGCACCGCACCGTCGCGCTGCTACTAAAATACGCAGTCGCATCCCACAGATCACCAGAAAAAGTTTGACTCGTTGACGTGGAAGGATCGCAAAGCTGGCTTCGGAGTCGGGATCCACGGGAAGAAGGAACATGTGTCCCGCAAACGCACGCCTGCAGACGCCCCGGGAAGCAGACGAGCCGACGAGCCGACGCGCCGACGCATCACCCCCTAGCAACAAGCTTGCGGGGAGAAAACATAGTTCGCTGGTTTTGGAGCGATAATTGCGGACTATGTTTCCCGCACCACAATCAGTTTACGTTTTTCTCAAACTCTAATTTACAACGAGCTTAAAAAGTGTTGGAATAATAACGTTCGCATTCACAGCGAGACGCAGCATTTCCATTGGTCAAGTTTTAGCGATGGGCAGGGAATGGGGTATTGTCTTCCAAGAGAAAATAGTCCCGATATATTTTTTCTGCCATCTGCTTAATAAACGGTTTTGTAATCTAAAACTTTGTATAGATATTAACTTGCACCTACTACGCAATATAAAAACATAAACAGACGATCGCAGAATGCTCCGGAGGGCCCCTTTAAAACTGCAGTACAGTTTTTGTGTCAGTCATGGTAAGGTTTTCAGATACCTGCTACCCACTTTACGGTGTTCTTCAGTGGAACTCTGCACTTAACAGGCACCTAAATATTCTCACAAATAAAAGTAGAGGCAGAATTACTGAAGCTGACAAGCCAGCTAAATAAACAATTTTTTAAAGCAATTATTATAGCAATAGCAATTGTAGCAATAGTAATATAGCAATGGGAAGATAACCACGATTGGAATTGGAGATCACTTTGTCACATCTTAAATTTGTATTAACATAAGTTTAAACAAAACGGGGTTTCTGACATTCGTTGTGTATACCGAGGCAACATAGCATGTTTCCCCAATAAACCTGCCTGTTTATTTTTAGCCATCACAGTTTTCTCTTTTTTTAAATTCTCGACGCGTGCATGTTGAGATCCCACTTGGGAGAGCTACTTCTCCCGTGAACACTGCTGCGCTCTGGAGAAATGGCGCCCTTGACTTATTCATTCTGGGTATCGCTTTGCTGCTGTGCATCTGTGTCACGGAGGAAGTACAATTGATAGAGCAAATTTTTTTCTATCCAACATAGCAAATGTTAAAGATTACTCTAAATTTCTTATTGCGATTGTTCGATTCGAAGGCTCATTCAAGCACACTGTCGTTTGAATCAATATATCAAGGTTGACGCGTTCTACGTTTACTTCCCTTCTAAAGTGAAAACTGGCTAGAAGTTTGAAGTTCAAAGTGTGCAGACAGGTGAGCCGGTTTAGGTCGTGCACAATTCAAACCAGAGAGGACGGACTACAAAAAAGGGGACGCACGCAACACATCTCGGTGTTGGAAGTGTCAGGATGGCAGCTCTTGAGTGTTTCATTGATTCTAGCAAGACCCAGCCAGGAGTGGCGAGTGATGTGGTCTTTCCCCCCAGGGCCTGAGGCCCTTCTCGCAGTACCAGGCCACGGGCTATCGCCTGCTCCTCCACCTGAGCAAGGGCCACTACTCGGAGACCGACGTGTACTGGGCCCACGCTCCATTGGGCAAAGACGAACGGGCTAGCATCGCCCTTCTCACGGACAGGTGGGCTTCAAAGTTGACCCGTTGTCATGACAGATTGCCTCGAAATATGCCGTGGAAAAGACCAGTGTAACGCTCCTTCGGTGTATTTTCGGCTTGGCCCGAGACAGGTTGGGGCTCAAAGTGTGCTCAAAGTTGGCGAGTTGCTGAGATGGAATGCCTCTAATTACAAACTGGAGAAAACCAGTCTAAATTTTCTTTGGCATTTTCTGAATCAGCCTAGTCCAGACGTGAATATGCTGTTTTGATATACATTTCATAGTCTGATATCTGTTTGCCTCGCCATTGCATTGGGCAAATATGCTTCCTAAAGCCTGTAGAACTGGTTTTGCAACACCTGTTCGATGCAGTTATTTACAGCGGAGCCATTAAGGGCTAGTTTCCCCAGTATTGTGTCTCCGGACAAACAAATGTCGACACAAAACTCCAGACAGCTACCGCCATCTATGAGCGACGGCGGCAACCAGACAGCCGGTTGGCCATTTGTCTGGTTGCCACCGTCGCTTATAGATGGCAGCAACCTTTCCAGCCTTTCCACTCTGGTTCTCACCAGAGTGGAAAGGCTGAATTTCTCTAGGCGTCGTCCTAGAAGTCATCCTCGAGGTCGTCCTAGAAGTCGTCCTTGAGGTCATCCTAGACTTCGTCCTTGAGGTTGTTCTAGACGTCATCCTTGAGGTCGTCCTAGCGTTGTCCTAGAAGAAGTCGTCTTTGAGGTCGTCCTAGATATCGTCCTTGAAGTCGTCCTTGAGGTCGTCCGAGAGGTCGTCCTCTAGGCATCTTTTTGAGGTCGTTCAAGAAGTCGTCCTTGAGGTCATCCTAGACCGTCCTCGAGGTCGTCCTTTAGGCGGCGTCCTTGAGGTCGTCCTGAACGTCGTCCTCTAGACGGTCGTCCTTGACGTCGTAAAGATAACAGCTTCGCTGGTCTTCCATCTTCACGTGAAGTGGGAGGACTCTAAATATTTTAATTTGTCTCGCGCCGCAGTCAATCTATTAGTTTGTTGCAGTTTGTGTTAAGCTGCTACTTTGAGTGTCCTCTTGCCCAATGCGGCATTGGGGGGTGAGTCGAAACTTCACAATGATTCAATGATGCAAATATTAAAACTTTCTTTACCCGAGCAGATTATCATTGGTATTACTCAAGTATTTCCGAAGAAGTAGGAAAGGCGTAAAGAAAAGAAAATTACATTGCAGAATCAAGCACGAAATACTATAGCAACAACAGAGGATGTGCATCACTGCCGGACTTTGGCGTATCCCTAAAAATGTTTTATCTGTTGTGAAGCATGAAGCAGAAAAAGCATGGCTACTATTGTAGCTTTTCTTTAACATGTTAGTTTTGTACAAAACTGGGGCTTAGAACTACCAGGCTGTACAAAGAAAGCCAGCAAGTGATAATGCGACCCTTTTATTTCTCTATTTGCATGATATGGCAGTGTAGCCCCTCCCATGTTGTACCCCTCCTGCCTCCTTGAACCGCATTCAGCCTCCTACAGCTCTGCCTTTATGTGGACAGGCACCTCTTCCTGCTGGAGAAGTGTCGCTTCTGGGGCGGCTGGGACATCCAGTGGAGCGTCCGCCTGGAGGACATCCTCTCCGTTCCCACCGTCTCTGGGAACAGCCTTGTGATAAAAGTGAGACAGGTGAGCAAAGCATTTGCATCTCTCTATCACTTCCTGCTGGTCACCGAAGGCAGTGGGTTGCAAAGCAGAACATCTAGCTAATTGCCTTTGTTTCAGATCGGACCAATCGAGGTCACAACAGAGCTCTACATCAGCATCATTCAGCATTGCCATGTTAAAAAATGACAAATTACATACAAAGCTGTAAATAATGGGGAAGAGTGTTATGGTTAGTGGCATGTGTTGTCAATATGCACAAAGCTGTCAGTGCCTTGGACGGATTTCAAACTAGGGCCGCCGTTACTGCCCTTTTTGTATCGCAGTAAGATGTCAAGCCGCTGAACATTGCAGCAATGAGCCCGCACAAAGCCTGCGCTGGTGACGAGGAGAATAGTTTGTGTCTACAAGGCAATATGCAAACACCTTGTGCGAAGATAGGTGAAGGGCAGTTCTGAATGCCCCCCGCTCTGCCCTCCAGTTTATGGAGCCACCAACTTGAGTCTCTTGCATCCGCTTGCAAGTTGATTTCACAGACCAGTTTCTGGTTCTGATAGTTCATTAACAACGCCATGCACAGATATGATAACGCACATGCAAAGAAACACGGCCGCGAGTGTGGGAGCTTGAAAAGTGCCTTTTCAGCGCGAAATCTCATACGAGTAGAAGCATATGATAGATCGAGGCTTGTGGGCCTGTGTCCTGCCCTGTAAATATTACTATGATTTTTTCACATTATGTGGGGCCAACGACAAAGCTACAAACACGAGCATGTTTCCCTGAACGATGCATGCACTGCGCAAGTGCACATGGTTGGCAGAGGTCCAGAGCTCGCTCTTGTGCCTCCTGCTACTTTAATCTGTCACCCGCGCTCTGTTTTTCATTTATTTATTTTTTACCATAGTTTTTTTTTACTGTGATGCAGAACGAAGACTATTTGCGCGCGGTCAATGCGTAAAGGGGGACACTGGCTAGAGGTTGAACCTCTAAACTACTCATGTGATCGGAATGAAATTTGCAGGAGAGATTTAACTTCAGATGTAGGTGTCCTGTGCAAACTTTCAGCCCTCCAGGACAACTTTACATACCTGCATGAGAAGATGTGTCACTCTTCATTAAGAAATCTATGTTACGCAAATGAAGCTATTAAGCATCATTTTAACTGCTTGATAAGTGGAGGATACAGGACTTCAAGCTATCTGGTTTTTGTACATCAAATGTAAATATTTCAGGAAGAGTGATTACCTCAAAATATGAAATGCATATCAGTCCTATGTCAGTTTTTGAAAACATAGTTCTTTCCCAATGAGGACTTTAACTTGAAACCCAATAAAGTAGATAGCCCAATTCCCCAGTAAATTTCAATTCAGAAACATCTTGATTGTGGTGTCAGAATAATTTTACCTTCGAACGAAAAATTCCTTTGTATAAAGTAGAGTAGACAGTTGGGCGAGTTGGTAGATATTGAACATAGTTACAGTTGCGCACCTAAGGCGTTCTGTACCACTTTCTTTTCCTCTTTCGTTAATACATGAGTTGTGAGTGTGCGCTTGTGTGTCGTCTAAGTGTTCCTTTTGTCTGTTTTTCTCCTTGGGTGTGCAACTGTAACTATGTTCCTTTGTATGAAATTTGCAGCAAAAAGCAGAACTGAGAAAAATGCATTCAAACATTGAACTCCTTTACTTTGTTACTTCCTCACGTGTTGAAAATATTTCATATCAACATAATTATTTGACACATGGTTATGAAATTTACTGTAAGGGTGTTTAATTAGTTTCTAAAACCGAAAACCTCAAAATTGAAAAATGAATCTTTTAAAAAAAATTTTGAAACTTAGGCCCATGTTTCCCCTTAAACAAGATGTCCATGCTGCGTGCAAGGACACACATTGGAAGCAGCTTTAAAATGCAAAGCAAATTGCTGGACAATTGTGTTGCATGTGAAACGTGTGGTTTCAGTCCAATTCCTCTTGGATTGTTGTCTTCGCCCTTGGCACTCTTCATTGGTTAGTTTAGCGACTGGCTTAACGCATGGTATGTAATACACTCTATAGCGATTCCTGGAATGGAGATATCGACGCTACCCCAAGTTTTAAACCGCTGGCGCTCTTCTAGAACCCTCCATAGCCACAGATGTGTCTCCGACGACATCAAACCACTGTCTGGCATGCGAGTGATTGTGCAATCACCAACCAATCAGTGTCGAGTGAGCGTGGCCTTGCGCGTGACGTCATACCTGAACCAGCCAATCGGCGCCAAGCTGGGGGGGGTGTGACATCATCACCTGGCTCGGCCAATCAGCATAGAGTTAATCGGCGACTTCACTTTTCGGCTTCACAAATTTATAGACCCCTCTGACGAGACAAAGCACGTCTCACACGAAGATATGGTGTAGGAAACAGTGCTTCCAACTTTCAGAAGCGGTGTTGTGGTACAGATAGTTGAGCTTGTGAAACCTGTGAAACTACTGCTTCTGATTTATGGGAAGGCCTAATTGAAGGTCTGCACTTGCCGTCAAATATTGAGCGAGCTTTACCACTTTGCACCTGTGCGCATGCATAAAGCCTCACTGCTTTGCACCGTCAATCTTTGCACCAAGCTTCGCTGCTTTGTTGAGCATTACTACTTTGCACCGTCGCACGTGTGTAAAGCTTCACTGCTTTGCACCAGTTTTTCGCAGAAGCCACCACAGAAGATCACCTCAATTGACTTAAATGTTTGCTCGGGTGGGTGCCTCAAATGTCCTTTGCTTATACTTCAAATGTTTCATAAATAGCGGGTGGGCACTTATTGCAATATAGGCACATGATCGTTATTTGTGTTTTCCAAATATCTCTCCTAGCACTACAAACCAGCTGAGCAACTTCGCTAACTTGAAGTTTGCGGGCGGATGAGCGTTTTCGTTACGTAGCGACCTGTTGAACCAATGGTGTTTCACTGACTTTTTAATGCGAAAGCTGGTCTCATAAAGCGAGTCAATGTCATCAGTTTGAAGTGCGAAAACGGCAGCTTAAATCCTTTCTCCAAGTGTACCCAGCTCCCAGCTACGAAACCACGCGAAAAGCCTAGAAATGGCACCTAGTTTCCCCAATCCCAAAGGAGCAAAGTAAAGCTGATAAATTTTCGGCTTCGGTCCCATTGGCTGACGCTCCTCGACGAGGCTCCCATTGGCCGCTTCGCGTCGGTTTGAATGATCTCCCACATGATGGCGCTGCGTGTCTGCGAGGCAGCGGCTCCATTATTCCACACCCAAGGTCAGCGCAACGTACGCTGCAGATGAAAGGGAGCGAAGAGCGGCGTGCGTGCATTTGCATTTGCAACTGATAAGAAGTGCTTAGGTGTACTCCGAGCTTTCTTTTTATCATTCGGTGTAATTTTTTGTGCACACTCTGAATAATTCCTTTAGAAATGCATTAAATGAACTGCCATCTGGTTTTATGATTTGCTGTAGTGGTGATTGCTTTATTAAGTCCTTAAGAGTTGCCCTGTGCCATCTTGTGCGGGCAGTGCCAATAAGCGAAAGGTCGTAGGAACCCAATTAATTGTGGCATTGCCTTTTCTCAACCCCTCCCTCCAATCCCAGGACGAGTCTCTGGCAAGTTTCACAGGAGACGAGCGTCACGTTGTGTGCGAGGACCAAGAAGTCTTGGAGTGGCTGAAGTTGAAAGTTGAGAAGGTTTTGCTGACCAACATGGAAGAGAGGCCCTGCTCTCTAGACAGCTAGACAGAATTCCCCTGACATTCTTACTTATTCTCCTGCATTTGGGCACCGTCTACTATCCCGTAGAACAGTAGTCGCATCCGAGTGCATAATCGTCGACTTATTAACGAGCCATTCCTCGCTCTTTGTTTACCGACTGCAAAGATATTGAGCTTGCGTGGGAGGTACGAGTGTCCAGTCACACATTCCGTTGGCACTGTGGCTTGCAATATGAGCAGAAACGAGAAGGAATTTGGTTTTGGGTTTGTGCTTGTTGCGGTACTATCATTCCGGCTGGAAGAATGTTGCGTGTAAAGGGGAAGCAGGACAGTTTGTTTCACATGTGGTGCTTCAGAGGCGCTAAGAGGATCCCACCAAGGGAACTTGCATTTGTTTCAGCTCAAATTGCAGGCCTTAGTGAACCAAATCAATGCTGCTCGTTTGACTACGCCTTTTCCCGGCCCTGAAAGTATTTTCGCACTCAAGCGAGTGACCTTGAATGCCGAGCTTTTCTACTTTTTTTTGTTTTTGGTTAACCACCATTGATCATTGAAGAAGCCTGTAATGGTGTCCCTAAGTGTTTTCTTGGTGTCCACGTTGTCGTACTAGGTGTATATATGTACCTTAATCTCTGCAAAGAAGAAAAAGAATGCCGTTACCACTGACAAAAAGAAATGGAAATGGTAGGACAGGGAAGTGACTCTATTCCTCGTGTTGAATAGGTAGACATGAGGTGTGCTAGTTATACTCATTTACAGTTAAAATTTTCTGTCGTCAAGATGCAGTAAGGACATTGTTACCACCGGTGCTTATGTTTAGTGATGCGGAAAAGTAATACTACTTTGCAGGTAGTAAGTCAAAACTACCTCAGAGATTTGTTTTAGTCTACAAAAATTGTAATTTGCACCTGTGAATACTTTTGTTGAATGCTTACTTTCTTGGGATGTTACAAAGTGTGCTCTGCATTTTAGAATCATTTGTACAGTTAGAAAATTCACTTTACACTTTTTCTTTGATTGACATTGATGTCCAAGTTGGTCATTTACATTGTTTCTAAATGGAAATCAAAGTTTATAACATATGCTTGTGTCTCCGATGGTCTTCAAGCTTTTTCTACAATGTTTTTGCGCAAGGGTACTCAGCCAAGAAGCAACCTCGCATCAGCTAAGTCGGTCCAAGTTTGCAACGGTTTGACTGGCATGCGTTGCAACAATTATTTAGGTCGCGTGGTCATCCTGTACTCTATTTAAAAAAAACATTATGACACCGCTCTTTACTACGTGAATATCCTGGTCGCACCATTATTTACTCTGCACTGACCAACTGACACTGTTCAGCACCAATGCCAAATGTAAACTGATTTGTGTGTGTTGTGAGAATATGTACTGAATATGTACATACTACTTTGTTTCCTCGTGCACACTGGAAGTCCTCGAAATAAACTGCCATTCCATTTCTTGTTTGTCACAAGTGACAAAAGATGGGTCAGGTGCCGAAGGTTGTTTCTCATATGTTCCTGTTGATGCTTGCCTCGTCACCGTGTCAGAATATGCCGCCTTTTTGTGGTAGTGCTAGAGGAGCCGTTGTTATGCTTTGTCACAAAAATGTTGCCCTATTATTGACAATCTAGTCAGCGGTTGATAAAATAAACTGTTTTGATTTTAACCAAGCCTCTGTTGTTAGCACCCTTTTTCTGTATTGTTTGGGGAGATATGAGACATACATAAAAGTCTTGCAGGTTTTGTTTTGCTTTGTAGCAGGATCAAACTAGTATTGCCGAAAGCTGGGACGCTGCCTGAAAGTGACGCTAGCAGTGATGATGGGGTATGAAAATTTCTGACAGTAACATTGCCTAATTCAAAAGTAATGCGGGAGTTTCTGAAAAAATTTCTGCATTTGCTTCAGCCGTCTCATAAATCTATATCTCCCGGATGTCCCCGTGAAACACGGCTGTCGTAAAGAGTTTTCAGATAATTGCCTCTAACCTTCGACTGACCAGTGTGTGAGCACATTGTGAAGAGATTGCTGAATTTGGGAGAATAAAAAATGCAGGACAATGGTGGACAACAACCCTTTATCAAGGGAAAATGGTTGTCCTAACCTCCAACCCTGATAATAATCATTCTGGTCTCAAACTGTTATCCCACAAATGCCTTCAGGCTACCTTCGGGCAGAGATGCACATGGATATAATGTGAAAATACCCGAAGCAAATATAAGTAAGGTTTCTGTATGCAAACGTTTTTTTATTTATTCTTTTTGCACTTGTTATTTTTGGGTTTGATCTAGCTATGTGCATGTTCTTGCATGTCTGGTAGTGGCAGTGCCCCTGGGTTTCTTAAATACCTAAAATTTTTTATTTTTATTTGTGTGATGCTGCCCAAAACTTGAGAGAAACATTACCCAAAACATTTATGAAAGTCGACAAAAAAACTAAAGGAAACTTAAGAACTTTTTTTTTTTTGCTTTTACTTAGTCTTTTTTTTTTTTTCCTCCACAACAACTTAGTATTTTCTTTTTAGCTCTTTGCCCTAACAACATTCATCGTCAGTCCTCGTTCACCCTTCACCTCGCCTAGTGGCTACCGTTTCTTCTGCATCATAGTGGTTACCGTTTCTTCTGCATCATAGCTTGTATCTGGTCACTGAGCCACTCCAGGCCTTCCTGAAGCCCCTCTCCCGTCACGGCGTTGCTGGCGCAGATATGCCACGGCTTCGTCTTGAGAACGTCCAGTCCCAGAGACTGACTCACTTTGACGCTCGACATGGCTTCTCGGAGATCCATCTTGTTCGAGAAAAACAGGATCGGCACGGGCCGGTCCTTGAAATCCTTGTGCTTCAGCATCATGTCCAGTTCGTCCTTGGCCACGACCATCCGCAGCGCGTCCGTGCTGTCCACTACGAAAATCACGCCGTCGGCGTCCTTGTAATAGTGCTCCCATAGGTTCCGGTACCTCCCCTGGCCAGACATGTCAAAAGCCGTGAGTGCGAGGTGCTTAAGCTTGAACGAGTCCACGTTGAACCCGACCGTCGGCACGATGTCCATCGCTTTTTGGTCGTCGGGCTTGAAGTGGTTCACCACTGTGGTTTTGCCACTGTTGTCGAGCCCCACGACCAACACGCTGGCCTGCTTCTTTTTGAAACCGAGGAAATGGATCAGCTTATCGAAGAAACCCATACTTGCCCCCGTGAAACGAGTTGGGGCTGTTACAGACGATTTAGCATACTTTCGCCGCCGAGTAACATGTTTTTGTGTACAAACAAACCGCGCGTTGCTACGCGACGCCCAGCAGCCCCAGCGTTCCCACAATGCCTTCGGAGGGCGGCGATGGTGGCGTCCTCTAAAAAGCTTAAACAACAAGTCCAGCATGGCGATTATTTATCCTTGTTAGTGATATTGTTGCGGCGGGTTCCCTTTAGCTTGTGTACAGTATGTGATGTTATTCGCGTTTGATCGGCTACGTCGAGTTTCTTCGGACATCTTCAGTCCCCGCAAGTCTGGAAATGACGTGAACTTGGACCGTTGTCATTGAGGCGAAAGATGCGTGGACGACACACTTTCGTGTTCGCTGGGAGAAGTGACGTTGTAGCTCTCGATTTCATGACTTTCTCAACGTAGAATGGCAGCTCAGTTTAGCCGTAGCATCCTCAAAGTTTCTGTCGCTCAGATATGTCAAAACATTGGGTGGCATGCCGTGCATCAGTCGACGTTGGAGCTCCTCGCTGACATACTCCATCGCTATGTACTCGAGATCGCCCGAACTGCTCAAGCTTACTCAAATCAAGGTGGGTGCCCGCTCGGTGTATAAATACGTGCGCTTTGAGCGCCTCGACTCACGTAGAAGTGATACTGTTGCCTTTCGCGCTACGGTTTATCGTTTCTAACGTTTTTTTTTGCGGGCGGGGAGGACGAACTAGGTTACTCGCTTTTTTACTTCGTGTGCGTGCCGACTGCGAAGCCACACAACAGTACGTTTATCTTAGTTCGTTCGTGTTTGTCGGATGTGCAAAACAGCGCGATGAAGTCGGTATTCCCGGCCGCACTGTGCCTACATTGAATGTCGCACCGGGTTGATAGCTTTTGCGATTGCTCCGCCTGTTCAGAATAATTGCGATTTGAGCACCGTTTTACAACCAACATACCTGCGGGCATTGCTTTATTGTGTTAAATGTTCTACGGTCGTGCTGCTTTCTGGGTGAATGCTTGGGTTAGACCTGATGCAAAGTGCGCGCCAAACAAAACTCTTCGATCTCAAAGGTGCCTCACCTTTGGAGCAGTTGATTAACAAGTGTGGCATGCTTTCATGACAGTTAGATATGGTAGGTGGACAAGCCACTGAGGTGCGAAAACACATCTTGGTCTAAGAGAATTCAGAGTGCTCACTTCTTGAAAGAAATGGACAGAGTACATACATGCGCCTTCTCAATCTCATCAAAACTCTAATACACATAATTTAAAAGCAATCGGATTGAACAGGTCCTTGAGCTATCTTCAACAGTTGGCCTAGGCTCAGCTCTCTCTGAGATTCCAGCTTTGTCACACTGTTAATCTTTTCTGAACCGAGTTGGGAGCTAGTGGATGGGCCCATCTGATGACATTCTTTGAGTGGTACCAAGGGTAGCAAATTGTCCCAGTTGGTATACATTGAGCACGATGAAAGTCCAACAGCACTCAGAAGCAAAAACCAAGAAAAGGCAGACAAAGCACATCAAAAGTCTGGATAGTATGATGTGTGCATAAGTGTTGTATAAACTCTTAACAAAGTTTGATGTTTAATAGAATTATTGGAAGTGAAGGGAAAGTTAGCATCAGCGCCACATTCGGGCTAAATGTGTTGTGCATTGCACATGTCCTTAAGGGCGATTCACACGCTTGCATTGAGTCTGACCGAGTGCAGGGTTGCTATAGCAACAGCTGCGTCTGCTTCAAGAAAACGGGGTAAAAAACGTTTTTGGTGGAGCCGACGCAGCTGTTGCTATAGCAACTCTCGCTCTCAGTCGGACTCAACGCAAGTGTGCGAATTGCCCCTTAAAAGGACACATCTACGCTAGCCAAGGTTTTTATTTGTACATGACACATGAGAACCCAACTACTTAGAACACAATTTGCGGCTCGAAATTCATTTTCTTTCCGACCGAAAACAGCTGATTGAGAACTGGCCGGTTTGAGTCACGCTCACTCCCTTCTCTGTGGTCATGTGCCATTTTCTATGGTTTAGGTGCAGCCACCAAATATAATCAAAGTCGTGGGTCATGGAAGGCACGCACTCAGTTTTAAAAATAAAAAAATAAATATCATACTCATCTTTTGTGGCTTCTAAAAAACTGCAAATACATTGATTGAAAAGAAAAAAAAGTTAGACAGCCACATGACTTCCGGCAACGCTCTCCTCCTTTATATTTCTTCTTCCTTCCCAATCCAGTTTTGTTTTCAAGCAGTTTTCTTTTTTTTTTTCTTTTTTTACTTGAAAATTTGTGTGAGGCTGCAGCAAAATATTGATTGGGTAGTCTTCCGACACCGTTGTAAATTGCCTAGCAAAAAAAGAAAAACAATTTTGGGAGATGTCAGTGTCCCTTTAAAAACTAAGGGCATGTCAAATGTATATCTATGAGCAGTGGATGGCTAAAGTGTGACGGAACATCTTAATTTGAAGCAGTTCCACTCCGTTCCTTGAGAGACGACGAAAAAAAAAGGGATTAAAAAATGAGTAGAAGGCTCCAGGGGGCTGTGGGGCTGGAGTTTTGCCTCTCATATGCAGCACCACTCCTCCCCCTACTGAGCCGCGCCCATGCTAGTTAAGTGTATGCAGAGCAAACGAATTGAGAGGCTGGTGCGCTCGTCGTGCTGGCTTTACGCTTCGTAAAATAACCTACCGAAGGCCAAAGGGAAGGGCACCAGGTATTGTTGTCTAGTCAAATGCCACAACATCGTAGGAAGCACAAACGGAAATGTCTGTCTCCCGAAAAGTTTTATTCCCTTCCTAGGTAGTGATTCAAGAAAGATCACCAGAAGCATGAATCGCCAGCTGTGAAGAGGATAGGGTTAATTATTGTTTCCCTATCTTGACGCATGGTTCAGTAGTGCAGCTACGTTTACTTGTCACATTTTTAGGGACTTCGTAGATTACACGCAAGAGCATGCAAGAGTTTTGCGTTGCTTGGGAGAGCTTGTGCCGTTACTCTGAGGGCAGACTGAGCTCGTGCCCGCAGGGCCCGCAATCGGTAGCTGACTTTCTATGAGTCCCTAACAAAATAGCTGCAAAAGTTTTCCGTGGCTGTCGACAAAAGAAACCCGAATATGCAGTTATCATTTTTAAAACAACTTTAAATTTGAGAACCAAGCTCACTTTGCTTACTGTAAATTTTGTTTGTGCTAAAGAGAAAGCAAGTAAGCTGCAAAAGATTTAAGGTAAAATGAGGTAGATAATCGTAACGCACATTGCGCGATTACTTGGAACACATAGTTGAAAAGAAATTGATACTGATGGCTGTACTCTATTTTTTCTATACATCTTTAAAATGATGTAGCTAGTCTAAAACAGGCATAATTACTTTTCAAGGAACTCTAAAAGGTTAGAGACTATACTCACTACGGGTTAAAAGTAAAGTGGAAGCTCCTCCCACCTCTTTCCACTTCAGCAGAGGGAACGCTGGAGAGGAGGTGACCTTCTCTCCAGTGTTCGCTCTGCTAAAGTGGAAAGAGGTAAGAGGAGCTTCCACTTTACTTTTAACCTGTCACTGACGATTATAGAACATTCCTGGATCGACCAATTAGAGTGTGTTGGCAATGTTAGATGCGTAAAAGGAAAGCAGCATAAAGAGGCCCAGGACAGGACACGTGACAAAGGTAAATAACCGAAAATTTATGGCTAAAATTCTAATTTAATTGCATTTTTTGCAGAGAGAAACAATATTTCCTGGCACAGGGGCTCTGATATATCAAGTATAACTGCTGCGCCTAAACAGCAAAAAAAAAAAAAAAAAATTGCCCAAGGAAATTTGTAGTCACTTGCAACTATGATCAGAATTATCCTTCTGGGGTCACATAAAAAAAATACTTAAAAAAGAAGACTGTATTGGCATAAATGTAAGTCAATCGGTGATCACTGTTTTTACTTGTAAAAGTAAAAGTGGGTTACTGATGCACGTGTGTGAATTATGATTGTACCACTTTGACGGCAGCAATACAGATGCGCAAACACAACAGAGTGTTGCGGCGTGTAGTAAAAGTTATTTTGTTGCTTGACCCGGTGGCCCTATTCGCGTCCTTCAATTTTTTATACAGCTTGAGCTAGTGTTGCGGTCTGGCTGTGCATGTCTTGTCATTTACTTCATTCGCATTAATTAAAACGGCTGTAACATGCTTCCAGCCGCCGGTAACTCCAACTTTGCAAGAGTACTTTCCTGAGTTCAATGAGTGTGTGCGACAGCGCAGCTGTGTGCGAAAAGGCAATTTAAAGAATATAGCATCCTCATATTTGTTTAAATAGCTCAAACTTTCAAGAGCAAGCAAAACCATAAAGAAAAAGAGAATTTATCTTGCACTTGCGAGATAAATTCTTGCACTTGCGAGATGCACTTCGCTGTCGACAAATGTTCTTATGCCTGGATTATCTCGTCCACCTCAAAGACCTGGCACACAGGCAAACTCTCTTCGCGGAGGTTTGCCTTTCTAAAAAATAATCACCGTTTTTCTAGACAGAAAGTCGCAATAATATTGCAATGCGGCGCTCTCCTTAGCAGCTGGCGGCACGATGGGACGAGTTAATGTTGCATTAGGGTGAATGTATGCCACGGCGTGGCGCCACTGGTATCGCTCCAGCCTAACGGTCCCATACTCTCCCCACTTTAAAGGGAGGAGAATGGATTAGACTTGAGGAGGAGAGTGAGGAGGAAGTGGTCCAAAAGGAAGATGCTCCAAGTAATTCCAGTGCAAAGTACCTGTACGTATGCTTAGCGTTGAGTGCTGTTTTTTTGGTGGGGGTGGGTGGCCGAGCGGGTCAATGCACCGCAGGTCTGAGCACGTAGAGCAAAAGCTCGTGATGCAGAACCCACGGATCCTGGGCTCAACCTCCACCCCCGCCCATTTCGATCAGAACGAGCATCGTACCAACGTGCGATAGTGTATTGCTACTGCTCAACGTAGACCCCTGGCCAGTGGTCGTACTGCGCCGGCTAGATTTTTCATTAACGGCGGAGATGCCAGATTTCCATTGGAGCTAAGTGACTTCCCGCTGTCTACACGTACACACAACGCAGTCTACACGTACACACAACTTGAGCAGAAGGGTTTGCACGAATTGGCCTGCTTCAGAGCCATCCATATTGCTTACGCTTGCTCCACCATGTGCCTCACCAAAGACTAGAATTGAGCTCACTCCAAGCTGATCCGCGAGCGTTCCATCTGGTTGCGGGGCTTTAGTGAGCGGAGGAGTGAAGTGCTGTCCCCTGCTCGCGACGGCAGATGGGAGGACGGAGCCGAACCTGGACGACCTGTCTCTGGCCTTCCACGACCTGGGCATCCTGCTGAGCGAGCTGGAAGAGTTTACGAGCAACGTGGAGCCCGTGCCGTTTGCCCAGCGCCTCCCGCAGTTCCCCGTGGCACGGCCCTCGAGCCTGCAGCACCCCAAGCAGGGCAGCCGCGAGCTGCTCCACAGGCCCCACTGGGTGCACGAGTTCCTACCGCCCATGCACCCGGAGCTAGAGGGTGCGGCCGCGCTTCCTTCTCATCTGCCCGTCCAACATCACCTTTAGTCGCCGACAGGTTGAGAATGGCAGGGAGGTCCTTTCCTTGTCTGCCCCCGGTGCAAACTTCCTGGCTTCGATAACGCTTCGGCGTCTCGTGTGCCACGAGCGTGCGTGCACAGCTATAGCCCGGCAAATAGCGTCGAGCACGTGCTCGAGGCTGGGTTTAAAATTTAAAAAAAACACCCTGCCGCTCTTGTTCTGTCAGTTACTATAGAAGACAAGACTTGCACCTTTCCTTCTCTTACGTTGTGGCATCCTCGTCGCCTCAAATTCGTCTTGCCGCATCTCGTAACGACTGCGCCGCGTATTGTCTTCGAGCTTCTTTGTGGGTCGGGAATCCACTGTCGATCATGTAATGTGCAGGCGTTGTCTTCTATACTCTATCTCACCAGTTGCACGCAGTGCAGTCAAACCAACGGAGAAAGAAGAAGTCTGCTTTTGTCCAGATTTCGAGCGATGGGCTAATCTCCGATGGGGTTAGAAGTGACAGGGGGTACACAAAAGAGAGTCCAGGTGAGAGTGAAGTTCCTCCTTCCCCTACTTCCCAGCTGCTTGGGGTACGCTCTTGCCCCAATACCTTTGGTAGTACTGCACCCAACTAGTGAGATAGTATAGGGGACATTGGTACATTGGTCAAAAAGGGGCTCCAAAACATCTGTTTGTTCAGGGTTCAGCGCTTCAAGTGTCATTCATGTGATAGAGTAGAGATTGGCGGTAGATGTTTTGATTGGTAATTGTGCATGTTCAATGATGAAGTGCCTCCACGGATAACTTTACAGCTGTAGCGTGGTTCAAGCACATGACCAGCATGCATTAACGTCATTGAAGCCGAAGTGGAAAGGCTGGCAAGCTGATGCAGCTCAAATATTGTACAGCACAATGCGACGCTTAGGACGAAATACAGTGGAGAGGGATAAAGCACAAATGCCATTTGTTTGTTCGTTTTTCTTTTTTTTTCTGTCCAAACCGTGGGTTTTTCAGTAAGGTTGTCCCCAAGTTAGTTCACGTTCTAGGCCATGCATTAGAAAAAAGCAAGGCAAATTGCGTCTATAATTTCCGTGATAATTTATGTAGATTTAATGCCTTTGAGATCATATTTTTTTCTTTTCACTGTGATGAGTGTGCAGCATTACCGTAAAATACCGGGCAAGTGCCCACTCAAAATTTAGAGATAACCGCGAAAAAATGGGGGATGGGCACTTGTCGGGACATCAATTTTACACGTCAATGTACTGTGCATATTTTCTCAGATCTTACAAATTTGGGTATGGGCGCTTAGTGTGGTATGGGCGAATGCGCGGTATTCTACGGTAGTTAGGAAATACTGGATTAGGATTGTGATAGGGAAGCGCCCTGTGATTGCTGAAATATGAATAAAGAAATTTCCCCTTGTGTGGGATAAACCATCAGAAAAGAAGCATGATGCTTGCACCAACTGCAGTTTTAATGGATTGAACCTAACAGTTCTTTATACATGCTTGCAACTTCAGAGGAAGAAAGCATGCTCCTGTCTCCGGGTTCGGCGATTGATGGCATGAAGAGGGACATGGCGTCTAACAGTGCTGGGGAGGACATGTCTCCCCCTCATGGCAGTCCCCAGCCCACCAAGAGGAATCCCGATGGCACAGAGACACCAACGCCCAAGCGCTTCAGGTCCGTGTTGACTTCTTTTATTTGCTCTTCAGTGCACAGTTCTCAGGCTTTTGTTCTCCTAGATTGCTTCTCGGCTGCAGTGCATCGAGGCTTTTGTGAAAAAAGAAAAAAAAAAGGAGACCATCCTCTTTGACGGAAGAAACAATAAGAAAAAAAAGTAAATTTAGTTTCACTGTGCAAATATCCTGAGGTGTCTAATATTGCATCTTGTTTTGTTGTTTCTAGTATTGATTTTCAACTGTTACTTCAACTGCTGGCTAACTTACTGTTCTTGTGAGCACCTTTTTTATGGTCATTCATTGTACACACTGTTGACTCGCCAAATGCCTATAGGTCAGGAGACATGTGAGGCTTCATTTTGAAGTTTCTTTTATCTTTTCTCACCATTTGTACAAATGGAAAATAAACAAAAGTATTATTATTATATTGGGGCATACCCACAGTACCTGGTCTAGTCCTTTGTAAGCTTAACAGTCAAATTATTTAACTATAGCCCCATCTGGAATTATATCTATTCTTTTGAGAGGTCTTCTCATAGCATCGATGAAAGAGTTCATGCCTGATTCTCGGTGCAGGCTTTGCACCGAAGAGGAAGGCCAGCCTATGCGAGAGGTGACCAGCGTGTTCATGACGCCTTCGGGATTCATCTCCCCGGCGAGAGAGGGCAAGCTTCCAGAGCCCAGCGCGCCGTCGGCCTTCATCGGGGCCCTGTCGCCGGGTATGGCATCCGACTCGGACTCGTCGGACAGCCTCCCGATACCCCACAAGGAGGTGAAGGAGTTCAAGAAAGCCCTCAAGCTGAAGAAGGATGGCAAGGATGCCAAGAAGGGCAAGACCAATAAGAAGGACAACAAGGAGAACGCTAGCGTGAAGAAGGGGCTCTTCTTTCCGCCGCCGGCCAAGAAGAGCTCCTCGAGCAACCCGATGCTGAAGATCAAGAAGAAGCTCACCAAGGGACTCAAGTTTGCCAAGGAAGGCAGCAGCAAGGGGGTCAAGATTAAGAGCTCCAAGTCAAAGAACAAAGAGGGCAAGAGCAAGGAGGGCAAGGTCAAGGTCAAGGAGGGCAAGCCCAAGGAAGGGAAGAGCAAGGAGGGGAAGAGCAAAGACGGCTCCAAGTCCAAATCGAAGAGCAAGGTCAAGGGATCCCCTGGTGGAGCCCACGGGTGTTTGCCGGGTCTGTCGCCGAAGGCCAAACGGGGCAAGTCTCCCAGCAAGGCCAAGGGCACAACCGGCTCTAAGGGTTCCAAGGGGGAGAAGAAAAAATCTGCGGGGGCTGCAAGCGAGCCGTCGGCAGCCGTTCCTTTCCTGTTTGGTCCCGGACCGTCTCCCGTGCCGGCGCTTCCACCTCCGCCGCCGCCGCCGCCACCACCACCACCGCCGCCGCAACCGCCGTTCTCTCCTCCTCCCCCTCAGCCCCCGCCACCCCCTCCTCCCCCCACGCTGTCCCCCCCTTCCCCACCCTGCCTGCCTCCCCTTTCCCTCCCACCCCAGCTGACCCCCTCGATGCTGTCCACGATGACTCCACTCCAAGTGATGGCCTGCAAGGCGGAGGAAGAGCGCAACAAGCTGCACGCCCAGGAGGGCGCAGCTGCAGACGACGACCCCTACAAGGACGAGACGCCGTCGCGGGAGGAGTCCCCTGAGCCCCGGCTCGTAATCGACGACTCCCCGGAGACCGTGAGCAAGCAGGAGAGGGAGAGCCGGCTAGCCGACATCGACCAGTGCATCGATGCGGTCGTGCAGAAGGCCCGGGAGGAGTCGCGCCTCGAGGAGAAGCGGGAGATCGCACTAGAGGCCGCCATGCACGGGGCATTGCCCCGCAAGCTGGACACCCGGGACGTGTACGACTTCACGGACTCTGACTCATCTCCTCCGCCGACACCCAAGACGCCCGACCTGGCGGGCTCCCCGGCGCCACCCAAAGAACAGAGAGACGACTCAACCCCCGAGCGCTTCCCCCTCCCACCCACCGGGCCAGAGCCGCACAAGAAGCCGCCCAAGGAGAAGACCAAGGGCAAGAAGAAGTCCGGGAAGACCAAGTCGGCCTCGGGGACTCCATCCCCGAAGAAGGGCCAGCTCCCCAAGTGCCCTGAGGCGAGGGGGTCTCCCCTGGTGGCGCTCTCGCAGCGCTCGGAGACGCCCCCTGAGCCTGCACCCAGCTTCTCGGGCGTGTTTCCCTTCTCCCAGCAGCAGCCGGGAGGCGGTGGCCTCTTCTCCCCCAAGTTCCCGCCATTCGGCTCCCCGCCCACGCAGGGCTTCCTACCGGCGTTCCCCTTCTCGCAGCTGCGGGGTGGCACGGGGGGTCTCCAGGGGGCGGCCTCGCACTTCCCAACACCCCCTCTGTTTGTACCCCCGCCCCCCTCACACGTGCCAGAGGAGGTGGGGCCGCGCTCTCCCCCTCCCCCCGTCCTTTCGACGCCCCTTGTCCTTGGGGGCAGCCCCTTTGCGGTCAAGACCCTGGCGGAGAAGAAGGCCATTCCCCCCGTGCCGGGCACCGCGGGACGCGTGGACGACGGCAAGCCTTCTTCCTCCAAGTTGGAGCGTGACGGCGACAAGGTGAGGCCGTCTAAATCATTTCCCAAGCCGCGCTTGATTTTAGGGGCTGGCTGTTGTCGGTCTATATTTTGGGCCGGCCTCTGAGCAGATTGTTGGTAAAGCTGTTTTTTGCGGTATCTTTATGGCGGCTTAAAGGGATGCTGAACCGAAACCTAGATTCCACAAAACACGCAGCAACAGCGTGCAACGGGATGCTACAAACACCAAAACATCACTCGTGCAGTAATATCTCAAACAGATGACCGTATTTTTCAAAAAAAAAAAAAGGAGGCATATTTGACAGAAATGTTCACGTCATGTTTCTCCAAGCAGGAGAGGGAACGGCCTTGCGTCTTCTCCGCCTTGCCGCCTTGAGGGAGCGAAGCGAAGAGAGGAGGAAACGAGATATCTCTACATCACGCGTCTTTTCCGCCTGGTTTAATCTCGACCTCTTTTTCCAAAAATGCAGCCGTCCATTCGAGATATCGCCTTATGAGTAGAGTTGTAGGGATTGTAGCGTCCTGCCTACATCTCCTGCATTGTTTTTTTGAAATCCAAATTTTGGACAATTACAATCGACACACTACGAGGCCTGTAAGAATCCACAAATTGATGACCTGCGTGCTTTGGTGGCACCTGCATCCTAATTGAAACTTCGACGGGGTGAAGCGAGCCGGAAGGAATTGGTTGCAGTGAAGTGTCTGGCCCGTGCTTGGGGTACAACCAGTCAGCCTGGTGGAAAACCTCTCCAAGGTCGAACGGGCACTGCTCATTGGGCACTTGGTGCAGACCGACCACGTTGCAACAGTCCTTTCCTTCTTGCTTCTTACCTGCATTGCTGCCTGTTAAAAGTTTCACTTCGAACACTCTTGCTGTACTAAAGCATTCCATAAATGTCAAGAATCTGGATATTTAAAATTCTAGGTGGATGTCGATCAAATTAAATGTTCCTAAAAAACAAAGAAAAAAAACTTGTAAACTTTTCCTGAAGAACTTTATAGTTGTGCTTTTAAATATGAAACCCAGGCTTTCACGGGCTTCTAGCTTATGTTAAATGACATGTTATACGCAACTAAAGGCCCTGTCACATTGAGGCAACACGACGACAACAGCAACACAACACGTCCAACAGTCGGGCAACTTGTTGCTCGCTCCCCGTGTTGTCCGACAAACCTGTCGCATTGCGACAACGGCAACACAACATGGACGACAACTAAAATGTTGCCTCGGTATGACAGCTTTCGGCAACAAAAACAGCAGCAACTTGAGTTGGTCAATGTGTGTTGCCCTCATCGCTGGCTGAGTGAATTTCAGGCCGGCAACACGACAACACAGATATAGCTTCAATGGCAGAACTAGTTCTGTCAACAACGTCTTATACCCGTGCCACACGGGCGACTCGAATGTCATCTACAACGAATGATATTTGTGTGATCGGCGAATCAGCTTGCAATCTGTCGTGCGTGGTATATGCGCCACGCCCAGAGTGTCGCACGCTGATTGGCTGTCCTCTCAAATGTCATTTGTTGTAAATGGCATTCGAGTTGCCCATGTGGCACGGGTATTACTCAAATAAAGGTTTGGAAAACATTATTTAACAATAATTAAGGGTGGGGTGCAGCTAAAATAATTTTATGAATGTTTTTACTGCATACTAAACTGTAAGCAATTGTCAAAATGGTCACAACTATGGTCGTGACCGTTCAGACTGGCGTTGAAATTAGAACTGCCAAGAGACCAGCTCACATTACTGCTAGTGAAATAAAATGGCATGCATACTCACCGACTGATATTGTATAATAAAAATAATCCAGGAAAGCAAAGATTAAAAAATCGAAGTATAAATCAACCACTCTGATCATGACTGTTGATGCTTGGGACTTAGAAACAGTCGCTACCAAGCATCTGATTTGTTTCGAAAGTACCGTGGGAGTTTTGGGGAATGAAGCTATCTCATAGCAGGTGGTAGGCAAATAGATAGCGGTGAATATTATTTATGCCACCAAGTGTTATGAAGGCCGATCACATTGGTGTTGCAGTTTTTAAGCACTGTCAGGTCAGCTCTGCACCACGCTACAAAAGACGCTTTGGGGTACTGTTGGTGCTAACTCAATTTTACAGTAGAAATAGGAATTGTATGGAAATTAAGAACCGGACAGGAACACTTTATACGGTGGCGTAAATCCCAAACATATATCAGCGATCTCACTTTCCTCGGTTAGGGCTATCTGCTTTGTCAGCGAATGAAAAACATTTTGATAAAATAAAATAAAGGGTGGAAAATACTCCCCATGTCAAGTTTTCTAATCACAGTCACTGGTTGATATCGTCCCATAATAATTTCCGGCCCTTCGAACGCACTATGTAGCACTTTGTGGAGTCACATTTCGGGTGACTCTGGGCCGCACACAAAACAAACGTAAACAGTCGAGATGGCGGAGTGTTCCTCGTGTTGCCTCCGCTGTCAGCGCGGTGTAACAGAGTGGTCGGGCAACAAATCAGCCAACACAATTGCCGAGCGGCAGAAACATGTAGCCCGACCGTTGTGCCGCGATGTGACAGGGCCGCCGGCAACACGATTTCCTTGTGTTGCCAGATAAGAGTTGTCCAACTGTTGCCTCAGTGTGACATGGCCTTAATTACTCCCACTTTTCTGCAACTTTATACATCTTGCCCTGTAATAATGTTTTCTCAAAGATGGGCGAAGCTATCGACATTTTGCTTGTCCTTCGGCAGGCAAAATTTACTTCCTCATAGTTAGTGAAGTTGATGTGACCACAGCGTTTCTCAGTCATATTTCTTGTTTTTCAAACGTGCTTCCTGCTTTCGCCCAGTTTTCCATGGACAAATTCTGGAAGGTAATCTTTTTCGCTTACTTTAAGCGACCCTTGCTCTGTGATTGTGCCTTCCAGTGGGGGGAAAGAACTTGCGTTAATTGAAGCACGTCGTCCACTTTCATTGCAAGCAGCCAGGACTCCGGAAAGGCAGGCTTTCTGTGGCCGTGAGGCGCACAATTCAGGTTATTATTCCCAGTATCAGTCGTCTCGGTGTGGTCGTTTGGTGCTGTGGTGCACGTTGATGTCTCGGCCTCGCGCTACGAAGGTCGTGCGATCCTAAGCAAGTTCCTTTTCACAGGGCAAGGCCAAGGAGAAGAAAAAGGACAAGCTGGCCAAGAAGGAGCACCTCAAAAAGAAGCCCAAAGAGAAAGTGAAGGACAAGCCTCCCAAGGACAAGGACAAGGAGCCCAAAGTGAAGCTGAAGCCAGTAGAGAAGCCCAAGGGGGAGAAGAAGGTAAAGATGAAACTGGGCAAGGAGAAGGAGAAGAAGAAAGGCAAGGAGGATAAGGTGATGATTACCTCTTGTCTTTTTGCCTCTTGTGACATCTTGCCCTTCCAACTGTCCGAGATGAACTCGGCTGGTCCAGCTAGGCATGTTCTGTTAGGTATTTTTAGGATGCTGCAAGTACAAGGGCCTCTGTACCTTTTTTTGCTTATATATATAGGAGTATAGCTGAGGCTATAGTGTGAACATGTGTTTTTTGGAATGCATCTTGACTGCATTAGGGAAAAAGTCTGCCAGAGCTAAGAGTGCATGCTGCTTTACTTACAAAGTAAAGCAGCATATGAAGTGCTCCCATTGCAAGAGGTCAAGCACACTGCAGGATGTCTTTTTCAGTGCTGAGAGCTAGTGCCCCAACCTATTGCTAATGTGCTGTGTGAAGTACAGCAAAACTAAGCTCTCTGTGGCAGTTGAAGAGATGAGAACTTTTAGGGAACCATAAAAAAATCTGCGAAAGGGAGAGAAAATAAAAGTGGGTAAGTTAGCTTTCAGCGTGAAACCCGAATGGCCACATTGAGCAAGAAACCTTTGCCTAAACCTAGTGGACTCTATTTTTTGATCATATTCACTGCTGTGGGAATCCCAAAGAAAGTCTTGACTCTAGGCACTAATTTTGTATACTGTACAAGGACATTATTATGAAAGGATGTTTTCAGGTAATGTAGTCATGCTCCTTGTTCGTCTGTAGGGGAATGCATATGAAATAGCGAAGATTTTCAATGAAGGTCCCACCATTTTTTAAGACAAGTGGGGCTGCTTACCATGACATAAATACAGTAGTTTGTAGTTTAAACTTTGTTTATTTCCCTTGAAGCAGTCAAACAAACAGTTGCTGATACTATGATGACTCAGGTTTGAGTGTAACCTGTTGCAAGCTGTGAATTATAAATGCAAAACTAGATTAAAGAAATATCAAAACGCAAAACCAAAGGTAATGTTAAAGTGTCTACACAGTGAAAGGTCGGTGTGCTCATGAGATGGGGCTACACTCGTTCAGCTCTGTGCACATGCAATTTGTGCAGAGCAACATTACTTCTATTCTGAGGCTTGTCACTTGCGTCACATATTTGTGATTACTCAAACACATGCCAGTAAGATTGAACCTAGATAGAGACAGGCAGGGGTGAGGTTGAAACCAGGAATTCTTTAGAGGTATTACATGCAAGTGTCTTTCTCTGTTTGTAAAGTACTGTTTGTGCTAGGTGGCAGGAGGAGGCTGTGGAGCTTTTGGAGTTATAAATTCATTTTTTGATGAACTACTATATTATGATACTACAGCAGGCCTCAGTTATCAACTTTGTCTTTGTTTCTTTGCCTTTGGGCACATCCAGAAGAAAGACGACGCCATCCCCAAGATCACGGTGAAGCTTGGTGGCACTCCGAAGCCAAGTGCTACTAAGATGTGAGTCCCCCACTTGTCTGACTCTGGTTTCTTTCGTTTCTAATGAATGCCCGCCTGGGAAAAAGTTTTGAGTATTGTAATAGTATTGTAATATATACTCTCTGCTATATTCTTTAGATCAGACAAAAACATCTGAGAGGCTAAGGGTGGGCGAATTATTGAAATTATACGACACAGTTGTATATATACAGATATGAGTAATAAACATGCTTGCACCCACCGCAAACTCCCACAACACAGGAACCGATATCGGTTCTGTTCTGCCACATGTGTGAACAGATACGGTTGAACAGTTATCTTCCATGTTGCAAACAAATATTGTTAAACAGTCCTTTCCGAGGTAACGTCCGAATCCTGGAATTGTCTTCGAATTCCGGGTGGAAATCTCCACTGATTCTCTTCCCTTCAACCATGGGCCGCACGCTCTTCTCCCTGCAGCCTGTTCAAGGCCCTAGGTCAGGGGTACGAGTCACCTCCAGACCCTTTCGGGGCGTCTCCGCCGTCGTCCCCGGTCGCGCCTCCCCCTCCCGCAGTGCCCCTCCGGAGCCCGTCGCCCCCCGTGCTGAGCCCAGCCTCGACGCAGGGGTCGAGGGGCCGGGGCCGGGGGGCGCAGCCGGCCGCCCAGACCACGCCCCCTGCCCCTCAGCAGCAGCAGCAGACTGGGGCCTCCTCCCTTCTCCCCGCGGCGAGGATGGTCATCACCAAGACCGTGGGCACCATCGTGGTACGTCCTTCGGTCCCCTTCGAGTTTGAATTAACGAGATTCGACTGTATTAAGAGAGTTAAGAAAAGATTGAATATGTATTGGAAGTTATTTCGTTGCGAAGATTGAGCATCAATTTCTGTTGCAGGATGAGCAAGGTTTCAAGATTTTGATCTGCCCCGCATGCGCCCGACCCGATGATGGCAGTCCCATGATCGGCTGCGACGAGTGTGATGACTGGTATCACTGGTACGTCGCCAGATTTCATTGTGCGATATGGGCAGTTAGATATCGATATTAATATTCATCTCAACTTGGGAGAGCCGTGGCACCGCAGAAAGGCAAGTCGCCTATACCATGAAGGCCTGCAGCGTCGCTTCTAACGATGACGTTCTGAGCTGGAATCATGCCGAATTTCAAAACAAATTTGCGGCAAGTCCAGTGGGTTTGGTGAGGTTGTTGTATTTATTTGACAAATATCCAGGGAGGCAGAAAGCAAAAAGAAAAAAGAAATTTAGCTCGTGACCCCTCTTATTTTTTTTTGTCAAAACACTGGCCACAGTTGCTTACAGCACCAGTTGCTTGCTTTGTATGCGTCAATTTGTGGCAAAAACCAAACTACCATGTTTATTTAAATACAATGCACTCATTCGTCAAGGCATGCCCTTGACTTTCAGGAAGTAAATAAAGTAATCCTCTAGCACAAGATGCAAATTTTTCCGCTCGTCTCTTTATTTTATGACTCGCAGTGAGAATCAATGCCCTTTTTTTTTAATATTAATTTTTATTTAACTTAAAGGGACCATGAAATGATTTTAAAATCGAGTTTCATCCACCGCACGTCGTAAAAGGTGTGAAAAGAAACACAAAAATAGGGAGCCAAAAAAAAATTATTTGCTATAGAACTTTTAAAAGAAAACTGGACTCTTTTGCGCCTTCCTTTCTTCGCCTGTTCACTACGATGCATCCGCGGAAATGGAGCACGTCAGCCAAATCCAGGTCGCCTATTGGGTAAGAGCCTACCTCACCAGCTCCGCGATCGTAAACAATAAATAGCCGGCGAATGTTTCCTAAAAGTTTTGTTAAATAATATTCAGATCCACATTTTGTAGCATAATTAGAGATGTGTGGCGAAAATTGCCAAATTTGATAATGCTGAGAGCCAAGCGCCATCTATCGGGTGGTAAACGAAGCAACTACTGCGCGTGCGCAGTAGGGCAGGGCCGACGGTTACTTGGGTGGCGGCGGCCGCCGACGAACATTTATTTTCTTTGTTTTCCTTCCTCTCAAAACTCTGACTGACTGAACGTTTATTTTTCTACGTGTTCTTCCCACGCGTGCCGACTTCAAGCAGCAAGAAAACAGTACTTAAAACAGACCACGACGAACAAGAACGCTGGATCCACCGACTCCGACGAAGCGAGGTGCTCAGAATATAGGCCTAGCAGGCATTCCGACTCGGCGCTGCGTTGCTTCGTCGCAAGACCGTCTGCCTACGACCGGCTGGCGTGCTAAATGGAATATGGCCGCGCGACCCTTGTGGACCCTTCCCGTATTATAGTTTGATCACTGACCTCAATTCTAGGTTAAGAGGTGAGGTCAATCTCTTCCCCTTGTTTTCCGAGGCAGTGTTGACGAACACTCGTCGAAAAGGGACTCTCGTTGATTCTATCTTGTTTTGTGTGATATAGAGCTGAAATAAACGCCGTATGAATTACCTTCGTAACACGGTATGTATACTTTGTTATTGGTATGCCATTTTTATTCTGACAGACTGCACGTCACTGTCGAGCTATAACAGTTCGTGGGAGGTATACGTACAACCCCGGTACAACCTTTCTTTGCCGAGTGTCGCGTCAGTATCGAGTTGCAATCGTAAAAGAACGGTCCTGAAGCGCTTACAAACAGCGCGAATACAGCACTTCCATCGAACGCGCGTGTCCGCTCCGAGTGTAAACAGGTATTTACGTGGCTCTTGCTGACACTCGTAGTTCAAACGTATCTTTTTTAACGTCGGCTCGCTCCTGCATCTCCGAGGCCGCGAAAAACGCCATCTACGTCACTTTGCAAACGACTGACACGGGCCGGCCCTTCTGCCAACAATGACAGGGTGGTTGACTTCTGGAGTCTTCACCGGAAGACTCGCTGCACTTCCCAACAGGCGTACCGGCGTATGGGACTAGTCCCATGCTGTCGCTGTAGCGCAACATATCTCATTGAATTTCGCTCAGCTGCGATGCGGCGATGAGAGGCGCCGATTCAGGAAATACGTCGGTGTCATTAGCGCAGTAAAACCTACCGGCGCACCCCAACTCGTTGCCGCTAACACTCCCATTCTCCTATTGCCGAGAGAACTTCCGGTTCCGGAAACGGTTTACGTCACGGCTTGTTTTGCGGTCAGTTGGAGAGAATGAAAAAGTCGATATTTCAATAATTTTTTGTGTAGAAGTTAATAAACTGAGACGAAAACGGATGCCTGTTCGGCATTCAGTGAACATTGACGGTTTAATGTAAAAGTTATCTGGAAAAAGTAAAAAGGTCATTTCATGGTCCCTTTAAGATGCGGCACACCATGCCTTTGTGCAAAAAATACGGGACGTAGCATCAAGAAGCGTGCCCATGCCGATCACTTGGTCGACCACGCATTCAAAGGAATCGGCCCGTCCGACCAGCGTCAACAACTGACCTCTTTCTTCGCAGGGTGTGTGTGGGCATTGTGGTGCCCCCAAAGGAAGAGGAGAGCTGGTTTTGCAACCGCTGCATTGCCAAGAGGCAGGGAGTTCCGGCCAAGAAGAAGAAAAAGAAGCACAGGAAGGAGAAGTAAGGACGCCACATGCACGGTCCTCCCTCCACGTCCACCTCGCCGGCCGAGCTCGTCCGTCGTCACATGACCGAGCCGAGCGCCCGTTCGCCAGGACGGGCTCTCCATCGTTGGCGTTCGGCCACTTCACCGCGGTTCAATTCGGGCACGGGTTAGCCGGAGATTGATCCGCCATCGTGTCTTTCTCCGTGGAAAGTTGCATTCTTGGAGATCCCCGGACACCAATGTTGGGCTGTACCTCGGTGAGAATCGTGTTACCAATCTCGGGCGGCCGACCCGCTTCCAACGTCGGTGCAGATTACGTTCAGAGTTGGCGCGGGCTAAGCCGGTACGGCGATTCGGGCTTGGCGGGGACGACCGAGTCGGAGCGGGCGACGGCGACATTTACTTTTAACGTTTCACACGGACTTCACGCGGTCCTCGGTGTCTGCACAGACATAAATTGTACATATGTGACTTGTTTCTCATAGTTCCAAACTTTTCTGTCGACGCGCTGCTAAGGATATTACCAAGCTCTTTGTGCGTTATGACTTTGTTACTGTTACGTCAGTTGTTTGCGTGATTTTTCGTGTCATTTTGTTCGGGCCCCGTGTTCTTTGTTACGTCAATTATTGTTATTTTATTGGCTTTCCTACGTAGAAACGTCATCCAGTGCACGGCGTAGTATATGTACAGTCGAACCCGGATATATTGAATTCAAAGGGGATTGTAAAATAGTTTGATGTATCAATAATTTGATATACAAAATTGTTAAATTGAGCTACAGTTGAAACTTCCTGGTGTCTCTGCTAATACCAAAGGTCGCGACAAACAGGACCTTACCAAATAGAGCATCCAAGAGCCGCTAAATACAGTAGGGCGTAGTTGGCGGAGACCGCAAACACCGCTGCGCTTACACGCGCACCTGGCTGGGACCTCCACACAGCATAAACGACAAAACACAAAAATAAGATTAAAAAAGAAAAATGGAAAAGCGAAGACGCATAAAAAAAATCTCATGATCGATAGAAAAAGTTATGCAAGCAACAAAAAAGAAAGCTCACTAAATTCAAAAAGCAAAAAAAGAAGGGCAAAAAAAAAAAAAAGGGCGAAGCAATAACAGCAAAAGAAAAAGGTAGACAAAGATAAGGCGTTCACAGTGCGATCAACACACTCGATTTGTGGAAGACTCCTTTTTTTTTTTTTTGTGGGGGGGGTTATTTTATTTTGGGGCTAGGGAGTTGCTCAGCATCAGCAGTGTTCGAGGAAAGGATGCAGGCTACCGTACCAATAGCAAGCGCTCCTTGCTCTCCCTAGGTGCATGTGCGTGCCCTTCCCCTTGCTTTTGCCATCCTCCAACTTTTTTTTTTTTTTTTTTTTTTTTTTTTTTTTACGGTTTATTGTTTTTTTGTTTTTTTTTATAACTGCTCTTTCGCTGAGTATCTTTTCGCGTGTATGCTGGCTTGGCGGTCTACCACCCACGCAATGCAAGGGATGTGCAGGCCATCGGCGCAATCAATCAGATTGCGTGCGGGAAAAGCAACGGGCGGCCGGGCTTCACGTCTTCGTTCGCTATATCGAGTTTCCTCGCCATGGGAGTTGGATACCTACTATTACGAGTGATTTTCAAGGGGATGTTTGAACTGTTTGATATAAACAATAATTTGAAACACCTGAGTGTGATATAACCGGGCTCGACTGTATTGTAATATCAGGTGGAACTAAATGGACCAATATTTTTATTCAAGTCACAAATAATGGTGTTCTCGAAATTGCCTTCCTAAATTGCCAGTTCGGATGTTGCTGCGGTATATCACTGTTGAGAGGATATAGTATATATATTCCCTTTTAAATATTTATTATTTCGAATGTGCAAGGTGTTAATGCTCATAGTGGCGAGTGGGAAGCGGGATGTTTTTTTTTTCAGTCACGCACTTATGAGCTTTTAACATTCAAAGCTCGCATTTTTATGTTGATGAATTTCGGCCTCTACTGGAGAAGGGTGTAGAAGGTTTGTTTAAAGAAACCATTATTAGCTGTACTACCGGTCAAAATTACATTAAAATAATTACACTATAGTCAGATACAACATAAGAAAGATAGTGCAAGGGGTAAAAGGGCAGAAACAAGGAAAGCTGAAGTGGAAAGGAGAACAGCTTTTCTCGTGCGCATTCTGTTCCCCCTTGCGCTGCCTCTTATGCTGTATCTGACTATAGCTTGATCATGCTGTCGAAGACCGTCGAGCACAGAATGTGTTGTGAATGATCTAGGCACATGCTATCTGTGTCTGATGTCAGCTGACGTCATGAGGTCACATGACTGGCATCACAGAATGTTATGGTGTTGCATGATGTGACATCATGATGTCATGTAACGTGATGTCGCATCGCTGACGTCGTAGGACGTCATAGTGTCACAGGACACCACTGTGTTGCATGACGTCATGGTGTCATGTGATATCATGTAGCGTCATGATGTGACCAGGAACTGTGACATCATGACACGACGGTCACATCCACATGCCACTGTGCGATGTCATGGCATGACGTCATGGTGTCGCGTGACATTGCAGTCCTTCATGGAAGTTTTTTCTGACAGGTCTTTGTGACAGGACTTCGTGACGGTTCTTCATGACGGTTTTTCATGACTATTTCTCATAGAAATTGGCTGATAAAAAAAACATTGCTTGTTAAAACTGGGTGTCAATTGGCTGCATTCAAGGTGGGCTAAATGTTTCAGTAAAACTTACTGGAGGTAAATTTTTACTTGTAAAAAAAAGCTGGTGTGTACTAAACTGGAGGATGCAAAACTTAAGTTGATAATTTCGATTCATATAAACACTTGGATTTGAAATGTGTGACCCTCATTCATCTACTTGTCTGGCTCTGACCAGACACCTTGGTGTGTTGTGACCAATGGAAAAAATTTGTCTCGACAAATACACTGGGTTCAGCCATAAGTGGCGACAAAAATGCTGCCTGGTGCTTTACGTCACCTGCACACGTGTGACCCGTTTTCTTTGGAAAAGTAAGTATCTGCATATCCTTGTATAGCATCTCACAGGTATTTAGGTGTACACTTTATGGGCATGGTTGCATCTTGGATTTTGTAAACGGTGTAGATATTTTTACTCTGGTAGTTTATAATTTGTCAGACATACCCTATTTACCGGCACCAATACGCTGTTTGTTTGAATCTTGTGATCTCTTTCAGGTACCTCTTTTTAAGGAGTGTTAAAACATGCTTGCATCTCTAAAAAAAAAATTTAATGCATGCTGGCTCGGTGCAAGATAAAAACGGTTTAATTGTCGCATGTCGATAGTGAAGTTGGCCTAACATATGAGGTATTGCCAGAATGTTCCCAAATATTATGACTACTATTATGAGACTAATTCCCATTGTAGGCTGCAATCATGGGTACCCAGTGCTTTTATTGTGGGAAATTTATCTGTACATACTATAATCCTCCCTGGGTTTTTGGTAGAATTAGTGCGGGTCCTTATTTTCGCAGTGCTGATTATAAGCTACGCTCGCCCTTATATTTGGTGCATGGTATTCTATTTAGCGTTGCATCATCATATTTGTAGCATACTTTCCAATATCTTTATTTTCAATCTGTGCTACAGAGTGTTTTAGCACCATAGGTGTGATTCATTACATATAATGGGAAGTACAAACCTGTGGCAGTGGACTGCATAAGCAGCCTAAATAGTATGAAACTCTGTCGTCTTATTGGCAAACTTAGGATGCCACTTCCTTTTTTTTTCTGGGCATTGAAGTATCCTAGCAGTGAATTTTGTCACACATGCCAAGGAGCCAAGCGCTTGTACTATATTGAATCGTAGCTCTCAGCCACATTTTAATCTTGTTTGTAGAATGTGAAACATTCTAAAAAGGATCATTAGTACCATATTTATTTGAATACAGGCAGAACATACTCACGGAACAACATTAGAGCTCGATGATATTTGAAGGCACAAAAGATTTTTTTCACAAAGGAACAAAGATAGTCTGGCAAATTGAAGACGTTACTAAGCAATTAGCCTTTATCTCAAAAATGCAATACTGCAGTGGCATTTTTTTATTCATTTATTTAACGGGAGCTTTTTAGCTACTGCACCCAAGCAATGTTCCTAATAGTAGGCAGAGAATTGGCATTAGACCTTTTGTACTGCAACATTCACTTCATAATCGATTCGAAAAGAACCCCCCGACCCACCGGCGAGAAGTGATGACTCACCCTTTCCTTCCCAAAGAGGCGACCCTGTTCCTTCATGTTTCCCGTCGCCAGAGGTCTTGCTCTTCATCCTTCAGTGTATATTTTTCATGTCCGTGGATAAATTGCAGTGTTCTGTCGTTCCCACAATATGCATGTTGTATGTTTGTAATCCTCGAGATGCAAAGCTTTCATCGTTTTGTAACGGTAGCTATGTATATTGACCTACTAATATACCGTCATTATGGATGTCTGGCATGAAATACAGCGCGGCTTCCTTTCGTGGTTCGTGTCTTTCTTCTGTGGAATATCGCATTTGGAGACAGTGGCTTCTATGTTCATACAATATCAAGATGGAACAAAAACCAATAAGCATTTTTTCATGATGGCTTAGTTGTGAAAGCAACTGCAATACAAAGTACCACCGTGTGTCTTATCTGTAACTGCACGGGTTTTGGCCCCCATGCAACAATGTGTGACGTAACTTCTGATAAGGACGCGCGGCTGTGCATCTTGCCACTAACGATCACTTGCTAAAACTTTGTTTGTCCCTCGTATCATCCGTGAGAACGCGAAAAGAAAGAAGGGCATTTTTTGCTTATTGAGGCCGTCAAGATTATCACATTCCTTGAGATGCAACGAAGGGTACTTCTGTAATTACAGTTTAAACTTCATTGAAGATTGGATTCTATCGCTCGTCATTGCCTTCCAGCTTTCTTGGTGCAATTGGTGCTAACGTCAGTTGAGCCTTACGACGCTGTCTAAAGACAATCTTTTTATTATTTGGAAATAGAATATATTTGTCACCAAATAAACCCTCGCTGATGGATTGTCTTCTCGTCATCTTATTAACAACTTCTCTGTTTCGTTGTTGTGACTGTAGAAATGATGTGCAGAAAGTGTGGCATTAGAAGCAGTCCAGGAATTCAGTGCCCCTTCGGCCTCTGTTCGGAGATTAAATAAAGATGTCGGTACTGGAGTCGAACCAGATTTCGAGACATTTGTATAATAAAATTGTTATAATTCTTATTTGAAATCTTGACAGCATCGTTCGAATTATGCAGACTCTGAAGTAGTGAAATTGCATGAGGCATTCTTGTTGATGTGGAGGGGTCCCTTAAATTCCTACCAATATCTCCAAGTTCTTGTGTCTTGCTGGAACCGCCCGCACTTGTCTTCGGTTTTGTTGCGTGCATGATTTTTGCTGCTTGCCAGAGCAGTGTGCATCTTATGAATGGGACACACGATAGGATTGCGGAAAACAATAAGATCCCTAAAGTGACAGGAATTCTGATGTAAGCTCATATTTACAATTATTTCAGCTTTGCTCACACAGAAACTGTTTTGTGCTTTACCATTTTGTTATGAAACCTAAGACTGGTTGAGATGTCATCTGACTGACTTCTCTCCCTGTCTCTTCTACTTTGGTTGCTTCAAGATTTTCTCATCCAGTCTCGGCTGTTTTAACGAAATGGTAAACTTACACCAACTCGCCTGCGCCCTCACTGTGTTTTTGTTTTATGCTGTTCTATGCAAAACAGGACCTATATCCTATATTTGCAACCTGGAGACATTATTTTTGTGGCTGTGTCGTTTTTTTGTTGAAGTGTCAGTTTATCATGTTCTATTTCGTGTTTTTTTTTTTTTCTCTATGTGTCTGCTGTACATACATTGCTTGTGATTGGAGATCAAGAGGGCAGAAAATAAACTTTTTTTCTGTAGGTCTCATTGTTGTGAGGTGTTTTTATTTTTACAGCCCTGCCTGGGAGGGGGGGTCTTGTGCACAAAACCCTTCAGCGTGCATGTGTGAGTTATGAACACGAACCAACACTGTGTGTGAATCTTAGACACCAGGCATGTTTGGTGGACGGAAAGTAATTTATTTCCAGGTTCATTCACAGCACCCAGCATGCATCTACGTTTTGATGCATTAGCCGGATTCACGCTCCATGCAGTTGGTAAGTGTGTAAAGTGAAATTGCAAACGAACCACACAAAGTGTGGTGCGATTGAGAGTTGTAGTTTTGCGCTGTAGAAAGGCATGTCGAAGGAGATTAGCCTTAGGCCAGTGTACTGTATACAGCGCGAACACGTGGGTATTTCGCATTTGCGGCTGCCTGAGCGGGGAACGTGGATGTAGCGGGGACTGTGCATGGGCACTTTTTGCCGGGAAGGGGCACCAACAGCGACTGCTTTAAAACAACGAATTACTAAATGAATATACACTGAAAGATTTTTATGAGTGGGAGAGATAGTTGGATGCTAAGTAAATATATGAGGGCTCATGAGGTAAATCATATAAGGTTTATGGAACATAAGACAATGCAAACAAGGAAAAACTCGTATTTCTTCAATTGTAGAGGATGTGAAAAGGGGAGTGCATAACAATAAAGTAATAATATGGAACGATACGCACAAGAATTCTTGGATCTTGGTTTCTTCCCGGACGAAGTTTGCAGAAAACAGCAGATTCAAATGGAAAATATGCAAACTGTTTGTGGAAAATAACAAAAGTACAGGTACCAAATCAAGGTATTTCGTTTTGTTGCATACTTTATATTTTAGTTGAAAGCTCGCTGGCTTTGCGGTATAAGCTGAGTATATAATTACAATACAACTCAATTCACGGTTTTATGGAGTTTCGGTTTCGCTTTTCCTTATATGACTCTCGACACCAGTGCAGTTTTTTTCAATGCGCTCTGTGACCTGGCGCACCTGGGATCAGGGCTAATTTCACTTTCCAAACCAATCCAAACCGTCTTTTGCTCTTTCCCTGAAGTGGTGGATGGTGGATTTGAGTGAAGTGTTGCAAGTGGTGCTGGTGAATTTTGTATGAATTGGTCATGTGTGATTAACTGAATGGTTGGATAATAGTTATGACGTCCCTACACTTCCTGGCATTCCCTTTGCCGGGAAACGAAGATCAACTGAATGAAAGGTACGAGGAGACTTGGCATTGCTTTCGACACTGCGGGAAGTTAGGCCTAGGGTCCAGTGTTTGTTGAGCGTTCGCACTCCGAAATTCGCGAATCTATTCAATATTCGTTGTTCGGCGACTTCTTTTAAGGTGTTCGCGCGATTCAGCTTTGCTTTGACATACTTTTCTAATTCACGATAATCTGATTTCATAAAGCAGGGGAGGAACACTTTTGCGCATTCCCATGCTTGGTGCAAGTCGGCGGTCCTGTGTTCATATCTCCCATTTAGCTAATGAACTTGCGCTAGTAACTTATTGCGATTCGTGTGGGGTGAATCAGTAATCTTCGCATCCGTTCGTAGTCCGTGTGTACTGAGTAAAGTGTGTTACAAGCTCATTCGTATAATGAGGTTACTCGTTCGAATGATCGTGACGATAGCGTTATCCTATGTTTACGAAATACGTAACACAAATAACTGGTAGTAAATGCATGATCCGCACATTTCTCGAAGTCATCATAGCAGCACAGGACTGTGTCGTGTTTAGTTGTGACTGGACGAATGATTGACGACTTGATTGTCGAACAGTTGAAAAAGGTGAACGCCAAGTGCCGGCTAAAAGGAATTAAATTTTGGATCGTGTATGCGCCCAATCAAATGTGTTCACTAGAGATCGTATCAAGCCTAACAGCTCACACGAGAGCGTGCTTCCTTGCGTCATTGACAGACGCTGCTCTAAAGGTCGGGCTTTCTTCAGTGACGTGAAATTTGTTTTGAAGCACAGCAGACTACAGCTACAAGTTCATACAGCTAAATAATGGTTTTTTTATAGAATAATTCGAGGATGGGACTGTACCGCCATATATTTCACATCCATCCATGTCGCTTAGCAGGGTTCTTAGCAGGGTTTCTGAATAAATATTGATCTGAGATGCACTGCAGCGGGAGAGTGTTGTAATGTTCATAATATAATCTAACCCTCCCCCTCTCTCCCCCCAAACACACGCACACACCCTAAATAAAAGAGCCAATGAGTGTGTGTTTGAGACTCATGAAACAAGTGAGTCACCAATTGGATCACTTTAATTTTTTAATGATTGTCTAGGTTCTATTGCCACTCACAAATAACAAAGGCAACATACAATCTTTTTTATACAGGAGAAATGAATTGTGAATTTTTCAAGACAGAATAAACTATTAACACTTATTGATTCAAATAAACTCACAACTTTAAACTTTTACTTGCTACTGCAAGCTGTTTTGTTTTGTTCCTGAGGTGAGCCTTGCTTGAAAATATGTGTGATCTCTTTGGAGCAGGCCCAGTCAATGGTAGTATCTTGCACCAGAGAAGGGATGAACTCTTGTGTATACTGAATTCAACATGTTTTTTTCTTTTCACTTGCAGGTTGAGAGATGTAGCAGAAAAATTGCACCGTGGTGCCTATGCACCTCCTTCAGTGGTCAGCCACTTCAGAAACTCCAATGTTTTGCAGTGTGCTGTGGGGCCCTCCCACATAGCATTCCTTTTTGAGGTAGGTCTTCTGAAACCTCTGGGCATGCCTACTGTGTAAAGAGGCATGTCATTTGAGCCTGAATACCAGATTTTGAAGGTATTAAGGTTTTCTTGTGACGTGTGTGACTCTCTAGCTGAAGTAAGAGAGATAGGTTGGTTGTTATATTGCAAGAATACTGAAAGTGCCACAGAACAAGGACTAGAAAGAAGACAGTGTGCCACTCACAACTAAACTTTAATGTAAAAAACTGCAACACATGTACCTTCTTGTCGCAAGGAAAATGTACAGGCCTGCGTGCTTCTCGACCACATGCAGACACACATACGTTGGGCTTACAGACAGAGGCTTCAAGGAAAGGGAGGATGATTTATCGGTGAAAAGGGCATTGTTAGGACACTTGGCTGTGCATTGTCATAGGTGTGGTTGCAAGCCAAACCTGAATAGAACAAAGGTTCTAGAAAAGTATCAAAACTAAACCGAAAGAGATTTTCGAGGCTTTCAATATCAAATTCGTTGGTGAAACAAAATGCATCAGTACTCCGTCCTTACACTTATCGCACCAGGAGTTTGAACACATTGTGCCGTCCTTGCGATAAGAAGGCATGTATGATTTGTTTTTTCACACTTATGTTCAGTTGTTAATAGCACACCGCAGTGATGGAAGTGCTGCGCCATTTGTGCCATAAACGTGTCTGCTACATCTTGCACCAAAGTGCCATTTATTCTAATAATTGTGCCACACCTGCATCAAAATGGACAAAGCATAAATAAATATGATTTGTCGACTCTAATATTTAAAGAAGTAGGAGAAAAGGAAAATGGTATAACTAGGTATTGAAGAGTGTCTCTACTCAGCATTTAGTTTGTTTTATTTGAAGTCAAAGTACAGTCGAGGGCTCAAACACAAAGAAACACAAACGCATACTAAAAACGCAAGTCACGGGAGATTCGCTGCCCTTGATTCGTTTAGTCGATGAAAGACCACACACAGGAAGATTGATGTATGCCATAATGTCGCACTTTGACGCTGATTGGACCAATTGGCTTGTAGCAGCGGCTGCACTTTAAATTAAGGTGAAACAAAATATTGAGATTGCCCATCAACCGTGCAGGTTGGTTGATGTGCTGACATTGTCTAAATTCCCAGACAATGTCGACAATGTGAGGAGCTAAACGTTGCAAGAAAAAGTCCAAGGACACCTAATTACTTATGAGTTGTGACTGCGAAAGCATGAATGTCATTCTTCCACTTCCTTAGTTTTTGTGCAGCGTAATGGCGTGGACAGCCACGTTTCGCTACTGCTGAAGTAGCGGCCGACGGCCGAGCGCGCGCTCTCGTGAAGTGGCTGCGCCGCGCTGAGCTTGTCCGTGCCGCTTCTGGAGAGTTTGCCCGAGCGGGCTGTGCGGCCAGGCCCGCACCTCTTACCGGCGGCCGGGCCGCTGCATGCGCTGCGCCATCATGGAGAGGGCTTGGAACTATGCTGTGCGAGACCCGATGGGAGCCTTATTCCTTGATGACGTGCGCCAGCCAATGGGAGCCTATCCATCAGATTTCTGCTACAGACCACAGGCTTCGCTCCATTGGGACAGGGGAAGGTGCCGTTTGATACGGCTTCAGAGCTGGTGATGTCAATTCGCTCAATGGGACAGTTAATGCTTTCGCATTAAAAGATTGCCAAATTGTACGATGGCGGCTACTGTGATAACACAGAACCGGGGTCTTGTACTCCCGACTCCTGTCAAGTAATGAGCTAGACATGCATAATTTTTCAAATGATGCATTATGTATATTATATACATATCACATCATTTGAACAATTACGGAACTTTTTACAATTGTGAAAAAGACAGAAAGTTAAAGTGTGCGCAGCGCTGGCCGCACTTAATTTGTATTATGTACTTTAGTTTACCTCACAGTGTATTGTACTACATACCGTATTCCCATTGCGTCCCTCGGATGTTGGCTGTTGCTGTATTTTATTGTAGATCACTCGTACTGTGTTCATTATTTTTTACATGTTTCCGTAATTTGAATAGGCAATAAAAAGCTAGACGGTAAACAATTTTTTTTTGCATGACTTTTTAATTTGTGTTGGCATTTGTTTTTTTGGAAATTTATTCTTTTTAAGGAAAGTAGAACTTTGTGTAACAGAAAGGAAAATATGAGTCAGTTTCTCAATGTTGTTTAATACTTCTACCCATTACTCCTGACACACCCTTTTTGTATTTTCACTAACTCTTTTACTTCCTAATTTTTGGATGGATGGATGGATGGGTGATATTGGCTATGCTCTTTGTAACGGGTGGTAGCTTGCACCACCTAGCCTGAGAAAAGGCTTTCCTTCCCCCACTTAAATACCCAATTTCTTTTCCTCTACCTCCCTGCAACTATCACCGGGCCGGGGGCCTTTGTTGAATCGGGCAAATACAAAGGAAAAGAAAAAAGTAAAACGCACCCTGCCTTCTCTACCCGGCTAGAGAGTCGTCAATTTTCCTCTGGTCAAGCTGTTGGTGTTCTCCAGAAACCAGACCCACTGAGAGACAGGGTGGAGACTTTGGGCCGGAGCCGCGCGGGAGGGAGTCCCAATTTTCCTCTGTCCTCCCCGTCTCCAGTTGTGTTAGTTGCTTTTACCAATTTCAGTTTTCCCTAGTCTCCTTCCACCAATCCTCTAACCTCCTTTTTGTTACTTCAACTCTTTTATAATCCACCCTTCCATCTTTTCTACAGAAACCCAGGGCCCCCTCTACATCCGTTCTCCCTTCAGGGAGGGCAGGTTTAAGCCTTTTTGCACTTCAAAACCAGGTGTTCTATAGTTTCGCTCTCCATTCCACATATGCAACAAACTGTATCTATATGTTCGAATTTTGCCCTATAAGTCTTCATTCTTAGTACCCCAGTTCTGGCCTCAATTGGTAAAGAGCTCCCCCCCGAATTATCAAAGTTTCTTTCCTTTACCATTTTTTAGACCACCTGAGACTGGGTGGAAGAAACACGACGTCTCAACATTGCCAAATTGAGTCGTCGTCGTGTTTCTTCCAGCCAGTCTCAGGTGGTCTAAAAAATAGTAAACTTGCACCAGCTCGCCTACGCCCTAACTGTTTTTCCTTTCCTTATTTTTTGTTTTTGTAACCTATGCATAGTTACAGCCGATTTTTCCTGCATACTTCCTTCTTACATACATCTCTCTCTCTCCACATCCTTAACTCTGTTTTCTACTGACTTCGTTTCACTGCCCGCCTGTAAAAATTTGTTTCCGAGCTTTCGAATCTATTTTGTCCAATTAGTGTTCAAGCTTTTCATGTATAGGAACTTATATACCTTAGCTGCCCACCTCATCTGCTTCATATCAGTTAGCCTTTGGTCAAAGTTTACCTGCCTTGTTGCCTCTCTGCTCTCAAAGGATGTCCAACCCATGTCCCCCTGTACCCCCTCGTTTGGTGTGTTACCATGTGCTCCTAAAGCTAACCTGCCTACACTCCTTTGCCTTACCTTTAAGCTTGACTATACTTCAGATTTCATACACAAAACTGCATTACCGAAAGTCAACCCTAGTACACCATTACTCCTTTCCATACCCCCCTCATAACTTTGTATTTATCAAAGCTCCACAGTGCTTTGTATTTCATAATAGCCAAATTTCTTTTCCTCTCTTTATTATAATATATTCATGTTCAGTCAGATATTTTCTTCCCTCATTTAACCACACACCCAAATACTTGTACTTTTCTACATGTTCTATCACAGTGTCTTGCATCTCCAGAGGTTCCCCCTTTGCGTCGTTGTGAACTACTGGGTGTATCAAGGAGAGGCCAGGCTCTTTAAATCGACCGCAAAATTTGGTTTCTTAGCCTATCGCGCTACGACTTTGTGCAGCGTTGCCCACAGATGGTGCACCTTTTTTTGTAAAATTTGCAAAGAGCGAACTTACCTGAGGAAAAAGTAAAGAAAGAAAAAGGCTTAGCTCCTATGGAAACGCAGCCGCCACCGGTCTTCAAACAACGCGGCGCCGTTTCGCACAGGAGACAAGAGATGGCGCAACGAACGAGCATATGGCGCCAAGAGCAGGCGTCTTTAGCAGACAACCTTTTCGACTCAAAAGCGACGCGCATTCCGCAGGCGGCGACAGTCGCAGAAACAAAAAGAGGCGCAGTAACAACAAGGAACTGCAGTTTCTTGTCTGCTAAAAGCGCCAGCTCTCGGCTTCGTATGCTCGTTCATTGGCGGCAGTTGGCGTCGCAACTGCTTACGCCATCTCTTCTTTCGTGCGAAACGGCGCCGTGTTGTTTGAAGACCGGTGGCTTTCCTGCGTTTCCATAGGAGCTAAGCCTTTTCTTTTCTTTACTTTTTCCTCGGGTAAGTTCGCTCTTTGCAAATTTTACAAAAAAAAATGCACCATCTGTGGGCAACGCTGCACAAAGTCGTAGCGCGATAGGTTAAGAAACCGAATTTTGCGGTCGATTTAAAGAGCCTGGCCTCTCCTTGAATCACCCTGTAGTATCTCAGACTTGTTCCTACTGAAGTTTAGGCCTAAACCGTCCCCTTCCCCGGCACGAATTCTAATTACCGTATTTTCTGGACTATAGTCCGCACCCGGTGTATAGTCCGCAGAAGGAAATTTGGGGTCAAAAATAAAAGATTTTGCTTAGATAGCCCGCACCCGGTGCATAGCCCGCACCCGGTGCATAGTCCGCACCTGGTGCTTAGTCGACACGAAAATCTTCTCATAGACGGCACACGTTTACAAATGTCTGCTTTTTAGCTCACAATAAAGCCTATAATGTGCATAAATCATCATTAACATACACTTTCGTGCACAAAATCCGTCACGTCTCGTCATAATAAACAATCTTGAAAAACATAATTCCTGTATAGTCCGCACGCATAGATAGTCCGCACAGCCAGAAATTTCAACTTTTAAACATGTATAGTCCGCGGACTATAGCCCGAAAAATACGGTAGTCCCGCCATTGTCTGCTACAAGTACCATGTCATCTGCATACATCAGCCCTGGTAAAACTTGATTTACTTTTTTTTTCCCCTCCTTGTAAGATCAAATCCTAAATTGCATTGCTCTACTCTTTTTTCCATTTCACTAAGGTATATCATAAAGAGCAGGGGAGACAATGGGCAGCCTTGCCTAAGTCCTCTTTTTATTGCTGCTGGTTTTGTGGTTTTGGCTTCCCAAGTTATAACTACCTTGTTATCTGCATATATCTGTTCTGAATACTTAATAAAATTTTCATTTAGTTCATATCTTTTCAGTTTATCCCAGAGTTTTGTCTGATTCACATTGTTGTATGCTCTTTTGATGTCCAAAAATGCCAGTCATAATGGCCTTCACGTTGTCGTTGCTATCTCTATGCACTGCATGATTACGAATAAGTTATCCTCCAGTCTTCTATCTCTTTTGAGACCATTTTGGAGCTCTCCCAGTATCTGCTTCTCCTCTGCCCATTCTTTTCTTTACAGTCTGCGTAGCTATTCGGTAGATTACTGATGTTACTGTGATTGGTCGGTACAATTTGATACTGCCTTTGTCTCCCTTGCCCTTATATATTGGTCTCATCTGGCTTAGTTTCCAATCATTGAGGCACATCCCCTCCCATAATTATTTGGTCAATCTAAATAATTAATTATTATGGGAGGGGCACATCCCCTCCTGTAATAATTTGGTCTTAGCTTCAGTTTACTTATTTTGCCGAACATTTTAATCAGTCTCATTGGTATGCCATCTGGGGTTGTTGCAGTTCCAGCCGGGACCTTACCTTCTGCTTTATCCCATTCCCCAGCTGTTTCACTATACTTCTCATACTTCTCCTCTTGTGCTATGTTGTTGTTACTGTTCCCTAAAGCCTGATTTGGTTCCAGTTTCGAAAAAGCTGCTTCTATTGTATGTCTAATGTATTCTCGTGACTCTCTGCCCCCCCCCCCCAACCCCCACCCTTGTCCAATCCTGTGCGGTCAGTATCTGTTGACATTCCTCAGTTTTTTTTTTCCGTGGGCTTTAGTATGTTCCCAGAACCTTTTTGCGGCATTCCTATCATTTTAATTTATCTCTATCATCCACTGTGCTCCTGCCCCCCCAATTTTGGCCTGGGTTAATGCTGATGCCTCCCTCTTTGGCGTATATTCTCTATTGCCGCCTCCACTGCCTCTGTAGGGTGGCCGAGGACCATGTCAAGCTGGTTCATCAGCTTTTTTCTTTTGCCTGCCCTCATTTTTCGTTGAATGGGGAAATAAACTATTTTATTTGATTTGATGTGATCACTTAATTATGTCTGCTGCACGCCTCCGTACCACCTCTCATCAGCGCGCGCGCATGTCAAGCTTCAACGCTTTGCATCAAAGTGCCAGATGCAGCGGTTGACATAGTTGAGGCCTGGGTTAGCGCAATAAGCTCCGTAATTATGCTCAGTACTCTTCCAGGTTTACTTTTTTTAATTTTAATTATAGGTTGATCTTGCACTTTAAAAAATCTGCGCCGAGAAGAAAAAAGAAATGTGGGTCTATTTTTGAATAAATGGTAGTCAAGGTTGTTCCTGTGCGACCGTCGGTCGAAAGATCAGAAAACTTTGACCTTGCTCTGGTTCCAACGCTGCTAGGGAACAGTGTCACTTGCACAAGTGTAGGTTTTCATAATTAGGGGTGGTTGTCTTGCAGTTTATAATATTAAAGTTTCAAGTTTGGTAGGTTCATTAAACGGGGGGGACGCATTTTTGTTTATAGACGAGCTGTTTTTTGATGGCATTTGACAGAACTTATATCTACAGGCTAAAGAATCTACCGGCTGTAAAAGTGCGGAGGGGGGGAGAAGCTCTATTTCAAAACTAAAGTGCTGAGCTACGATTAATTTTTCGTAAATTGTTAAGTACCCATTGTAAATGGAACCTTCTCCGACTAGAGCCTTATTTCTAAAAAGAATGCTCTGTGTTCCTTTGGTACCCTATCTATTCTTATTACAAAATGTGATAAGTAAATATGCCCCAGGATTTAAAGAGGAACCCTCAGTCATTATCGAAGATGAACTCATTTAGCGATGCAGCCACTTTTTTTATTTTCAAGTTAAGTGCTAACAGATGTTAGCAGCTGCTCCAAAAGGATCAGTGACTGCTCCAAACCAATGTCTTGCCTGCCACAGAACCTGCTACAAAAGGTCAAGTGCCGCTTCCATCACTGATACTGTCTCCTGTTTAGTTTTTGTTCCCTGGCACTTTTAGTATTCTTCTCTAACTGGATTCTATTAAGAAGAAAGGGCAGATATTGCACACATTTGTACTTTGTGACAGGTGATCCTGAAAGATGTTTTTTTTTTATTGGCTTGTCAGCGTTTTAAAGTGTCAGATTGTTTGATCGAAGAGAGGTCAATGTTTGACCTTTCTTTTATTATTAATCAGCTTCTTGCATTTGAATAGAGGTGTTCATGCACTGTGCACTCTACTGCTTGTTTGTTGGCATGTCAAAATATCTATGAAAGTGATTACTAGGTAACTAACATAATTTGAAAGACCTCGGGACTAGAGTAAAATAAGAGGCAGCACCAACACTTTGTGTTTGTGGTGTCCCTTATCTTACCCAAGTCTCAGGGTTTCTCTTTGTTATGTTCAATTTACACCAGCTCGTTTGCACACTTATTTTTTGTTCATTACATAATTACTGTTCCTGCATTTGATTGGAGTTTTTTTCTATATGTTACGCAATTTTGGAGCAAAATCTTGCAAACCAAAGAGGTAGTTGTCAATGGAGATTTGTTCTATGTTACTTTTTGACCATTTTTCCCGAGTTTTCTGAGTTTTCAAGCTTGGAGGGCAACATAGCACATTCCCGCTATGAAAAGTGCAGACAAATTGCGGAGGCGGTCAAGCTGCTAGAAAGAACTTAAAGGCCGACTTACGAAACCATTTTCAGCAGGGTAGGGAAGTGCTCCCCAACGACCTTCGCTCCCTCCCCTCTCGCACTCCTTCGTCCTCCTCCCCTGAAAAGGGCGGGTCCGGAAGCTAGTCTCCGTGGAAAGGAGAAGGGGTTTCCTCCTCTGGGTGGCAAGGAGGAAACCTTTTCTCCCGCGGAAAATGGTTTTGTAGGTCGGCCTTTAATGGGGAACCTTGGCAGGCTATACTTTGTTTAGTCGCTTTGCTCTTTGGGAAATGTCTCGTCTTTTTGCGGACCGTCGAGGGCCACTTTAATGCTTTCAGATTTTTCAAACCTCTTAAATGCAGCCCTGTGTTGGTCACGATGTGATTACTGCTTGCTTCGATCATGTGATGCAAAAAGTGCAAGGAGGACTACTTTGCGGGTCCGTTTTTGCTCGGCCAGGGGGAGGGGGGGGGGGGGGGGGGGGGGTGTGTGGCTCGGGGGTAACTCTGTCCCATGCAGTCGAAGGTAGGGGGGAGGGGGGGGGGGGTGCAGTTGTGCACATTGAGCGCCATAAAGCCGTGTAGACAAGCTCCTCCTCTTCAGGAATGCCACAGAAAGTTGTTTCTGAGTAAAGTATGTAGCTGCACTTAAAGAGCTACTAGTCTGGCCACCCTTGATGGAAACCGCTTTGTTTTTTCGTCTCGACGTTTGGGTCGGGTCGGCGGCGATTTGAAACCGCCGGGGTAAAATGTTTTTTTGCCGATTAGTGTAAAGGTGGCAGTGCGACGGATATCTTCCAGAAGGTGTATAGGCATACCGAGACCGCTACCAGCGGACCACTTGGTTTCGGCGCGGAGCCGTTACCGTGGGGGCGATCAAGAAGCCCTTCCTCCGGAGCGCTCAACGACCCGTTAGGCCTACCAACCGGGCGTAGGGCGCAAGTGTTTTTTCGACACGGCGTGTCGGGGCACGGCTAAACGACGGAATCTGGCGGTGGTGGCTGGGGCGTCTCGGAAACCAGGCAAGGGAGACACCTAACATCATGACTCCACGGAGGAAAACAATGACAACCAGTCAAAGTCAAATGGAAAAGGCAAAGAAGAGGGGAAAGCGAGACAAGGCGTCAGTGGAGTGCGAAGGCTGTGAAAAATGGGTGGATATCAGCGAGACACCGTTCGAATCATGCACGGAGGCGGAGAACAGTACATACAAATGTAAGGAGTGCAAGGAAAATGAGGTGAGAAGAATCACCTTGGAGGAGGAGATCGAACGGCAAGTTAATGCCTTGAGAGAGGCAATGAGAGTGAAGCTGGAGGAGGCAAAGACAGAGAGAGCGGCCATAGAAAGTAGGATGTTGGCGAAGCTCGAAGAAGAGAGAACCTTGAGAATAGCGACGGAAGAGAAACTGAATGCAATAATGCAGGAGGAAAGGAACAAGAGAGAAAAATTAGGGGAGGTGTTTAATGAATGGATGAAGTCATGTGAACCAGAGCAAATGACGGTCAACGGGGCTGAAAACGCGCCGCAACAGCTGGAACCGAGAAACGGGGTCAAAGAAAAGATGACATACCACACAGACGGGAAAGAGACAGTTAGCTTTTCCCAAGAACGGACGGGAAGTGGAGATCTGGATAAGGAGCAGGGGAGACAGACGACTGGAGGCCAAACAGAAAGAAGCCAGCACAGGAACTACAAGGAGGCCCTCATGAGGCAGAGAGCAGACCCAGATGACGGGACAAAGAAACAGGACAAAGAGAAGAAGGTGGACAAGAGAGTCTTAGTGGTAGGGGACACCAATGCCTTCAAGATAAAGAGAGCCACACTGAAGGTGGTAGATTACGACAAGAAAGTTCACTTTGCAACTAAGCCGGGAGCACAACTGAGAGAGTCACTCGAGAGAGCAGAGAGGGATGGGAAAATATGGAATGCAGAGGCAGGAGTGGTGGTCATACATGCGGGAGTGACAGACGTGCAAGGCGAAGAATCGGTGGAAGAAATGGCAGCGGAGCTAGGGAAACGGCTTGAGGACTGGACCACGAGAGCCCCGAAACATTCTTTTATGGTGTATGAAGTCCCAGAAATCAAAGACAAGGGGGACCCACTCAAAGAGAGGTGCGCCAAGTGGAACAGGCTATCAAGAGAGATCAGCCAGCAGCTGGGACCGAGGGTGGAGGTGGTAAAGAACACAGGAACGGGAAACGACATGGAAGATGGCTGCTACAACAGAGATGCGGCAATTGAAGAGGGACAAGCACTGGGTAACAGACTAAAGAGTTTTTTAGGACTGAAATGCAAGGGGAAAAGCGTGACACCGATGAAAAGGCGACAGGAAAGAATGGAAGGCAGGCTGACTCTGGACCAGAGACTACAGCGACTCGAGGAACAACTCCAGAGGATGTGTCCCCCACAGGGACATGCCCACTAAGAAGAGAAAGTAGGAGGGATGGTGCCTGCAAAAACACGAGAGGCGGAAAACACAAAAAGGCACCTGACCGGGAAAGAAGGAAAAACAGACGAGCAAAAAAGAAAAAGAGGGAAGTGAAGATTGCCTTTTTAAACCTACAGGGAGGAAGGAAAGCAGGAAAATGGGAAGAGGCCTTTCAGATGTTACAAGATGATAAGATTGGAATGTTCGCAGTCACAGAAACCCACCTCAGAGATGAAGAAAGACCCCCGGATTGCGAAGGGCTTTTTTGGGATGGGGTAAACAGAAAGGACAGTGAGAGAAGGGGAGGGGGGGTAGGATGCTTTAGCGGGCCAGGCTGGCAGAGAGAAAGTCCAGAGTGCAGAGAGCACATGTGGTTGACGGGGACACTGGCGGGGAGAAAGGTGGCAGTGGCAGTGGTGTACCTGTGGACGGGGGCAGACAGCAGGGAGACAAACATCAAGCTAATCAAGTGCATTGAAAAAGACTATCACAACATGGGGAGACCTACCATTATGGTAGGCGATTTCAACGCACACCTAGAGGAGTTTGATGGGAGAACAGACGGTAATGGAAAGCTGCTGCAGGACATGGCGGAACACCTGGATATGGTAATCGTCAACACACAAGATAAATGCATAGGAAAGACGACATGGACGGCCAGAGGGATGAGCTCTACAATCGATTATTGCCTGGTGTCTCCGGACCTGTATGAAAAACTGAACTACATGGAGATAGACGAGGAAGGCGACAAGAGCTTGGGAAGTGATCACAACAGATTGCTGATCACTTTCGGAGGAAAGCCGACGGAAAAGAGAGTCAGCGAACCTATGAGACCACACCACATAACGCAAGCAGAAGCACAAACCATTGCGCAGAAACTGGAGGAAGAGGTGGAAACCAGGCAGGTGGAGACGTACGGGAACCTCATGCGGTGGTGGAAGGACCACCTGGAAAAACTGAAACGACCGACACGAGGGAAGCGGAGGAGAAAACGATGGTGGGATGTGGAGGTGAAGGAGGCCATTACAAGAAGGCAACTGGCAAACAGGACTCTGCGAGGGACCATCAGAAAACGAAAGGAGGAGAAGAAAGCCCCCCTACAGAAAGATTCAAGAGAATGGAGGGAGTACCAGAGCAGGAAAATAGAGGTGACAGCTTTGATTCAAAGCAAAATGGCCAAGGTAGATAAGATATTTTTGGAAGAACTGAGAGAGGCAGGACGTGAGGCCCCACTGAAGTTCTGGCGACATGTACAGGGCCAAACAGGTCGACCTAGGGAGGATGCTGTAATCAAAGACGATGCAACGGGAAAGGAACTGGACCCTGGAGAGACTAACCGGTACATTGAGAGGTGGATAGGGGACATGTTCACAGGGGACAGCCGACAAATGGACAGTGAGGAGGGGGAGACGGAGGACGAACTGCAGGAGCAACCGAGCAGAGAGGAAATCACGGAGAGGGAGTTAAATAGAGCAGTCAAGAGGATAGGAGGAACCACAGCCACTGGAATGGACGAAATCCTAATGAGGCTGGTGAAGGAGCTGGGGCCAGAGACGAGAGCACTGCTGCGCGAGATCCTCAACCAGATCCTGAAGGAGGGATGGGTGCCGGAGGAGTGGCGAACCTCAAGACTCAGACTCATCTACAAGGGAAAAGGGCAAAAGTCAACGCTCGGAAACTACCGCCCCATAGCCATCACATCGGTACTCTACCGCGTGTTCACACAAATAATACGAGACCGACTGCAGACATGGGCAGAGGCAGAAGGAGTCCTGGGGGAGCTGCAGAATGGGTTCCGGTGGGGGAGACGCCTTGAGGACAATTTATTCGTGCTGACGCAGGCCATCGAGATTGCCCAGAAGGAGAACCGCCCCCTTTACCTCTGTTTTCTCGATATCAGCAAGGCTTACGACACGGTCGAACATCGAAAACTGTGGACGCAGCTGGAAGAGCGGGGACTCTGCAGAGAGTGGATAGACCTCTTGCGAGAAGTGTACAGAGGGACGACGGTGGTGGCACAGTGGCAGCAGGAGACAACACATCCAGTGACCTGCTCCAAGGGCTTGAGACAGGGCTGCCCGCTGTCGCCGCTATTGTTTATGCTGTACATAGCAGGAATCGAAAAGCGGCTGCAGGAGAGTGGGGAGGGTTTCTCACTGGAATATTCGGAAGGCGGGGAAAGGAAGGGAGGAAAACTCCCGGGACTCATCTACGCCGACGATATGGTGCTGATGGCGGACTCGCTGCAGGGCCTGCAGGGGCTCATGAACGAGTGTGGTGCAATGGGAGAGGCCCTGGGGCTTAGTTTCAGTTCGCACAAGTCTGGGCTGATGGCCTTTGGGGCAGCAGAGGAAAACGGGACCGCCAACCTGTCCATTCAAGCCAATCCTGTACCTTGGGTGGACCACTACAAATATCTGGGTGTAAACCTACAGAAGGGACACCACTACCTCCTAGAGCACGAGACGAAGGTCAAGGCGAAGAGCAGGAAGAACAAGGGCATAGCAACGGCCAGGGCCCTCTGGGGATATAACCGATACGAGGTAACCTGAGCGGTCTGGAAGATGGTGGCGGTGCCGGGGCTCACTTTTGGCAACTCAGTGTTGTGCCTGTCATCAGGTACCAGGCAATACCTCGAGGTCCGACAGAGGGAGGTGGGAAGGACGGCACTGGGAGCAAGCCGAACAGCACCGAACGAAGCCGTCCAAGGAGACATGGGCTGGTCCGGTTTTGAGGCCAGGGAGGCCCGAGCCAAGCTGGACTTCGAGCGACGCCTCAGCCGGATGAGCGAAGAGCGTTGGGCCAGACAGGTCTTCAAGTATGTACATCTTCGGTCCGTCCCAACCCGGTGGGTGCGACGGACGCGCCAGCTGGCACAGCGATACGAGGTCAACGGCCCACTCCTCTACCCAGCCGCGGAGCAGCCGGAACTGCAGCAGAGCATCCGCACGAGGGTGATCGAGAGCGAGACACGGCGATGGGCGGAAGCGGCACGTCTGAAACCAGCGCTGGCCCTGTATGCCAGAGAGAAACAGGAGGTGAAGCGAATACCTTTCGTGGACAACAGCAAGGGCAGTGCACTGCTTTCGGACGCCCGAGGCGGCATGCTGCGGACCCGCGTTTTCCGCGCGAAGTACATGGACGTGGAAGTGAAGTGCGTCATGTGCGCGCAGGGAGCAGACGAGACGGCGGAACACGTCATACTGGAATGCACGGGTATAAAGCCGGACGTGACGTACGAACCAGACATGGCGGTGGCGCTGGGTTTCCGGGGCGTTGACGAACAGTACGACGCCGACAGCTCGCAGCCAGTGGAGGTGACAAAGAGGAGACTGGAGTGTTGGTGGAGGAGAGCAAAAGAACACAACTACGTTTTTGGCTAGTGTAGCTACTAGCCAGGCTAGATCCAGCGCTGCTGAGATCCCCCGATACAAAGGGGTTAGCCCCAAATCCAATCCAATCCAATCCAATGTCAGGGCACGAGTCTGGCAAGCGTGGGCACGGCTTAGCAAGGCTGGACTATCAGTCTTCTAGCGCGGGCAAAAAACTGATGTTTCCCCTCGTTCCGGTAGTTCCACAATTCTGCACGGCGACTGCACGGCGTGTAGAGGAATCAGATTTTGAGGAAATCCATTTCTTTTCCTAACGAGCTACCTCTGGTTTTGCAGGATGGCAGAGTATGCCGAGTCTCCTTTTCAGTCCTGACAGACCGCCTGGACCTGAGCAAAAATGAGATATCTAAAGTGTAAGTATTGCAACTCAAGTTCTGGTGAGCACGTTGGTGACGGTGAAAACATCAGAAAGAATAACCAAAGGGAATAACCAGGACGCAATGTCTCTTCTTGTCTGTCCCTTTGTTTATTCTTTCTGATGTTTTAAGTATTGCAACGTTTTGTTTTCTTGAAATAGTTGGTCTCAGTTTTTGTGCCAGTTCCGAGCGAAAATGTGGAAGTGTTTCTCTTTTATTCTTTATCACTAGAGTCATCGAATGACCGTGACCGACAGCCGAACGTGTGGCCACTGCATAACTGTCATGTTAATTTTTTTAAGTATTCCTTTTCTAAGAATTTTTTTGCAAGTTGGGACAAGATTGAGAGTGCACTTCATTTCCTTGAATATAAAAGATTTATTGTGGAGGTATGATATAGATTGTTTTTGGCATACCTGTGTTCACTCCATTGTCGAAGTGTATGAAGTTGCCTTTTACGCAGAATATGCTTTATCAGTCGATTTTCATGTAGTTCTCTAACGTCTCTAATGCCAGCTGTAATGCTTTGCTGTCACAGTCGGCTGTAACAAAAAACCGACACCGAAAAGCGTACGCCCATAGGGAACCATATAAAAATTACGCTAGCTTGATTATGCTGACAAAGACTGGTAAGTACAGAACGTCTGATAGGCCTCTCAGGAAAGAAGAGAAAGGCATCTGAAGGGCACCACCTATCGGAGATTAATCTCATTTCTGACGGACGCTGCGAGATGGTGCAGCACGACAGGAAAGGCCGCAAAGCGTGCAACCACACCTTTGTGCCAATGAGTTTGCTTTTCCGTCCTCCGACCACCGACCCTGGGTAGCTCAATCTGCAAAGCACTTGGCTCAAGATCTCGAGGTGGGCAGTTGAAGTCCCGACGGGGTGCTGAAGTCTTTTTATATGGGCGTAACGCATTTCGGTGTTGGTTTTTTGTTTAAGCCAAAAGTTACAGAACCCCATAAAAATTGGCTGATAAAACACATTCTGTGTTAAAGGGGCACTGACACCCCAAAGGTCGTATTTATTTTTATTGTCTAAAACGATGCAAGTTGCAGTCATAGACACGCAAAAAAAACCGCATCGCGAAAAAAAATTTTTTCGCGCGCTCGCGCGCCTTTTTATTTTTGGCGTTTGATTTTCCCGCATCTCGCCTCCTCGCTTCTTTTGATCGGTGACGTCAAAAATCAGGAAATTTAGAAGCTTTGTAGGCGACATCTCTATAACATTTAATTACGGCAATCCTAAAACATGTTTTGTAACGCAATTGCGAACGCACTACGGCCCTTCTTTTTGAAATACCAAAAATCGGGAGTTCGTTGTGGTGCCGTCTCCTGGATTTGTATCCTCCAACGGAAAACAGGCGACACCGCTCAAAACCGGTCCGCCGCAACGCCGGGCGCTCGCTCCTTTCCTCCTCGCTTTGGGTCGCCATGGCAACAGCAGGGAGTGGTGAAAGGAAGTCGACTCTCAGGTCTCCGCGATTTTTGACGTCAAGGCACCGGCGCCGATCGCGCGGGAACTTCGAATTCGGCATTTGGAAATTGTTTTTTTACTTCACGAATACTGAATTCCCAAATCTCAAATTTTGAGGGTAATGTCCCGGCATCGTTTTCAATCGTTTCGGATAATAAAGAAAAATATGATTTTGATGTGTCAGTGCCCCTTTAAGACTTCAGTCCCCTGGCAGGATTTAATTCGCCACCTTGAGATTGTGAGCCAAGTGCTTTGCCGACTGAGCTATCCAGGGTAGGTGGTCGGAGCACGCAAAAACAGTCATTGGCGCCGCTTGTGGAGGAGTGCTTGCGGTCTTTTCTATCCTGTTGCACCATCTCAAGGCGTTTGTCAGAAATTAGAGCAAATATTTGGTAGACACCCTTCTCTTTGTGAGCATGTAAAACTTATACAAAGTTTTGGTTAATAATCTTGAATTTACCAAAACCTTACGTAGGTTATCTTTCCTCACATCTGGCGTGCAGTGTGCGTATTTCCCCCCTTCCTGCAGTGGCCTCGTGTACTATTTAGTAATAAATAATTATTGCACTGAGGTTTGTAATTGAGGACAGGTTCCTCAACGGAAGTCCCCGGACATTTCCAGTCCCTAACACATCATTCCGATGCCCCTCATCACAGCCTGCTGTCCAGCGCCGCCTCCCACCACCATTCCAGGCTGAACCTGAAAGGGGGCGGGGTCAGTGGGAGTGGTGCCTCGGGCGGAGCGACCGGCGGAGGCGGAACCGCCCCTTCCGGCTCCTCCTCGTCGGGCACGTCCGGGTCGAGGTCCGCGGCCAGGTCGCGCGGGCGCATCCTCCGCTCCACGGCCTCGAGGGGGCGGGGCTCAGGGGTCATCATGGGGTCGCGGCCGGTTGTGCCCGCCCCTTACGTTCCCGAGGAGCTCGTGTCCCAGGTGCGTGAACCGCGCGCGTGTGTGTTGCCGAGCGGGGAGAGAAGGGGAGGACTCTCAAACCTCGCCATTGTCGCCGACGGTATGAGAACGACAGGAATGCCTTTCAGTGGTCCTGCTTATGGCGCTCACTTTCTGGTTTCGGCAACGCTTTGGCCCGCCGTGGGCTCGGAGCGTGCGTGCACAACCAAAGCCCATCGGAAGGCAACGAGGCGTGGCGGAGGCCGAGCATCAGGAATAGACACCCTGCCATTCTCATTCCGTCAGTTACTATGGGGTGTATTCAGGTGCGGCGTGCGAACGACGCTTTCTGGGTCGGACGCCATCTTTGCATTTGTGACGGCACACGGCTGCGGCCGCACGGGCCATTCTATGCAGTGGATCTTTCTCTAGTCCAGTTGACACCGCTCTTAGCAGTGCTAGTATGATGTCTGAGATAGTTGGCTGCCACACTAGGATGCAGTCGAAAAAGACAAAGGCTGCAAACTCCTGTATTTCTTCCTTTTCTTTCGAACTCTTAAGAGAACGAACACGCGAGTGTGGAAAGACTCGGCCGCTCTCTGCGAGAACACGAATGGATCGTATGCATTGACGGGACGTATGTCAATCCGGATCTCGTCGAGTACCGGGTAGATTCGAGAAACTTTTTCTCGGGTAAGTGTTGGCATAGTTTCCTTTTGTTTGACATTATTCGATTTAACGTGACGTACCAGTATGCTAGGCTTAACCTCGGCCAAAGTTTGGTCAATCGCTGTTTTCTGCCAGCTGACGACGATGATTTTCCGCCTCGATGCAATCCCTAACATTTGTCCTCGCCGTTGGTTTATGGCGATGAAATGCTTTGGTATTGCTGTGATGCGGAGAGACATGCTCATAAACGGAGGTTTTTTCCTATGTCCACTTGAGGCCGCTGCTATGAGAAGAAGCTCGCATTTAAGTCGGCCTTGCACACTGATGCGGCATGTCGGACAAACGCAGACTGTGAAGACACATACCCAGGGCAAAGGGCCTTGAACAGACTTGATTAAGGTGATGTAGTGCAGTTGGTTCATACTGACAAAAGGGGTAAACGGTGCCCAAAAAACGGACAAACTAGAAGTGCACATAAGACAAGCGCTGACTCTCAACTGAACTTTAATAAAACACAAAATCGGCAATACCGAACACATCACGGGATTGTTGATTGACCACCCAGTGATGTGTTCGGTGTTGCTGATTTTGTGTTTTATTAAAGTTCAGTTGAGAATCAGCGCTTGTCCTGTGTGCACTTATACTTTGTCCCTGTTTTTGGCTCCTTTTGTCATACTCAATACTTGTCGATATATTTCCCGTTGATGCACGTCAGTCATTTGTGTTCTTACTGAGAGCGGAGGAGCGAGCAACTATTCACACTCGCATGCTCATACTCTCGGGAGTCATAAAAAAATGGCAGCCTACTCACACTGCAAAGAGTGGTGTCACCTAAGCCAGAGAAAAATCTGCTGCGTGGAGCGACCCGTGCGGCCGCAGCTGTTTGCTGTCATGGATGCAAAGATTGTGATCTGCCCAGAATGCACAGCTCGCAGGCTGCACTTGATTACATGCTGAAACTGTTGACTTAAAAGTGGTGAGGGGATTTGTGATAAAAAATTACCCAGCAAACTAAAGAATAGAAAGGGAGGTAGTCATTGCTGGAGGTTCTGAGCAGCAGGTTTTATAAGGCATAGTCTTTGCTTCAGGGTTTGAATATTGTTTTAAAATACTGCTGACCAATTTATTCAGTCTCTGTAAGTCTGAGAATATGAAGCTTGAGTAAGCTTCGTATTCACAGCCATTCCCTTTGCCTGTACAGCAGAGGGAATGGTTGTGGCAAATTGTAAACACTGGAGGGTACATGAAGAGATATATTCTGGCATCTGAACTTGTGACTGGTGTCTAAACTCACATGGTTCTTTTCTTCTTCCCCAAAGGCACAGGTGGTGCTTCAAGGAAAGTCCCGCAATCTCATCATACGAGAGCTGCAACGCACCGTGAGTTGCCCAGACGTTTTGTCTGCCACCAGTTGCTTTTGTTTTTTGTGGCGTCTAAGTGCCGATTTTCTCTGTGCAGAACTTGGACGTCAACCTAGCTGTGAACAACCTGCTCAGCAGGGACGACGAAGACGGAGAAGACGTCGATGACGGCCAAGAGTCCTACATGCCCGGAGGTCAGTCTCTTTTGATTGTGAGATTCGGGGCCCTAAAGTCCGTGTAAAGATAACTGTGATGTGATCATTTTTGAATTTTGTTGTTGACATAAGAAATGTAGTCAGACTGTGCGTCTGACTACATTTAGAGGCGTCCATTAATTGAGTGCTCCTGACAGAGAAGCGGCTCCTTGCAGACGACCTGATCTCCCTGCTCGACGCCGGCATCCACGGGGACCACCCAAGTGTGATCATCGACGCCGACGCCATGTTTTCGGAGGACATGTTTGGCTACGCCAACCTCCGTAACCGCACCGGGAGTAGGGGACGCACGGGTGAGCCTCTGTCGGTTTGGCAGTTTCTTTTATCTTGGCACACGGGGCAGCCTGATCTTGTGTGCTTCGGTTTTGTGATTCATCCGGACAGATTTGTGATGGGATGCTTTTTTTTTTTACTTATCATCGAAATCCATTCCTTTTTAGCAGAGACATTCTACATCTCTCTCATAGGCATTCGTGGAGAGTATGAATTTTTTTCTCCCCAGCTTTTTGAGCACTGTTGTTCTGGCCAGCTTCAGGTGTGTTATTGGCATTATACAAAGGTTTCACGGTAAAGTATTTGAAGCATAATTGTTACTGCTGTCAACAAACATTAATGTGCAATTTTTTTTTTTTTTTTGGTGCAGTCAGTTGGAGGTTTTGGTTTTTGATGGCACAGGGGCAGAGTGCCGGTACACGGTGGCACCTTGTGTTTGTGGGTTCGGGTCCCAGCCTTGATGCCTAAGGGGGTTATTCACTGGCTGCTGTAGCTCTGCAGCACTGTTGTGCGAGTGCCAAGTGCGAGCTTTCGCCGGATTCATATTGCACCATCACAGCTGCTGCTTTTGGCAAACCATAAGTCACTTTACCCTCAACTTGTGCTTATGACCAGGTATGAACACCTGTTGTGTGTCAATAACTGATTGCAGTGTGTGTAATACGTACTTAGATTTCCGATAGCATATTCAACGTTTCCTGTTTGTCTAAATATATATAGAATCCTCCGGGCTGTCCCAGGTTCATCATGCTTTTACTGGTTTGTTTCCATTCCCATTCTTTTGGCAAATCTTTGTCTGTCAGTGCCAGAAAACTAATGGCACCTGGGGACGGGTTTCAGGGGATCAGGATCGAGATCGGGACAGAGACAGAGACCGCGACAGCCTGTTCCGCGTGCGGGAACGCCACTACTCGGGATCCCGCCGGTGGCTTGAGTCCGCCCTGCGGGACAGCAGCTCCGACTTGGCCGATGCCAAGAAGCTGAACCCCCTGTGGCTCTCCGAAGAGCCCGAGTTCTGGCCCGAGAAGGTGAGCGCTGGGGATTCACTCTTCCGACCTTCATTGCGAAAGAAATGGCACGTGCATTTGCTCGGCGGGGGCCGAGAGGTGTGCTGCTTTTCACGCTGCGTGTTCTGGCTCTTCCTCCGGTGCATAGGGGGTCAAGTTTGTGCACATTGCATCTTTGTACTCGGAGCTGGTGGCCCTGAGTTCGACGGGACAGCTTCACCAGTGGAAGTGGACCGAAGCAGAGCCCTACAAGAACTGTGACGTAAGTTCCCTAGCTTTTGCATCGGCTGGGCTTAGGGGATTCTCCGTAAAACGAAATGGCACGGAAGGCCGTTTGGGGAACAATGACATTCTTTCCTCGAATCCTCGAAATGGTTGGCCCTTCGTGATATCTAGAACACCTCGGCTTGTTACGAGTTCAGCCAACTGTACCTGTAGCGTTGCACCATTCTGTGCGCTCATTGTACGAGATCTGTTTATATTTTTTTTTATCTGCAAGAACGAGTATTACCGATAGCGATTTGCAAATCAGCCCAAATGTATGGCGGTGAATGGTGCACGGCACACTCTATTCCAGGGGGTGGCAGCGCTTGATGTAAGAGCCACTCCAAGACGGCTGCTGGAACAGCTTTACTCCCCACTGCTTTCTTTCTCACGGTTCACGGTCGCACATCGTTTGATCGAGTTTCGAGATCATGCTGGAGTGCCAACTGCGTTTCTCTGTATTGACATGAGGGATCCGGGCAGTTCAGGTTTTCGGTGCTCGTGTATGGCCATTCTTCATCCGAAAGCAACCAACAACTGCTCCACTGGTTGCAAGTTTGTCCCGTCAAAGCGGGTGGTGCTCCAGTGGCGTCCGCAACGGTGAAGGACCTTAAATGTGACAGTAAATTAAGAAGCTTCCGCATGCCGAAGTCCGGATAGGTCTGGGTATCTTGCGGAGTTGGAGATCAGGCTTGCAGCATACGTCGCAGAAATGCGTAATCGGTCCTTACCCGTGACGTGCGACATGACCACCGAGCAGGCGCGGAAGATGCAGTTGATTTGTTCATTTGGGAAGTGCAAGATTTCGTTGGGCGACGCTGGCGATGTGCTTTGAGAATGTAGTAGCGATGACGACGGGAACGACAGCACCAGTGCAGACGAATCATCATCTCTAATCGCAGACCGAGTGAGAACGATGGAGCAGCTTCAGTTGTCCCGCCTGCAGCGCAAGCTTCCTAGTTTTGATAACGATTGAGCATCTCGTGTGACTCGCACCTGCATGAGCAACCAAAGCACGCCAGAGGGCATTGAGCGTCCGCTTGAGGCCAGGCTTTCGAAAGAAACGCCCCGCCTTTTTTTCGCTGACGTGCAATGTGGAGGGGCATGACTTACAATCGTGTAAATGTGGTAGGTAGCTTCCTTAGCTTTGCATCAGCTGGGATTTAGGGATGCACTGCAGGTTGAGAACTTCAATCGAGGGCTTTTAGGGGGAATGAACGACATTCTTTGTCACCTGGAGAGAGCTTTCATTCTTTGTAGTGAATGACCTTTACCAGACTTGCGGGGATTAGGAATCTCCAACGTGTCGCTTGGACGCGTGCAAACGATTGGCGGCCCGTGTCTCGTCCCGCAGCAGCCGAGCGTCCACCACCCGAAGACGCTGTCGCTGGGGCTGGTCGGGGAGCGGTGCGTGCTGGTGGAGGCGAGGTGCGTGCGGGCCACGGCAGTGACGGAGTCAGGTCGGGTGGCCACCTGGCTGGACGACACCCTGGCGGCCGTGGCGCCCCGCCTGGAGCAGCCGGCCCAGGCCTTCCCCGAGTTGCAGCAGGACCCCGTGGTGGCCCTGCACGTCTGCTCGCTCTACTCGTGCGTGCGGCTCCAGTCGGGGGCCCTGTACTGGTGGGGGGTGCTGCCGTTCAGCCAGCGCAAGAAGCTCTGGGAGAAGGCCACCTCACGAGCCAAGAAGCACAAGGTGTCCAGCCACGCCTCGGAGATTGTTGCCGGCTCACAGGTGTGCATGCGCAACAGCCCCATGTACCACCCGGGGGCCCTGGCCTTCACCACGGCAGGGGGCCTGCCCAGGGTCGGCCAGTTGCTCTCGGCCGCCTGGAACCTGCCCGACACCTGCCACTTCAAGATACTCAGGTGGGCTGCACTTCCAGCACCTCCGCAAGCAGCGGCTACCTTTTAGTATGATTATTAAATAAGTGGACAATAATAATTTTACGGATAAAGTCGGTATACATAATATATGTTTCCGCTGCATTGCTTCGGGCTTGTGGTGGAGTTTATTTTGACGGGTCTATATTAACCTCTTAACCGTTTTAGAGCGCAGCTCTTGGGCACCCGTTTCCGGCTTGAGCTGCGTCGCCGCTGCCGTCGGCGTAACCGCGCAGTGCATTATGGGACGTCTGATGTTATTGGTGACGTCATCACGATGACAATGACGTCATAGTGATGCAGGGTGTCTAGCGACCGGGAAAACCGGGAATAGTCAGGGAAATTTTAATTACTGGGGAAACATCAGGGAATTGTCAGGGATATTGTCAAAAAGCGAGCCCAGTCAGGGAAAATGAGCCGGAAATGCCATCGGGTGCCCTGAGCAAAGACTTGAGGACTTGGGGGCAGAAAAATAGGCAATAAATTCTGCTTAAAGCGGAGCACGGGCTCTGCTCACCCGATGCAAATGGAACAGCCGTCAAATCCAGTTCAAGCCTTGGATTGGATTGAGGGCGCAGCACTAGATTTAGTAGCAAATAAAAAAGCCCGCAGACCCCAATCCAATTCAAGCCGAAAGTATCCGAAAGTCTGGCGGCCATGTTGCCATTCGGTTATTGGTGTGTGTGGTTGAGCATCGGGTTTTCATTCTATTTCCGGAAGCAGGCTCTTCACTGACGATGTCAGTGGCAAGAAAATGCTTGTTTAACCCGGACTGGACAAACCCGAATATTTTGGAATATGCAAGTTGGATTAAGCCCGTGCAAAATGATCCTCGCAGTGCTCGATGCTCAATGCCTTATGTTGTAGTGGTCTTATATATTTGACCGCCTCTACAGTGGTCAGGGAACTTCAAAATATTAATTTGCTAGACACCTTGGTGATGACATCGTCATGTGACCTCACAGGGGTCACGTGACCCCGGTGACGTCACGTGACCCTCGTGAAGTTACGTTACCCTCGTGAGACGACGGCGATGCCGCTCGTAGGGGGAAGTAGCAGACAGGATGAGGAGGTGAGGAGGAGGCAGAAGGGGGTATACTCTAATTAGACATGAGGAAGATACATAGAAAGGGGGGACGGACAACAAAGTCTTCCAACTAGCAACAACATTTATTGACCCGAAGTTTGCATATATAGGTGAAGGAGGGGAGGGTGAAAGACGCTACACTGGAAAGTGAGAAAGCGATGGGAGAGGGTGCAGAGCCAGGGAAATGAGGGACGATCCCGTGGGGTAGACATCTAATCGCTTGGAACCGCGGAAACGAGGGACGTCAGCTCTGGCCCCAGGAAGTTTATCTCCCTCCTGGATAAGCCTATGGACGGGGATCCGAAGTTGCTGTGACTGTGGTGCATGGCGAAGGCCTCCATGATCTCTTGTCCGTATCTTGAGGCGTGACCTCCAATCCTGGTGGTCGAGGGAAGGTCGGCCGAACAGGGTACCCTTCCGTCCTCCTCAAGAGCTGTGCTCTATTTCGGCATTACAGGGAGTTGTAAACGGCTTTAATTTTTTGTTTCTGGAAATTTCGGTTACATTCGTTGCCTTCAAATTCAAATTTATAGCCAGAAACAAAACAAAAAAAAAAAACCCACCAAAGTTTGAAGAAGAAAAAAAAAAAATTTGGTGCTGCCATTTGTTTGATGCTGGCATTGTAACCTAAGCCACGAGCAAGCTTGGTTTGTCTAAAAAGGTAGAGTACACGAACCGGCAAATGCGGGCGGGCTACATTCATCCCAACGGTTAGGAGACGGCTTCACGTAGACGAACTAGGCTCCTCCAACACAATTAACAACACTCGGACCGCGTCTCTCTCCACGTCGACTTGTAGCGAGAAGAAGACCGAACCGTCGGACAGCTCAGCGCCAGGCAGCAGCAGTGGGGGTGGTGGCGCCAGCAAGGGGGTCCTTCCGAATGAGGGCAAGGCCTCTGACCGGGCCGAGATGCCCCCACCCCCGTCCCCCGCGTCATCGACGTGCAGCGAGCCGGCGCACAGCCCGCTGCCGCACAAACGCAAGCACAAGGCCAGCACCTCTTCGCTAGACGCTGCCTCGGAGCGCAGGGACGAGGAGGAGTGGCAGCTCCGCGACGTTGTCTTCGTAGAGGACGTCAAGAACATCCCTACGGGCAGGGTGCTCAAGGTGCTGTGGTGCTTTCGCACTTCTCTCGGGACGGGGGCTTTAGCGGCGGCGTCCTCAAACTGTGGTTTGGTGCCGAGAGGGTTTCTTTTTAAATGTAGCAACAATTATCAGTTTGTAATAAGTCCCGCGTACCGTCGCATACCTTGCAAGCACGAAAGGCCCGCCTCGCCATATTTGGCACGCCTGCCGGTTTCTACGGGTGCTTCGGTTCAAAATGAGAACTGAAACGGGAAGTTTCGATTTCAAGTGTTGCCTACTGCAACACCTGTGGGGACATGGTGGTCGAGGTATATGTGGCAGACGCGTGTTTTGCGTCGCCGCCACGATGGCGACTCTTGCGTTTGCTCCTCTCTTCAGCCAGAGCTTCCACAACCGACTGCCGGGGACGCAACACCCGACAGCATGATGCATGCTACATGATTTGTTGCCTTCTCGGGACCGCTTTCAATGCGTGGAAAGTGTAGGACGATAAACACTCCGGTCGGAGACTCGTTCCAGCCTCGATGTTGCTGCTTCCGTTTGCGGTGCATTGTATTGAGGAGGACACTAAGATGTAGGAAGCTCCTGGAGGCGACATGATGCCACCAGAGGTGAAGCCAGAAGTGTGGAGGGACACGCCCCCAACGATGAACAAAAGCCCTGATGTTTCGGTCACCCGAGGGTGACCATATCGCCTCCAGGAGCTTCCTACCTTGATGGTGCAGGGCGTGGTAGCTCGTGCGGCGACGTCTTGCTGAACGAGTTTTGGGTTTCCCAGGTGGACGGTGCCTACGTCGCCGTGCGTTTTGGCCGAGAGAGCGGACCCGGGGAGGACCCACTCCAGGAGTGCCGTCTGCTGCGGAGGGACGAACTGCAACCCGTCAAGGGGTCGGCCACCCCGCGCCTGCCGGACTGCCTCCAGCGCTGCCCCAGGAGGGTCTGCCTGCCGGACAGCACGCACATCCTCGCCATGACTGTCGATTCGCAGGGTGCGCATCCTTCTCTTTTCTTCCTTGCCCTCTCTGTTGCCTGCCATTCTAGTGGGGAATACGTTGCAGTGCTGCGTAGGAAGGGACTGACGCAGAAAGTGACAGACACAAAACAGCGTTATGGAAGTGACCTCGTCAGTGCCACATTACCATCATCTACATACAAAATTCAAAACTTAGCGGTTTTTGTTCACTCGTTTTCTCTCAGAATTTCAATAGCCGTTGCACTAGTGTCGTCGCCGCGGCGAGGCTCTGTCGCAAGTACGGCCTTACCACTATTCACGGTGGAAGCGGATCCGCGTTCGCAAAGCGGTTGCGAACGCGACTGTATAAAGATCCAGTACAATTGCACGCACACTTGATTTCATAGAGTGTGCGTGCAATTGCACTGATCTTTATACAACCGCGTTCGCAACCGCCTTGCGAACACAGATCCACTTCCACTGTGAATGGGCGGTTACACCCATTGGCTGGCGTTCATGATCGTACAAACATGGCGACAACCTGTTGCATTCTCGTCAGAACTCGCGGTATCAGTCTTGGTACATGAACGATTGCACCGATATTTATCAATTCAAGACGCGCTTCCATCCAATGTATGACAATTTTGTCAGGTATGACCAAAGTAGTGTTTCGTTCCACTCAGAGGACCATCCTATTTCTCCTCCCTCTCTCAATGTTTTCTATTTTGGTCCAAAGAACTGACCTTTAGAGAATCGGAGGCCATCATCTGTACAAAACCATATTACCTCAAAGACGAGATTGTCACATGGGCGAGCTGCTTTGGGTCAGATACACAAACCGGAAACGACAAACAGAGAAAAAGATCAACATACAGTAAAACCTCGTTATAACAAAGTTGAAGGAGCGATCATAATTATTTCGCTATAACCATTAGTTTGTTATAGCCAATGTCCATTTCTTCCCTATTAGCAAGCAAGGGGAATTATGATTGCTTTGTTATATCCATTAATTTGTTATATCCCATTTTGTTATAACGAGGTTTTACTGTACAATCCGTTCGTGGCTGCTCTTGCGCGCAGGCATTCACGCGGTGGTTAAGAACGGCGCCCAGCTGACGTACACGGTGTACAACATCGTGACCGGCCGGGCGGAGCAGGACAGTCCTTTCCCGACCTGCCTGCAGTCCTTCCTGGGGCTCGACCAGCGACAGGTGACACTGGCCACGAGCGGAGAGGTAGGTCGCGTCTAAATGTCCAAAAGTGGAGTCCTCCGCCCGCTGGGATAAGCAAGCGCTCACTCGGCGGGTTCCCGTCGCAGAGCGAGACGGTGACGCTGCTGCGCGACGGCAACAGCGCCATCTACCCGCTGGCGAAGGACTGCATGGAGAGCATCAGGGACCCCCTGTGGCTGGACCTTCCACCGGTCCGGGCCCTGGGGCTCGGGGTGCATCCGCTCAGGGACGCCGCCGCCAACCAGAAGAACCAGGTTGGCATCGTGGTGCTGGCCCTCGAGGTGAGTGGGGAAGCCTCCCCCGTCCCGGGAGGATGTGGCATTCGAGCAATGCCACCTAGAAGACAAGGCCTGCGCATCGCGACGTCATCGTCGGCGCGTTTGCGACCCACTCCAAGAGTCACACGCGCCGAAACTCGATGACAATATGGTGCAATCCAGCAGACGCGCGTGTCTGGCGTTGTCAAGCTGGTGAGACGCTGCAAGATGCGCCGGCGATGACGCTGACACGAGCTATGAGGCGCTGCGTAGATCCATTATTAGTGACAACGTTTGTGGGAGGGGGGGGGGAGGAGAAAGTTGCAGGCGCTCTTTTCTGTCTTCTCTCTTCCTCATACGTGTGCGCTAATACCGTTCAAATGCAGTCCTTATCTTTTCAGTGGTATCGGTTCATGCACGCGTATTGTTCAGGCCCAATCTGGGCTGCAAGTTTTTGGGTACGGCTGGATCTCGTTGAATCGAAGCTCCCGAGTTTCCGGCCATAAAACGTTCGCCGAATGTTACGTGAGGGACGTGGGAAAAGATACGAGACTGCCGGTTTCTCCGTATACGATGTCTACTTTCTCTCGCTCAAACCTGGAACTTTTGTTTTTAAGGGCTGCGGATGTGGTCAGGTCAGGTTTGAGTACTACAGATTTGGTGACGGAGGTATTGAGGATCAACGTTTTTCCTTTTCAGGCACAGACCCTGATGCCTCTCATCTTGAAAGGGGAAGGCGAGACGGTGCGCCAGACGCTCTGCAGCTTGGAGAGCACTTGTGGTGAGGAACGGCTCTAGTGTTGTCCTTTTTTTATCGTGCATGCAAAAGGGCAGGAATCCGGCATTAAGTTTACTTGTGTGCATCTTGCAGAGACCGAAGCCGGCCGCATTGCCCTCAACAACATTCTCAACGAACGCTGCGACGGTAACCGCAACATTTTCCACGCTGCCGTGTCCACATGCTTTCCCACGTCCAACAAGGAGAACGAGTCGGGCGGTAAGTTTTTTCGACCGGTGTACTCGTGCCAAAGTTTTCTGAACGAATGCGTATCGTGCAAGAATTGCACCTTCAATACCCAGTCTAACATTCAGTTCAAGTATAGAGCAAAAAGTGGTTACAATCAGCAATGTAACTATTTACAGCTCCCGTTACATTTTTGGAAAAGTCGCAGTGATTGTTTCTACAACGTGTCCAAATAAGTGGCTTTTGAATCGAATACCGATAGAATAGCAAAAATGTTCCATTTTGATTATTAGAAACCTTGGAAATATCTGCACACGCCTGGTTGTGATTTATTTAGGTTCTTCTCTGGGTGACATTTTCTGGAAAGCATTGACTTTGGCAGGGAGAAGGTGTGTTCTCAGATGCTAGTTGGTTTTGATGTTGCGTTTCTCTTCCCGGTTGCCTGCAGAGAATTCGTCCGGAGGCATTGATTCTCTCGACCTGCTGTCCAGCTCTTCTTCTAGCATTGCCGTCCTCTCGGGTCGAAAGTAAGCTTCTTTCTGCCTGTTTATTGAAATGTTGATGTTAAGCTAGAGGTTTGGGCCGAACACCCTTTTCTTTATGAACATTGCCAAGAAACATTTCACGGCGAGGCTCCGTTTATCTTTCGACGTCATTCGCTTTATTCTGCTACGTTACACGGACATGGCACTCTAGTCACCGACATGGCGAGAACGGCAGGAAGAGATTCGGTTGTTCCGTCCCCCGACGCAATCTTTCTACCTTCAATGACGCTCTGGCGTCTCATGAGCCTCGAACATTGCCGGAGGCCGGGCATTTGAAAGAGGCAACTCGCCATTCTCTCCTCGTCGGTGGCTATGGTGGAACGAATGTGCCTTCCACAATGCTGTTTATAGATAAATTTTGACCCTCCATCAAACATTCAACATGGCAGAGAAAATTGTTCGACGCGCTCGCATTCTTTTTTGTCTCGCTGGCTCTCGTCGCAAACGGGCTCTGGAAGTGTCCGCCGCGGCCCTTGTTTTCAAGAGGCCCGAGAGACCAGGCAACGGCGGTGTGTTCTCCCCCCAGCAGCATGTCTCTGTGCGAGATGATGCGCCGGGCCACGTCGGCCGCCCTCAGCCTCTCGGGCCTGGAGCACCAGGAGGGAGAGAGGGACGCCGACTTCCACATCCCCACCCTGACCTGGCCACCGGAGCCGTCCGACTCTACGGCCTCCTCCTCCGCGCCTGGCAACTGCCGCAACACCAAGAACATTGGTGAGCGCGCCTGGCCGGGCCGTGTCGGCGACGCGACGCGAGTTCTTGCGCCTTGGGGTTATTGTTGGGAGAATATAGAGTGGGAGTATGGATAACGCTAGTGACGTGAGGGGGTGCAATTAGTGCGTCCTGCCCCTCGACCCGTGCGTGTGGAGATGTTGCAGTGCTTTTCCTCGGGAGTCCTCCCGTCCGATTGCGTGCGGTCAAAAGCCAGCTGACGTCTCCGAGACATTAGTCGGCAGAGATACCGTGTTGTGCGTGTGGGAGTGAATTGAGGAAAGCAAAAGCTCTGACGAGCGAGTGAGGTCTTTAACCCACGTCGAATGCGTGCAGGTTCCTTGCCCCAGGCCAGCAAAGGAGAGCACGAGACTCGCAACGTCTCCTTGACCATTCTGTTTTTCCTCTGCGACGCCGTGGCTCTGCGGCCTCATCTCAAGGAGCTGCTGACAGCCAGGTGAGAATAGTGACCACTGCCTTCTTTTTCTCAGTCAGTTGTCCCTGGTTTGGGTTATGCAAACACTTGATGTGGCCTAGGCTCGAGCTGCGTCTTGCGTATATCGAAGACCAATGTGTAATTTTTTTAATGGTGGTTTTGGTGTATGAAGTGTGGGAAGGGGAGTGGGGGGAGGGTAAGGAGCAACTGGGTTTAACATATAAATATTTGTGCATCTGAAGTTAAGAACCGGATAAGACCGAAAAAAAGAATGTATGATGCAGCTATTTGTGCGAGAAGTTGTGTAGTGGCTTGCCGCACTTCGTAACTTGCAAGCCTTTCACGAAATGCTCAGCTCGTAACGCCTCGTGACAGTGCCTGTACGTTTTCATATTGACGGGAGTGTCTGCCTTCAGGGATGCGCAGGGGTGCACGCCCTTCATGACTGCGGTGTGCGGCCGGGCGTACCACGCGGCGCTGCTGCTGTTGGATGCGGCGCAGCGGGTGGTGCAGGAAGGGGGCGCCACGGGAGAAGCAGCACGCAGGGCACTGCGCTGCATGCTGTACCCACCAGGTTCGGCCCCGGACGACTCCCCGCTGCACGTGCTCTGCTGCAACGACACGTGCAGCTTCACCTGGACTGGCGCTGAGCACATCAATCAGGTGAGTGGACGACTAGCTCGTTTCTTGCTCTGCCTCGAGAAATAAGCGACCTCTTCCTTCTTTACTCGATGTATAGATTGAGTAAATGCCAACTAACTTTTCTCAGGGTTATTTTAGGTCTAACTGCGCCATAGCTAGGCTGCTTTACCGAGTGAGTTAGTAGACGGGTCTTAAAGCTTTGAGCACGCCCTTTTTCATTACAAGAAAATACTTTCCCGCTCCTGCGGGAACCGCATTTGTTGCATTCTTTGTATTCGGAACTCATGTTTTCTCATAATATGAGCAACCTTTATAATGGAGGCACATAGTACCATCATTTATAGGTCAACTGTCAGTCTCTTGACAGAAAAGCAGAGACGTACGAGTATTATGGCTCTGTATTGGGTAGGGGTCCTAAGAACCACGCTCCGGTCGGAAGAAGTTCGACAAAGAAAAGTCGGTGTTTGCATGCACTGGCCACCCGGTGTCGAAGGTGCTCTTACAGGGCTGCGAACTGCGACCAGACCGATCCCTTGACCGAGCTTTATTGTCCCCCCCAGGACATCTTTGAGTGCCGCACATGCGGCCTGGTGGGCTCTCTGTGCTGCTGCACGGAGTGTGCCCGGGTGTGCCACAAGGGCCATGACTGCAAGCTGAAGCGCACCTCCCCGACGGCGTACTGCGACTGCTGGGAGAAGTGCAAGTGCCGGGCCCTGCTGGCGGGGCACCAGGCTGTGCGGGGCACCCTCCTCAATCGGCTGGTCACTGACACCGACCTGGTCACCCTGCCCAACAGCAGGTGAACGGAGCTTCTCCTTGCCCGTCTCTCCCGCCTCAGTCTTCCTCTGTATACAGTAAAACCTCGTTATAACAAAGTTGAAGGAGCGGTCGTAATTATTTCGTTATAACCATTAGTTTGTTATAGCCAATGTCCATTTCTTCCCCCTTTTAGCAAGCTAGGGGAATTATGATTGCTTTGTTATATCCATTAGTTTGTTATATCCCATTTTGTTATAACGAGGTTTTACTGTACATATCTAGTGCATTGCATTCAGCTAGACCAGGGTTGGCCAAGCTGCGGCTCGCGAGCCGCATGCGGCTCTTCGCGTGTTAAAGTGCGGCTCGCGGCTCCCTCCCCTACACCACCTTTCCCCCCAACTCCCCCGCCTCCCTCCCGGTCACACGACCACTTTCCCAAAAAAAGGAATGGAACGCGTTTTAAATTGAAAGACAGGCTGCGGTTTGGTAGCCTTGTGCTACTGCGAGCCTACGTATAGTTGGACATTTTTTTACTCGGATAGATTGAAAGTAGCACGAGATTCGTTTATTTCTCTGAACAAAAGTTGCCCCCCCCCCCCCCCCTTCCTGTAGCTTTTGAAAGTTTTGTGGTCTTAGGCCGGGTCAGCCTGGCCGCCCCTGAGCTAGACTCTCACTTCTGTCACTGGTGTGTATGGTGCTGGTGGATTAGTGCAGTTCACATTTACTTGTGCAGATGCCATTTGAGTTGGCTAGGGGTCACTATCCTAGAAGATATAATAATTTCTTCGGATATCGACATTTGCTAAACTCGTTTTGGCAATTTAGCGTTATATTGGCTCGCAGGGTGTCTAGCGACTGGGAAAACCGGGAATTGTCAGGGGAAAATCAGGGAATTGTTGAGGATATTGTCAAAAAAGCGAGCCTAGTCAGGGAAAATGAGCTGGAAACGCCATTGAGTGCCCTGAGCAAAGACTTGAGGACTTGCGGGCAGAAAAATGGGCAATAAATTCTGCTTGGAGCGGAGCACGGGCTCTGCTCTCCAAATGTAGACCGTGCTACCCGATGCGAAGAAAACAGCCGACAAATCCTGTCTAAGCATTGCATTGCATTGGATTGGATTGAAAGCACGACACTAGGCTAGGTCCAGTTAGAGCTACTAGATTTAGTAACAAATGGGAAAGCTGCAGACCCCAATCCAATCCAATCCAAGCCTTAAGCTAAAATTATCCGAAAGTGTGCATCAGGCGGCCATGTTGCCATTCGGTTATTGACATGTGTGGGGAGTGTCGTGTTTTCATCATGTTTCCGGAAATGGCCTCTTCAATGACGATGTCGGCGGCTAGAAAGTGCTTGTTTGATCCGAACTGGACGAACCCAAATATTTCGGAATGTGCAAGTTAGATTAATCCCGTGCAAAATGATCCTCACAGTGCTCAATGCTCAATGCCTTGTGTTGTAATGGTCTTATATATTTAACTGCCTCTACAGTGGTCAGGGAAATTCACTTGAGATTGTCAGGAAAAACCTGGAAAAGTCGGGGAATTTCAAAATAATAATTTGCTAGACACCCTGGGGTCGTTAAGCATTGTGTCACTTTTGTTTTTGCCGGAGCTTTTTTGTGTTTTAAACCTTGCATGTGTCGTTGCTGCGCTCATCTGCTCTCTGTAACGGGCTAAGAAATGTTCACGGGTTGGGTGTTTGTGATTAATTTCTGGGCTGTAAATTTAACCTGCATTCTGTATAAATTTGACACACTGTAAATGACTATTTTTGAGGGCTCAAATTTTCGCTAGTGGGTCCAAAGTTGAAAATTTGGAATTATTTACGGGCTCGAAGTTTCGCTAATCGGGGTTGTGTACGCTGTGTATTTTCTGCCATAGGGAAACATATTCACGGGACCTATTTTTCGCAAATCGTAGGCGATTTGCAAAATTTGCAAAATTTGGTTTTTGTGAAAGTAAAGGGGCACTGACACCCCACAGGTCGTATTTTTTTTTATTGTCTAAAACGATGCAAACTGCAGTCATACACACGCAAAAAAAATTTTTTGCGCGCGCGCGCGTCTTTTTATTTTTTACGTTTCATTTTCTCGCCTCTCGCCTCCTCGCTTCTTTTGATCGGTGACGTCAAAAATCAGGAAATTTAGAAGCTTTGTAGGCGACATCTCTATAACATTTAATAACGGCAATCCTAAAACATGTTTTTTAACGTAATTGCGAACGCACTACGGCCCTCCTTCTTGAAATACCGCAAATCGGGAGTTCGTTGTGATGCCGTCTCCTGGATTTGTATCCCCCCACGGAAAACAGGCGACACCGCTCAAAACCGGTCCGCCGCAACGCCGGCGCTCGCTGCTTTCCTCCTTGCTTTGGGTCGCCATGGCAACAGCAGGGAGTCATGAAAGAAAGTGGACTCTCAGGAGTCCGCAATATTTGACGTCAACGCACCGGCGCGGATCGCGCGGGAACTTCAAATTCGGCATTTGGAAATTGTTTTTTTTACTTCACAAATACTGAATTCCCAAATTTCAGATTTTGAGGGTAATGTCCCGGCATAGTTTTCAATCGTTTAGGACAATAAAAAAAAAAACGATTTTGATGTGTCAGTGCCCCTTTAAGTTGTGTACAGTTTTTAATAAAAAACACAAATTCCTAGGGAGCTAAATCATGTCTCTAAATGGTGCCCGTGCTCCTGTCGGTGTTTGGTGGTGCATGGAATCTGCTGATAGTTTTAACAGACTATTCTATTGTTGTGAGTTGTAAAAAAAAAAAAAAAAAGCTTTTTCTCTTGATTTGTCTTGTCTATCGTTGTGTTGACCTCTCTCTTATCATTTGTTGCTGCACGATTCACATTTTGAGTTACAGTGCTTCACCTTCGAAATGCACTGCCTCTTGCAGAGGGGAGAACATCCTCCTGTTTCTGGTGCAGACCGTGGGACGGCAAGTTGTGGAGCAGCGCCAGTACCGCCCGTCCAGGTCTCGCTCCAATGCTCCCAGGAAGATTTCCAACTCCGACCTTGGTGAGGGACAGGGATGTCAATCTCGAAGCTTGTTTCAGTTAAATCGACCTTGTTTCTACAAACGTCGACTGAAGGTCACGCCTTTGTCAGGGCCAACATCATTTGAACAAAGAAAACTGCGGAAACTGATGCAGCTTTTAACTCGGGTGCTCATTGTCATTATAAGGAAGAGTCAAATAAATAATGATTGTATGTATGTTTAGACAGTGAGAGGTTAGTGCGCCCCAATTGGTTTGTCTCTGCCGTAGATGAGAGCCAGTGCTCTACCACTGCTAGCATGGGGTCTTTGACATGCATCACACTGACATGATACACGACTTCACTGTGGTACGATGCTCATCGAGATTGAAATGGGCAGTGGTGGGGATCAAATTCCTGGGCTCTGCAGTACAAACTTTCGCTCCACTGTGGTGTGCCAATACGCTCGGCCACAGATTCCCCTTGGGAAGAGCCATTACGTAATAAATTCAGAAATAAGTCTCAGTGTGACGTGGTATATGGGCACACTTGGTTTGACTCGCAGTGGAAGAAGAGAGGGGTGAATGACTGGTGCTGCTTTGCCACAAAGCAAATGTGTCGACTGTTCGCTCCCATTTTTGGCAAGCGCTGTGTGATGGCGCAGGATGAGAGGAGCTTAAGGAACCGTCTTCATTCGCGCACGCGTTTTCAAGGCCGCGAGGCTCGCAACCATGCCATTGCGAAGGCCTCGCAGTGCACGACCGTGCCTGTGCGCGGAGTTCTGACCCAACCGAGCTTCTGCTGGAAGATGCAGGCGAAGCCAGAGCAGAATTTGGAACCACCTTTCTGGCCTTGTTCCGACACCTCTCTCTCCCACCGTGGTCTGACTGCGAAGGTCTTGCTCCGGGCCACAGGAACTCTCGCCCGGTTTCAACATGCAAAAGATTATTGAGCTTAAAACTAGACATTCGTATGTCTAGCAAAAGGCCGAACGAGGGACACACTAGACCCTGACGTCGTCGCCCTTGTTGCTTGCAGAGCCGGACATGCCCGACCACGACCTGGAGCCCCCCCGCTTCTCGAGACGCGCCCTGGAGCGCCTGCTGAACGACTGGAGCGCCATCAAGACGACCATGATGGCGGGCTACCGGGACGAGGAGGCCTCTTCCTCCTCCCGTCTGGGAGGGGCCGGAAGCTCCGTGCCCGAGGACCAGCAGCCCCACTTGGTGGCACAGAACGGCACCGCCCTGCTGGACAAGTTTGTCCACTGCCTGCTGGTCAAGTGCAGCATGGAGGTGGGTTCATTGGGGTTGTGCACATACTCTGTCGATGTCTCGACGCCCGAATTCTGGGTCTTGTGGGATTTCGCAGAACACGTTGGAAACTTTGCACTTGGCTCTTCTGGCTCTCTCCCGTTCTGCTGAAGCCTGACAGTTGCCTCGGCCTCTTATGTGTAATGGCAGGCTTTTTGGACAATTTGTATTTATTTGACATTTGGTGGGGTGGCAGGGACATAAGGTGAATAAAATGCCTTTATGGTGTTCTTATAGATTCACTTTGTGCTTGAAACGGTTGAAATGGGCATGTCTTTTTGGGCAGCAGAGTGGGAGCTATGAAGAGGCAGTCGACAGGTCGTGTAACGTTTCTTTTGTGGGAGGCGACTCTCAACCTTTATTTCGCTCTTAGCTGGCTTTTGAAGCTGGTTATGCAACCACAGTAGAGCCGTGTAGACATACCAAATGGCAAGTCAGCTTGTGGCATACGTGTGTTGACTTTCATGCTCTTTCAGGGCGCACATTTGGTAAGGCCAGTATGGAGGGAAACGGGGCTGTGTCATTGTTCGCAGATTGTGTTTTCTCTCGTGCGCCTTTGGCAAAAGGCCATCTTAGTTGTGGGTGTGCCGTGACTCGAGTGTCAGGCCCGTGGCCCATCCAGATGCTGGACACCCTGCTGACCACGCTGGTGCGGGAGATCCAGAACGAGAACTCCCCAAGCAGGGCGGCCGAGGCCCGCCAAGTGGCCCACCGCTTCGTGCGCAGCGTCACCCGCATCTTCGTCATCCTCGCCGTGGAGATGGCGCCCAACACCAGCCGCAAGAAGAGGTGGGCACCCATTTGCAATTATTACTCTCTGAACAACCGCTTTGTAGTGTTTTTCGGGCTCTGCAAGTTGCAGAGAAGCTAAGCGTGGGCCTCGTCGGTACCGTTTGCAGCTGCAGCGTCTGCCTTTGTTGCTTGGTCAATGTTGAATAGCTCGACATACCCAGTATTTTAGGTCGCCGTTCTAGGTTCTGACGCTAGTCTCGGATAGCATCGGAGGCGTTGATTACTCCACTTTTCTACTTTGTCTGTGCCAGATGCTCTGTGCAGTGATTACATACATTGATACCGTAACACTTTGTTTGCTGCTTAGGCATGTTCTTTGAGTTCGTTTCTGCAGCTAACATATAGAAGCAGGGCATACAAAGTTTCAGCCCTGTGAACCAGTCTTATGAGGTGCTATACCCGCAGAACGGAGGAAAGCATAGCTTTGCATGGAGTCTTCTCAGTGAATTTACCGTTCATAAATGGTGTTGATAACCACATATTTTTCTGGTGGAATGCATACTGGAATGCTTGTTGCAGGTTACTATGAAAAAATTGAAATATGCATTTTTCAGGTAAAAAGAATTTATAAAAAAGGAAAATTTTACATTTACCAAGTTTTGCAAATTACATTTTTTTCATAATAAAGGAATATGAAAATGCAAAATCTAAGTTCATAGTATTTCCATAATATTTCGGCATATAAGTCACAAATATTAAATCTTTTTATAGTTATATACTGAAATAGTTTTATTAAAGTAAAATTTATGCCAAAAGTAATTAAAAAAAAAACAATCTATGCAGTGTAAACACATAAAACTTTCTGGGAGTACTGTCTAGGTGTTGGTGGATGTAAATATGGCATTTTTCAAAACCAGCTTTTTTTGCAGAACTTTTTTTGGGGGGGGGGGGGGGGGGGGGGGGGGTAGTGTCTTTTTTTAAATCATCAATGAACAGATAGTCTTTGAATGTTGTTTAGCTTCCCTACTTTGCATGACAACAGCAGTGGTGTTCATGTCACGAGGTATGTCTTAATATCGTTGCTCTTTGCTGTTTTGTTTCTGGCCATTCAGCCTGACTGGGACGTCCCAGCCGCTGATGAAGTGCCGCCGGGTGTTCCAATCTCTGGTGACCTTGGCTGTAGAGGAACTTTGTGAGGCAGCGGACGCCCTGATCGCCCCCGTGCGTCTCGGAGTGGCCCGTCCAACGGCCTCCTTCAACCTGGTGTCGTCCTGCATCGATGCTATTCAGGTTAGTTCTGGGCGCTCTATAACGGCCCTGTTGGAACAACGTTTGAACTTTGGTCTCACCACCTTCCGTCGTGATGCAAAGTTGAATGCCTGCCGAAAGGGTTCTAACTATGGAGCAAGTGTTGCCAATATGCTGATAGTAATGGAACTTTTATTGTTTTGTTAGTTTGGGGGGTTGTGTTCTTTTTTAATGGCTCGGTGCTCCGTTGCTATTAGTATATTCACTTTGAACCTCCTGTAGGATCTTCAGAACAGTAAAACATTTTAAGCACTTGTATTTTTAGACTTATTAGTTTCATAACAAAAAGCAATAATTTTAAGCCTTTTTTTTTTTTTTTTTTTTTTTTATATATATAATACATTTTAGGCATTGGAAATTTTTGGCATGAATCCGACCTATCACTTCGCAGTTCTGAGCAGAAGATGCGATTGGGGACTGGTGACTTGGAAGATTGTGAGCTGGGATCGCACTGCGTGCCTTGCTGACTTCTCTTTCTCGTCCCAGCTCTTGAAGGACATTGGCTGAAAGGCCATGTGTCTCGAAGAGCATCGGCTCGAAGGGCGTTGACCCTCAAGTTGCGCACTCCTCTTCCTCGTGCCTACGGCTCGAAGGGCGTTGACCCTTAAGTTGCGCACTCTTCTTCATCGTGCCTACAGGGGAGTGAGGAGCTGTTTCTGGTGGAGCCCATGGTGCCCAGGGCCCAGCAGCCGGAGCTGGCCCCCCACGTGGCCCCCAGCGAGCCCCCCCTGGGACAGAGCCTGCTGGCAGCCAGGCAGCCCCTCAGGGGTGACCCCCTGGACGACGATGAGGCCAGCGTATGGCGCTCTCCCTTTCCCTTCCAGTTCTCTATGGGGAGTGTCCCAGAGGTGCTCCCTGTAAACTAAGAGCTTTGCCGATGCCTGCTACACTTCATTTAGTAGTTCAGTCTGCCCTTATACAGTATAGACCACTTACAACGTAACCGCTTATAGTGCAGGACCGGGTGTAACGCGGCTTTTTTAAACCACCGGTTCGCCTCCCATAGAACTCCATGTAATTACATACCGCTTAAAATGCAGGCGCGCGAAGGGAAATACCGGTTATAGTGCGGTTTCTGAAGCAGCGTGCCGACCGTGCCGGCAGACCCGCGCAGCGAGCACGCTTCCCTGTGCGACACTAAATAACGGCGCTAGCCGCAAGCGGCACTCGCGGGGGCAAGGATGGCAAGGAGGTTGCTCGAAGAAGCGGTGGAGGAGTGAAGAGAGAGGCTTCAGTTGCCATAGCGACAGAGGGACGCACGCACGTGTCGTTTACGGCGCGGGGCGTTGGAGCGAGCCCAACCAGCCGTTCGTGCGTGTTGCGTGCCGGTCGCGGGCCGGCTTCTTTTATCAGCAAACATGGCGTCGGTGGTAATCGTCGACGGCGTAGTGGAAGCTCATCGTTCCGCGTAAAAGTGCTATCCTTGACTGTGAATTTTCGTTGTGTGTCGCTATGATAACCCAGCACGTACTAGAAGGGAAGATCCACCTACTCGTGCGGCGATGTCGTGGCGGCACTCTCAAGACAGCAGAAACGCCCTTGTCGTCGTGTTGGTTTACTTCGACTACAGTGGTGCTTTCTAAGCATTTGTGTTTCCGAACATCGCCCGGATTTCTTATTTGGAGCATTTCATGTGCTCATCTCATGCCTTTTTTGGAACATTTCATGCACGTACCGTATAAAGGATGCGAATTTTCACGCGTTTTCATCACCGGAGAAAAGTGATTAGGGTTAGCAATCCTGAACGCTCGCAACGTCCGTCCGCAACCCGCGACGCCGTTAAAAGGCTGCGCCAGGCAAAAGTCACTTATTTCTTTCAAAATGTGTGACACACTTGAGAGAGAAGTGTATTAGTCTGGTGAAATAAAGACTTTCCTCAAAGTAAGCTTTATTTTTCATCTAATATAAAATAAATTGTTTTACAACGGTAAGTTGTCTCATGGCATGTATTTTGGCCTAAAAAATTTATGTTTTGGTTATAGCGCGGTACCGCTTATAGTGCGGATTTTCGTGACTCCCGCGACATACGTTATATGCGGTCTACACTGTAGTGCCTTCATGGGAATTTTCATAAGGGAGGAGACAAACGTCTACATGCATAAAAGTAACACTAGACAAATGGAGCGTAAACAAAGGTTAGGTTCTTAGTCTTTCCAGTTTAAATTAGGGCTTCAAAAAGGGGCTGCACTGCACTGGCGTGAACAGATAAGAGTGAGGGTGGAGGTAAACTGGCGTTGATTGAACGCAGGGTTTCTCAGGTTGGCTTTGATGGAATTGATAATGTCAAGGTTTTGAAATATCGGGCTCTTGTTTGCAGGGTTTTGGGGGGAGTTTAGCCACGTTTTAATGAGCAGTGCGTTAACGAAATGGCCACAATCCTAATTTGCTGTCGTGACCCGCGCCGTAGATCTGCGAGTATTATGCAAGCGTACAATGCACTCATTCACATTTTTGCCTCCTTCAATTGAACCTTGTTTGTGTGGAAGTTCCTTGAGACCAACATGTAATTATGAGTTGATGTAAGAAAGTTTTTGCCAGTCTTTATTAGCTTGTTCATACCTTTGTTATAATCTTGTCACGTATTGCATCCTTCCTTGGCATTTTAGGGCAATACAGTCTAAGCTCATTACAACAGGCCTGGTTACAACAGACATTTGGATATAACATACCGATTTGTGAAGTTTGGTTGGTTTTCCTCTACATACTATTGACTCAACTTCATATCTGCATACAACATTCTCCTTGGTCAAAATCAAGGTCTGCTATAACGAGCTTAGAATGTGCTGGAGTTGTGCATTTGCTTTATAGCACGGCAGCGTGCTTTGAGGCCGATGACGGAGGAGCTGGTTTGGTTTGTTTGACACCAGGTGGACGTGGTTGACGGTGCGGTGGGCGAAGACCCCGACCACGAGGAGAGTGAGCGCGACGAGCGTATGGAGGCCTCCGAACACGACGGCACGCCCGCCCACGAGCACAACGACGAAGGTTGGGGTGCTTCCTTCTCGATTTTTTCAGTCTCTTTTTGTTTCTTTCTCGACTGAAAACTTTCGTGTAATTTTTTCGGATAAAGTTGGGAAACAAAGTGTGCAGTTGAAGGGCTCGTATATTTCTCTACTTGTTCGTTATCGAATTACAATATTTAATTAGCAGGACGTAAGTCCGCTAAACTCAGCGGACAGAAAATTTTTTTTTCGTGGCACGCTCATAGTATTTTGTTTGCTTCACGGAAGTTAGCCCTGTAACACGCTTGCGTTATCAACAAAAGCTACTGATTGCTAGGATTTTTGCACCCTACTAGAAAACTACACTGAGCACTTTTGTAAAGATGCTAGGGTTTCGTTTTTAACGTTTTGTACTGTAACTGCAGTTCTTCCCCGTTGCGATGGACCTCCCTGTAGTTAATTCAGTTTCTCTGGAAAAATCTTCACTATATACTAGATCATCTCTATAGTATCTTAAAGTTTGATGCCAGATTACAGCATTAGAAGCACACTTTTAGTTTCATTTCACTTGAACCTCGTTGATACTGTCTCTCAATGTTTTAATAACTGGTACGTTCTTCTGTATTCCCTTATATTTACTAAAGCGGCCCTTATGGTCGGGGGGTTTTACCGCTAAATCTTTCGAGTGTCCTAAACCTTTTCAAAAGACCTTGTTGCAATAAATGATATAAAACTCGGCTTGTGACACAGTTTGTCTGGTTGCCTCAAGGGATCCGTTCCGACTTTACAGAGAGTGACAGTGACAGTGACCCGGACAGTGCGTCCTACCAGAGCAACCAGGACAACGCGAGTGCTCAGAGGAGTGCCACTACTGGCGCCACAGCAGGTTCAGACGCCGGTGAGATAGTCTTTCTTGTCTGGGTCTGTTGTGCCCGATGGGAAGCCTGCATTGCTTCACTCTATGCTTTGCTCATGCAGTTTCTAAGGCCCCTTTTTGTACAGAAAAGTTGTCCCTTACCTTCAACTGAATCGTGTTTATGTGGAAGGACCTGACATTTGCTGTTGCCACTTGCGAATGTCGATGGTCATTGAGCGTTTACTTTAGATTCGTTAAAACTGAGTGTTGTTTTAACTCAATATAGAAGCTCGTGTCGCAGAAAATCCGGCGTCGGCGGGACCAAAAAGTTCCATAATGCAGCGCGCGCAGCCACGCATGTCACACGTGACATCACGTGGCTGCGCGCATTGCATTTTGGGATTTACCCACTAAATTTGGTGGATACTGTGCTTGTGCGTGCTGTGCGTGTATTCTGTGCGCCGTGTTTGGTGACGTCTGGACAACCATGTGCGCTGCCGGAACCCCCGCCGTGCTCTACCCTGGACTCCACAAAGGCCTCAATTCATCGGTTCAGTCCACTCGCCTCTATTGTAGTAGGCTGGACCGCGGGTCGGGAGCCCTTCGGTGTCGCCACCGGTGGCCATTGCTTGACACCAGGCAATACACTCAAGTCGATGGGAGAAACACACAAAAGTAGAAATATTGAAGCATGTACGCTGGGCTCGGAGGCGAGTATTTTATGGTTCTGCAATCCTTCTGTCGGGTGCTTGGAGACGGAATCGGAATCTCTCAGCGCCGATTAAAAAAATCAAACGTGCCCAAGCACCTACGGCTGATCCGGCAGACTTGCTCTCGTAGTGAAGTAAACAAAGAAACTTGCCGACAATAATGCCTCGTTCACACTTGGGAACCAACGGCCGGATCCGCGAGAATTCTGACGCTTGGCGACAAAAGCAGGCAGAATTCTCGGCGGAGAGCAAGATCGCTCTGGGACCAATTTTGAACGCCGTAAAAAAGTTTTCTCTCGACGCAAGCCAATCAGAATGGACGGGAGAAGTGGCACTTGCTGACGTCAGATCCCCGCTGACGAGCTGACGACAATGGCAACGAGACGCGCGCGGGCGAGGAGGAGGTTTGGAAGCTCTCGTCAACTCCTTGTCTGTTCCGGAAACTGCGAGACGCTTGCGCCGCGCACTCCATAGACAGCAACAAATGTGAACGGCCCGATTTTTTTTCAACGAGCGAATCTAGTCGGTGGCGAGTGCGTATTTCGCAAGTGTAAACGAGCCATAAAACCGTCCTCGGGGAAGCCCAGAAGTTGATCAATGTCGAAAACGTTCCATGTCGACAGCGGCTTTCCGGTAGTGAGCGAATTCCGCGTAGCAAAGCCTTCGAGCTTGTCGTCTGCTAAACCAAACCCAACTCAACGAAACTGCCACCGACTCCGCGGTAACTCTAGGTAACTCTCGCCTCATTGACCTGCATTACATTTTTCGCCCAGCGGAGTCACTCTCGACCACAAAATATTTATTTATAAGAACTGCGAGGGCTGTCAGTTTTAATGTTTGTACGCAAGCTATTTGACGGGCTTATTGAAAAGCATCCAAAAAGTTTCAGTGCCGACAACAGGTTAGAAACGGGGAAACGGCACTTTTTCTTGTTTTTCCCATAGAGTCCTATGCATTTGGTGGTGGCAATCATTGGCCGCCAGTGCTGACACTCGGCCCCAGCTGCCGAGGCCGGGATCCAGCCTACTACAATAGAAATCAGTGGTTAAGCTGCTTTCCTTCAGCCGCGGTTTGTGGCTCCTTCCACCCCGCTGTGTCGGCTTCGGCGAAACACTACCCTCCTCCCTTTCACAATTTTGTCTTCTATCAGCTGTCATCCCTTACCCCTCTTCCCCCTATCTAACGATGACTGTTCGGCCCCTGGCTGTACCTTCCACATTAGTATTTCCTCTTTAGCAAGTCTCTCTCACCCTTCCTCCCTCCCTCCCTGCTTCCCTCTCCTCTCCTCTCTGGAAAATTGTCCCGCCAAATTTGGCAAAAACGTTTTCCGCCAAATCTAACGGAAAGTTTTCCCTCCAAATCTAGTGGCACATTTTCCTGCCAAATTTAGCGTAACATTTTCCCGCCAAATTTGAAGGGTTGCTAGGGTCACGACGTTACGGCCACGTGGGACGTCACGTGACACGTGACTCCACTGATTAGACGACGCACGCACGCTTGCACGGCTTGGCAACAAGAACGCATTTATATTAAAAGGCTTTGCGAATGGCACCCACATATGCTATATGCATATTCAAGGGTGGAATGCTATCACATTCCACCCTTGAAGGCAAAGATTAAGCGTCCCCCACGTTTTCATGCCATTTCTTGTATGAGAAATGCAAATTTGTGCAAGGAGGAGCCTAGCTGAACCTTTCTCTGAATCGCTTAAGGGGGGACACTACCCAAAAAAGTAAATTTTTGAACCACTTGTCTGATTTAAATTATATTTACAGGGCTTGTTTCTGTTGATGTCGATAACATTTCTGCCAATTTTTGTTAACCTGGGTGAAGTACAAAAAAATTGCAATCGTTCAAAGACGAAAGTGGGCGTGTCTGCTTAGGAAAACTATCGTTTTGAAATTACTTATAAATTTGTTGTTTTCATGTGTTACATTGCATTAGGACAGTTCAGAGCAGATAACTATGGAGCTATATTTCTATGTTATACCATCTTTCATGACAAAAAGCCACATAAACACAAATACAGTTTTTTAGATTTCCATCCTTTGTCCAAACTTTTAGTTCTTAAGCATGAAAAATGACAAAAATAAAAAATACAAGCTCATAGTTATCTTCCCCTTAAAATTTCACCCCAGAAACACTCACAAAAATGAATCCAAGTTGCGTAATAACAAAACGATAGTTTTCCTAAAGTGAAATTTATGCCGAAAAGTGGAATGGAGAAAAATGTGTTCAAAGTGCTCCAACCTTTTCTTTAGCATCAGTGGACCGAAAATAATTTATAAAAAATTAACTATGCGGTGTAAACTAATGAAACTTTCTGGCAATACTCTCTAGATGTTGGTGGATGTAAATATGACATTTTTCAAAATCAACTTTTTTTGCAGAAATTGTTTTTTCTGGGTAGTGTCCCCCCTTAAACTCCAGTTGAACCATTTCGCCTCATCCGCCAGGTCCGTTCGGATGAGGTTTCGTTGTCCACGGACAACGAAACCAACGGAAAGACTCAGATTTTCGCACCGAGACCCGGAGCGCTGCTCCAGCCCGCTCGTCGGAAGAGCGGATCGTTGCACCGTTCAACTGGGTCTCGCTTCCTTGCCCGCAGAGGACGAGTCTGCGGAGTCGTCCAACATGGAGGAAGAAGAGGAGAGCGAGGCGGGGGACACTGAGCCGGACACGGAGGAGCTGGCCCTGCTCGACGAGCAGCTGGAGAGGAGGGGAGGTGCCCCCGGTACGGGCGGGGGGTCCTCGGGGGGCCTGGGCGGTTCTCGCCCGGGGTCCCTGGCTCCGCAGCACCTACAGTGGGCTCTCCGGCAGAGGGACACGACGGGGAGGCCCCACACCTCGTCTGCCGGTGAGATCGCTGGTCTCCATCACCGCCGTGAGAGCATGTCTTCTCCTCCTCTGCTTTTTTACAGCCTCGCGGCGTTGTGTGACGAAAGAAGCTGTTGTTGTCGCGCAGTCGACCCTCGTTGGGTGGCCGAAAACTATGCGGACTTCGTCTGGGTAATGAGAAAGCAAAAGGGACGTGCAAATAGTGAATTTTCACTTCGAAGCGAATACGAAGCAAATCATTATTTTGAACAAATAGTTTAGAATCGAAGCGAATCATTTCGAAGCAAAGCAAATATTTTGCAATAATTAATGTAGGGGTGAGAAAATTGACAAAAACAGAATTTCAATAATTTGCACAGATATGGCTTGTCTTGACAAATTGTCTTCAACGTGTTTTCTAAGCTATTGGAAAGACAGTCAGCAACAAATACAAGAGAACAAACTTTCCCAAGTTTATTGAATCTGGCTGTATCAGCCTGTGCCTCATGTCATTAGCTTACTGAATGTTACTGTGGATGAAGACCAACTGCTCATTGTGGTCTGGGAGGAGGAGCTCCCTCCTGCTCATGAAGATGTTGCCCGACGTTGAAAACAGCTTTTCGCTTGAGACTTGCATGGCCGGAACCGAAAAGTAAAGCCGGGCAACCTTTGCCAGCAGGGGGTACTTGTCCTGCCCAAAGTTCCTCCACCAATGGTAGGGGTTCTCGAACGGGGCCTCACAGGGGAGTAAAGGTATTCCGCTACCTTTTCCGATGGTCGTCAGGAGCAAATGCTCGAGGTGCTAGTAGAAGCCAGAGTTCCAAAAACTTCCCACACATCACTGGTGACACTGGCAGGTGGTTCAGCTGTGCTTTGGGACTCTTCAGAATTCTCCTCCGGGAGGAAGCTGTTCTCTACGTCTTTGCAGAGTTGGTTCCTTGCCCACTGCTTCTCCGAATTCTCACTTGGAGTAGTGTAGCAGACCAGCTTGAACCGGGGGTTCAGTAAAGTGCTTAACGCATGGGCACTTTGTAACTTGATGTCCACAACTCGGGACTTGATGCTCCGAAGCAGGTTTCCCGCAAACACTGATTCCTCCCCATCACTCTGCCACTGCCAAGTCAGTCAGCAGGACCTGCATACAATGCACTGATGGCACCACTTGCGAGAGAGTGGGGTGCTTCTCAGGGCACGATTCCCATGTCGCCTCCTCAACGCATTTGAGGACCGATGTCACTGATGCCATAAGGCACCACTCGCTTGAGGTTAGGTTATCGTAAGCATCTCGTTCCGCAAGCCTGAGGAGGCTGGAAATCTTCTCATACTCGTTGTTCCACCATGTGGCAACATCCTGGATGACCTCAAGGGTTTCCAAGTCCATAGATATATGAACCTCTTTCAGGCGACTTCTTGCCAGAGAGCTTCACTTGCAGTGCCCTACAACTGCTCGGGCCTTGACATAGAGCTCATCATAGTCCCACATTTCTTTCTTGGCACTCTGTATAGACAACTGCAATGTGTGTGCAAAGCACTATGGACTCAGGGCGCCTAGCAACCAGGAAAACCGGGAATTGTCAGGGAAATTTTAATTACCGGGAAAAATCGGGGAATTGTCAAGAATATTGTCAAAAAGCGAGCCCAGTCAGGGAAAATGAGCTGGAGACGCCATCGAGCGTCTCCAGCTCACTGAGGACTTAGGGGCTCTGCTTAGAGCGGAAAGCGGGCTCTGCTCAGCCAATGTAGCGTATGCTACCCGATGCAAAGGGGACAGCCGACAAATCTAGTCCAAGCCTTGGATTGGATTGAGGCGCCACACTAGGCTAGATCCAGTTAGAGCTACTACATTTAGTAACAGATGGAAAAGCCGTAGACCCTAGTCTGGAATCCTACATCCAAGCCTTAAGCCAAAAGTATTCGAAGGTGTGCTTCTGGCGGCCATGCTGCCATTCGGTTATTGACGTGTGTGGCTGAGCGTCGTGTTTCTGGAAGTGGCCTCTTCACTGACGATGTCGGTGGCAAGGAAGTGCTCGTTTAATCCAGACTGGACGAACCCGAATATTTCGGAATATGCGAGTTGGATTAAGCCCTCTAGAAATGATCCTCACAGTGCTCAATGCCTTGTGTTGTAATGGTCTTATATATTTAACCGCCTCTACAGCGGTCAGGGAATTTCACCTGAAATTGTCTGGGAAAACCTGGAAAAGTCAGAGAATTTCAAAATGATAATTTGCTAGACACCCTGAGACTGAGCCATGTCGTTCGTAACACTGCACTCGGAAAGTTCCTTTCATTGTCAGTAACAATGAAGACCGGAATGCCCTGTGGAAGTCCTTATTCTGTGGCCAGATCAAGCAGGAAGCTCTTCAGGTTCTCAGCAGTGTGTCCTTTGGGCATATGCTGGCACGCCAGGTGGTAGTTACAAGGCTGGAAGTGTACATCGAGCAAGTGGCACGTCATCAAAATGTAAATGTCCCCCTTTCTCGACGTCCACCCACCTGTCGTTAGGGTGTAGCATGGGGTTTCGTTCTCGACGTGGCCGTGCAACCTGCCTTTAATACGCTCTTTTTTTTTTGGCGTAAAGCTCCGGCACCACACTCCAGGAAAACTTGGTCCTTGAAGGGACTTGGTATTCAGGCACAGCAACGTGCATTAACGCCAGAATCCCGGCTCCTCGACGATCGGATAAGAGTGTGGCCTGTGGCAGCGAACAGTTCCGTTTTTTTCGTCAGCGTTTTTCCTGCTGACCATCCTTCAACATTGGCTTAAAGGGTCTGGGAGTTGGGACCCTGCCATCAGGCTTCTTGGTTCCTGCTGTCTTCTTTGCGCTCTCAGCAGCACTCATCTTGTCAAATTCTTTCAACAGTCCGGGATAACGTTTCAGGTGATTGACGAGGCTGGTGGTCGTACCAGTCGGTGTTTTTAGACACATCTTGCACATGCGACATTTTGCGCTTTTGGGTCGTCACTCAAAGAACTACTATATTGCACTTCGACACATCGTCCATTGCGTTTGATCGTCCATAACTTGCCCGCGAACGCACGAGCTGCGTTCACAGTTCACTTGAAGCAAAACGGACAACAAAAGCAGCACAAAGCAAACCAAAAGTAGCGGGGGCAAGAACAGCATGAACCAGGCACGAACACAGTGAGATAATGATGTATGCGGGTAGACAATGGCCATTAAAGCCATAGTTGGAATCGGGGGCGGTAGCTCATGCCACCTAGAGGTGGGCACTGGCATGGTTGCCAGTTTTGAAATTTATAACTGTTTAGAGCACGGTGGTTTTGGAGCCGTCTTGATAGATAACACTTCATAACTGACTCACATTAAATTCTAGGAAAAAGTGTGCAATAGCTGAGTGATATTTTAACTTGGATATGTTTAAATTGGAGAAACCATCGGTTTAGCTATCATTGTTTTCCCCGTTGCGACGGTGACACGACATACACGCTAGACGTGCTGGATGTGGAGAATGAGCTTAGATAAAGTTTACTCAAAAGCAGAAAAAGAAAAAAAAACAACAGAAGTTTACACTGGCAACCATAGCATGTGGTTTATGATGTAAATTGTTGCGAATGTCATCTCTTTTTAGTTGTTTTTGTTTCTTTTTCTCGAATTAAGTAGTGATTTGCACCATCCTCACACTTCGAAATACTTCGAAACGTTTCCAAATAGTACTATTTGATTTGAAGTCCAAATCAAATATAGCATTATACTATTCAATATTCGAAGGTGTCAAATATTCGCACAACCCTAGAAAATAAGCATTGCGTTTGGATGTGTAATCAGGCTTCGAAAAGAAAAAAAAAACGTTGGTCGTAGTAATGATGTCAGTTTGAAACCGAGCAGATGATTTTAGTATGCACTAATGCGTTTCCCGGAGTTTTATTCAAAAAGCCAGTGTAATATATTACCGTAATTACCCGATTCTAACGCGCCCCCCGATTCTAACGCGCACCCCGTTTTCATACCCAAAAATGAGGATTCTAACGTGCCCACGATTCTAACGTGCACCCGGTTTTCATGCGCAAGAAAAATCGGTGCTTGTGCACAAAGAACAAGCAAAGTTTATTTACATGTAAGCATATCACTTGTCCTCGCTTTCGGACAGCTCTTTGTCGCTCTCCACGTGCAACAGCATGTCGTCCTCGGTGCCGTCCAGCGCGTTCGAAATTCCGCACTTCTTAAACAAGCACCTGTCCGTGGCCGCCCTGTCCGTGGCCCGTTGAATCCTTTCCGGGTCGACTTGCTTGCGAAGATCTTTTCTCTTTGCCTTCGCTAGTCACGAACACAAGTTTCGGGCACACCGAAAGTATGCGAAGCGGCTCTGTTGCCGTTCGTCTCGGCCTCGTACTGAAAACACCGCGCCTTAGCTGGTGCGGCGGTCATTTCAGCTCTGCAAACGCTGACAACTGACAACAAAGCAAATCGCTACAGCAGCTCTTCGGGTTGCGAAATAGACCCTTTCCGAAATTCAGTGCCATCTGCTGGTTCGTAAAGCAGTTTAGGTTCTGCCATATCAATGGCGGAAATGAACTTGTATCGGCACCGTCACTTTCGCAAGTCAACGGCACGCGAGGAATTGTTCAGTGTGAGTTCTTTCTTGATCCCTTTCAGTTCGATGGTGACCAAGAACCTGCATTCAGAACAAAGCTCCAACCCACTCAGATGCCTCGAGAAAATTCTACACACCAAAGTGCTTTAAAGCCAATTGTGTGCAGCCCACAGATTGACTGAATCTGAGTTATTAGAAATAAACGCTTACATAGCTCTTGTGTTCCATTTCTACGTCGCGTCGTACTGACCCCCCGAATGTACAGGCGTCGCAACATCCACTTAGGAGCATCTTCAACGTCTTCCTTTATCAGCCACTAGAAGGCCGCCATTGGTATGGCACAAATGCCTTTCCACAGATGATGATAGTGATCAAAGTGGCCAGACTGAATTTCGGAAAGGGTCTGTTCAAGACGAGATCGACAAGATTGCTACCACGAGACCACGTGTGTTGCGCTGTCACGCAGAGGCTACGCCGCCATCTTGTATTAGTGATAACAGTGAGACTGCCGGTAGCGTGATTTCGGTTTTAGAGCGCAGCTCTTAGGGGCCCGTTCCCGGCTTGAGCGGCGTCGCCGTCGGCGTCGGCGTAACCAAGGTCATGTGGCCCCCCAAGGTCACGTGGCCCCCCAAGGTCACGTGACCCCCAGAGGTCACGTGACCCCCAAAGGTCACGTGACACCCGAGGTCACATGATCCCCCCGAAATCACGTGACCCCCCCCCCCCCCCCCCCCCCCCCCCCCCCGAGGTCACGTGACCTCCCCGATGACGCCATCATCACTGATGACGTCACCAGCATCCGCATCGTCATCATCACTGATGACGTCATCAGTGACGTCACTGATGACCTCACCGGCATCTGCATCGTCATCGTCATCATCACTGATGATGTCATCAGTGACGTCACTGGTGACGTCACCGGCATCCGTATCGTCATCGTCATCATCACGGATGACGTCATCAGTGACGTCACTGATGACGTCACCGACATCCGCATCGTCATCGTCATCATCGCTGATGACGTCATCCGAGTCCGCATCGTCATCGTCACTGATGACATTATCGGCATCGTCATGTGACCCCCCCAGGTCACTTCACCCCCCCCCCCCCCCAGTACCCTTCCCTCCTCCTCCTCAAGGGCTGCGCTCTAATTCGGTGTTACAGGGAGTTGTAAACGGCTTTCATTTTTTTGTTTCGGTTTCGTATCCGATTGTAACGCACATGCCATTTCTAGCTGTATTTTTCTTGAAAAAATGTGCGCGTTAGAATCGGGTAATTACGGTATATGCATATTTTGATTGCTAATTGAAAACAAGAAGAAAGAGGTACAGCAGAACACGTTTTATAACTTTTCAAAAGGACTGCAATGAATAAGTGCATCAGTTGTTAGAACTGGTGCGCTTATCTGACTTTCGATAACACAACAAGCAACTCCCGCGCAATAATTTATTTTTTGTGGACGACTTTAACAGTTGTGAAAGTCATCCACGTGAAATGAATTATTGCCCAAAGGTTGCCTAACGAAAGAATATTTACCTGTGGAGAGAGCAAAATTTCCCAGCTAATGCAGGTGTTTTGCTGCGACGGCATGCCAATTGCTATGTCCAGTTTTCAGTTCCAAAGCTTATACGCAACTATGGGAAAGGCAAGTGCGAAGAAATGGGATATGAATATGCTTGTACCTTTGGGACTTCAACGCGACTGACGTTCACGAAATGTAGCGGCCAGGAGCAGGATTAACCCGGGATCGTATCAGTGAGGTTCTACTGCAATTAAAGCTCATTATGTGCTGCACACTGCTTTTTCTAACATGCAATGTTTCATGTCCCATTGTGATGCGGGCTGTTACTGTTTCTATTGGTGGCGACGGGCACCCAGGGGAACAGTACATCTATGTGCAGAATTTGTTTTGTTTATATATTTTCTTGCTGCAAAGAAGTTAAATAAATATTATGTGTTAAAAAAAATTTTTTTTTTTGTTCTTTTCTTTTAAGGAACATGAGTGTCATAATTATTTTACTCTTGAAATGTACAGATTAGCTACCAGTGAGTGTGTAAAAAAAATAAGGTGATTGACTTGTTAAGTAGGAAAACAAGGACAGCATTATAATTGGAACAACCAGAAAGGGTGTTGTTGCAATTGGCTTTCCTGGCTGTACTAACAGTAAGTGTGGGGAGGCAATTGCAGCCCAGCTCTACTTTGTCTCATTTGGCAAAGGGAGAAGGATGCACAACTTCCGTCGTTTGTACTTTATTGAGATGGTCGACAGACAATGAAACGTAAGGTGGCTCTTTAATAACAAATGCCGACGCATTATTGAGTTATGATGTTAGATCTCGGGAAAGTGAGCACAGGTGGGACACAGCCACCATTTTAGATTAGTAAAGTCATCATTGTTCCCCGGTTAACTGTTTTCTTGCTTTCTAAGAGGTATGTCACGTCGAGTTCTTTCTCTTCAAATGCTGCTAGTGGGGTGTCGTATTGTCGATAGACGCGCAAGACGAAAAGAAAAGCGTAGCCGCGACCCGACTGAAGGCCGCTTCTGTCCGTGGACAGGGTCCGTCTCCCTGGCGGGGTCCGGCGGCCTGGTGTACATCGACCCGAGCTCCCTGCGCCGTTCTGCGGCCGCGGCTGCGGCTGCGGCAGGCAGCTCAGGCGGCGGTTCGGGCTCATCGGTGGCCGCCGCATTGGCCCCGGAGTGGAGCCCCGCCACGACGGCGGTGGGGCTGGCCAGGGCCTTTGGGGCGGTGCTGAGGCAGACGGCGGACCTGCTGGCCACCCTGCAGGACTACAACCAGGCCTCCCCCGGGCTCAGCCTGCCCAAGATGCTCGAGGTGTCCTACCAGGAGTCTCTCAACATGCAGGTGAGCGCCCTCCACGGCCTAGGCATGTGGAGTAGTCCCGGAGTGACCACTGAATATGTCACCGGAGCCGCGAATCTTGATGTTGATTGTCGCGATCGTTGCAGTTGGTTGTAAAGGTGCCGACGAAAAAGGTGAACGGGAGCTAGCATCGCCATTGTCATGGCATCTCGTCCCGTGTCTCGTGCCTGCTGGAGTTTCTATAGATTTTAAGAGCTGGATATGGCAGAAAAGACATCTGCCATCTTCACCTCCTCCGCTGTGCCGCCGCCAGGACCGCGGCCAGCTACAGTATTGCACGGTTAGAATGTTGTGATGCAGAGATTGAGGGACCGTAAACAGTGTTAGTTAAACGCACCAGTCGGAGATGCATTCCAAGCACTGGCTTATGGGTAATAGTTTAAAGGCCTCCACTTTCCTCAAATCTTGCAGGCTTACCTGGACTACCACTTGAAACCAACGTGGGACTGGCTGGTGTCCGTGATGGACTCGACAGAGGCTCAGCTCCGCTTTGGCTGTGCCCTCACAAACCACTCGGACCCCAGCGGGGGTCCCCCTCCGGGACCCAAGCCCCGCCGGGGGTTCTTTGAGGACCGGCTGTCCGCCCCAGGGAGCCTGGACAGCCGCCGTAGGAACCGCCTCACCACCTATGGTGCGTTCCTGGACACTTGGACCAAATACCGTGAGCAGGGCAACAACCCACCAAAACTCGCAACTGCATGGCGCGGCAAGCGGGGGGGCGCTGGGACGCTCTCCAAGGCACTCTGGCTCGGGTTCTTCGAGTGCCGTATTTACCCAGTTCTAACGCGCGAGTGTTCTTTGGAAAAGATTTCTTCTGGAAGGTTTTTGCGTGCATTACCCCCAGCAGCAAACTTATATCCAGCAAACTTTCATTGCATCTGTTCTCTTTTTATTTTTTTTTAGTGCACAATGTAAACGGTATGATCAGACAGTGATAACAACCACCTGCGTACAAGCATTAGGAAAATATAATATGTGGATGGTAAGATTGGGGACGGGGGAGTGGAAGCTGCAAGTGTGCCGCATTAAGAGGTTCAAATATTAGGGATCCAAATTACCTTATTTTCCGGACTGTAAGTGACACTTCCGTACATTGAGTCGTTTTTACAGAAAAGTTGGTATACAAGTCGCACCTCTATGTACGGTTCACGCAATGAATTTTTTTTATTTTATGCGCATCGGTAAGGTTTGCACAACCGGTAGCTAGTTCACACGGACCGTTCGACACACAACAACTTTGACATTTCGACTTGCATGAAATGCCCAAAGCACGGCACTTTCTGGCGGGGCAATTGAACGTTTCGCAGCTAAGGGACGTAAAACGTCCAAAATGAGAAGGTAGTCAGTCGGCTTTATTCGAATGTACACACGCCGAGCGAACGAAAGTTTAACAGGCTGGACGCTCGTGAACCAAGCTTTGGACCACTAGGGCTAGTCTCGGCCAAGTGCCGGGGACGATGCGAGCATCGATGCACAGGCAGATCGATAAATCTTCACACACTTTTTTCGGTGCCACCAAAAGATCAGCTAACCACATTTTTCCTTTTACATGTAACAACACGGTTGGAGCATGGCAGATAAAAACTGCTCATCAAAAAAAAAAAAGTAAGAAAGATACGCGAAAATTTTCTGCAATGCGTGTATACCAGTCCACTTACGTTTCAGTGTTACTGGACTGAAACAAACGAATATGGAACCATGGTTGAATTAGGCAACGTTGATCACATGCTGTAAAAGCTTTATTCTCACTTCTTTCTTATCCAGATTAAACTTCTTCTAGGACACTGTAAAATTTCTCTCTTGCTGACTCAGTTATGAAGAGTGTAGAAGAGTGTGGCAACATGCAGTGCCTACTGGAAGGGGCAACACCACCTATGGCTACATAGTTACGGTGTTCTACGAAAGATGGCACGCGGCGCATAAAAGAATGGCGTCACATTGCGAATATAAAAAAGACAACGCACATAAGTCGCGCTGTTGTATAAAATGCACCAACAAAACTGGTTGAAAAAAAAAATGGCTTATAAACCGGAAAATGTGGTAAAAACACCATAGGCCTTCACGTTTTGTCTGAAGTTTGCTGTATTTTTCTGGAATGGCATGCGCTTTGGAATCGTGTAAATATGTTACAAGTGCTTATCCCTTTCCGTTAGCTTCCCGAACTACAGGGGCACGGGGTGTTCTCTGCATGACTGGGCAAATGGGATCCTCGTTTTTAACCCAGTGGAAAATTAACATTGTATGTTTGTTCTTTTCTCCTTTCACTTCCAAATCTTGCCTAGTGGAGTGGGAGGACTAATGTGTATTGTGGTAAGGTAGAGTCTGAAAGCCTGCAAGCTTTGCTTTGTGTCGTTTCGCATTTTAGCGCAAGTAAGCCATCGGCATGCTCTATAGTTTCGAAGCTCATGCAAGTGACAAGTTTAAATCCAGTTCCACACCAAATATTGCTCAGTTCAATTGGGAGTTGAGAACAATAGAGACAGCACACCCTTTGACAGGATGCTTGATGTTTTCTCAACAAGGGGTGCAAGCCAGAAAGTATAAAAGTGTGTAAATAATTCTAGAACTTTCGCTGGCTCAACCAGGATTTAATAACAAAATAAGCAGTTTAATAAATTGCTATAGCAACTTGTGAAAAAACTTAATAAATAATACAGTCGCTGACCGATTATTCGGACTTCGCTGGGACCGAAAAAACGTCCGAATAATAGAGCAGTCCTAAAAATCAGCAGATTGAAAAACTTGCCTTTATTACTTCCAAGTGGGCTTAAAAAAAGCCGTAAATAGTGCCTTGGTTCAGGTTACGCCTGCGTGCCTTGTTTTAGGTTACGCCTCCGTTTCCGTTCGACAGCTTTCTCTTAGCTTGAGAATCGCTGCCTTCTTTTCTAGCGTTATGGTCGAGTAGCAGAAGAACAAATGGGGCCATGACGTCCAAGCCAGCGTTGTCCGAACGAGATCAGAGGCGCAAATCCACGAGCGCAAAACGGCGACTGGCGACGCGAAGGAACGAGAAACAAAGCAAAATGATAATAATGATAATGATGATGACGTGCAGCTAAATGGGAAAAAAAGGGCTAGCATAGCGTCACCTAGCGGTAGGACTCGGGAGTGCTCAAGTAGCGCTACCAAACCAGGCCAATCCATTGGCAGCCAACATAGAATTCAAAATGGCCGCTTCTCGATGATCACTCGCGACAATTTCGTCCGAATAATCAAACTTTCGGACTTCAAGCTATCCGAAACATTAGTCATGAATATACCGGTACACTATTTTATGGGGTAAGTCACGGTTCCGCCTGTAGGTCCGAAATATAGAACAAGTCCGAAATATCGGAGTCCGAAAAAACGGTTGGCGACTGTATACAGTGCATGTAGTATGAACATTATGAGTAGTAGGTACATTCAGTGCTAACAAGCTCTTTACTTTTTCCTACTAAACCTAAAGTGCATTGAGGGTTTGCATGAGTGAAAGATGGAAGGATTCGGTGGGAAGAGTTTGAACGGGGGACCCTTTCAGCAGACGGTAATGACACGTGCAGGGTCGGAAGGCGTCTCCGCAAGGAGGGACTTCCTGTCGTACGCCCTCTCCCTGATGCGAGCCCACAACAACGAACACTTTGATTCGCTGCCGGTGATGGACGTGGCGTCTCTGAAGCACGTGGCCTACGTCTTTGACGCGCTCATCTACTTCATGCGCTCGGGAGCAGATGACTCCGAGACTCTGCGTGACGGTTTCCTGCTCCTGGACCCGTGGTACGCTGAGGTGAGTGCCTGCTTTTTTTCAGCAGAGCTGTTAAGGGCTGCTTTCCCCAAGATCGTGTCCCCCGCAAACAAAATGTCGACACAAAACTCTGGACAGCTACCGCCATCTGTGAGCAACGGCAGCAACCAGATAATCGGCTTGCCGGCCTTGCTCATAGATGACGACAACCTTTCCAGCCTTTCCACTCTGGATCTCACCAGAGTGGAAAGGCTGAATCTCTCTAGGCGTCGTCCTAGAGGTCGTCCTTGAAGTTGTCCTTAAGGTCGTCCTAAACGTCGTCCCGGAAGTCGTCCTTGAGGTCGTCCTAGACGTTCTCTTCGAAATCGTCCTAGAAGTTGTCCTTGAGGTCGTCCCTGAGGTCGTCCTGTGGGCGTTGTCCTCGAGGTCGTCTTAGAAGTTGTCCTTGAGGTCGTCCTAGACGTCGTCCTTAGGCGTCGTCCTTGAGGTCGTCCAAGAAGTCGTCCTTGAGGTCGTCTGACCATAGTACGGCTCCGCTGGTCTTCCTTCTTCACCAGATTGGAAAAGCTGACAGTTTTTTTTCTTTCTCATCCTTAAGGGGAAACAACTATTTGCATGATTGGAATCAAATTTGCAGAGCACATTTAGTATCATATATAAAGGCACCATGCAAAATCTTAAAGGGGCACTCAGGTGGTTTTTCAGTTCGTGTTTTGATGATGACAGCTGAATTTAGACGCCCCAAGTATCCCTAAAAACCAAAAAGTATACCGTATTTGCACGAATATAACGCGAGTTTTTTTCAGAAATTACGTGCTCCAAAACGCATCTCGCGTTATATTCGGAATCGAGTTCAGCCACGAGGCGCGCGAGTCTGGAGAAAGCCAGAGGAGAAAGCCATTCCTTCAGCTCAATGCAAAATATTTGGTGGGAAAAGAAGTGGGAGTGTGGAAGGGAATTTATTAGCTATTGGGAGACGTGAAGGGACGAATAGAAAACATAAAAAAAACATTTTTATCATTTTTGTGTTTGTACAATGCGCGCACGCCGCAGAACAACGCACGCACGCCGCAGAACTTGTTTATGCAGAGGGACCAGAACAAGAAGTATGATCGTGTATCGGATTCAGCAGTCTTTTTTTTCTGCTGCGCATTGTTTAGTTTCTGATCCAGAGTGATCCGGTGTTTGTGTGTTGGTGCTTCTGCTTCCTGCCTTGTTTGGATTGTGGGCTGCCGAGGAGCTCGCACATAAGAAAAAGGAACTACCAGACAAGCAGGTGCCGTGCTGCTGCTTATCTGCGTAGTCGCCAAGTGGACTGTAAACGGAAGGACCTGAGCTGTGAGGATGAGTGCAGTCACAACATAAACTGATATTTCTTTTATTTCCATTGACTTTTCACATCTGCTATGCCCCTGAGTGCGAGAAATTGACGCGGCCTCGGTTCGCGTTATAATAGTAATAATATTTTTTTTTCTTTTTGAGGGCATCAAAACCTGCCCTCGCGTTATATTCGTGGTCGCGTTATATTCGTGCAAATACGGTAGTCATATGGTGATTATTTCTTTAATAAAAATGTAATTGAAGGCCGCCAAACCTCGGATCCATCTGAAAACGAAACCACTCTCATTGGTCCCCGCACTCTTATCAAAAGGATCTCGGGCCAATGGCGTTGGACGACGTTCCGTCGCGCAGTGATCCCGAGGTAGCCGCATCGGCCAAACCTCTATGTCATTCGAGCTTCGATCATGGCGGATTTCTCTACGCTTGAGGACCTGACTCTGTTAGAGGTTAAAATTCTTTGGCGGACAGCCGACCTGGGGATGATTTCCTATGACGCCACTCCGACGTGCGATGTGCACGATAGCAGCGCTTCGGAGACATGTCCGAGTTGCGAGGACGACGAAACGCAGACCTTTTCGGGCGTTCTTCGATTTGCGGTTGGGGCAAGTCGTAACCAAACCAACGTTTGACATCGCAGCGTTACCTCTGGTACATGATGTCAAACGATGTCGCCACATTGACTTTCGCCTCGGGAGGACGGGGGGAAGGCTGGTTCAGACATATGCAACGAGCGCATACCTACGACTGCGTCCGTTTCATCCGGAGCGACCGGAACGACCGCTCTGCGCTGCACGTACACACACCTGCAACCACTACAACAAGCGCAGGGGGTCGTCAGCACGTCGACCGCTTCTATACGCCGCAGTCAGCTGTTTCAGCAGCCAATCTAAAAAGGGGACGCACTGCTACTCAATGCCGTAACAGTATATAAGCAGACAGTTTTCTATAGCCTAAAGATTTATTATTTTTTCTTGATAGGCTGCAGGGTACAGTGGATGAAAAAAAAGAAAATAAAAATATGCAGTCCACCATCTTGGACGATCACGACTCTAATACACGACTTTGCAATAGTACAAATCTCGCCACACGCCTTTTCTACGATTATAAAAGACAATGTGATCTTAGCAGCGATATAGCAACGTAGAAATATGATTTTGTGATCAGATAGACGTTGGAGCGTTCAGGATTGCTAACACTAATCACTTTTCTCCGGTGATGAAAACGCGTGAAAATTCGCATCCTTTATATGGTACGCGCCAGTAATAGCTTGAACTTGAGCACCCGCATGAAATGCGCCAAATAAGAAATCCGGGCGATGTTCGAGGACACAAATGCTTAGAAAGCACCACAGTAGTCGAAGTAAACGAACACGACGGCGCGGGCGTTTCTGCTGTCTTGAGAGTGCCGCCACGTCGTCGCCGCACGCGTAGGTGGATCTTCTCTTCTAGTACGTGCTGGGTTATCATAGCGACACACGACGAAAATTCACAGTCAAGGATATCGCTTTTACGCGGAACGATGAGCCTTGACCACGCCGACGATCACCACCGACGCCATGTTTGCGGATAGAAAGAGCCGACCGGCCTGCAACGCCCGGAGATAAGTGCGCTTCCGCGCATCCCTGGGGAACGGGAAATTCACCCCCGCGGAGGAAGGCAAGGAGGAAACGTAGTCCCTTGTTTGTTAAACGATAATTGCAGTATCGCGTATTCCAAACTAGAAATATTTTTTGTCTTGTGAAATTATCATGCACAACATATTTAAATGAACTGAAAATTGTTTCTTTAGCGAAACTTTACAACGACCGCCAAAATTTTCAAACATACGATAATTTCATTGGTCCTCGCAAGGGCAGAAAAGAGTCCGCACATATTTTATTCCTGCGTGATTAATAGGCGGTTCTGCCTTCTAAAACTGAAGATACTCATTCACTGACACTTCCTTAACGCCATCGCACCAAAAAGTAGCTTCTCCAAAAACCGCTTCAGTGCCCCTTTAAAGGGACAATGAAGGCAATTTTGGAGATCTTTTTGGCGATTGAACTGGGTTCCAGGCACGTCCCAGGCCACGTTTCCCAAATTTCAGCCGAAACCGGCGCTTGTGTGCCGCGCAAATCAATGAAACAGTCGCGGTAATAATCATACCGGGATCGACTGGGGCGACGCCCCGAGAGTTGCGGGACAAGCCAGGAGAAGCGGAGCTCACGTGACTGATGCGGGGCCAAGAAGCGCGACGTCACAAGAGACGCGTCAGCGATTGGTCGAAACGAGAGACGCGCCCTCGGTCACGTTTTGGTTCGCGATTTTTAGAAATACTGTTCTAATTTGCGCTTGAATAACCATCAAAAGTATAAATCGGACCGGAAATAATTACTAAACCGTAAATAAAGCAGCATCATTGTTTTTTTCTTTGCTACGCTGGACGCGAAACCGGCAGCGAGCAACTATGGGCAAACAAAATAAAATTAAAAAAAGAACACGGTACTCGAAAGATTTTGCAGAATGGTAGCGTGGTAGCTGTGGATGGCTGTTCTAACGGTTGACCGAAGACCAGTATTCGTAAAAACTAGCGTCGACGCTAGTTTTTAAGGGTGGGTTTCTGTTCGTGTTCTTTGACTACAAAAAGAGAACGTCTGCGGAGGAACCGGATCCCGGAACGGCGGGATCGCTGCCACTTTCCTCTCGGCATCTCCCCCGCGTCCGTCCTTCGGCATGCGGGCCGCTCGTTGCCGGCTGGGCGGTCTCCGTCGGGTGATGGCAGAGGCCGCCACACACGTACTCCCGTTCCCTTTGTGTTCGGTCACTCAACGGAAGCTCGAACTCACTCGCGAGAGCGGCATTGCCGTCCATGTTGACAGATTCGGCGAAACGACCGCGCCACCGCGCTGCTATAACCCACCGCTGTAACCAGAGTCTCGATCTCCTAAATACTACCGATACTGACTATTCACACTTGACGTCACTCCTACGTCACCTCCGTTTTCGGAGGCCCAGAAACGAGAATGGAGATTGTTCAGTTTCGGTTTCTTTACTGCTTTCGTAGGCACATAAATACTCGTCACAATTGTCTACAAAAAATTGGGCTGCATGCTATGTTCCCAAGAAGCATTAAAACACCATTTAAAAAAATTAAATAAAATTGTCTTCATTGTCCCTTTAACTCTCTAGGATAAATTTGTCAAATGTTGCACATTTCTGAATGAAGGAGTGGTGTTCTTTGTCAAGGAATCTATCATATACAAATAATGCCATAAAAGCAACTATTTTATTTCTTGGATGTGAAGTAGGGGGTGTATATCTTCAGGCTATCTAGTTTCTACTACTCCGGTGTAAATATTTCCGAAGGAAATATTACCTCGAAATATGAGATGCCTTTTTTTTTCAATTGATCTGTCAAAATGTTAGGGGTTTTCAATGTTCCCTCTAAATTAAAAGGAAACAAAATAGATAGCCCAATCCCTCAGTAAATTTCAGTTGAGAAATATCTTGAATAAGGCATCAAAACGCTTTTACTAGCGAACAAAAGATTTCTTTATATAAGGTTTTCAGAAAAAAAAGTTAAATCGAGAAAACAGCATTTAAACATCCAGCTTTTCTTCTTCTTTTTTTTTTTTTTAATTATTGTTTTGCTATCTGCACTTACTAAAAAGGCCCAGCAGCTTAGGTTGGTCCTTCGACGGCCTGGTCCTTCTGTTGCTTGGCGATGGCCTGGAGCCTTCTTTTCTTCTGGGCCACCTTGGAAGACCGGAGTGCTTTTTGTTTGGCCTTTGAGATTTTGGCTTGCACGGCTTTGCTGGAGTCCTGCACCCGGTGACGTCCAGGCTCTATGCTCATCTCAAGGAGGGCACTCTCAAAGCCTGTAGGGCCCAGGTTAAATTCCAACACTGCTGGGGTGGCAGCTGTTTCCAGCGTTCTCCGGGACGCAAAGTGTCTTTGGGCATCGCCTCCACGCCAGAGCGTTGTATGACTCGTTCCCATTGTGTGTCTTCATTCTGGCGCATCACTCGAGCAGCTTATTCCTGGACAGCCGATTGTACAAAGGCACCAACTCCTTTGCAGTCTCTCTGGAGAAGGCAGGGTGGTGGGGTTGTGGCTTTGACGGCTTTCCTGCTGCCTCCAACACTGCGTGACGGTTGAAATGGCACCATGAACACTTTCCCTGAGGGCAGGCTTGATGATGGGGCCCTTCATCAGTAGAATACGAGTGCAGCAGGCTACTGCACACTGCTTTCTGCATTGCCGGACCATTCGGTGCATTCTCCTTTAGCGCAGAAGTGTAGTAATTTGTTACCCTCTTCATAACAACATTGGTATGTTTGCCTTTTCCACCAAGTCCTTTTTTCGTTTTCTTGAGCGTCTCCATCCCCGCATACATCCTTCTGGTGACATGGTTGACACAGTCCTCTTTTCGCAGTTCTTTATCATAAAAATGAAGTTCAGCGACATGGTTAAAAACTTTAAGGTCCCTGTCAGATAGAACTGTCAGATAGAACTGTCACATGCTGCAGGCCATGGAGCTAAATGGATCGGCGGAAGATCTCCACTTGATTTCTCCACGGGTCCGAGACTGCAGCCATAACAATAATTGCTTTGGGCAGAGAGGTCCAAAACTGAGCCTGTCTCTAACTCAATTACCACACTAACACTGAAGTGTGAAGTATGGCCGTGCTTATGCCAAGTGCCATCATAAGTTACACAATTATCCAACAGACCATTGTCATCTGATCCGCGGGCTTGGCGCGACATGTACACTTGCGTGTACATGTCGCGCACCACAAGTGCAGAGGCGAGTAAGCGTTGATGCCAGCAAACAAGTTCGTTAGCTTCATGTAGCCGATGCCGCCTTCACGGGATGCAAGACAAATATGTGCTTCCAGTTCACTTCGACGCGAGTGGTTAACGGTCGATGAGTAAAGCGCCTGAGCGATGTCCCCACACTCTGGGATTGACAACAAACTCCGCCTGAGCTCCTTTGTCGCTCTCGTTTGGTTGGAGGTCTGATCCATTACACACTGGGCACTGGAGACCGTTGATCAAATACTCTATGGCAGACACACCAACGAGGCGATAACTGTCAAGTGGAGTGCCAGAAGCAATGGTAACGTCTGCTGGATTTTCGGCGGCGTCACCGTCTTGTAGGAGCGATATCTTGCGCTCTATCGGAGTTAGCTCTTCGAACTCTCCGAGGTTGTCGGGAAGAGGCGAAGGAACTTCGGCCAATTACTCAAAAGTCACGTCCAAGAGCAACGAAATGGGGAGGCGGCGATGTAATCGGCTGAATCGGGAGTGGAGACAGTAAAGAGGCTGACTTCGTCACATTAGGCCTAGGACACTGCTGCCATCCTCCCGATTTTCCTCTCGTTTTCATCGATCGGCGGCAAGCTCTGAAGGCTTGACGAGCGTGCCGTTTAACCGCCGGCATTGAGTAAAAAGAGCAAGCGATAGTTCAACCGAAGCACGAAGCGAAAAAGCAAACACGAAAGTGTCGGCACACTCGGATCAAGTGACGTGTTGCCAGCCAATAGAGGTCCCGGTTTCGTTTTCAAGTCGATTGTGACCAACACCTAGGGAGGCTTTTTCTCTGCCCCTGTGTACTCTCAAACGAAAATTATTATTGTTAATAAAATCTCGAAAGATACCACGTTTTCAGCAAGGTTATGGACATCACCATAGTGCCAACGAGCGCGAAGTGATCGGCATTTGAAACCGGTAAACATTGCAGACTTGGTGCTCTCCGGATCGACTCGGGAATGCAATGTGCATCGCGACCCCTCCAAAAATATTTTGTATAGACGTAAATGTCCGCAGTACGCATATAAATTCTTCAGGAAGGGTGCACTATTAGTTTCTGAAACTGATAACATCAAAATTTGAAAAATTCGATATTTAAAAAGAAATTAGAAATTTGAGTATTTGTATTTCCCCTCTTAAAGGACACATGCAAAGGAAAAAAACATTTTTTTTAGACAGCTTAGATGGAAAAAGGATGTCATAAAACGATTTTACAACGAAGAAACAAAATTTTTAGAGCTATATTTACGGCGCTATACGAATTTGTAGTTGGCGCTCGCGGGAGCCGCTGCTGGTCACGTGGTAGGCCGCGCTGCGTCGCCGCCGCACGCTGAGCGTTGTGCAAACGCCGCTTCAACGCATTTCTCCAAGCCGCCGTCGCCGCCGCCGCACAAGTTTGTCTGCTTCGGGGCGCCGCCGCCGTCGTCTGACCGGCGCACAGGTCTATCACGTCTGCTTGCGCTTTTTCAGGAGTTTCCTTTGGGCTCTAAAAGTTACTTATTCGTCTTGGTTTTTTGTTATACTTCAAACAAAGATGAATAAGTTACTTTTAGAGGCCATAGGAAGCTTCCGAAAGAGTGCAAGCACCACGTGATAAATAAAGACCAGTCACGTTATAAATACAGACCACTTTTCCGCGGTGCCCGCGGGCGCCAACTACAAATCCGTTTTGCGCCGTAAATATAGCTCTAAAAATTTTTTTTCTTCGTTGTAAAATCGTTTTATGGCGTCCTTTTTTCATCTAAGCCGTTTTAAAAAAATGTTTTTTTCCTTTGCATGTGTCCTTTAGCATCTTGGGGGAAGGAGTAACGTTAGAAGACACGGGATCTAGGGGACAGAGACTTTCCTTTCAAACTCATTACTTGGCTTCCGTTACGTTTGAAGCTTGTAACAACGACTCCTTTTGTTTTCAATTGGGGTGATCTAGCTTGTCCCTGAAGTCGTCCACATAGAGCAACAATGAAATATTGAACGTGCTTCGAAGAAGGCTCATGGCTGTGTCATAGGCGCTCAAATAACCGACGCACGAATGTTATGCCACACCCTCACTTTTATCGGTGTCTCGTAGCAGTTTCCGTCATCTTCCTCGGTATCGAGTTACTGACCTGCCAGAGCTCGCGCCTTGTTTGTTTCATCCCGCCCCAGGACTACAACGAGAACGAAGACCAAGAAGAAGAGGCGGGGCCCGTGTCGAACATGCAAGTCGACATGGAGAGCTGCTGTGACGAAGACCAGCCGGCCCCGCTCTCGGGGGCGGGCGGGTCGGCCTCGGAGGGCCCCTCGGGGGCCAGGGGCCGTCGGCACCCCTTCTTCCAGCGCTCGGACTCCACCCTGTGCCTGGGCTGCCAGGCCCCCGACCCATTCGCGACCCCTCTGGCAGAGGCCCTGCCCCTGGCAGATCGGCCTCAGCTGCTGACCCCCACCGCGACGCGGCAGGAGCTGTTTGGAGCCCCCCGCGCGCCCCAGCCGTCTGGGGAAGGGGCCCCCCCACTGCCCCCACGCCTGGGACTGTCGAGGGGTGGCACGGGCATGCCCACCTCCGCCCAACGAGCCGCCGAGGTGCCCAGGGCACCCATCATAGTGGCGGCACCTTCCTCGGGGCGCCGGCCACCGCCCCCCGCAGCCGCCCAGGAGGGAAGCGCCGGGCAGGGAAAGTCCAGCGTCATTGTCCTGGCGGGCTCTCACCGGACGCAGGCCCAGCCGGTGAGTTTCGTGTTGAGGCTCATTCATATTGAGCATTTGAGTATATTTTGATAGCTTTTGTCAAGCTGTGGCCAAGAGTCACCGAGACACCCCTGCTTTGCACTAAGCACGACAACCGATTCAGGGGGTGGCTTTGCACGGGGCACAGAAGGCACGGATCTGATGGTGACTCATGTTCATGTCACAGTAGGACGTTACGAAACACAGCTGTGAATGTCCTTTCACTGTTTCCCACAGAACTTTTTGCCTCCCAAGGAGGGCCGTGTGTCTCGTAAAAGAAACGCAGCAATAACTCTTTCGGCACTGAATGTTAGGATAACTTTGTGGCCAAAGATTCATCTACCATATTTTCCGGTGTGTAAGTCGCGTTTATTTTTTAAAGCATTTTTTGGTGTGTTTTATACAACTATGCAAGTTATATGCATTTTCTTTTTTTTTTAATTCACGCTGCGACTCCACTTTTTTACACATTGCGCGCCATCTTTCATAGCGCACCGTAACTATATAGCCATAGGCGGTGTTGCGTTTTCAAGGAGGCACTGCTGTTGCCGCAGTCTTCTAATCTTTTCATAACTAAAAGCGAGGAATTTTAAAATTTCCCCGAAGCGGCTCAATGTGGATGTGCGAGACAGTGAGAATAGAGCTTTTACCGCATGTGATTGACGCTGCCTAAAGGGGTGTCCAAACAGGACACGACAAAACCCACGACTCCGGCAAATCGTGCCGCGCTCTGCCGCGATCCGCTTCCGGCCGTCGGAGGGAAATTTCCCTCCGTCAATTCTTCCCGGGGGGAAACTTCCCTCCGTCAAATCTCCCCCTCGCTTCCTCCACGGCGGCCTTGCTCTGCTCATCACGTGGGTCCGGAGAGCCACTCACACGCTCTGTTGGCTGTCGGTCAATTGCTCAAGGCCTCCGCTCACAATACGGAACCGCATCGGACGCCATCACGACGAAAGTGAATCTCGACAAAGAAAGCAGATCCGAGGCGGGCGAAACGCACCCTTCGACGCAGGAATGTCCCAAATCCACCCAAAGCCGGACCTCCTTGGCCTTCGAGCCGAGGTGACGGCGGTACGCGAGGGTGTTGGCGAAGTGAGACAGACGCAGGTGGCGTGTGACGTCAATCTGAAGAGGAGAGCAGTCGTGATCGTAAAAATTTTCACGACTCCTGCAGACATTTTCACGACTCCGACAGACCGTAAAAATAGAAGCGTCCGCTTCGATTTTCACGATTTGTCGGAGTCGCGGGTTTTGTAGTGTCCTGTTTGGACACCCCTTAATTCAGCCATAATTTCATATTTTTTTTGCTTCAGTCCAGTAAGACTGGTATACACACATTGCAGTATATTTTCTCGCGTCTTAGTTTCTGTTTGATGAGCAGTTTTTCTGTCATGCTCCAGCCCTGTTGCTACATGTAAATGGAAAGATTGTGGCTAGCCGATCTTTTAGAGGTACCGAAATAACTATGTCAAGATTTATCTATCAGCCTGTGCATCGATGCTTGCGTTATCTCCGGCACGTGGCCTAGGCTAGGCCTAGTGGGACAAAGGTTGGTTCATGAGTGTCTGGCACATTAAACTTTTGTCGGCATGTGTTCGCTCGAATACACCGGACTACCTTCTCATTTTTTGTGTTTTACGTCCTTTTGCTGTGAAACACTTGATTGCCCCTGGCAGACAGTGCCGTGCTATGAGCATTTCTCGCGAGTCGAAATGTCAAAGTTGTTTGTCCAATGGTGTGTGCGATCTAGCCGATTGTGCGAAACTCAGATTTTGCAATACCGCTTGAACCAAGCAGAAAGGTGTGACTTGTAGAAAGGTGCGACTTGCAACTTTTCCACGAAAACGGCTCAATATACGGGTGTTCAACTTACACAAGGGTGTGACTTATAGTCCAGAAAATATGGTAACTGGAGTTTGACCTTGGTTGGGATAACAGAATTGAGTTCTGATTGATGCACTTGTCATTGCATTCGACCAGGAGGATGCCTTCAAATTGTGATTTTTGCTTCTTTTGGTGTGCAGCTTTTTTGGATGTAGCAAGTTTTTAAAAAGAGATGTTCGACGGTGTCTTTCTTTTTCCAACAGTCTAGCGAGGCTCCACCGCCATACTCTGGAGCCCCCAGCCCAGCCGCCGAGGTTACCGTCACCTCCAGCAATGCTCTGCAGCCTTCGGCAAGAACAGAAGCCCCTGCACCAACCTCCACACTTCCCGGAGCTCCGCAGTCAAACCCCGAGACCGGCACGAGCACAGCAGCCTCCACTTCAAGGTGCCTGCCTCAGTCACATCGGGAAATGAAAACAGGGTCTTCATTTCCCAGCTCTCTCCACATTACTACAGGGTTGACCTGCCATGCACTATTCTGTTGCTCAAAGAAAAAAGGACAGCAATTCTTTGTTTTTGTTTATACTTTTATAGTGTGCATTTTCAAAGGTCTTATTTCTAGAAGGGTTTTTGAAGGTTGGCTTTCTCTGGCAGTGCTGCAAGGGGGGAGGAGAGGCTTATGTAACTTGCTTTTTCTCCAGCTTTCCTCACTTGCTCGCTCCTCACCGTGAGACGACACCCGGGCATGAGGCAAACAGTACTCTCGGGGAGTCGGGTTTGTGCAGCGAGTGCTTGAGCAGTTATCCACGTCTGTGAGAGGGGGATGGATACATTCTATTTTAACATGACCTTCCGGCGTTAGAGGCTGATGTACCAGCCTTGGTTTTCTGCAGGAAAGATAATCCTCTTAGCACTTCCCTCTCCTAAGGTGCGAGGGGTGCCAAGTTGGGGCGAGGTAAAAAGTGGAGAGGATATAGGAAGGAAAGGGGCAGGCAAAAGTGGAAAGCATGAAGTGTATGTCAACCTTTAAGTAGCATCGCATTACTGCGTGCCTGTAATAGTCACTCACAAGGTGAGATCGGCAGGGCCTCTTTTTCGTAGGCCTCCAGCACGTTTTCGTTGCCCTTTGCTTTGCTGGAGGCGAGACTACCCAAACTCCTCCCTGCTGTTCTCACTCTGTCGGCAACTATAGTACCATCAGAAAGGCAGCAGTTTATTTGCCATAGCTATGAGAAAGTGATGATGCTTGCACTGTTCGCGCGACTTGACGATCTAGGCACCCGAAGTACGTCCAGTACCATGTTTCTTTCAGTACACTTTAGGAAAGCTTAGCCTTCGGAGTGGTGACGACCCTTCGTCTGGGTCTGCAGCGGTGCCACTGGCGTCGGACCCAACAGTCGCCCCGTGTGCCAGAGCAGCGCCCTGGGGCAGTTGGTTCCCCACGACGTGCTGCTCAGCCGCTGGCAGCTGACCCTGGAGTTATTTGGGCGCGTGTTCGTGGACGACGTGGGCGCTGAACCGGGCTCGGTCATCAGCGAGCTGGGCGGGTTCCCGGTCAAGGAGGTGCGCTTCCGCAGGGACATGGAGAAGCTGCGCAACTCACAGCAGAGGGACCTCACCCTACCCAAGGTGAGCCTCTTTCCTTGCAGCCGCTCTGTAAAGTGTTCTGTTCGGAATGGGTGAAAGGCTCCGACTAGATACGAATGGGTTTTGGTCCTGGTCCTCCTTACCATAAGGCATGGGACTGTGATGCGACGTCGCACACAACACCGGCCTGCGTAGCGTTGTTGCCGAGCCACACCTTAGTTGCATGTTGCGCGCCTTTGTTGCTTATGTATAGGCACTATCCTAGGGTTGATCTTTTTGCACTACACATATTCTCCTACTTTTGCCGCAGCTGTACACTTTCCTGTTTCTTTTGCTGCAAGGTTATGCACTAAGAACTGTCAGCGGCGATACACTGGAAGATTCGCATGGTGACTCTGAGTGCTGAAAAAAGAATTTTCACTCTTGGTTTATCCTATGCAATCTGAAGATAGTGAGGTCCCAGTAAACACGCGTTTGGAGAGCATCGCACCACCAGTCGGTCCTCGCAATTGCGTAACAAAGGAGCCGGAGCTTGCAAACTTGCCAGGTGCCTCGAGGCCTGCTCAAAGTCGTTCCGTTGCGGACTCTGCTCCTCTGCGACGCCCCCTCCTCTGGTTGCAGATGGAGCGTGAGCGTAACAGCCTGCTGCAGCAGACATTCAAGGAGCTGAACACGCAGTACAGCAGCTACAGCCGGCGCAGCATGGGGGGCACCCCACCGCTGGCCATCAACCGAGTCAAGGTCACCTTCAAGGACGAGCCCGGCGAGGGGTCCGGCGTGGCGCGCTCGTTCTACGCGGCCATTGCCGAGGCCGTCCTCTCCCTCGAGAAGCTGCCCAGCCTGGACGGCTGCCAGGGAAATCGCTCCCTCCAGTACAGTGAGTGCTTCTCTTCTCTGTACTCCTCCCCCTCCTCTTATACATGGTAATTTTGGTCTTATTACAAGTATTGGGCAAGTTTTTAACACAAAATCTGGTTTATGAGTCACTTTATATGAAAAAATTGTCTCATGAGTGCACGACATGCTGGGAGTGTTGTGCAACGTTAATGGCTTACAAAGGCTTCTGTAAAATCAATGCAAGAAACGCACCCCAGTGAGGCTCGAACCTGGGACAGTGCAGTGGCAGTTGGATACTATGGCCACTGAGCTGCGTAGCACAGCTGCTCTGGAAGAGTAGGAGGGCTTTATTTGCGTGAAAAATGTGCTGGTGAGAGCTGCATGTTTTTAATTAAAACATAATTTAAAAAGAAAATAAAAATAATGAAAAATCTAGAGAAATAACGCTCCATGTGTGTGATTTGTGCTGGATTTTTCGTTAGTCTTTTTGTGCTCCCTGGTTTTTGTCAGCATTGTCAAGCTTGTATACCATAAAATCCTGAGAGATGCCAAACTTCTGAAAGATAACCCACCCCTATTTTTGGCACGATTTGCTATTTCTTTAAAAACACCAAAAGATAGCCCACCTATAGTAATTGCAGGGCCCTGTCCTCAATGGTGACCTCGGCAGAAATGGTGTTGCTTAGCCATGACGGGAGATGAGCGAACACTGCTGATGGGAAAGGACAGTTGTCTTGAGTTCATCACCCCTCACTGCGATCACAAGTTTCGCAGGTGACAGAATCTAAAACTAACATTCTTTCAACTTTTTTTTTATTGCACACCGAAAGTTAGCCCACTCCTTGTTTTCACCAGATTTTCTTTCGGTTTTAGGTGGGCCATCCCTCAGGATATTACTGTAGATTTTGCTATATAGGCCGTTGATATGGGATGGATATAAATATGAAGCTTTAAAACAGAGCTGTATCCTTTTATTAGAATGTCTAATGCAGTGGTGGTCTGGTCTCACTGTCCGCGTCAGTTTTGTTAAGGGGGGACACGGGCTCCAATTCCCAATTTTTTTTTAAAAAGTGCATTTTTCAAATTTGTTATATCTGATTTCAGAAACTAATAATGCACCCTTCCATAAAATTTCATGCCCGTACGTCGAGTATTTAAGCAGATATAAAAGATTTTCGACAGGTCGGCGACGCGCCTCCTATCCCCGAGTCGTTCCGTCGCGCGATCGGTTGACCATTTTCAAATGCCGACCGCTCCGCGCCCAGTTGGCCTACCGCGATGTTGATACCCTCGTTGGAAGCGTCGTTTCTTCGGGCTTTTATGACGATAGTAAACTTCGTTCGAGAGTAAGCATGAACAAAGCCAGAGCCCTCTAGTTGTCGGCTATAATTGGCTTAAAAACGAAACTCAAGCCTGGATTGGTCCGTGACACCCCACGTGATCCGCTCGTCTCGTTGTCGTTGCTTCGGCCGAACGTTCGCTTCTTTTGCTTGCTCGTTATATATTTCTCACAGTTTTATCGTTTTATCTACGGTCTCGTCGCCGCGATGCCGGCCGTTAAACGGCATTCCCTCCAAGCCTTTGGAGCTCGCCGCCATTCTGTGAAACCAAGAGGCTCGTCAGGTGGACGCGTACGATGCGCTAACCCTAACGGAACCACGTCGGACGCGTCAGCTGCTTCGCTCCCGAGCGCGTCACCATCTCCCAGTTCGTCGCTTCAGGACCTGCCCCCTGAACAACCAGCCGACGTTTCTTCGTCTCTTCCTGAAGATTATGAGGTTGTGGAGGAGCTCACGGCGATAGAGCGCAAGATCTCGCTACTGCAAGAGAGCGATCCCGCTGCGGATCCCACGGACGCTCCCGCTGCTCCCGACGGTGCCCCAACCGAAGGTTATCGTCTGGTTGCTTTATCTGCCATCGAGACACTGGTGTCCGCTCTTCTGTGCCCAGTGTGCCGTGGATCAGACCTTCAGCTAAGCGAGAGTGGCAAGGGAGTTCAGGCGCAATTCGTCGTCGTCTGCCCAGACTGCGGGGACGTTGCTCGGACGCCGCACTCGTCGACCATCGGACACTCGCGGCAGAATGAATTGGCAGCACGGATTTCTCTTGCGTCTCGTGAATGTGGAATCGGATACACGAAGCTTACGAACTTTTTTGCCGGTATCAATGCTCCTTCGCCCATGCATCTCCGATCTTATCAAGATCTGGGAGAAAAGGTCCACGACGCCTCAGTGAGAGCAGCCAGCAACGTAATGAGCAAGGCAGCAGAAGCTGTACGAGAAACACGCGAGTCAGATAGCGGCGATTTGATGGACGTTTGTGTGACATACGATGGCACTTGGCATAAGCGTGGGCACACTTCACACTTTGGTGTTGGAGTTGCCATCGAGCTTGAGACTGGACTAGTTTTGGACTATTCTGTCCAGAGCAATTATTGCCATGGATGTAGCCTTGGACCTGCGCAGGGATCTGACAGCCATGAAGACTGGGCCGAAAATCACAGGGCAGTATGCCAGAAGAATTTTGCTGGGTCTGCAAATGCGATGGAGCTGCAAGCAGCAGACGAGATCTTCCGTCGGTCCGTCCAACTCCACAACCTGCAGTATGTGACAGTGCTGTGCGACGGGGACAGTAAAGCCTTCAACCATGTTGCGGGACTTGATCTTTACGACAAGGGCATGAGGAAAGAAGACTGTGTGAACCACGTCGCCAAAAGAATGTATGCTGGCATGGAGGCCCTAAAGAAAACAAAAAAAGGTCTCGGTGGAAGGGGCAAACTAACGAACCTTGTCATGAAGAAATTGACCAGCTACTATGCATCTGCACTGAAGACCAGTGCCCCAGACGTTCCAGCCATGCAGAAGGCAGTGTTTGCCAGCCTCCTCCACAGCTACTCCACCGATGAAGAGCCCCGGCATCAGGCCTGCCCTCATGGAGAACATTCCTGGTGTCACTTCAATCGCCAGAAAGCGCTGGAGGCAGCAGGAGAGCCGACGAAGCCACAGCCACACCGCCCTGCCTTCTCCAGAGACATCGCAAAGGAGTTGGTGCCCCTCTACAATAGACTCTCAAGGCGGGACCTACTCGAGAGGTGTGCTAGGATGGGAACGCAGAACAACAACGAGTCGTTCAATGCTCTGGTGTGGAGGCGGTGTCCCAAGACGGATTTCGCCTCTCGAAGAACTGTGGAAACTGCCGTGGCTCTTGCCGTCCTGGAATTCAACCTGGGCCCCAAGGGCTTTGAGAGGGCCCTTCATGAAATGGGAATCGAACCCGGAAGCCACCAGGTTCAGCACGCTGACAAGGCCCTCCAAGCCAAGGTCTCCAAGGCGAAGCAGAAGGCCCTCAACTCTTTGAAAGTGGCCCATAAGCAAAGGAAGCTGGCAGCAATCGCCAAGGCACAGAGGGACCAGGCAGCCGAAGGGGAGACCTACTCTGCCGGCGCCTTTTAGTGGACACAGACTGGGCCAAACTAATAAAGTAAAGGTGCTCAATGTTTGAATGCGTTTTTCTCAGTTTCACTTTTTTGCTGCAAACTTTGTAGCAAGGAATCTATCGTTTGATGGTAAACATATCCAGGTGCCTCGTTCAAAGTGTTTCTGAACTGAAATTTACTGGGGAATTGGGCTATCTACTTCATTTTGTTTTAAGTTGAAGTCATCACTGAGAAAAAGTGACATTTTGGCAAAATGGCATTCAAAGAAAGTGCATATCATTTTTGGAGACAGAATTTCTCTCCGAAATATTTACATTTTAATCATACAAATTAGATAGCCCAAAGCCACATACCCTCTACTTCATATCCAAGCAATAAAAACAGTGGTTTAACATTTCATTTTCATACGATAGATTTCCTAAGGAAAGGTGCCACAGCCTCATACACAAATATGTAACTTTTTACATAATTCTCCTATAGAAGTCAAAGTTTGCACAGTGTCCCTGCATCTGCTCATAAATGCACTCTCCAAATTTCGTTAAAATCGGACGAGGAGTTCAAAAGTTAATAATTACGCCAGTGTCTCCCCTTAAGTTTTGCACTTGCCTGCACCTTGCTGTGCCCAAAGGGAAAAATTGCGCCAAACTGCGCCAAAGCGAACAGATCTGCAAATTAATTGGTTTCTGGAAGAGTTCTCTATTTTAATTTGTGTTGCCATCACAAACCAATTCAGGTATTTAGCTCAGTCGCATTGTTCCCCACCACTTTTTCCAACATTCCCAACGTGGCGCAGTTTCAAGAGTTTTAGTTGCATTTTGAAGTGCACTACTGAAGACTAACAAGCGCAAGTAATTATTTTTTTCTGCGTGCCCATGTTCAGAAGCGTGACATTGTTTTATAAAAATGTGCTCGTTACACATATGTGCTCGCTCGGTCGGGACTGCTTTTTAAGACGATTGATGTGAATTCTTGATTATACTACTGTAGATTAGTGAACCCATAATATTTTTATTGATTACGCTTTTGCCTACTAACTCAAATTTTTGGGAAACTAGATTGCTATCACGACAGAGGGAAAGCGAAGCAAATCAGTCATTGGATGTTTCCACAGTGAGAGGTCACCAGGAAGTATCATTGTAGATAAAATGTTTGTGACGAAGCATGTTTTCTTTATAATTTATGATGTCCAGACAAAGCTGATTTTTGTGATACGTGAGAATACTTTGTATAGTGCCTATTTACTTCTCTTTATTATCTAAGGGTTAATATTGGTACTCTACATCGACTTCTTAATGGTGATAGCACGCTTACATCAATCCTGCTAACTTTTGTCTACTAGCACTTATTTAAACAAAACATGAATTTGACTAAGTTGTGTGGCACAGCTTCGTAGCACTCGAAGGGAAATTTGGCTAGTACAGTATAACTGCTAACTTTGGGTTTCTAATGGGCATCAAGGAACTGATTACATGAATGCATGCTGGCATTACTAAGAGGGAACTGAAGCAAATTGCTTCAAACTCACATACGTGCTGCTGCAAAGCTGCTCCAAAAATTGCTGCAAGCTCAAAACAGGATAGACCACCCCTGCTAATGGCTTGGTGTGTGAGACATGCTGTTGTCATAACTGTGGCCCTTTTTTGGGCTTCGGTGTTTTTGTTCATCCCTTCGTGCTCGTCATAGTTTCAGCAATCGGTTGCAGTGTCGGCAATCATTTTGAGAGCTGGCGCCGTAACTCGAGAGAAGCAGGGGTGAACTGGGAGGGTTCGCCGTCGCTCGCACTTGCGAACGAGCAGCCCTCCCTGCCGTGTGGCTGCGTGGGCATATAGCATTGCCCACTGGCATTCCAGACCTGATCCAGCGGCTGCGGTCGAGGGAGCGGGACAAGGAGCGGCGCAGCGGGGGCGCCAGCCAGGCCCCTAAGTCCGGGGGCGGCCTGCGCTACGACGCGCCCCCCTTCGTGATGCCCGGGGAGGCCGGGGGCAGCGGACAGGCCTCCAACGACCACCTGAGCCCACACCGGCAGCAGCTGGGACAGCGGCTTTACCCGCGCGTCCACGCCCTGCGCCCAGTAAGTCACGGAGCTCCTACGACAGATCTGATGAGTCCACCGTCCTTCCGTGCCGGGGGGGGGGGGGGGGGGGGAGGGAGGGGGGAGGGGAGGGGAGGGGAGGGGAGGGGAGGGGAGGGGGAGGGGAGGGGAGGGAAAGGGGAAGGAAGGAAGGGGGAAGGGGAAGAGGAGGGAGGGAGGGAGGGAGGGAGGGAGGGAGGGAGGGGAGGGGAAGGGAAGGGAAGGGAAGGGGGTTTGTCGGCAGGCTGTTGGCGACATTTTAATATGCGCAGAGAAGCAGCAAGGTATCACTTGCGAGGATGGTGCTGAGTGTCTTCTTGCTTTATTTTGTGAGAGAACTCTCCAGTCCTGTATTGCACTTCGACGCTTACGTTTCTGCCGCACTCTACTTTCATCTGGACCCCTCACAATAGGCGTAAAGTCTCGTTTATTTTGTTGTTTGGCTACATGTGTCGGGAAGGCACTATTGGTGTGCGGTGTATATGGAACTTACGCCGGTCCCTAATTTTAATTGTCGTGCTTATCACACACTTACCGTAATATCCCGAGTCATCGCCCACCCCCCAACCGCCTGAAATTCGTTAAAAAAGTGGGGTGGGCCATGTCTCGGTGGGTGAGCACAAACACTTGAGAAAAAGCGGAAAAAACCGCCTATTTTTCTCTGCGTATCTAGCGCTGATGCACAAGAGATACATCAAACTCAAAACTCGATTTAGTTTCATTGTTTTATAGAAAAAAATGCTCACGAAAGAATATTTTACTATAGCGAAGTCCGTTGCTTGCATACGCGCTAGAAACACCGCCGATCTGCATATAGCACGAACGTTTGTTCCGTGAAAGAATGTCACCATTATGTTCTCCTAGTTAGTAAAAAAAAAAAAAAAAAAAAGAAAGAAAAGTTTGCAAGAAAATAGAAAAACCGACCAGGCGCAACGAGCGAGCGAGCGGACCAAAGAACCAAGAGCAATGCTGGGAAAGCGGGAAAGCCGGCGGTCGCGTTCGCAAATACTTTGGCGTGGGGCCAAGTCGGGCGCCTTGTCAATTGCAAGCTCTTGCGCAACTTCCTTGTTTGGTGCATACGTGCGTCCGTGCACGGCGGGCTATCAACGCACGGTTGGGACGCTCTGCAAACGTCTGTGTAGGACGTTCCAGCAAAGCTTTATTTACGCTTTGGCTTTGCCTAAAATATTGCACAACAGCGGTGGCGACGGGCGGGAAGAAGGAGCGGGTTCGCGGTGACTTTACTTCGGCGGAGACAAACTTTGACCTAACACTCCGCGGTTACGTTAACAAAGTCTTATTTTGTTATCTCCATCGTTTTCTTTTCGCAGGGATACACGACCACTTTGGGGTCGCTCACAATTGTGTAAACAAAAAGAAGTGTCTTTCCCTTCTTCGGTTTACTTTGTCACGGACGTCCTCCAACTGTAGGGTCCGCGGCCGCGTCATTCGGGTAGGATGAGTGTTCGCGGATCGCAGAGTCCGCGCTGAGGTATTTGAAGGGGTGGGCGATGACTCGTTGTTTTTTCGGAAATCGATATTGGCCCAAAAATTGGGGTGGGCGATGGCTCGGGGATGGGCGATGACTCGGGATATTACGGTAGTATTTTTTGTCTAGACCCGAGTGGCTGAAGATAGCCTTCAGAATAGGGCACGTTTTACCGTCTTGTGTGGAAGCATTAAATAGCGTCATTGCCACTTAAGCAGACTGTTTCGTAGGTTCGCTAAAGTGGTTCTTCGCTTCAGTGTATGTCTCGAATGTTGGATGCACATGGAAAAACAAATTTTTGTCATGCGCATCCAGCTTCTATATAAAATGCTTGATCAAAGTCTCAATTCCCTTTCTCTTCCCAGTGAATGGGTTCTTTGACTTCACATTAGAGCCATAAAAAGACGGGGTCAAAAGCTGCTTTAGTGTACCTGTAAGTCCAGCTTTTGCGAGTGCAACCTGTTGCCACTTTGGAAGATGGATGACCAAGCACGTGAAAAGCTTTATTTTCCCAGTTGTACTTGCTAGCACATAAACTTGCCAACCGATTTTTCAGACTTTGCAGGGACCGAAAAAACGTCCGAATAATAGAGCAATTTGAAAAATTAGCAGATTAAAAAAATCTTGCCTTTATTACGTCTAAGCGGGCTTAAAAAAAGCTGTCAATATTACCTTTTCAATAACGAAAGAGGGACATGGAAGACAGACAACATGCTCGACCATCTACTTAGCGCCTTGCTTCAGGCTACGCCTCCGCTTGCGTTCGGTCCCTTTCTATTAGGTTGAGAATCGCTGCCTTCTTTTCTAGCGTTATGGTCAAGTACTTTCTGCACTTCTTAGCAACCTTTCGCGGCGGCAGAAGAGCAGATGGGGCCACAACGTCCAAGCCAGCGTGGTACGAAAACACGATTCACCGAGACGAGATGAGAGACGCACTACGGAATTGTGAAGGAACAATGCAAAATGGCAACAGTGATGTTGATAATGACGTGCAGGTAGAGAAATGAAAAGCCGTAGCATAGCGTCACCTAGCGGTAGGACTTAGTAGTGCTCAAGTAGCGCTTTCGAAACCGAGCCAATCCATGTGCAGCCAACATAGCATCTGAAATGGCGGCTTTTCAGTGGTGTTTCCCACCGATTCCTCGCGACGATTTTGTCCAAAAAATTGAACTTTCGGACTTGCATCTGTTTGGAACATCGGTCGTGAATACACACTATTTCTATCGGGTGGGTCACAGTTCCTTCTTTAGGTCCAAAATATAGAAGTCCGAACTTCCGAAAAATCGGTCGGAAACTGTAGTATGTATGGGGAAATAAGGATGAATTTCCTTTCGCAATTTCACGACCGCTGCGGAACGTTCTCAGGGCCGTGGTCGTTTTGCAGTGCAGGCTGTTTAAATTTGCGGATGAAGAAGAGCCAGCTCCTTCCTTGAAGGCGAGCAGAAACGGGTTTGAATTGATTGCGCGCCATTGTTTCTCCCCGAACAGTCGCTGGCGAGCAAGATCACGGGCATGCTGCTGGAGCAGTCTGCCGCCCAGCTGCTGCTGCTGCTGGCTTCGGAGGACGCGCTCAGGCAGAAGGTCGATGAGGCCGTCGAGATCATTGTCTCGCACGGAAGGTCGGTGCTTCTCTTGATCCACACGGGAAAGCCTCGAAAAATACTTCTCGCAAATCGTGTCGACCTATTGTAGAAGTTAACTCCGTCTTGCGTCGTAAGTTGTGACTTTGGTCGAGGGCTAGTTGTAATTTTGCTTTGGGAATTCCTCATTTGTGGCAATGGCGATCTTGGTGATTTCCAGTTCTGCCATGTCCAGTAGAAAACCTTGTGTTACGCTGGGCATTCGGGTAGAACACCCCGATTTCGGGAGGTTTCCCCCTCTGCCATTGGCTTATCTTTATTTAGTGCATATAGAAAGGGCCCCAAAGTCTGGGTGTTGTCAAAGATTTAGGCTACCGTGTTTGGGAGGGAATTTTGAGCTGCGACGCAATCATGAAGTGCTACTACCGGTTAATATGTTTGAGCGTCATTCTTTGCGATAACTGCCATGGATGGATTTGCGGTATTATTTTTCTTATAACGAAGTTGCCATCCAGTTGGTGAAGGTTAGTGATGATAGTAATGATAAATGTCTTATTATAAACATTTACACCATAATTCAGGCTTGCAAAAGTAAGCAAGTGCTTGTATGCAGGATCCGGCATCCAACAGGCTGCATTTACAGTTAAACCTGGATATAACGAAATTGATAAAAGTTTGCAATAATTCGTTATATGGAGGATTTCGTTACATGCAGTTTTTGCGGAAAAACTCGTGAAGGACACGTGGAAAGAAAGCGAAAATTAAAAATCCACGTGGGCAAACTCACCACGTCATTTATTTAGTGGAAAAGAAGTCTGTAAGCTTGCGTTGTGCTTTTCGCGCGAGCGAAGGCAGCACGCTGCGCTCAAAGGACACCAAAGCATTTAGAGCACTGTCGTCCTGGGAAGCCGGACATACATCGATGGCATCCAAGACCTCCCTCGCGGTAGACACCAAAGGCTGCTCGCCTTTGGTGGCAATTGGACAAGAATATATCTGCATTTTAGGTACAGTCACCGACCGATTATTTGGACTTCGCAGGGACCGAAAAAAACATCCGAAAAATAGAGCAGTCCGAAAAATGAGCAGATTAAAAAACTTGCCTTTATTACTTCCAAGCGGGCTCAAAAAAAGCTGTAAATAGCGCCTTGTTCAGGTTACGCCTCCATTTCCGTTCGGCAACTTTCTGTTAGCTTGAGAATCGCTGCCTTCTTTTCTAGCGTTATGGTCGAGTACTTTCTGCGCTTCTTAATGACACATCGCGGCGGCAGAAGAACAGATAGGGCCACGACGTCCAAGACAGCGTTGTGCGAATGAGGTAAAAGGCGCAAAAACCACGAGCGCAAAATGGCGACTGGCGATGCAAAGGAACGAAAAATAAAGCAAAATGATAATAATAATGATGATGATGACGTGCAGCTAAATGGGGGAAAAAAAAAGGGCTAGCATAGTCACCTAGGCCGTGTTCTAAAATTTACTCAATCATACTACAGGGTAAGGGTTTTGTACCCTTGGCGTTCTGAAACCTACCCGCGTCCAGCGTTTTTCGATCTGTGCTGTCATGTGACACGACCCGCCGGAGTAACTCGGATCCATTAGGGTAAGATTTGGAACACAGCCCTAGTGGTAGAACTCAGGAAAGTCCAAGTAGCGCTGCCAAATCAAGCCAATCCATTGGCAGCCTGCATAGAATTCAAAATGGCCGCTTCTCGATGGTGTTTTCAGCTGATCGCTCGCGACGATTTTGTCCGAATAATCAAACTTTCGGACTTCAAGCTGTCCGAAACATTGGTCGTGAATATACACTATTTCAATGGGGTAAGTCACGGTTTCGCCTTTATGTCCGAAATATCAAACAAATTTAAATTATCGAAATCCAAAAAAAAAAAAAATGGAGATTGCGGCGGGGCGAGTTTGTTAAATCAAGGTTATCCAGTGCGAGCGCTTCGTTACATGGAGTTCACAAATACAAGTGCTTCTATGAGGATCGCATCGGGGAATTGAAAAAGTTCGTCAAAATAGAGGATTTCATTGTATACAGGTTCGTTACATCCAGGTTTAACTGTACATCATTTGCAAAGCATGCATCGCGAGCGTGTAACTAATAGAACGTAAACTTTCCCTTTGTTGTGACCCGCGCGTTTCTTTGGCAGGGAGGCGGAGACGCTGCTGGACCTAGACGTGTTCAGCCTCGGGGAGCGTGCCCGACGGAGCAGCAACTCCTCGGGGGCTGCCCGGAGGAGCGACGCGGAGGAGGAGGAGGAGGACGGGGAGGACAACAGCCCCCTAGTGTACCAGCCGGGCAAGCGGGGCTTCTATGCCCCCCGCCAGGGCAAGTGCACCCCGGACAGGCTCAACGCCTTCCGCAACGTCGGCAGGTGGGTCCCCCCTGGCGCCCCCAGATCAGAGCCGTATATAGAGAGAGTTTGGCCATTCATTGGGAAGTATAGGAGGCAAATGAGGAGGCACCATTGGCCGAAAGCGGGCTGGGCGTGTTCCGGGCGTCTTCTCAAATTCGAATGTGGCCAACCAGAAGCCGGAGATAATACCCTGGCAGTGGTCGCATGAAACGAGATTAGTAAGTGCGTCGGAGTAACTCCCGGTGACTGAAAATATGGTGCACGCGATGTTCAAATCATGGACATCCAAAATCATGGTGGAAGAGTGCGACTAGTGGAACGATCGACATAATCTGTATGGCAGGCGGCGAGGGCCGGGAATCTGTCATCTAAGCCAGGGGTCTCCAAACTTTTTGGCCAAGGGGCTGGATTGGGGACCTGTCCAGTCTCGAGGGCCGCAAAACAAATACATATTATAAATGAGTAAAAACTATATTAATAAGCCCAGATGACCATTTAAATAGAGGAGCTCAAGTTAGAGTAAAAACGATAAGTAATCAAAGGTGGATTAATACATATACTTTATTTCGAAATTCAGCATTTAGGTAATTGTGACATACGATAAGTGTGACCCGGAAAACTAGCCAGGCATAAATCAAAGCGCATAGGAACTTTAAAATATTCGCACAGAAAAAAAAACAAAAAAACTTATGAGAACGGTAGAACTGTTATGACGATATGCAATAGTTATCACACATGACTCGTATCACAATATACAGGAGAACGCAAAGAAATTTTAATGTAGTTACAGATATGAAGCAGAAGACTAAGCACGGTGAACCTGATGGTGCCAAAATATGACTGTATGCCACAAAACACTAATCAGTATTTGAGCCGGAATGCATCAGAGTTTTGACACATTTACCCAGACATGAAGTGCAGGACTAATGTTAGCGGTGTAGCTGATTCTTCGAGTTTATTATTTCGCTGATCTGCGGCTGCAAGCTTGATGAGCCAATAATTAAAAGGCACTTCAAGTGTTCATCAGACAAGTTAGCTCTGTATTCGGATTTTACGTATTTCACCCTTGAAAACCTCTGCTCACAAAGGTATGTAGTGCAAAAGACCGATACATACCCGCGAGCAAATTGTTTTAGGGTTGGAAATTGCTCAGAGCCCAAGGATTTGTAGAACTGTATCAAATTTCCTTCCTTGTAGTTTTCCTTCAGAATGTCGTTTGACTGTAAGTCAATGACTTCTAATTGAAACTGACTCGGGAGCGCATCCACATCGCAGTTAAATGGATTCTTGAACATCTGTATCGCCTCAACTCTCCCATCGAGGTCAGAAAACCGTTCGAAAAATTGCTTCTAAAGGTTAGAGATTCTTCTATACTCAGCCCACCCCTAAGCTAGCAGTGCACTGAAAGCTGCATGCCCGCTGAGCCAGTCAACTCGCTGTCTTTTACTGGGCCGGACCATATTATAAGCACCATGGCCAGCCGCGGGCCGGATCTGCGGGCCGGGGTTCGGAGACCCTTGGTCTAAGCGGTTGCACTCTGTCCAAGCAAAACGGAGTTCCAGTGGCACGTTCGTTTCTTACATCTTTTTGCATAATCATAATTGACAAATCAAGTGCACCACATTTTCAAGCATGAAGTGTTGCTACATTTAAACCTTACGCTCCTATTAAAACAGTTTCTCGCTACCACCGCTTGGCTATATTTTCGGCTTCTGGTTAGCCAAGAGAGCATGCCAAGCCCTCTATCTGCGTCTGGTGCATGCCCTGGCTCTGCCCGCCCCTCCCATTGACTGAACTCTCTCTATACACAGCTCTGCCCCAGATGCCTGGGTTGTGAGGCAGAACGGGCAGACTGAGAACTTGTTATACCTTGTTCAGCCGTAAGCCGACAAAACGATCGGAGCTACGTGCTCACCGGACCGATCAATTGCTCGCCTTTCGTCGCCTGCTACCTTTCTTTGCACGTGGGTACGGGTGGGAGCACGATTGAGCGGCGAAAGATTGGCATTTGACTGGCACATCTTGCTCGTAGTCTCCACCACCCTGTCAGCTTAGCAGTATACAGCAAACCTTTATGCCCACATAATAATACTTCTTTTAAACAGAGTTCTTTTCGGTGTTTGTTCCAAACATGTGGGCCTCATTTATGGTTGCTGCATTAATTGCAGTGGGCGCTACTTTTTCGGATGGCTGCCGCGTCGATGAATGTCTGTCTTTTTCGCTCGTGCATTTCTGGTGGAGAACGGTGCTGACGCCTGTGCCCTGACCCATGTGCAGGATTGTGGGGCTCTGCCTGCTACAGAACGAGCTGTGCCCCATCTCGTTCAGCCGTCATGTGATCAAGTACATCCTGAACAAGCGCATCGGCTGGCATGACCTGGCCTTCTTCGACCCCCTGCTTTACGAGTCGCTGCGGCAGCTCGTCCTGGAGGCCGAGTCCCGGGACTCGAGCACGGTGTTCTCCGCGCTAGACCTCACCTTCTGCATCGACCTCTGCCCCGAAGAGGTGGGCACTCATTACGGCCAAACTAGTCGTAGCATTGGCGGCATCGATTCAGTGCGCGGCAAGAGCTGAGAAAGCTCCGTTTAACACCATGACACCGTGGAAGATTTGGGTACTGACTTGTGGGTTTTTTAGCGAGTTCTTACTTGGGAATTTTTTGCTTTTTGCTTTCTGCAATTTAGCTTTAAAACTTTTTGCTTTCTGCGATTTAGCTTTAGAATCAACAGAAGGGTCTAATTGTGTCCTTGTTCCTGGCAGGGAGGAGGGACCGTGGAGCTGATTCCAGGCGGCAGGGAGCAGGAAGTGACGTCGTCCAATGTCTACCTCTACGTTCGGCGTTACGCCGAGTACAGAATGGTCAAGTCCCAAGAACGAGCGCTTGGGGTACGTTATCTCCTCCCCGAGCCTCGCCCCTCCTTGGAAGTTGATGCTCGTTTGATGAACCAAGCTCGATAGGCTTTAAACGAAATGCTGACGTTATCATCCTGCCTGTGACTGTATCAGTGCTTGGTATTGAGTGCCCGTTTCATTCAGTATAGATCTATGCTCGACAACTGAGGCATCCTTTGTTGCCCACCAGGCGATTCGCATGGGGGTGTACGACGTACTCCCCAACAACACCCTGGAGGGCCTAACGGCCGAAGACTTCCGGCTCCTGCTCAACGGGGTGGGTGAAGTGAATGTACAGGCCCTCATCAGCTACACGTCCTTCAACGACGAAAGCAGTGAGTCCCGGGCCCGTTCGCTTGTCATGTTGGGTGCTTGCTGTTTGCTCACGGGTGTTTTCGTTCTCTTACAATTGCAGAGGAGAGCAGCGACAAAATTTTTAGGTTCAAACGTTGGTTCTGGTCTATGATGGAGAAGATGCCGAACCAAGAGAAGCAAGATCTGGTAGGTCGACTTCCCGCTCTCTCACTCTCGTCCGCAACTAAGTTTTAGATGAATGTAGGAATAATATAAAGTGAAAACTTTTTTTTTTATTGCAAAATATTTATTTATGTTCTTAGATTTGGGATGTATTGTTGCATAATTTGGTATTGGTGGGCAGTTTAATAGGTATATCTTTTGAATGCGAAAGCATTAACTGTCTCATGGAATGAGCCGACGTCATCAGCTTTGAAGCCGCGCCAAACGGCACCTTAACTCCTTTCTCCAAGTGAAGCTAGCTCCCAGGTTTGAAGCCACGCGGAAAGCCTAGCCAAACAGCACCTGGTTTCCCCGATTTCAAAGGAGCGGAGTGAAGCTGATGGATTTCGTCTTGGTCCCATTGGCTGGCGCACGTCATAGTTTCAAGGAACGAGGCTCCCATTGGCCGCTGCGCATCAGTTTAAACGACCGCCACCCTGTGTCACTGCGTGTCCGCGCTGTCAGCGCGCCGGTAACACGAAGCATCCAAGGTCAGAGCGGCAGAGAGCGAGCGATCTGCCGTCGACGCAAATACGCCGCAGATGAAATAAGGGAGTGGAAGAAAGACATGCGTGCTTTTGGATTCACAATTCATAAGAACTTAAGAAATGCTTAGGTGTACCTCGAACCTTTTTTTTTTTTTTTACATTTCCTTTTACTAGTTGAGATGCCAGTTATCAATCATGAGTCCAAAAATTAACTTGAGAAATAAAACAAAAAAAAAAAGACTTTTTGTTGAAAGGAATAGGATAACCGTCTGTGGCTAAATACTCAAGTGTCTTCGCCATTATGCAGATGGCTGTCTCCTTCAGAGTGGTCACTGCTAATTAGTAGGTACATATTTGCTTTTTTTTTTTTTTTTTTTTCATTTGCCAGTTTATTTTTTAGCACCGCCAATGAGGAAAAGCACCCTTTAGTGGCACCCGCAGAGCAAATTGGAGCATGGCAGCTGTGGAAAATGTTTTTTCTCGTTGCCCGACGGTCCTTCATTCTGTAGATGCGACAGAGGGGAAGGGGCTGACGGTGACCGCCCTTGCACGCAGGTGTACTTCTGGACAGGCAGCCCAGCGCTGCCGGCCAGCGAGGAGGGCTTCCAGCCCATGCCCAGCATCACCATCCGGCCGCCGGACGACCACCACCTGCCCACGGCCAACACCTGCATATCCCGGCTCTACCTACCCCTCTACTCGTCCAAGGCAGTGCTCAGGGCCAAGATCCAGATGGCCATCCGCACCAAGAACTTCGGATTTGTCTGAGCATGGCGCTTTGCACTGTCCCCCCACCCACCAGCAACATAACCCATATTTATAGTGCCACCAGACCCAGAAATAAAAACTAATTGAGGGCTCCTCATCAATTCCACGCTCAATTTCTTATTTTGGCCGCACCGCGGTCTGAGTACTTACTTGCAAGTTCTATACTCTGTTTCACAATCACTTGCCGAACTGTAGAGGCTACATGATTCCACGTCACAGGAGCATGTGTGTCACCACACCAAATGTGAATCCCGGATCCTGCTATTGTCTGCTGGCCAAGAGTGGTCAGCTGCAAAACCAGCAGACTTCGAATGAACGTCCACCGCCGCAACATTGCTGTTGCTAGAGTAGCGAGCTCTTAGGAAACAGTATACGCTCAATTTAACCGTGGATCTGTGGCAGGTATTAATGCCAGTGCGATATTTTGAGTGGAAGCATACGATTGCACAGCTGCGATTGCCAACTGCCACGGCGCTACAAGAAAAAAAAATCTGCAGTGAATCACAGTGTGGAGTCACTTTTTTGGTTTAAATATTATTGAAACTAATACTACATTTGACATTTGTGAATATGTATTGTTTATATGTTCTCGATTGAGATGAAATCGCACGAGTTCAGTTACCGTTAAAAAGAAAAAAGCCTAGAACTACTTGTCACAGACGGCGCTGTTGCTGTGGCGGTAACAAAGCCCGAGTGGGCTCGACCATGGTCAGTTGTCACGTGCCTTGCTCCGACGCTCTTATTGGGTCAAGGGGGCTGTGGCCTCCACAGTTCGCCAAGTTATCGTGAAATGGAGTACATAACGGCGTATGCAAAGAAATGGCGTAGTCTCGATAGGCTGTTCCAAAACGAGGTTTTGGGCTCTGTGCAGTGTAGTGGCTACGACGCTATTTTTTCGCATGTGCAAAACTTTTGCATTTGCTGTTTTAAAACTCACTATTGTTATAACATGGCTACTTGGGCAGGTTGGTTTGTAGTTCTTATTTGAAAAGTATGAGAACAGAGAAGCTACACAGCATAGGGCACTATTGTATGACCTCGGTGGACTTGCAGACCCAGACAAGAATCCTTGAATGCCTAGTTAAAGCAAATTGTTTACTGCTAAAAGGATAATTAGCTAAACGAATGTGCCTTATTTAAGAACTGGATTTGCATTATGTGCAACCAGATACCTTTTCCAGCATAGCTTTTCTGGCCTCCCAATAGCTGCAAGCAACCAGCGAGTTCCATTTTAGTCCCCAGCAAACTTCCTGGGATACATTTAATCATTCATTGCATCTAGTTACCGGTATATTTTCATTAAATAAACACATTTTGCAGCAAGTACAAGGTTTGTAATGGTTTACATTTCACTGAAGTGCTACCTCTCGGATGATTCCAGATTATTTTTGGATCACTGAATGCACTGGTCTACAGTCGGCGACAGGTCAAGGACGATGTGGAAGATCCTTCCACCCCTTTCCATCTCGGCAGAGAAAACAGTGGAGAGGAGGTCGTATCTTCATCCTTCGCTCTACTAAAGTGGAAAGAGGTGGGAGGAGCTTCCACTTCGTTCTTGACCACTCGCCGACTATAGAATGTTTATGAAGCACAGGATTCTACACCCGTTTTCACCTCAAGAAAATGGCAAGTTTTGCTCATTGTTCAAACGCGGCACGAAGTAGTTCTTACGAGTTTTGGTTGTCGGAGGAAAAGGCAATCCTTTTGGCTTTTGGAACCATGTATGTCTTAATAAGATAACATATATCTAATCTCAAATTCACCTACATATATCTTAACTATCAACATAAAGGGGGAAATTTGTAAAGCTCCGCGAGGAGCCAGACCTTTTTTACTACGGTTCTTAAGGTTAAAACGGGTATATTTGGTAAATATTCTGTATATATAGCCCAACATCTGAAAGAAAAATCACTCTTTAGATGTGTTTTGAGCAAATAGATAAATGCTGTATTTTGACTTGACAAAATTTCACATCAAATTGGGCTCGTTTTCAGCCTTTTGGCACAAAAGTTCTATATAAAGATGGTACAGGAACCTTATTTGGCCCAAAATGTTGCAAGAGCAGAAGCTGGGCTCAATAGAATATGATTTCAGTAAACAGCTTGCTAAAGAAAATCTTCTGCAACTTTACAGCATTTAAAATTCATCATCCTAGAAGATCGCTGCCACCCACTTCACACCACAAGGCAAGAGCAAGTGAAGGAACCAGCGTATCAGAGTGCCATCATTCATGCATGCAGGCACCCTAAAGAAATCAAACCATTGATGCTCAACACTTTTATTGAAGCCCTTAGTTCTTTTTCTTGGACACACCAACAGTCCTTCCCCTCCTGCCAGTGGTCTTGGTGTGCTGTCCCCTCACACGCAGGCTGCAGGAAGACACAGATTTCATTAATTTCAGAAAGGCCCTCTCGATATGCTTGGCACATTTAGACGACGAGCCAACAAGGCCTAACAGCCCTAGTGCTAACATTTAAAAAATTATAGTCTGAGCACATCACATCCAGGCAAGTTTACATTCATACTGTGCACGAGTTCTATGGCGTTCTCAAGTGCTGTGTCCTTTCATGATCCACTAACTGTGGTATACAATTTTCAAAACAAAGATACAACAAAACAGGCATAGCTATCTATAGAGAGCATGTCAAACTAAAAGGACAACCTCACTGAAGATTTCGACCATTTTGCAATACTGTCCCCACGGAAGTCTATTCCACTTTGAATGGACTTCCAGTCAGGTATGTGAAGCTTACAAAAAACTTGGCATTACATCTACAAAATGCGAGGGCGCAAGTGAGCTGGTGTAAGCTCATAAATGTATAATTACCCGAGACTGCAGTGACAACAGAAAAACTACCTCCTATTATATTTTTGTGCCAAGATACCAGGTTCACAGAAACAATGAAACTACACACAAGCAAGTGCTTTTATCCTTAAAATTGAATGACTTGTTAAAATACTAGTGTGGGAAAGGTCACTAATTCAAGGCACTAACTTTCTGTAAAACTTTGTTTGTGTAAAATGTGAAAAAAGAAAACATCCTGGTAATTGTGTGCACATAGAGAAAACATCAGCTGCTGTTCAAGGCATTCCAAGGAGCTGCTCCTCGAATAACTTTACATTGCAATTACACTGTGCTAACTTCTGCCAGCCATCAATCTTCAACACAGGTAACCTCCACAAATTAACAGCATGGTCAGCTTGCAAATGACGCCGGCTATACGCACCCCCAGAAGTGTCTGAGACCCCGGTGGGCACGGATCTTCTTCAGCCGCTCAAGGTCCTCACGCAGCTTGTTCTCCAAGGCGTTCGACGTCACCTGGCTGAACTTGCCGTCCTTGATGTCCTTCTGCCTGTTCAGGAACCAGTCTGGGATCTTGTACTGGCGGGGATTCGACATGATCGTGATCAGCTTCTCCACCTGCCAGAGAGAACAGAGGTCAGTGGGTAAGCACAATTTCATTGCAGAACCAGCAGACTAATACCCTAGTTACACGGGAGCTTTGAACTGTTATTGAGTTCAATCACAGTTATCGGCGCCAACTGTGATTGAACTAAACTGAACTGAGATGGTGCTACACGGCTCTCTAGAACCCAGTCGAAGCTAAAACGAAACTAGTTCTTGTGCCACGTGATCAGTCTCATTGTTTAAGTATTTTACTCGGAGACACACCTTTTATTTATTATAAGAATATCATACAATATGTTCAATACCTTGTTGGTTTTAGCGGCGTTTGCACGACTACCAAAGCAGATTCAGGGTTAGGTTGCACATATTTTAAGATAGGTGGCGGAAACTACCGCCCGCTACGATGGGTGCACCCATTACTATTTGTCCATTTATACAGCCGGTCCCAACGCCATCTTCGCTCGTTTTGTGGCTCGCCGGGATCGTTTTAGCGGCAGCTGGGGCACCTAAACCTATTCCTTCCCGGATATTTTGCTGCTACGATTCTTTCTAGACACCTCCCCCTGCATTCCGAAACAGTAAGTGCCTCGCAAACGATGGTCGGCGGTAGCGGTCCCGCGGACAGGCGCCATTTTACCTCCGTTGAGGACGTGGTTGGGGAAGTCCGTTCAGTTGAACTGAGGTAAGGGAGCTCAGTTGAACTCAACTGTCATTAGCGGCTCAATGAGAGTTGAGGCCGCCGTGTAACTCCGGCTGATCGCGATTGAGCCAACTGTCGTTAACTCAATGGCAGTTGAGAGCGCCCGTGCAACTAGGGTATAAGAGCATGGCACCACTGCTAGTAGGTAGCTAGTTGAGAAAAACAAAATCATGATGACTGTCCAGTTCTTGTATGTGGCAACATTGATTTGAGTTTACACTGCTTGCTCATTAGGACTGCATGAGACGGGGCAATTTTCCAAGCAATTTCAGGGATGCTGGAAAGTTCTCTACGATTCCCTAGATTTTCGCACTAACACACAATTGCTCGCATCGACTCCGAAACTCTTGGAGCGGAAGCAAAAGAACTTTGGACACTTTAGCGAAAAGTTTGCGGTGTTTACAGGTGGACCAAGTTGGTAAACATTTTTGCAATGACCGCCGCACACAGTGCGGAGGGGTGGCTAAAAGGGCAACTCTACCTCATTTTTGATATTTAGAAAACTATGTAGCCCTCTTCAGTATCATATAGGAAGACCCCATGTCAAATATTACGATCTAATTCCGTTTATATATTTAATAAACTGGCCAGCAAACCTTCAAGCGAGCCAAGTCGCCGAGATCTGCCAACTCTAGCGTACGGCGCGAGGCGCAATCATCAGCGCAGTCAATGCCACGGAGTTGGAGCAGCAGACACTGAGCCACTACGTCAGAGGCGTGACTACGTCATTCTCACGTTTTGCTTGTTTTTACTTCTCAGAGCGAAATTGAATGATGACGTCATTAGTTTCTCCTCCCGGTGTTGGCTGACGGGGCGTTCACGACATCACCGTAACACGGACGCGCTAGTTTGCGCTGCCCCGCGCGCTTATCGGTCTGTTTCTCCACTCCCCTTCTCTTTCGTCTTCTCCCCTTCCCCCTCTCCCTCGGGCCATCACCGTCCACGCCATGCGAAGCGACCTGCCCGCGTCCATTAAAAAAGAAAAAAAGAAAAAAGACCTGCCCGCGTCGCGTGTCCTGTTTCTCGCTTCCTGCCGAACGTCACAAGACCACGTGGTTCGACGTGACGTGGCCATGACTCTGACGACCCGAGACCAATGTTGCCTGACGCAACCGAAGTTTCGGTATCAGCTGATGTTCAAATTAAGATTACACAAATAATATTCCACATTTCGCGAATCCGAAGACGTAGAGTTGTTTAGTAGTGCTTTGTGAATTTGAATCACAAGTCAGCCTAAATTTTTCGGAACTGCCCTTTAAAGGGATACTACAACGAAATTTCGGCGCTCATTTTTTTGGTCTGTGTTCAAAAGAGCAGTATCACATGAAACATACCAATTCTTGTTAAAAAAGTCTCGAAAAGGAATTTTAAAACGAATTAAACTATTAGCCAAGAGCACCTGGTGGATGTCGCTAACGCCTCGTTTGTTATGCTCGTCTAGGAACCTAGACAGCTAGTGACGGAGGTTGTCTCGTCTTCGGCCACGACGAGAGAAGGGGGGAAGGAGGAACTCCCCTCTTCCCGAGAATCCCTTTTGTGTGTCGCAGAAGTCGCTATTGTCCCCCTAGAAGATTATAGAAGATTAACCCGTCACTCAAAATTCGTACAAAAGCAGCCGCTTCGGCGGCTGGAACGACTAGGCCATCCTCTTACGTCACGATTGCGTTGGATGTCACGTGCTCTAAGCTGGGCCTTCTCCGAGCGCTTGCCAGGGTGGGCCGTTTATAACGAAAAATACAGCCACCAGGGTCAAAATACAAACGTGCGATTGTCATTTACGGATATTGTGGATCATATTCAACCTATTTTGAACACGACGGGAATATTTCAAATTTCGTCGATTCGCTCAAATGTCGCTGTTCGCTAAAACATTATTTGCTCATGTGATATGGACCCCCTGTGGTGGTGAGGATCATAACTAGACAGGTTTACTTAGTTAAGGTTTAAAATATGATTGTTTTCATGACAAAATTGTCTCATGGAGACTAAATAATGCAGTTAAAAGATATAGAAACACGTTATTAACGTGAAACTTTGCGTCTAAATAGCGCAATACATACAAGATTTTAATGATAACAAAACATGAAGTCGAGCTTTAGGAGTTGCTGCGTGTGAATGCGGGAGGCCCGTGTTGCTGGCGTTGTAAAGTCAAGACGCTGGGAAAAAATTGCCCCGTCTGAAGCAGGCCTTAGGTAGTGTTCCACGAGTTCCAACAGACACCGCAGCAATTTCAAAAACTACCAAGACCTATGAAGACCGCGTTAGACTAGATACCAACCGATTCGTGCTGCTGTCAGACCACTACACGTTTTTGCAGCGAAATGAAAGCTTCAAATCATTTGTGCTGTCAGAAGGCGCCGATGCTGAACTAGACACTTGCCTCTTCCTCAGTCAGCTCTCCGGCGCGCTTGTTCAGGTCGACATCGGCCTTCTTGCACACCATGTTTGAGAAGCGGCGCCCTACGCCCTGCAACAAAACAGCCGCACGTTTCAATGAAAGCCGTTGCGTAGCTCTTGTCGCAGCAAAAACGCTGGAGGGATGCCGAATTTTACCTTAATGGCTGTCAGGGCGAACATCACCTTGCGCCGTCCATCGATGTTCGTGTTGAGAACACGAAGAATGTGCTGAAATTTGTCTGGGATCACCAGCGACTGCAAGCCGACAAGGAGGGCATTTTAGAATACTCCCGCGCGCTCAACTAAAAAGGCGTGACGCAAAACTGATGTACGAATATTATGAACCATTCATATTACTACTATATTTCTCCATCGCAAAGTTACATTTTCCGAATTTATCGACGATTAACATTGATGGAATTATAAGCACGAAAAGGCACCTACCATCTTGCTCCTGTGAATGTCGGAAAGGAAGTTGTTTTCGTGCTATTGTTTCTGTTTCCGGCATTCTACGTCACTTCCAGCCAATATGGCTAAAATTAGTGAGAACATGCATTTAATTATACCGGTCACAAAATAAATACTGTGGATCTTTTTAAACAATTCTACTGTTTTTATTCCCAAAATAATTATTAAAAATACTGTTTTACGATTTTATTTTTAAACGTTTTAGTAGAAAAGGCCAAAAGCCAAACAGCTTTGTCGCGTATCAAGCTGCTAAGCCAACGAAATCCCATTGCCGCGTTCGCTAGCTTCGTTATGGTGGGCGGTCGCTGTTCGATTTGCTACATTTCTCAGTTGATTGTCGCTGGGAGGGCAAGGATCCTTTTCTAGAGCGCAGATGACATCACGATGGAATTTGTGAAACAGCCTCTTGAGGTAGGGGATTTATTTTACCTTGCGAAGCATTCCCTATCCTGATACTCACCAAGCTGTTTTTCTTCATGCCGCAAACGATTCTACCGAACCAAAATAGTGTCACTGACTTTATAAATCAGGTTCGGTGGAGTACCTCAGGACAGTAATTAAAATATTACCCTGTCTTGATGTATCGATTTCAGGAGGGCAATGGAGATGCCAGGAATATCTATGAGGTTCCGTTTGATCTGGATGATCCAACGTTCGATGAAGTCGATGGTATCTTTTTCTGTTGTCTGTCATTTCACAAATACTCGCATAATTTCATCTAGGCGCATATTTATGTGTGGCATCTATGACAAGCGTGATAATAAAAATAATGTAAATTTCTTGTTTTTTTTTTTGTTTTTTTTTTCTGTTTTTCACTCTTGCATTGCGTTTATCCCTAAACAGTGCACATCCAAGAGAACCTCGAAGATGAATTTATCAAAGAAGCCTTACAATCGGTATGAAGTTTTCTACATTTGCAAGCATGAGTTATTATATCTTTTCTAACTCGTTGCAATAACTAACATCGGCAATTTTCAGGGAATGGACTTGCGACAGTACTCGTTGCAAGTGGAAAAGGATCTGAAGGAAGTTGAAAACGCTTCGATTCAAGATTGTATCCTTCAAACATTCCGCAACTTCGCGCCGCTGACAAAAATATTTGTCTTTGTCAGCGTGATGTTTTCAGATGACGTCGCTCAGCTATACTTTTGCTGTATGTTGTGGAGAATCTTTTCAACAACATTAAAGGGCAACTCCGCTTCATTTTTGTTTTTGATAAAACAATGCAGTCCACTTCAGTATTACCTAGGAAGACCACACGTCAAATATTATGACCTAGTTCTGTCTAAATGTGTCTCAAACGGTCCGGCAAACTTTGCAACTCGTCAAGTTGCCGAAATCAGCTGACTTGAGCGGGCGAATTAAGGCGCAACCAACGGCGCAGTCAAGGCTATGGTGTGGGCGCAGCCAACATTGATCTAAACGTCATTATCATTGCCCCTTTTTGCTTGCTTTTACTTCTCCGGGCAAGCGTAATGGGCGACGTCGGAAACTTTTCCTCTCAGCGCTCAGCTGTGTCCACTGGATTGATGTAATGTGCCTGCGCAGCACGCTTCTTGAAGCCGTCTTGCCGTGGTCCCGCCATTACCACCGTCCCCCGCGTCACAACCACCGTCGTCGTCTCACCGTTTGTGATTATTGTCACTCTGGGTTTTGTTCACACTATGGACACTAGGTGTGCAGACTTATGCTGCACTTGTGCAGACGTCGTCGAATGTCGTAGGCAACAAAAGGTGGTAAAGAGTGCGGTGCAGACGACACTCGTGCCTGGCACGCCCGCCCTAATCCCGCCTGTCGTTGCGTAGAAGATCACGTGACTTCTCATACCACGTGATAGCCATGTTCTTGGCGGTCTGAGGTCAATGTTGCTGGACAGAGTCAAAGTTTCGGTTTTGATTTCTGCTTGTGTTTAAAATTAGGTATAACAATATAAATCCCATTTTTCTTGAAGCAAATGACGTAGAGTCTTTTCTTAAAGCTTTTTAATGCAAGATCACTCATTATTCCAAAATCTTTGGAATTAAGCGGAGTTGCCCTTTAAACATTGAGCACCTTGAAGGGATGTTAAATCTCCGTTAGTTGCAAATATGCTCATTGATGCGATGTGCATTCTTTGATTATGTTTAGGGTTTGGATTTTTCGGTTTCTATTTTTTCAAAATTCGGCATACTTTTTTCGGTGTTTATTTTAAAATTCAATTTTTGGTTTTTATCGGTGTATATTTATGCCCACAAAAGTTTATCGGCTTTTTTCGGCCAATATAAAATAAACACCAATGGACACTGGATCAGATTATCCTTGTAGCTCTGATATTTGTGATTACTCAAAGAATAACGGCACAGATACACTGAAGTACAAACAAGTCAGATATGAAGCCTATATGCCCAAAATCATGGAACTTCACCTTCTGTATATCAGGATTACGTGATCTTATTATAGTACACACACACATGTACTTTCCCAGGTTCTCCTCGTTGATCCACACTTTTTCTTTCCTGTTAATATGACACTGAGCTTCGAGAATGTCCTCTCAATGCTAACACTGGACACCGGCAGGCTGAGGAAGTGAAGCGCTGCTTGAGCCAAAATCGGCCGATCAACCAATTGTGACCGCCAGAAGAGACACGATGCAACATTTTGAAGCACAACACGACATGCAGAACTTGCATCAAGTCAGTCTTCCAAGTTTGAAAACACGCTCGTACATGGTAAAGTCATGGGGCGTTTCGGACTTCACGTATCCCATGTATCCCATACATTTGGACACGTTTCGATAGGCACTGTCGTTCCACTTTTTTGTCACAGCTCTGCGGTATGACTGGAAGGTCAAAGTGACCTTTTCGGGTTAAGACTGAGTTTTATCAAATGGATTTGACATACTTTTACCTGTTTTTATCGGTTTTAATCGAAAATGCTGAATGTAAAGACTGACCTTTTTCGGTTAAAACCAAATTTCGGAAAATGGATTCAGCATACTTTTATTGTTTTTTATCGGTTTAAACCGAAAAATCCGAACCCTAGTTATGTTTCATCACAATAATACACAAATATAGCACATTTTACCTTAAAGAAGGCATAAAATGTATTGAAATTTGAGTTTTGCAAACTATTTATCATGCAGTGTTACACATGCACACTGCAAAACATAACAGTGACAGAAATAAAAAATAAAAAAAAGATTTATTTAAAGTTATTTCTGATTTTATTGTGATCAGTATGCATACCCAAATAATGATGCTAGATCGGTCTCAAAAAATGACAGTTTAATGCAGCGCTTGGATTGGACATGAGCACCATATGGTAGCTTGCCTTGCACTTGAGTACACTCGGTGCATCAGCAGATATTCCGATTCTTGTTCATGACTAATATTTGCAACGAGAGAAATCGCCAAGCTTTTAACATTGGCCAGAACACCGTCTGCTCTGAGGATTGCCAACCTATGCATGTTGGCTACGATGAACGTTTGTGGCACAAAGCAGAGACAGAGCAGGCGACTACTTGTTCTGGGCACGAGCGGAGGAGTGACTTTTATACTGCTTTCTTTTCTTTGAAGTGTGATTAAATATTAAGTTTATAATGATCACCAGGCATAAGTCTAAACAGTGTTCAGCCAAAGTGAAAGTATCATTTTATCTTCCTTTAAAGGTGTACGGAAACAAAAATTGAAATATTCAAATTTCGTTCGGAAATGTGTCAAGCACGATGGATAAGAACTGTAAATGATAATCGCCCGTTTGTATTTTGAACGATTGGCTATATTTTTCGTTCCAAACAATGCACTCAAGCAAGCGCTCGAAGAGAAGCGAATGGAGAGCGCGATGCGTCATGGGATATCCGGCGCAAACAAAAACAGAAAAAAATGATTCCCCGCGTTCGTGGAGTAGCAAGGCAGGCGTGGTGAGCTTTGCCGTTGGTGGCGTTGTAAGCGTTGTGGTGGTGTCAATAGCGTCAACGCGTTACAACCGAGCTGTTCGAAGTACCCGTGGGGTTACGAGCATGTGGCTGGCCCAAGGAGCATGTAGCTTCCACCGCCCTGTCAGCTTGGGGTGAACAGGGTGGGAAAAGCAACTTTTGTCAAAATTTTGAGCGACGCGCTAATCTGCTAGGGGGAGAATGGCTGTGTCCGGGTGCACGAACGAGGGTTTGGTACAATGCACTATTTGTGAGTTGAGAAAAGCTATGAAGGAGAATGTTGAATTCCAAAGAGAGGCACTGCTCTGATGGAACTTGCTATGTCATGACTATGTAGCAAGTTCCCCAACGTTGCTAGATTACATTCCAAACAGGCTCCACATGCATTCACCAGGTGCACATTGAAAGATTGTTTAACTTAGCTTTAAAATTAGTGTTTTTGTGCCTTTCGACGAAAGACTGGTATCTTTGAGGTTATGTTGCAACATGCAACACATTAAAGCTGAAAAGTGAGTGCTGGATTTTCGTTTCCGTACCCCTTTAAGGAGAGAAGCCAACGCTACAAGCATGAGTGCTTTTGCGCTGTTTGAATGCATGTCGATGGGCCAGCACGTTCAAACCGTGAGGCTCGCTCTTCTAGCTTTATGCTTTCCGGTTTTCCCATTGTTTTCTCCCTGTAGGGAAAGCGTATACTCCCTTGGGGGAGTAAGTACTCACCATTCTTAGCTTTTAGCATTGCAAGGGTTTGGTTTCTTCTGCACCGTGTGGAGTGCCTGCCCATTCTTTTTGTGCTGTATTACCCTGGCAGTCTGAAAAAAAAAAAAAAAAGAAAAAAAAGTTGGAAAAATTTTTTTTTATTTTTAAGGCTTTGTTTGTGAATTTAAAGTGAAGCAGACTATTTAGTTTCTGTTCTGCCAGTCCTTGCTTTCCTCAGCGCGGACAGACATAGAAGAAAGCGTCAACATTGCGAGCCTGCACAACCAGATTGCCGCATGTGACGAAATTCTCGAGGTAATTGCCTGTGTTTTAGAGATACCAGCTTAGCCTGTTACTACTGATGTTAATCCTTTGCATGCAGCGCATGGAGAACATGCTGAAGACATTCCAAGAAGATCTGGGAAGCATTAGCCATGAAATCCTGACTCTGCAGCAGCAGTCCGTGTCCATGAATGTGCGACTGAAGAATCGGCAGGTGAATCTTCTTCAAATGCTGCGTAAATCATGCTGCGGAGATTGAAGTGTGCAATAATCCATCAATACTTTTCACAGGCTGTGCGAGGAGAGCTTAGCCAGTTTGTAGATGACATCATTGTTCCTGAGGCTATGATTAAGTGAGTAATTTCATTTTTATTTTTTATATTATTTATTACCATTTTATTGTTACAACTTGTAAAGAGGTATTTATTCTTGCTTATAGTAGTGTTCCTAATTTCACTGATGTACCAGTGCTGGACACTGGTGCCAAAACCAGAGCAACGTTAAGGGAACTGGAAACCCAGAATTGAAAAGAGCCCCTGAACAACTTTTGTTCATTTGAAGGGGAGTGAACTGAAACATTGCAACTAATAAATTACTTTTCTTTCCTGATCCTCATTTATCTAATCTCGCTGTTAATTTTGGAAGTATTGTCGATTTGCTGGATTTCCTACTTTTGCTTATCACATGAGCAACACCTCATCCAGTACTTGTGAAATGTACTGACATCATACTTGTCATCTTGTCAGATTTGTAAAAAATACTGGCATGTGCCAAGCTGTTGCCCTGTACAATTGATGTCTCTTTCTGGCAGCAACATTTTGGAGATGCCAGTGACGGAAAAGGAGTTTCTGGAGCAACTTTATGTCTTGGACCACAAGATTTCATTCGTGAAAGAGCAGTCCTTCAAAGACTCAAGGTCGTGCCAGGATGTCAGAGACATACTGGAGAAGCTCAAGTTCAAAGTAAGCAAAAACTGAATTCATTTTAAATGGTGAGCAACAGGCACATAATAGAAATAGAGAATGGGGTCTTACAGTTTTCTGGTTGAAAAGGATGCCTTGCTGTGTCTAGTTTGCTCGGCGACCCGGTAATTGACGAAAGCTCTGCGCCTTTGCAGAAGTTAAAATGTCATTCATGCCTATCTCTCATTACTTTTGTCACTGACATAAGCATTTCGAAAAATATTTTGAAAAAATATTCTTTAGCCAGGTTCGTTTCTCGAACTCTTCATGACTTTCATGATTCGGCAATTTGAAGACGCACCTTGTGGATGTAGATGTCTCCATCTTAAAAACAGGATAATTTTTGTTTTTCATTTGGCAATGCATTACACTCACAGTGACACTCAAAAAGAGATGACGGTATCAAGATAAGGACACGCACCTTTATTTATCTTCCGACAGTCTTCGTGGCAGTCTCACCGCCACATGTAACTTTCTATCTTTGCTTCAAATTAACTTTATTAATGGTGCTTTACCTAAAATAAAGCAGCTTTATAGAGCAACTACAGTCGAAACTAAAAATCTAACTATATTTATGTATTTAGTGAGCTTCCAAATTTTACTAAGGAAAAACACAACAAAAAATTCACTACGGTAGAAGGAGTAGACAAAACACGCACAGTTTTTGCTTATCCAAATTTTCGCACTGTTTTTTCTTAGTAATGCATTACCGACTCACCCAGGTTACCACTCTTATACTAATATTTTCAAATTTGATTCTCGGTCGGACAAAATTCGAAAAGAAGCTTAGTGACCATTTAAGCGTTGCATGCCTCCAAATCGTCCCATCTCAGCTTTCTGTGCGAACTGCATTCTGTCTGGTCCTTCCGCTGTTCTTCAGGCGATTGCCAAGATCCGGGAGTACCTGCTGCAGAAGGTGTACTCATTCCGCAAGCCCACCACCAACTACCAGGTGCCCCAGAATGCCATGCTCAAGCACAAGTTCTGCTACCAGTTCCTCATGACGCACGAGCGGGAGATTGCACGGGAGATTCGGGACGAATATGTGGACACCATGGGCAAGATCCTCTTCTCCTACTTCAAGAGTTACACCAACCGGCTCATGAAGCTGCAGGTCGGACGAGTGCTCGGGCTTGGCCACGTGTCTCTCGTGACACTCTTTCTTATCTTTGCTTTTCCTTCCAGTTCGAAGAAGTGGCCGAGAAAGACGACCTGATGGGCGTCGAGGACACCACCAAGAGAAATATCCTTTGCTGTTCAAAAGTTAAATTGTTCCCCAGTTTCTTGTGTACTCTTGCATTGCAAAGGAGCTGTCAAACATATACTGTAAACAACCTGATTATCACGAGAACCTAATTTTTGCAAATTGTGTAACTCGAAAAATAATGCAGAAAATTTATAACGCTAATATGTCACCCCGTGGTAACAAGTACATAGTATATCTCTCCAAATTGTGAAATTTAGTGTCCTTAAAATATTCCTGGAACCTACATTCCACAATGTTTGTAAAATATTGAGCCCACGAAAATAGTCTCTTACAGTATACTGCACAACTGTAGCTGGGACCATGGTGTGGCAGGTAATTCCAGTAAGTAAAACTATAGTACAGTGGTTCTCAACCACCGATGGTTGAGACTTCAGTGACCTCTAAAACTCCAGTGACCCCAAAACCCTTCAGGGACCCCGAAGTGTCCGTGGACCTCCCTTTGAGAACCACTGCTCCAAGAAATACATTTGCTTGCAGATCTATAAATAATATTCACGTGGGGTGTGTGCACCCTATTTATGTTGTAGGAGCTGAACAACAGCCAACGTAACTCTTCACTTTTTGTCGCAAGGTGGTAGGAAGAGCTTGAAAGGGTGTCTTGGAAGCTTCAAACTGCTTCCCATACTTTGTGGTAAGAGCTGTTGCCTATGGCCCGTTCTTACCTGCAGCATTGTGCTGTCGGGAATATTGATAAAAAGAGCCACTACAACCTCAAGTAAGGAACTGTGTGAATAATTTGTTTCCAGTTCTTATCCATTGCTCCGCATACGCCATTTCTGGCATAGTGTAGATGAAAACGGAAAGGTGGGTACGAAATGAGGCATCGATGGCAAGAGGCTCGAGAAAATAGACTACCGTATTTTCCTGTCTGTAAGTCCAACCATTCATAAGTCACAGCTCCCTATAAACAAACTTTTTCACCAAAAATTTTGTATATAAGTGGCACTTATACATTTGTATGACAGGCATGACAAAACTGCATTGATAAGCCTGCAAATGTGTTGCAAAGCTGCTGGGTACTAAACTTAATTATTTTTTGTGATGTTGGAATGAGAGCTTGCTTTTTTTTCCTTAATGCATCCTTAAGTCTCTTCAGTTCAAAGCCGTCCCTGAAGAACCGGTCGACAGTTTTCACCGTGGGGACCAGAAACAACATTCTGACCACAGAACTGGAGAGTCCCATCATCGTGCCGCACGCTGCTCAGAAGAATGATGCAAGGGTGAGCTCAGACACGTACACGTTACCCAAAAAAAGTAACTAAATACCGTTACTCGTTACCGATTCTTAAAATGATTGCGTTTCTTTTACCTCATATGTTATGGGTTACCTTTCTCGTTACTTTGACGACCAAATACACTACTGTTTTGCTTTGTGGTTTATTTTCTTTTCACTAGTCATTGCACCTAAGCAGTAGCTGCCTCTCGAAGTTTTCATCGGTTATGCATCCCCACTTCCTTGAGAATACACCTCCGGCTACGCTGGAGAGTTGTTCTACTGACGCGCTCGAGGGAACGGCAGTGTTGTGCTTCAGGAAGAGGTGTTGAATCTGGGATTCCCCTTGCTCTTTTGTTTTCTCTGCTTCTAAAGTTTGAAGTTGATGATGGGTTCTGTGCCTTCCTGCGTTGGCAACCTCCGGGTTTACATTCAGTCTGTACACGATTCTAGAAGGTTCAACCAACATGCCTTATTGTGTTCCCTAGGTGAAGGACATTCCCAGCTGTAGAGTTCACCTGACGTGTTCAGCGATAAATATGGCTAACTGTTTTTTTGGTTACCCATCTGGCTTTATCGCAATAGATGCATACCCAGGTTGGGATTAAAACGAGGCTGTTTAAATGTTGTTCTACACGTTACTCCTCAAAGGTAACGAAATATCATTACTCGTTACTTGGCCTTAAAAGTAGCTAAGTATGTTGCTCATTATTTTTCTAAAAAAGTATCTAAATATGTTACTCATTACCAAAAAAAGTAACAAGGTAGAAGTAATGCGTTGCATACATGTCCGGGTGAACTTGACAACACCATTCTGCCTCGACCAGTTTCTCGCTAAGGGTGCACCTTGCTTTGCAGTACCCCTTTGAGAGCCTGTTCAGGAGTCAGCAGTATGCCCTGCTTGACAATGCCTGCAGGGAGTACCTCTTTGTCACCGAGTTCTTCATGTGTTCTGGCAGCGCTGCTCAAGACTTGTTCAACTTGATCATGAGCAAAACCTTGACCATGTTTCTGGTACGCCTGGTTTGTTCTGACACCTTTTATTTCCTTTTTTTATTGCTAGTGTGCAGCTATATGCACAGGTGCACACACATATTAAGTCCCTGATACTTCAAGTTTGTTTTTATTCATCGAGACCTTGCAGTTTGCAGGATGTTATAACAGCCTTAACCTTTTCGTATACATTGCAATCCAGTTATAATGATAGTGAAAAACCCCGAAAATGCCATCGTTTTAACCAACGCAACCAACGCAAGAACGCACGGACCTCTAGGAACTGATCGTGATAAGCGGTACATCGTTATATGTGGTATCGTTATAAGTGGATTGCACTGTATAGGCATAAACCTTGATGGATAGATATTACTGCATCATGTTTTTGTGTAGCCGTATGATGTCTAGTATTTATACATACTACCGACCGCTAAGGGCAGCCAAGGTAGGAAAAACAATTGAAAAATCTCAACAACAACAAAAAAATACAAGGGTGTGGTACCACTGTACCCATAATTGGTGCACAACATGACACTTTCTTAAAATAAGCAAAACTCTGCACAAATAGTGAGAAAAATGTGGCATTATCATTTTTGATACAAACAATAAAAGTGTCACATTATAGAAGCGGGGAAAAAAAAAGTACATCAGGAATTCATTAAACCTGAATTATCAAAATTCTGGCAACTCATTCATTAGGTATAAAAACGAAGGACCTGCATTTTCCTGGGAGTGAGTTCTGTTTGTGATCAGAACGTGGAAAAAAGTAGTATTCATAACAATCTGTTCTGCACATTGCTTCATTGAGTGTTTTGGGATGTTTGTTTCTCGTTGCTCTTTGTGCGGAGAATGTCCAAGTTGGTACATTTGCCGAAATTCTGATGGTGTAGTCTAATTATTCAGAAAAGTAATAGGCTGCCATGCTATGAAAACAAACCAGTGAAGCAAGCCTGTTGCTTGTGCAAGCGAAGGAAGCACATGCCAGTTGCGTTAAGGCGCTTAAAACATTTATTACGAAAAACATTAAAAAAAAATTTTTTTTTTTGGCACTGGTTTTGGTTTTGTTTTACATTTGTTTAATCTTGGCTTTCTGTTTGTAACTTCCAGAAACATGTGGAGCTGTACGTTCAAGACTGCTACGATTCCATTGCTCTCTTTCTGTGCATCCACATTATTCACCGATTTCAGTTGCTGATGCACGAGAGGTCGGTGCCAGCCCTTGACAGGCAAGTCTCCAGCTACTCAGTCAGCTTTAACTTTGTAGGAAGTTCAGCACTAGAGATATGTTAAAATTGAATTGCTTCCTACAGGTATTGGGAATCTCTGCTGCAGTTTTTATACCCGAGGTTTGAGTACATCCTGAGGCTGAACATTCAGAGCATCAGGGACTGTGACCCGCAGAAACTGGGAAGCATTGACATGCGTCCCCATTATGTAAGTTGGATGAACCAAAAAGGGTGGTGCTGTTTATAGTGCCATGTTGGCTCGAATAAGTTGAACACCACTTATGAGCCACATCCACGAATCGACGTCCCAGCACAATATGAGTAGGCCACGAAAATGTTTGCTTCCATTATTTGGAGCTTTTAAAGCTTCGTGCTAAGTGCTCAGGCACAGGTAGCATTTTGAATTAAAAAAGTTGCTTCATTATCATTTGCTAGGCTCCTTACCGGTAGATTTCCGATAATTGGATTCCAGCTTGCTTTTCAAAGGAGTCTGTGCACAAACCTCAAATCTGAATTATTAATTATATTCATGTAACATCGCTGGAACAATAGTGTGTCTTAATGTTCTGTCATTTAAATTTTTTTTATAGAAATGAAGCTGATTTCCTTTGATTTTGCTCGTTTGATTTTGCTCAATCCAGATTACAAGGCGGTACGCGGAGTTCTCTGCGGCTGTTGTGAGCATCAACGAGAATTTCCCGAGCGAACGCGTGGCCTCCCTGCTCGCCGCTTTACAAGGAGAAGTAGAGAACTTCATTCTCAAAATGGCGGCTGAATTCCAAGGGAGGAAAGAGCAGCTCATCTTTCTGATCAACAACTACGACATGATGTTGAGCGTCCTACTGGTGAGAATGCGGTTTTACGTGGAATCGCAATGAATAGTTGTTGCTGAGTGTCGTTGTTTTCTAGGAGAGAACCAAGGAGGACTCGAAGGAAACGGAGAGCTTCAAGGAGCTGCTCAACGCTCGCACTCAGGAATACGTCGAAGAGATTTTAGCTCCGCACTTTGGAGGCATGATCAGCTTTGTTAAGGAGTGCGAGCTTCTTCAAGAAAGAGGCCAAGCTGATGTGATGCAAAGGGAAGAGAGTAAGCGCAAAAAAGTCCTCGTCACATTGGGTAGCCACGCTGAGTTACCCTTTTTGGGCGACATAGGGAAAAGCAATTGTGGCTCTAGGGAAAGAGTGGGAAGGGTACAAGGGCTTCAAGACAAGTGTAGTAGGATCCTTTTTTTTTAACGCAAAATATGTTATGGGCCTGGGATCGTGTGAAAAGCAACACGCTTGACCTACACGCAGATCACATGACCTCGTGACGTCATGCGACGTCAATACATATTTGATGTCGTGCGAGATCACATTCCCAGCTCGTTCGCAACAAATTATCTGTGTCTCCGAGTTAATCAGATATAATTGAGATATGCTTAATTATTATCTTTTTTTTATATATCTTTGAAGTAGGAATGTGCGAGCAGGAATTTTCCAGTTCAAAGCGAAAAGTTTGTTTGCAAGAATAAATTCGAAGCTAAGCAAATAGTTTGCTGCCGTAAATACAGTCATGGTAGAGAACCCTTGAGACTAGGAAACAACAATAACTTTCAGCCTTTCCACTCTGGTGAAGAAGGAAGAGTAGCGGAGCTGTAGCTTCTGTTCTCGGCGTTGGCTTTCCAGGCGAGCGATCTGCTCTTCTTTCGCAAGGGAGTCTAAAGCGCTTGACGCAGTCGAACTTTAGGCGATGGGAGCCTTGCGGCGGTTACGAAACCATTTGCGCTGCTGCGCACATCGCCGCTTGTTCCGTTCCCGCTCTTCTTCCTCCTAAGAAATGTGGCCGCCATCTATGAGCGACGGCAGCAACCAGTTGTCTGGTTGCCAAGGCTGGAAAGGTTGCCGCGATCTATGAGCGACGGTGGCAAGCAGACAACCGGCAAACACAACACTCCGGACAGCTAGCGCCATCTATGAGCGACGGCGGCAACTAGAGTGTTGTGTCGACATTTGTTTGGTACCGGACATGATCCTGGAAAAACTAACCCTTAACAGCTCCGCTGTAAAAAAGGACAAACACGACAAGGTCAGAAGGGTTCGCTACCATGATCGTTCACCAGGTCGCCTGAAAAATTACTTTAATTTTAATACGGTCATGCCTAATTAATATGGACACTTCAGTTGCCCAGAAAAATCATCTATAATGTAAATCTTCCATAATAGTGAATCAAGGTCAAGATCACAAATACCGAACAATGCCACAAGATGGTTTATTTAGGGAAAAAATGTTGAGAATTGTGTTAGAAACACAATCCACAATAGATTCAAGAGGGTAGCTTCGTTGCTCCTTATTTTTATTGCTACTTGTGTTCCAATCTTGGTTAATGAAGTGATTTCAAGTAATACTGCATACAATTTTCACTCTTTTTTTTTTCTCCTGATTTATGGCATGTTTTGCAGCATTTCATACTTCAAAATACTTTGAAAATATGCTAAGTTGCCGAATAGTCCCATTTGATTCAAACTTCAGATCAAATATGGCATTATTCGCTTCAATATTCGAATGTTCGCATAATCCTACTTCGAAGCTGGGATGAATTTCGCCTGGTTCTTTGGATTTGCAGATCTTGAGTTATAGTTTGAAGACCGGAAGGCCAGCATAGGCAGAAATAGCTCCCCCTTGTTGGAGCTTCAGTGCCTCAGAAGCTGGGCTGGCATTGCACAAAAAGATTAATGCAAAGTACTCTAGGAAATAAATTTTGAAGGATGGTCGTTTTGCCTGGATACAGCTCTGCGGGAGAATATTGGTTCAAGGGGGTGTCTGATTGGCAATGTTAGCTTAAGACTGTACATAGCCTTCACTAGTCCGGCGGCGACATGCGTGATGTTTTATTATGTTTCAGAAAAGGTCACCATGCTCGTGAGGTCCTTCAATACGGGCTGGAAAAAGGCAATAGACGACATCAACCATGATATCATGCAGACATTTACAAATTTCAAGAATGGAACCAACATCTTGCAGGTTCGTGCTATATCCCATCTTTCTCTAGCATTTTAGATTTCTCATTAGTCTTGTGGACAGCCGTCAAGCTTTTGGTTCAGCTGTTGCTCAAATGTGTGGCATTTCTTTGAGAAATATTTAATGTTATAAGCAGGATTTGGCTCAATCAAAAACAATCCTTCTTGAGGTTAGCGAGTAGAAGTACAAATAATCAGAAATAATTGAGCAGAAATATTTGTTAGTAGACATCATTTTTACAAAAATAGAGTTGCCCATCTGACATTTTTGCCGTAATTATCGTCGCGAAATTCGCCAACAAAAAAGTGATTGCTTTGATAGCAGATTGGGATTGTGTGCACCAAAGGCACTAAACTTGGGACAAGGTTGTTTTATAATCATGTGTCACGAATGCTCATTGTTTGAGAAGGGAGTGTTTTACACCAATCAAACCGTAGGAACATAGATGTAATGGAAATACTTATTACATGAATTCCTACCTATTTAGATTGAATTAATGGCCAAAAGCAAAAAAATGGTGTTTCTTTTTTTGTGTAAAATACAGAGCATCCACCCATTTCCTGATACATGCCCACCCCTTAATTTTGTAACATTCGGAAAATACACGAAGGACGCGTCTTTACATAGCGTTGACCTAGGAAGTAAAAGTAATGTAAAATCCCCCCGTTTTACATGATTATCTTCAAATTCTGAGTGGGCGCTTGCTTGGGATTTTATGGTAATTTAATTTTGCGGTCTCTAAGGTGGCACATTGCTGCTTTTTTTCAAAACTATTTCAGCTAACCAACAATTTGGACATATTTTCCGACATTCCGTTACAGGCAGCCTTGATGCAGCTGATCCAGTACTACCACCGTTTCCAGAAGGTACTCAGCCAGGCGCCCTTCAAGCAGCTCACCGTTCGTACCGAGCTCCTCAACATCCACCACCTCATGGTGGAGGTGAAGAAGTACAAGCCAAACTTCTGAATTGGCTCGAGCCGCGAGCCAGCAACTTATCCGGTGCCGCAGCAGCGAGAGCTGCAAAATTCACCGCATCATAAACGAGCAGTCTTATCAGTGTGGAGAACCGAATCGCTGAACAATGCAGGGACGTTCAAGCACGACAAGCATGGCCATTCCAAGCTTCACTGTCACCTGGCGATACAATTAGTACCGTAGTAAAAGCAGGTTTTTTGTCTTTACACGTCCTTGTAACATGGCGTCACAATCTGGTTTTCATCATGAATGTTGGAAGGGCCTATGCGAATTAGTACCTCTTTCTTGCAATTGTGAAGTGACCTGCTGTGTGGTCAGCGGAATACAGTATGCAATGTGCAACTGCCTACTGCTCCAAGTGACCAGTAAGCAGAGCTGTTTGTGCCAATAGATCTTTTGCAAAAATCCCCAAAAGTTGCATGTGAAGCGTGCAAGAAATAATGTGAGCATCCTGTACATCCCTGCCCTCCCCCCTTTGTAGTATCTACCACACAACACTAGAGAGAAAGGGGGTAGTGCAGTTGCTCACCTGCACATCCTTTGTCGTCTGCTACATCCAGTTCTGCATAGGCCCTTCCCAGCATTCTTTTCAGCACCAAAGATGGCACTGCATTCTTTGCATACGGTCTATTTGCTGCTGAAGTAAAACATTGCTTGCATGATGTCTAAGTGACAGTGGTAGGACGGGTTGTGGAATGACTGGATGAAGAACAACAAATGTATGTTTATGCTTTTATTAAGACAACAGCAACAAAAGTAGTTGGGTCGAGGTATCTTACAAAGTAATCCAACACCTTGAGCCAGAAACCAGGGACCTTCATGTTCTCTCTATTATTTTTACTGAATCTTGCAGTGCAAAAAGAATGCCAGTGCTAGCTATGGGTGCATAGTCTCCACGGGACGTTGAACATGATTTTGTTCCGCTCGTTTTTCTATGCGCAAGAGAAAACTAAGAACACAGAAATGCGGGAAGACTCGCTCAATTGCGCTACTGGTATGCCACAAACGCCTCAACAAAAGAAAAAAGACGAGAAGATTTTTGAGACGTTAGTTCTACGTCTTCCACTCACAATTCATGCAATGTTAAAAGTTCTGTCTTAGGAAATTCATAAAATAATACTTCGGCTGTATGTACAGTGCTTAGCAACCTCCGATTTTCGACAACCTTGGAGTCGGCTTTGGGGAGGGACGAGGCTAGAGCTACAAAGGAAATTGGGAGCCATCAGAATGCATGCAATTGCTTCCACTTCGTAACACACTAATAGATTATCCATCTAAAGCTCACTTTATGCATTCCAAAAAGAAAACATGCATTCTGTTGGCTCTGGTGCCCAGTTTCAGTGTCAGCAAAAGCCGTGGCCTGCCCACGTCATGCCCTAGCAAACAACCGTCGACTTTGTCGCGTGTTAAATTAAAAATGCATGGTCCTACATCTTGTGGCAAATTGTTTAGGCAAACAAAACAAAAAATCCAGATGTCTTGCGACATACAAACTTGGCGCACCAACGCATGTTGCTGCTCGTTAGTACACATACCACTTCGCCGTGGATAGTGCACACCAAAAAGTACTTTGCCATGGTGGCACATCTTTTGCCAAGCAAGCAAGCAGTTAACAGTTTTTAAAACCGAATACCACAAAGAGGAGGGCATGACAGAAGCGGCTTATAGCACTCTTCCGTACTCGTCCGTAAGCACCGTACAATTTATTTCAATTTCGCACCTCGAGACGGCGGCAGCCCCCAAAGTAATGACCGAGGTGCTTTTTCTTTTTTTTTTTTTTTGTCGTGCACAGAGAAACGAGGCAACGGGCGTGCGCTTCAAAGTGCTGGCTTGGCAATGAATCTGGGCACAGCTTGTGGTGGCAGGGAAATGTCGACCGGGTCCTAGCTGGGCCTGCAGGAGACTATGTTGGCTTCGGCGCCGCGTCCGTCGACCTCCGCCTCGTCCGACTCGAGAAGTCCCGGAACGCGGTAACCCATGTTCATGAGCATCACCTCCAAGGGGTCGGCATTCATGCGACGCTGGTTGGCGACCGCTGCGTCTTCCGAGTCCACCACCTCGCGGTCTTCCTTGCTGCCGTCCTGTTGAGGATACAGACGTGGCACGCTTGGTAAGGGGGGGCATGTGGGAGGACGAACTGCATGCCACGGGAAAGACGACCATGTGCAAGTAACAGCTACCGGTGGAAGGGATGGGCTACAAGAAATGCTGACCACATCTACTATTTAACTGCATGGCATGCACGGAACAAGTCCACTTGCACTGGAGACCAGAGTAGTATTTCACAAAACCGAAATTCCAGGCAAGATTTAATTTTTCGTCCAAACACCAAACGTCTTCCGGGCTTTGTTCTTCTATGTTATATATGTCTGAACAGTTTTGGCTATTCACAAATGCTAAGAATAGTTGTGTTCTATCTATCCTTCCTTAGTCATTGTCGTCTTTCATTCCCACTGTATTCCGATTCTTTTGACCACTAGCTACCACCTTGTCTTCCTCTTTCTCGGGCTTTTCTCAAGGTGGGACCTTGCACCAGCTCAACGAAAATCATTTGCCCGATTCACGTCTCAGTGATGTCGTCCCCGCCGTCATCCTACGTCGGCCACTATGGTAGTGTTATCAAATTTGCACACCATCGCAAGCAGGCACGCTCACCTCTGGCTTGGGGCTCCATAGCCTCACCACGGGGTCGATGCCACTGGTCGCCAGCAAGCAGGTGCTGGGGTGGGGCTGCAGGCAGTTGACGATCGAGTCATCCCCACGCATTACCCGCACCAGGTTGGTGCTCTGCTTGTCCCAAACAAAGAAGGAGCCGTCGTCCGAGCCCGCCACCACGTACTGGCCCGCACTGAAGAGAGAAGCAAGATCCTTTCATACCTCGTGCTCAACCAGCCATTTTACGCGAAGGAACCATGCAATGTTCTCAACAGACATCATTAACCGGGATATAAAGCGGCAGGTTATAGTACCATCTCCGCAGCACTCGCGTGCCAAGACATTAAGTATTTATGAACTTGAGATGCACAAGAAAAGAATCGGACATTCACGGAGACTCAATTGGATGCAGTAAGTACTAGCAGCAGTGGAAGCCGATTTGAGTTTGGCTCAGGTTCTCTGGTTGCCCACGCCAATTGGCACAAATGCAAGAGGGAAATGATGACATCACAATACTCGGGATTTAAGTATGTCTCGATCATATCTTGATACACTTTGAGGCACACACAATGTGTTACAAATGAGCTGCTCCGTGCGACATAATGAGGTTACATGACTTTATGATGTTGCGCGATATTGTGACGTTGCACAACACCCAAACTTGACATCACGATGTCACGTGATGTCACATTGTCACTTGATATCGTAATATAACGTGACGCCCAAACTTGATGTCATATTGCGGCGTCTTGGGACACCTCGACATCGAGGTCGTATAAGTCGAGTGCAACGGTCGAGTGTAATGTGTCACTTTTCTCGTGAAACCAAGCCTTATAACACATTTGGCATTCAAACGACGTTTAAAAAGTTTCCCGTGCAAACACGGCAGTTGTGGCGCATTACAAGCCATCGCAGAGGTCTTTGGACGAAAGCGTAGGAGTTGCAGTTTATTGGCAGCACAGACCTTCCGAAGAAGTTTGCTTCCTTGATGTCCGTGGTGGTGTTGCAGTGGCCACAGTACCGCAGCTCGTAATCGTAGGCCAGGGACCGCCAGGTCTTTTCCTGCTCCGATATCTGAGGCTGCCGCTTGTGCTTGGGGCTCGAGTTGGCGCTGCCATTGGAGCTCTGAGATTCTGACCGGCTACCCTCTTCAAAGTCTGCAAAGGCTAACGTGAAAACGGAAGGTTTCAGACCCGTGTCTCGTGTAAACGCAAAAAATTAGAGAGAAAAGAAAAAAAAGCTGATGTTGTACTTTAGGAAGGTTGCATCAGCAGGCCTCAAAATTAGTAGCCAAGATGAGTATAAAAATGCAAACTTTCAGGAGCTGTGCGAGCAATAAGGCGGGTATAAATAGCTTCGAGTCATTTGACCAACACGACTCGGACGATGGCTTTGTTCCAGCTGCCTTATAGAAATTCATACGGGGAGTCCCCCCCCCCCCAAAAGGATTTAAGTTCTTACAGCGGAGCTGTTAAGGGCTAGGTTCCCCAGGACCGTGTCCGTGTATGTCGACACAAACCTACCTGGACAGCTAACGTCATCTATAAGCGACGGCGGCAAGCACACAACCAGTATGGTTTCCGCCGTCGCTCGTAGATGGCGGCAAGCTTTCCAGCTATAATAGAAGAATGGATAGTTGGGCGCGGTGGTGGGAATTCATCGTAGGAAACAGCGCGAAAAACAGATGACGATGAAGAAGAAGAAGCACACACTGTATCGAGTATAGCTCCGCTGGTCTTTCTTCCTTCACGAGAGTGGAAAGGCTGAATGTTTTTTCTTCAGCAAAAATGAACTACACATTGCCGAACGCTCATTCTCCACCCGAATGTAGCACTAGCGGTCCAAACCAGAGATGCCAAAGTTTTAGAAGTAGACATATTATTCAAAAGTTAGAAGCGATTTTCTGAAATTTTCAATGGGAAAATGGCAGCCAATGGAGCTCAGAAAGGGAGCTGAATGGCATCAATTGCTAAACACTGGCCCCACCATCCCATTGAAATTTTCAGATAATTTTTGAACGAGATAATGGTTAATTTTAAAATTTTGAGAGCTACATTGGGGCAGAGAAGGAGCATTCGGAGACTGTATAGTTTATTTTTGCAATGAAAAAAACCCTGCAAATTTATTTTTTTTGGAAGGGGGGGAGCACCCTGTACTCTATGTATGTAAAGCGATTCTGTTCACAATGAATACCGTATTTTCCGGTGTATAAGGGTACTTTTTTTCCAAACTTTGTGGCGGTGTGTCTTGTATACTAATTTTTACTTAGAAACTTGCATCAAGTGGGGGGTGCGTCTTATACAACCATGTGCCTCATACCTAAGACACTTTTTTTTCACAATTTTTCGGCGGTGCGTCTTATATACTAATATTTACCTAGAAACTTGCAAAAAGTGAGGGGTGCATCTTATACACAGGTGCCTCTTATACACCGGAAACTACGGTAACTTATTGTTTGGTGGGAACAGCGCAATCCAACAGTATGTACCACCAACTAGCCCAACTACACAACCTATTGATCAGATCGCACAATTGTACATACACGCCTAAAAAGATCCCATGGTTCGGTGAACTTAATAGACAAAGTTACAAATTTGACAGAGGTGCACCACGTATCAAAATAGCCTCTTAAAATTAAGGGTGGAACTCGATTCTGTTTAGGACGAAACGTTTGGGGACGTCTAAGTCCGAGTTTTGGAGAAGTTTCAACTTAGTTACACTCGGAGCCACTAAATGAGCTACGCTAAGAGCATCAGCGCTCCATTCCCCAACCGTCTTGCGGGCGCCGCCATTTTGCTGCTTAGCGCAAAGCGAAGAACTGGCGATTATTACTACTCAAAAATGCGACTTCTCCTGGTCTTCAGACGCAGTGTCGGGAATCTCGGGCGACGTCGTTTTGCTCCGTCGCGAAACGTTTGAACATTTCCGCAAGACTGAAAGTTGTTGCCCGCAATTTCAGAAGCAGCTTCCGATGACTGGCAATAATGATTTTAAGCACAGAGATAGCCAAAGCGTCGTCACTCTAAAGCGTAGCTCGTTCAGCGGCCCCATTCACGCCTAGGAAGCGTTTCCGGAGGCCTCGACGACGTTCCACGACCCCGAAAAGTGTCCTTGTTGGCGGGAGCAAGGGGGCGCCCACCTATTTCGCTCCTGGAAAAGATGGCCCTCTTGATGTCCCTCTCGAGCGCCTGGCAAGCCTGGCCCGTGGCATAGTCTGGGAAGCGCAGCTTGAAGGCCTGCAAGCAGTCGATGGCCTCATTGGTCCAGCGCAGCTCGTAAAGGCAGCGCGCCAGTCGGAGGTGGGCCTTCACGTATCCGGCCTCCAGCTGGAGCGACACATGGCAGTCGCGCAGCGCCGCGTACATGTCGCCGTCCCTGTGAAAAGGGGGATTGTTTGCTATAAACAGCTTTATTTCTGCGGGCTCAATACTCTGCCAATTTTGCCAAATGTGGGTTTTGGAATATTTCTTGGGCACAAAATTCCACAGTTGGGGGCCGTGTGTTGCGTGTTTGTTACATATTCGCGTGATCATTTTCACGCTATGTTTTACAAGTTGTGGAAAGTGTGAAAATCAAGTCTTTGAAGGATTTTGGAAAATAAATTTAAGAAAGTTCCCCATTTATTTTTCACCACTTTGATCTAAGTGGTGAAAAATAAATGGGGCACTTTTTGGAGACAAATCCTATACAGCCAAATCTCATTAATTCAAACTCTCTTAATTCAAACTTGCGGATAATTAAAACTAACGTGCAGGTCCCATCTTAGGCTTCTATACGGGAGGAAACTCTCGCTTATTCAAACTTTGCTTTGTTCAAACGAATTTTCAATCCCCCTCGAATTCGAATTAACGAAATTCGACTGTATGTAGGGTTCACAATTTTCAGTATTTACCGAAAAATTATGAAAACGGATTCATATTTTATTGAAGAACGGCGAAATGACAAACAGAAAAAGCCTTCCATAAAAAAGAAAAATACATTTTGGAGCTTAGCTTTGACACTGTGGTGATGTTGCTTCAATAACATCAGAATAAACGAGGCTGTATCAGACAGATCTGCGAGTCTTGTCTGGTTCTCGAGAGCTTTTTCTCTTGTCGGCAGCCACATTTACTCGCTTTTTTTTTTTTTGGTCCTAGAGAACTCGCTTCTCCTATCTACTTCTTGGGATCAGTCTCGGCGCATTGCATTTGAAATAAAACTAATGTCAAAGTGCACGGCTGCGATGTCGAAGTAAATTTCGTGCCTGATTGAACAGATTAGTCGCAACACGAAATCCTAGTAGAAACGGAGGTCCGTACAGAGCTCAACAAACTTGTACGGAACATGCAAGCTGCGTCTTTTCTAATGGAAGCGCTATTCTGGCAGCAGCTGAGCGACAGTTTCGCAACTCATCGCTCGATAGACCATCCCAAGGTACTACGTCAAGGAGCCATTGTTCTTCCAGGATAGCACTACCATGAGAAAAAGCATGATTTGCGTGCTCCGTCTAACTCTGGTGAGCACTGTAATGACAGAGAAAAGCTCACCATGCCCGTTTCATGAATGCCGCCGCCCGGTTGCAGTAGAGCACAGCCGAGTCAGACACCATCTGAATCGCCTTGTTGTACAGGTTGATGGCCAGGGTGTACTTCTGCTTGCCAAACTTCTCGTTGGCCTTGCACTTGATGGCCTCCACTCTCGGTGGAAGAGGCTTGCTGCTCATGGGCCTGCGACACCGATACAAACCACATAAAACATTTCAACTAGAAAACTTGCCTTGGCAAGCCCGAAAGAAAGATGCCAACGATGCATTGTGTGGAAGAACCGAAAGGAAGTAGTAAACCTACACACAATTGCAAACATTACATTCTTACCAAAAGTGTACAGTCGAACGCCTTTATAACAAACACCTCTATTAAGAAAATGCCCGTCTAACAAGGTAAAATAGAGCCCTGTCCGATTTCCTATGCGTTCAATATGTTTCTCCGACTACTACAACAAATTTCTGTTTAACGAAGCAATTGTGCGGTCCCACAAAGCAAAAATTACCGGTATTATGAATTTTTTCAGGCGAAAAGTAATTGATTTTACGTAAATTGTTGCTCTCAAGTGATGCATGTGAAAAACAAATACAGCCGTGACGGTTGACGCTGCTGCCGTGCCGCCTCTGCCGCGTCCCTTCGCTGCCGTCCCACGGTGGGTTCTCGAATTCAAATTATTTGCTAGTGTGCAACCTTGTGTCCAGATGGCGATATGTGACTACCGTAATATCCCGAGTCTTCGCCCACCCCCCTAGCGCCTGAAATTCATTAAAAAAGTGGGGTGGGCCATGTCTCGGTGGGTGAGCACAAACACTTGAAAAAAAGCGGAAAAAACCGCCTATTTTTTTCTGCGTACCTAGCGCTGATGCACAAGATATACATCAAACTCAAAACTCGATTTAGTTTCATTGTTTTATAGAAAAAAATGCTCACGAAAGAATATTTTACTATAGCGAAGTCCGTTGCTTGCATACGCGCTAGAAACACCCCCGATCTGCATATAGCGCGAACGTTTGTTCCGCGAAAGAATGTCACCACTATGTTCTCCTAGTTAGTAAAAAAAGAAAGAAAAGTCTACAAGAAAATAGAAAAACCGACCAGGCGCAACGAGCGAGCGAGCGGACCAAAGAAGCGACCAAGAGCGCAATGCTGGGAAAGCGGGAAAGCCGGCGGTCGCGTTGGCAAATACTTTGGCGTCGGGCCAAGTCGGGCGCCTTGTCAATTGCAAGCTCTTGCGCAACTTTCTTGTTTAGTGCGTACATACGTGCGTCCGTGCACGGCGGGCTATCAATGCACGGTTGGGACGCTCTGCAAACGTCTGTGTAGGGCGTTCCAGCAAAGCTTTATTTACGCGTTGGCTTTGCCTAAAATATTGCACAACCGCGGTCGCGACGGGCGGGAAGAAGGAGCGGGTTCGCGGTGACCTTACTTAGGCGGAGACAGACTTTGACCTAACACTCTGCGGTTACATTAACAAACTCTTGTTTTGTTATCTCCATCGTTTTCTTTTCGCACGGATACACGACCACTTTGGGGTCGCTCACGGAGGAAATGCGTAAACAAAAAGAAGTGTCTTTCCCTCCTTCGTTTTACTTTGTCACGGACGTCCTCCAACTGTAAGGTCCGCGGCCGCGTCATTCGGGTAGGATCGATGAGTGTTCGCGGATCGCAGAGTCCGCGCTGGGGTATTTGAAGGGGTGGGCGATGACTCGGTGTTTTTTCGGAAATCGATATTGGCCTAAAAAATGGGGTGGGCGATGGCTCGGGGATGGGCGATGACTCGGGATATTACGGTATGTTGCTGCGTAGAAAGACTGTATGCAGCAACGTAGTCAGATAACGCCATCTAGACACAAGGTTGCACACTATTAAATTCTTCAAACCCAAAAACCGAGAATGCGTGGCGCGGCGGATGCCGCAACGCCTCCGTCGCACACCTGCTTTTATTTTGCTCATGCTGTTGATTGAGTATGTGCACTCTTTTTTTTAAATATTTTGTACGTATGTCGGCACATTTGAAAGGACCCGCACGAGCAAGGGTATATGAAAAAAAAAAGTATTTTCATCGGCAGTCGCAACTCCTTTGTTCCGTCTTGGCGTTTGTTCTACCGACGCACCAATCTTCGTCAGGATCCGAAGATTCCTAATCTTGCTCGATCCGAGTCCCAAATTGTTCCAACTTGGAGCCATAATATGCGGTTGAGGAAACGTGATCTGCGACTGCGGCTGCCGCACCTATTTATATGAGAGCAACGCAGCCGCTACGAAAGCTTGCTGTGAGTGACACGAACTAGCGCAAGCCCTTGCCCAATTTAGAAAAGGCCGAATTAACACAGTCGGCAAATGCCTCTCATTCGCTGCATGATTGGGGCTCGATGTTAATGGTTTAGTGATTGTTGCGATTCATATTTTGATAAGTCAATTAAATTTGTTGTGTGGAAGTTTGGATAGGTCTCTTGTGTTGCCCAGGGGGCACTGCAAAAAGGGACTTGTTAGGACTCATTTTATTTAGTACCAACTTGCTCAGGGCGCGCCCTGCCGTCGATGCAAATACGCTGCAGACGAAATAAGGGAGTGGAAGAATGAAGTGCCTGTTTTTGCATTCCCAACTCGTAAGAAGTGCTTAGGTGTATCTCGAGCTTTTTTTATTAATGCTCGTCTGTAATTTGATGCTGTCCATTTAAATCATATGCAAGCATGTCAGAATGCGAAGAAGAGAAACAAAAACGTGTATGCGTGAGTGCACACACACACAGACCGACAAAGGAAGGGACTGAGAGGGACAGGCACAAACAGATCTAATTGTACATGTAAAGTTGATCTTACATTGGTCAGTAAAAGTTTTACGTTTTACGTTATACGCCTCGCAAGTGGGCTGATTTTCGTCTTCTGCGCATGAGAAAGGAAGTAGCGGTGACGTCAGAACGCCGAGCCCTGATTGGCTGATGGCGACCCCCTATCTGAGCGTCGTCTGCTCCTTTGCAACGTCGTCTGCTCGCAACGTCGTCTGCGTCTGTCTTACCTTTCCTGCGACTTTCGGAGCTCGACTTCGCCTTTCAGAGAGGGCAGACGAAATAACTCGAGCGGTACGTTGTTTTTGTCTAACAACTAGCAGACACGCATAAAGGGGGGAAGTCAAAGGACTCACTGGCGAGGTGTCCCGAGGCGCCGAGGTTTGTTTGCTAACAACCGAGAGTGAGCGTGTTAGTGTCCGCAAGTTCCCTCCCAAATACTTGTCCCTCCTTTCGTGTGCGGTGAGACTCCTCACTCTTTAACGGCGTCGGCGGGTTGGCGCAGTTAACGTCGTCTGCTTTACGTCTGCTAGTCAAAGCGATGGCTGCTTTACCTTTCCGGCGTCTGTCGGTGATTCACCGCTTTTTCACCGGCGAGAGTCACCGTTGCCTCGGGAAACAAAGAGATAACAAGAGGAAGAAATTACCTCTTAATCTAAAATTGAAGTCAGCGATGAAAGTATAATACGGGAAGGGTTCACAAGGGTTGCGCGGGCATATTCCATTCAGCACGCCAGCCGGTCGTGGGCAGACGGTCGCCGAGTCGCGGAGTGCCTGCTAGGCCTAACTGCAAAGCTCGCTTGGTCGCGTTCGGTGGAATCGTGGACGTTGGAGCTTTTCCCGGGTGTTTGTGGATCCAGCGTTCTTGTTCGTCGTGGTCTGTTTCAAATACTTTTTCCTTTTTTCTTGCTGCATGAAGTCGGGACGCGTGAGAAGCGCACGTAGAAAAATAAACGTCCGTGGGTCGTCGCGACCGCGACGCTGTCGGCCATGCTGATTTGATCGTAAGAAGTGCGTAAGACAGCTTCAGAGCTGTTGTAGGATTTCGTCGTAACCTGCGCAAAACTTACGAAAATTTCGTTATGTGAATACTAATTTGTTCTCAAATTTTGTCTTGCGCATTGTTTTGGCGTCGTCGCAGGAAAGGTGAGACAGACGCAGACGACGTTGCGAGCAGACGACGTTGCAAAGGAGCAGACGACGCTCAGATAGGGGATCGTGATCAGCCAATCAGGGCACGGCATTCTGACGGCACCGCTACCCCCCTGCGCAAGAAGCAGACGAACTTGCCCTCCGCATACGTTTTGTCTCACACGAGCTCGCCACTTTTTGTTATGATTTACACCATCTTGTCCACTTTAAAACCAAAAGATAGTCACGGTCGTTAAACAACTCTCGAACTGTGCTCGAGTTCAAAGACTATACATTTAGGTCATTGAATATTGTTTTTTTTGCTTTTCATTTTTGGTGCAGCTGAGAGGGTTTTAATACTTTGTTTGGAGCCGGCCTCAGAAGCAATGGCAACAGTGACACCGTGTGCACGAAGCTGATAGAAAACAATTTGGCGCGATTCGGCATTTTCATATATACTTTGGAGATATCCTATTTTGTTTTGCTGAAGTATTGCAGCAAATAAAGCTTTCTAAAAACAAGGAAAATCAAGCTTTTTTTGTTATACATAGTATGATGTGGTTTATATCAAGAAAACAGTTTTGAATTAATCTGCACCTTATGATAAAATCAAGTTTACATTGAATCTTTCTTTTACACTATTTTCAACGATTGGGCGGATTGAAGAATCCATTTCCCGTGCTCAAAAAGACTAGTGAAAGACAAATGGCTTTTTCTGTAAAGTGATTTAAATAATATATATATATATATCATTTAGACTTGGATAATAAAATTGATTTATTTGATGTATTAAATTATATATATATATTTTTTATTGAGACGTAATTAGTTATGTATTTCCAGTGCGCACAAGCAGCAAAACGGAGTGGTGCATTTTGATGGCACTCACCCCCACTTGGCACAGGAGGACACGCCTTTGGAAGCTTCCGTGGGTGGGACGACGCCATTGGGCTTCATCCCATTGGATACCACTCCATTGGACATCCCGTTCTTATGAGCGCTAAACCCATTGGCTGGGCTGCTATTTTCTGACAGACCTGCAGAAACAAAGCGGGTTGCTCACCCCCTGCAATGGTTTCGACATCACTGATCCCAATTAGAGTGCTTAGCCTACATGGGTAAACCTGTCACCATAATCACTGACAGAACAAGAATGCAGGGTGTGTCTCTTGTTTGACCTCTCCGAACTTCAAGTACCCAAGTGAGCTATATCACTATGTCAACTACAGGTTTTCCCCCTCATTTTAATCCAAGCGACGGCCATTTTAATCCAAGTGCCACCAAATTTAATCCAAGTGCCACATAATTTAATCTTTGCGCCACCCAATTTAATCCCGGGGTCAGTCAATTCAATCCACAATAAATATATGCAATTAATGTCTTCGGTGGTCATGTTTGCTTACACATTTGGTAACTTAGAATAATTGTTTATACAATTAGATTTTTCGGGGGACAATTGAGCGCTTATCCCTATTGTGATTACTTGGGGTTACCAGTCCCACTATTGACGAGGCTTAGTTGATATGTTGATTACTCTTTTTGTAATATTGAGTTATCGAGGCGCGCTCGAATTTATTTTAGCTGAATAGACGTTTTGTTTAACCTTTCTTATTACTCGTTGCTACAGTTCAGATGATACAAGTACAATTGCAATTTATGATTACTATTTTGATTACTTTGTGTTATTATACTTCCAATTGATATATAATAAACTCAGTTGACATTATTATTACTCTTTTGATTACTTCGAGTTACTTTTAACCCAGTGGACTTGAATTCGACCGAAATGACATTGGGATGACTCTTAATTACTTTGAGCATATCTTCATACAAACTTATTTATTATGAGCCTAATGTATATTATGATTACTCTTCAGATTACTTTGAGTTACCTTGACCGACCCATTGAATTTGTCCTATTTCACAATTTGGTAACTCTTCTGATTACTTTAAGGTCACATTCAACCAATTGGTCTTTTAAGAGCTCAATTCACATTTTTGTTACTCTGTAACAGGCTTGAGCTGAGCTAGTTGGATCATACTTCAATTAAGGCCAGCTGAACTAGAAAAAAGTTAAAGCCGTTTACAAATCCCTGTAACGCCGAATTGGAGCGCAGCTCTTGAGGAGGAGTAGGGAAGGGTACTGAGGGGGGTCACGTCACCTGCGTGTAGTCACGTGACCCCGGGGGGTCACGTGAGGGGTCACGTGATCTTGGGGGAGGGGGGGGTCACGTGACTTCGGGGGGGGGTGGGGGGGGGGGGGGTCACGTGACCCCCCCAGTTACGCCGACGCCGCTCAGGCTGGAAACGGGCCCCTAAAGGCCGGTTCTCACATGCAGCGAAGCGCTGATGTAGCGCTCCTCACGTGCCGTCAGCTACTTATCGTCTGCCATGAGCAACAGTTTTGACGGTGCGATACAAAGCTGGTGAACGCTCCCATCAGCACGCGCTTAGCGCGAGGTAAGCGCTATGCTTGTAGCGCTCCGCTGCATGTGGGAACAGGCCTTAAGAGCTGCGCTTTAAAAAAAACACACATAAAGAAAAGACCATTCACACCGCTGGACTAACAACTGATTTTCTTTTTCTTCCTCTTGTACTACGAGCCCTACTTGAGAGAACAATTCTTTTCCTCTTTTTTGTTTCCTAATTCACTCTTTTGTCCCAATTTATCCTAATTCGGCTTAATTGACATTGTAATGAGACTTGATTATCTTCTGCTAATTTTAACCAATTGATTTCTTGTGGGCATAATGGACATAATGATTCTTTTTTTTTTATTTACTATTAACCCAATGGGCCCAACTAACATATTGGTAAATCTTTTAAGTACTTGGAGTTATTGTGCCACCAATTTATCTATCATGAGCTCAATTTTCATTGCAATTACTCTTGATTATTTCAAGTTGCTATTGACCCAACGAACATTAATTCGGCTTAATTGACAGTTTTATAATTCTTACATACTTTGAGCTAATATCGAACCAATTGCGTTCTTATGAGCTAAATTTGCATTATGATTACCCTTTGAGATGGTTCGAGCTGCTATTGACCCAGTATTTTGATTACTTTGGGTTATTATACAGCCAATTTAATAATAATTAGCTATATTGATAATTTGATTACTTCTAGTTACTTTTGAGTTACTTTATACTTCACTTCAATTACCCTGGACACCAGAGGGCGGCGTCAGACCAGAAGTCCTTCCAGTGAGCCCTTCTCGTCCGACGGCTTCCTTTGGTGTCCGCGATACTTCCGAGGTAAACAATCTTTGATTCCGATATTAATAGAAAAAATGTAGAGCCCTCTTCTTTCATGTGAAGATGGAGGACCAGCGAAGCTATTTTAACGTCTAGGGCGATGCCTAGAGGACGACGTCTGAGACGACCTCAATGACGATTTCTAGGATGACCTCGAACACCGCCTAGAGGACGACGCCCAGGACGATTTCAAAAACGACGTCCAGGACGACCTTAAGGACAACCTGGAGGACGACATTTAGGACAACCTCAGGGACGACGTCTAGGACGACCTTGAGAACAACCTCGAATATGACGTCTAGGACAACCTTAAGGACGACGCCTAGGACAACCTCAGGGAAGACGTCTAGGGCGACCTCAAGGACAATGTAGAGACGACCTCAAGAACGACCTCGAAGACGACACCTAGGACGACGTGTAGGACAACCTCTAGGACGACTTCAAGGACGACATCTAGAACGACCTCAAGGACAATGTAGAGGACGACCTTAAGAACAATCTCAAGGACGACGTTTAGGACAATCTCTATGACGACGTCTAGGACGACCTCAAGGACGACGTCTAGGACGACCTCGAGGTCGACGTCTAGGACAACGCTTAAGACGACCTCAGGGACGACGTCTAGGGTTGCCTTAGAAGTCGTCTTAAAGTTGCCTTAGAAGTCGTCCTAGACGTCGTCCTTGAGGGCAACATCTAGGACGACTTTATGGCAACCTTGAGGACAACACCTAGAGGACGTCGTCCTCTAGGTGTCGTCTTCGAAATAGTTTTAGAAGTTGCCCTTGAGGTCATCCTAGACGTCGTCCTTGAGGTCACCCTAGACGTCGTTCTTGAGGACTTCCGAGAGGTTGTCCTTGAAGTCGTCGTAAACGCATCCTTGAGGTCGTCTTGCACGTCGTCCTCAAGGTCGTCCCCCAGGTCGTCCTACAAGTCGTCCATAAGGTCGTCTCAGCCATTGTCCACGAGGTCGTCCCTGAGGTCGTCCTAAACGTCGTCCTCGAGGTCTTCCCAAAAGTCGTCCTTTAGGTCGTCCTAGACATCGTCCTTGAGGTCGTCCTAGACGTCGTCCTCCAGACGTCATCCTTGAGGTCGCAACAGAAGACAAAAAGTGCATATACATATATTCCACTATGAGCAGCAAATAAAAACTTTAAAAAACTTGTGTAAACAAAGGAAAAGCAAAAGCATGAGTGCTACTTAACATTACTTTGTAGGCTTCTCAACATGCTTTGCAAGTAGTAAATGTGAAGTTTTGTGTAGCAACACACCATCTCTGGCAAAGTTGTGGCTGTAAACATCGTTCCCCACTAGACCGGCTTAAATTCTTCGGATACTCCAACCTAAATCAGGCAAGAGGTTTGCTGACAAGGCTTACTTTTGCACATCCCATTCGTATGGAGAGATGAGAAGTCCTGGAGGTCGAAGCTTTTGGGCTGTCGAGGTTGGTTGATGTTAAATAAGTATATCTGTTCGCCACCAAGGTTGGCAAGAAGTTCACTGCCGTCGGGACTGAAGGCAACGTAGGTGGAGGCCAGCGTACGAAACCGCTTCCTTGGGTACTTCAAAGGCAGGTGGCCTGAAACCAAAGCATTTCAAAGCCATGAGTGAAGAAAGTTTAGTTCTACTTTGTGGAACAAATAAAGCAAGTGACATAGAGACGTGTGTCCTGTCCCCATTCTTTCTGTCGTCTCCGGTTTTAACGATGAATATCATCCTCCTTTTTCTCTCTACTGGAAATAAGCAGTTCTCTTTTGGTGCACGAGAATAATGTGATGATGAATAATGTGTAAGTCAGTGCTAGGGTGACCATAATCTACAGCATAGAAAACAAGGTTCAGGGGAGGGAGGAGGAGGGAAGGGGGGGGGGGGGGGGGGGGCGGGACAAAAGAAAAAGCAAACTTTACTACAACTATTTAGTCCACTGTAAAAATGCACACTTTCCCAAAGTTCTTCACTTAGTTGAGTACACGAGCACATTTATTCTTCATTTTAATCAAAACTGAAGCATGACTAATACAGTTAAGGCCCTGTCACAGTGAGGCAACAGTTGGACCACCTTATCCGGCAACACGTGAAAATTGTGTTGCTGGCGACCCTGCCACATCACGGCAACAACAACAGTTGGGCAACATGTTGCTGCTGCCCGGCAACCGTTTTGGTCAATTTGTTGTACGACCACCCTATTGCATTGCGCTGAAGGCACACCCTTTATTGTATCAAAATGTTCATCATTCGCTGACAAAGCGGATAGCCCTAACCAAGGACATATATAAGGGCATATATGTTCAGAATGTGCGCCATCATATGAAGTGTTTTTGTCCGGTTCTCTCATTCATGCGATTCCTATTTCTACTGTAAAACTGTGTTAGCACCGGCAGTATTCCAAAGCGTCTTTTGTAGAGTGGTGTTGAGCTCAAATGACAGTGCTTAAAAACTGCAACACCAACACGATCGACCTTCATAACAATTGGTGGAATAAATGTTTTTCAATGGTTTCTATTTGCCTATCGCCTGCTACCAATGTGATTGCTTCATTCCCCAAAACATCCTGGCCATTTTTTAAACAAATCAGGTGTCTGGTAGTGGCTGTTTCTAAGTTTCAGGCATCGAACAGTCATAATCAGAGTAATCGTTTTAATGCTTCGATTTTTTTAATCTTTGCGTTTCTGAATTATTTTTAGTATACTTCATCAGTGGGTGAGTAGGCATGCCTTTTTATTTCACTAGCAGTAACGTGAGCTGGTCTCTTGGCAGTTCCAATTTCAACACAAGTATGAATGTTCACTACTGTCGCTGTGACCATTTCAACAATCCCTTTCCAAAATCACGCAGTAAAAACATTCATAAAATTATTGTATTATTTTTTTTTTTATTCTTTTTGATTCAGAGATTACCCCGCAGTGCCCGAGGGCATTGCAGCAGGAGGGTTACAATGCTGAAAAAAAACACATCTTCATTCTCACTGCACACTTGCAGCTCCGACAGCCATTTCCACTCTCGTATCGTTTTAACAAAAAAAGAGTTGGTGTAGATGCTTGCCCTGGCATGGTACTCTTTAAATTGGAAAGCATGATCATTACGCTTTTAGAAATATAATACGCCTGCCAGCCTTAATTATTGTTAAATAATGTTTTCCAAGTCTTTATTTGAGTAAGACGTTATTGATAGAGAACTAGCTTTGCCATCGAAGCTATGTGTGTTGTCGTGTTGCCGGCCTGAAATCCACTCAGCCAGCGCTGATCGCTGGCTGAGAAAAACAAACATTGTCCAACACAAGTTGTTGCTGTTTGTGCTGCCGAAAGCTGTCATACCAACGCAACATTTTCATTGTGGTCCATGCTGTGCTGCTGTTGCCGTGATGGGACAGGTTTGTCGGACAACACGGGGAGCGAGCAACAAGCTGCCCGACAGTTGGACAACGTGTTATGTTGCTCTTGCCATCGTGTTGCCTCAGTGTGACAGGGCCTTCATATAGTAAAGTGTCCCAAACAAATGTCTCTACAAGCAAATCCTATCGACAGATGGAACCACAGAAATAGCTCTAAGTTTACTTTGTGGGGGGTAACATTTATATAGTATGTTTACTTTTATCAAAAGTATTATGTATTCTTCCAGATTTCTTCCACTTCCACACGCAAGGCTTCAATGAGACAAAACGACGGGACCGCAGAAAAGCAACTCTAAAACAGGACTGTCCCAGCCAAAACGGGGCATCTGGTCAACCTGGTCAGTGGGGCTCTAAAAGCTGCCACGAGACGACACCTCTGGATAAGTGTGTGCAATTGTGCAATCACTTATATGTGATGCAAATTCTGGTACTTTGTTTCACCTTATAACGAACCGTAGATGACGTTACAAGACATTGAAGCCAATCCAATGCTGTGTGAGTGTTTCGTGGTCTCCAAGAAGGGTGCGGCGACATGCAGGACGGATAGTCACATGACACATTCGCAGCGCCAGATTGGTTGAGATGGCTCCTAACACCTGCTGCTGTTCATCGTACGGTGAAATGGAGTATAGAGACCCCAGGCTATAGCAGTCAGCCTGCACTGGCTAAATTGAGCATCCATAGCAGAGACATTAAAAAAGGCTATCTTCCTGCCAACTAAATGTCCACACAAGAAATTTTATTTCTAAACATTCTCACTTACAAAAGCAGAACCACTTATGCATGCATTGGTGGGTTTCTGTAGTGCCATGTGTGCAATGACGTGAGAAGTGCAGTTACGTTGACCTGCCATGAAGCAACAATACCATTCTTTAATAACATGGAAGCAAACATAACTCACCAGCAGCAAAATAAGTTACACAGCCAGGAGGGAGGTTATCGCCGTCCGTCTCTGACCTCGAAGCATTGGTTTGCCTCCAGAGCTGCATATGGCCAAGCCATCAGGGTATGAGAGACATGGATTTTACATGCCTATAAGTGACAAATAAGTAACTTACCATAGTTTTATTTTGTGCTAAAAGTGCTAAACAAGTCGACCTGGCAGATATAGTTTTTTTAACTTCCTATTATGTAATAATAAAATCAAACACACCTCACAGAGTTCACTACTCTCGCATCCAAGTTCAAACTCACTGTGCAATTTTGTTTGCAAGAAAAGACGTCGGAAATGACAACTCACCTTTGTGGTGCTGATCATACGTCGGTCGTAGAGGCGGATGTATGAGTCGTTGGCGCCGACGGCCAGGAGGTGGGGCTGCAGTTGGTTGACCGCTATGCACTTGGCCTCCACGTTGCGCCCCAAGTGGTAGCCCAGATTCACCAGGACGTTGCCAGACTCCGAGGAGCACTGGTGGGCCGTCCGGTAGTCAAACTGCCTGCAAGGCAAGTCTGAGGCTTGCGTGACTATCCTACGGAGTAGTTACGTGGTTCCTAGCATGCAAATTGCGTGAATATACTACTTTCTAGTCTTACGATAGGACAATGTCAGGGCAATTTAGTACAAGAACGTAGATTGTAAATAAATTATTAGCCCGAGAAGATAATAATTCCCAGATGTAAATTGGTGCAGCTGGGTTGGATCTGGAACCCAGCTAGGTCCAGTTGGAAATGAGACTCAATCCAGCCAAATCCAGTTAAATTCTGTCCCATAACCCTGCTCCAGCGTGACCGATTGTCGTGTGGCTCACGATGTCTTCTAGATGCCTGCGGCTCATTTTCGAGGAAATATGGTGCGTCCCGGCAACGCCGCAGAGTACGTCTGACATCTGCCATGAAAATTTGACATGGGATTAGAGAGGCTCACAAAATGACCCCGTCCTCGGCCGCGCTCCAGAAAACGAAGGGCACGCTGGCTGCGGTGGCCAGCCGCTTGACCCTGCTGGTGTGGCAGCTGCACACCATTGTCGTCTCTTTGGCCTGCACGTCGTGCACCCGGATCTTGAAGTCCGCCGCACCGCTCACCATCATGCTGTCCCCGGAGTAAGGCAGGAACTGCATGTAGACAGAAAAAGAAAAGAATTACACAAGCTTCATTATTTTGACGAAGACTGGGAAGCAGAAATTATGTTGAGCGCAAACTACAGCCTCAAAAAAATCGATGTCACGTGACTCGAGGCAACATGACATAGTCACATAGCACCAATTTACCCGCTAAATTTGGTGGGAAAATTGACGTCATGTCACAATAGGTTTCCCGCTAAGATTAGCAGGGAGACTATTGTCGGTTTCTTGTTGAAAGTTCTTTGTTATGTTCTTCACAACGTTTTATCATGGAATTCGGCTGATAAAACAGATTTTGTGTTAAAGAGTGGCTGGCCCTGCGAGTTCATATTTCCTAATCATAGTCATATTTCCTCTTTGATACTGAGCATATTACTTACTACCTTCTAGTAAGAAGAACAGATGGAGCATATAATAACTTCCGAGCCTATCGTGCTAATCCAGGCGCTCACCCATGTCTGCCGCTGCTCCTAGCACTCCGATGCAAAACGGTGAAACTCGACGCGCTCGCACTGGTGAGAGGTGGCGAGAGACGACACGGAGTCATGCGGCAGACATGATAATCGAGTGATTTCATGAGGAGTAAAATAGCCTGGTTGTGTATAATCACAGTATTCGTCATACTACTATTATTCAATGTTTTCTCGCAAACTTTAGCTCCTGAAATCGCCAACATCATCTGAAAATTTAAACAATGTCGGCGGTCAACCTGTTAGTGCATTAACTGGACAATGCGTTTGACAAGCAATGTCAACTGCTTGTCAAACGCATTGTCATTTCACCTTAACTCAAAGCACAGCTGACGCTACGAGCCAATGGAACCAATTAAGCAGCATCAAAGTGCAACATCATGGCATTCGTCCACCCTCCCGTACGTGTTCTTTTATAGACTAAATCAAGTGCAGCTAATATCTCTTAGCTTGCGTTTTAGTATGTGCATTCGAGGTTGTATGTGTTCAAGCCTTCGAATGTGCTTCAACCTAAATGAAACAAACTATGCGGCGAGTAGACACGCTGTGAAATACATATCTCTACAATTTTCCTTTCCGACCAATAAAATATTTTTATTTTTTGTTTTGCTTAAGCCTATCTTGGCGCAGGTGTGGCGCAACTCTTAGGAAATATGGCACTTTGGCACAAGATGTGGCAGACTTTTGTTCATGGTGCAATTTGATGCAAATGGCACAGCACTTCCATCACTGCGATTACATATAGCAGAGCAACTGTCAAGGAAAGCTTGACAAAACAGCCTCCTGTAGTTGCCAGTGTTGTTTTCTTTCTCATATTTTTTTACGATAGTTTGTTTTGGGGGTTGTTGGTATACTTTACATGCCCTATGATATGTAAAGATATGTTTACAACTCTTTAACAAGTAAAAAAAAAAGATTGTACCTAGCAAAATTTTGTAACTGTCTTCACTATCTACTCAAATCATTGCAACCATTGTTAAGAAAAACCTCCATGGAGGCTTACCTTGACTGAGAAGACATTGCCATGGTGTCCGCTCTGTACAGTATGGAGCCGACGGTGGCGGAAAGGATCCCAGAGGATGATTTGTACATCGTCCGAACCGCTGGCGAGGATTCTGGAACAGAGCACACTACAGTTCAGGAAGGCTCGTTTCCCCAATCTAATTATTCACACACGGGAAAAAACAAAGAAACATTAAACTTCCATTGTTTTGGTATGCAACACAAATAAATAATGTAAACAGACTGAAGCAACTGATTTCCTTTTGAATCACACTAGGAATAAATGCTTCTCCTCTAAAATGTATATAAATACATTATGCATGTAAAGAAAATCTAACTTGTGCAATCTAGACAAAAAAAAAAAAAAAACAGATGATGTTAAAATTAATTTTCCATCCCCAAGCACTTTTTTTTTTTTCTTTCAGACATCAGCCCTTTCTGGGTTTTTTGAAAGGCCAGATTAGGCTCATAACTCCCCCAGTTTCTTATTAATAACATTCACTTACTCTCCTCTCTGATTCCACTCCAGGCAGTTGACGCATCCTGTGTGGCCCTTAAGTTCAAAGGAAACATTTCAAGTCACACCACCGTGTCTCATTAAAGAACTAAAGTAGTGCTGCAAAATCACAGTACCTCAAGTTCTGCTTCAAGGCCAAGCCTCGCAACAAGATCGTCAGTGACTTGTAGCTTTCGTTGAACATGAGCAAAGCATTTGTCCTACAAAATGTGTGAAAAAAAAAAAAGAAGAAAAAAGATGTTTATCTAGATCAGTTGCGTATGTCACAGCGCCCTAGCAGAGGCAGGGTTAGACAGGGAGCCTCTATCCATTGCCCCAGTTTGAAAGATTATCGAACTGACAAACACCGAGGGTTATGCAATCTACAACAATGCCTTAGACTTTAGTACTACCGTTGACAGGTGAGCCGCTTGAAAGCAGTGCAATCTTATCTAGGGTATAGGTCGCTCTGTCCACTGGGGGAGACGGTGATGTCAATGTACGCTCCATATAACAATTGTTGTCTCTTACCTTGCTCTGCCTCTCGTTTAGTAATTTGACGACCCTTCTTTCACTTTTGTAGTGCTGTGCCATGTTTGACTGGACACAGAACCTACTTCATTTTGCCTGGAAAGTAGAATAAGAATATCTTTCAATGAGTGCAAGAACGGCGACACTATGCGTCGAAATAATCGCGGCTACCACGAGTGAAACCACACAGAAGATTCACGCAAAGGGAACTTAATGGGTCAAACACTAACGCCGACTTGGGTGCTTTATATATCTATCTATCACGGAAGTGTACTCTCTTCAAAAGAAATGGGGGCGAATTTAAGATCGCCAAGAAACCCGCGCCTGCGTGCATATTCGAGAAGGCAAGCTAGCTTGCCGTCCTTCGTGGAAGATGTCTAAATCAATTCTTCTGTTGCGCTGCCTCCTCGATTATACCATTATACGTAGGCAGCAGCGAACTTGCGCAGTCGAAAAATCCAAAAACAAATATAAAGAACCCGTAAATCACGTTCCTCGACTCCGCCTGCCCCTTCGGTTGCGCAAAAATGAACATTTCAGGACAATAGCCCTCGACGGTGTAAAATCTGCACAAAAAAAAACCCTAATATTTTAATTGATTAATTATTTTATTCGCGAGCGCGCGTATGGACCGGATCGGAGAAAGTCGTTGCCGTTAAAGGCTTATAAAGAAAACAAATTGACATCTCCAAATTATGGCATCAGCTTCTTACCGCATTAATCCGCAATTAGAGCCCCGAATTAAATAGTAAGGAACCAACAACAAATGCAAATAAATTAAATAAACCGTCACATGCGTTATGGAACGTAGGCGAGCGACTTATTTTTTTCTAGGCCTACCCGCGAGTTGCGGACGACAAGTACGGATATGCAGCGATAGAATCACGGAAACGATTGCCACGATAAGGTCGTTGAGATTACCAAGAGTCGATTTTTATCAACGGTATTGGAAAGCCAAACTCACCGTCACGACAAAAGTGCGACCACCAACGAGTCACCAAGTGAGACATTTACGGGGCAACCCCATGTTTACAAACTACGTGAAGTCAATCAGCTGACTGACTCGATCAACGGGAGGGCAAGAAGATTCGCAACAAATAGTACATTACTAAATACTCAAAACCGGGTTTCATTGCAGGCGCCATTATATTTAGGATTTAATTATTTTCAGTTTCCCCTAATAATTTTTGTAAAGTGTACAGATACGAAAGTGCCAATTTGTTCAGGTTGGCCAGTGAAGGGTTTGGAACTTGGAGAGCGCGGCGGATGTTCGTTGTAGAACTTTTACCACTTTTACTAGCAGTAGCTGACATTCAGTTTACGCATTTTTGTAGTAAATATGCAAGTAACAGTAGTTGAGACGCCAGTTCTAAGCATACAGTGCAATTGGAGCGATGTATTGAGGTGAGTAGCTTTTGAGAACACGCGAATGAGGTCCTTTGAGAAGCTTGTTTCGGTTGCACATTTTACCCTGGACGTTTCTTGACTGCACATTATGTTTTAGAAATACTGACTTAATTTTTCTGGTAGATCTCACGAATAAGGAAGTGAACGTCCTGTGGCTGCGAAGCTTTGGCGCAAAACTTTGACTGTTTTTTTTATTCAACAGAGAAAGAAACGGAGATGCTTGGGTGACTTGCAAATGTCGAGGTGAGCTTGAGTCCTTCAGCTGCGATCGAGCAGGGGGGCTATGTTCGACAAATGTTTCATTTCTTCTAAACAGAAACGGAAGTGGCGAAAGTGGCGATATCGCGTCTGATAGGTTAGAGGCTCAAATGACGAAAGTTCCCTCTTTCGTCATTTGAGCCTCTAACCAATCAGACGCGATATCGTCACTTCCGTCACTTCCGTTTCTTTTTAGGAGAAACGAAACATTTGTCGAACATAGCCGCCCAGGATTAACAAGACAGGTTGTTACCTTTCCAGGTCAACCAGGTATTCATGGCAAACTCAAAAGAACCGGTCTAAATCCAGATGGAACTCCGGTGGTTTCGGCGTCTGATCGGTTCCAAGTGCTTGGCGTCACAAAGGTCCGCTGTGCACAATATAAGGATTTCTTTCTGTTCTATAATTTCGATGTTCATGTATAGGTACTGTATCTACACGAGGATTCGGTTAGTCTGTACACCAACGCACGCATATGGCGTGTAGACAATATTTCTTGAAGCAAACAAATCGTCAATATTTATTTATTTTTTCTTGGTAAAGCATTAATATGCTTCCTTCGTTTTGCTCATTTAATGTCGACTTATTAAATGGGGCTTTTTATCTTGCAGAACTCGATTCGTGTTTCACACACGGATCCGAATTGCGAGACCTGCTTTCTGAAACCCACCACAGCATTTTCTAACATCCACCAAAAAAGTGTGAGTATGTTTTGCCGTTATTACTCATCGCCTAGAACAATTGAAGAAGTTTCGTAGAAAGTATGAGATTCATTTTCTCTTGGGACCGCATTGTGATGTGACTGTAACTATCAAAGGTCATTGCACTTCCCTTTTTCTTTTTAATTTCCTCTTCAGGTGCCTTGTCTCGATGTCACCAGTGGATTTCTTGGCGTGTCCGTCAGTGGGTGTAACGAGATGCGAATCTGGGACACACGCACCGGGGAAGTAAGGGTAGGTGACTCCGACTAAAACTGCCCCGTCCTTGTAATGTGTAGAATTTTGGTAAGCCCCAAATGCTGTGTGCATAATAGAGCAAGCATAATTTTACAAAAACTTACATTTTATTGGTGTCAATTTTACAGCATCTAAAATAGGAGAAAATAAAATCTATACTTGCTCAGGAAACAGAAGGTATCTACCAGGGTTGTAAAAGTTACTTCAGAAAAATGTACCCAAGATACAGTTACTCATGCGAAAAGGTACCTAGGTACGTATCTAGGTACTCACTTAAAATTGTGCCTAAGCACAGGTACAGTTACTTCAAAGATACTTTATTTATTTTCTCCAAATTTTTCAGAATAAATTGGAAGTATACCTTTTTATACTAAGGATACACAAATATGAATTCGATAAATGTGCTTTATTGGTGTCAGTGCAGCATCCACATTAGAGTTGAGTCCTCACGTGCCTTATCCCCACGCTCCAGTTGGTTCACCGAGGCCAGAGCTTCCACTGTTGACCATATCACGCCGAAACCGCCGAAACTCGCTTGTTGACGTTCTTGCTTTCAGAGCCGGCGCTGACGTCGACTGGCCCTGAAAAAGTCGGCTGCATGAAGAAACGCATGAGTCGGGTGCATATGCACCTAACCTTTGCGACGACAAGCGAAAGGCTTCAAGCTTTCTTGTTTGTTCTTTTCTTCCTTTAGTCAGAAGAAAAATTAGCTTTTTTGTTTCTTTTAGTACTTTTTCATTCAGTTTTGATAACTGCAAAATTTGAGTCTGATTTATTGAGTGGAAACTATTATATATGCGATGTTACGTTGCTTTACAATTGGAATTATAATTTATTTTCAATTATATTTTATATTGTATTTATGGCAAAAAAGAGCCACCGCCAGGACAAGATACAGGCGACAGAAAATGCACACATCTTTCAAGTTATCTCCTTCCTTGTATAGCTGTCAGAGGAGCTTCAAACACGCAATGAAGTTGATTTTGGTTTGAGATGAAGGAAGCAGGTCACTATTTTTACTAAACGGAGTTCCGAAGCGATTCTATAAATTGGTGTCGCTAGAACATCACTAATCCACCGTTCGCTCAGATGAACACCGCCATTGCCTAAAGTGTCAATTGATGAAACATCATGGGCGGGGCTTCGATTGCTAAAACGTTCGATCAAGTCAGTGCCTCCCAGGCTGGGTACCCAGCTCAACGTCACGGCACCTGGTAGTGTGCTAATACTTCAAGATTTATAGTTTCTACCATCTTGACGAAGAGAATAGAAAAGTACCTGTAAAAAGTAACTTTACTTAGTTACAAGTTACTGGAAAATATACCTAAGATACAGATACCGAAAAATTAAAGTACCTAGGTTTGAACCTCAGGTACAACAAAAGTACCTAGATACCGATTTCTTCAGCCGGTGGCAGGTCAAGAACGAAGTGGAAGCTCTTCCCACCCCTTTCCGCTTCAGCGGAGCGAACGGTAAAGAGGAGGTCGCCTCCTCTCCAGTGTTCGCTCTTCTAAAGTGGAAAGAGGTGGGAGGAGCTTCCACTTCGTTCTTGACCTGTCACCAACTATAGTTACTTGTACCTGAGTACTTTACAACCCTGGTATCTACTACAGAGTTGCAAATAATTGACACTGGTGCTCAGAGATGGTTATCATATATACAATAGCGCAAGAGGGCAGGAACATGAAAGGGACAGGACAAGCACTAACCGCAACTGGTACTTTATAGAAAAAAAATGAGACGGAAGTGTCGAATCTGGTAATTGGAAATTATAAAGAAAAAAAAGAAGTGTGATAAAAAAAATATGAACTACTGTAAACGACTTAATTTTCGCGGGCTCAAATTTTCGAGAATTGGGCCAAAGCTGAAAATTTGAAATTATTTGCGGGTTCTAATTTTCGCGGGCTCAAATTTTTGCGAATCGGGCCAAAAGTGAAAATTTGAAATTATTTGCGGGTTCTAATTTTCGCAGACTCAAATTTTTGCGAATTGGGCCAAAGCTGAAAATTTGAAATTATTCGCGGGTTCTAATTTTCGCGGGCTCCAATTTTCGAGAATCGGGCCAAAGCTGAAAATTTGAATTTATTCGCGGGCTCAAATTTTCGCGAATCGGGCCAAAACAGAAAATTTGAAATTCTTTGCGGGCTCTAATCTTCGCGGGCTCAAGTTTCCGCGAATCGGGCCAAAGCTGAAAATTTGAAATTTTTCGCAGGTTCTAATTTTCGCGAATTGGAAAGCTGAAAATTTGAAATTATTCACAGGCTCTAATTTTCGTGAATCGGGCCAAAGCTGAAAATTTGAAATTAATCGCGGGCTCAAATTTTCGCGAATCGGGCCAAAGCTGAAAATTTGAAATTATTCGCGGGTTCTAATTTTTGCGGGATCAAATTTTCGCGAATCGGGCCAAAGCTGAAAATTTTAAATTATTCGCGGGCTCTAATTTTCGCGAATCGGGCCAAAGCTGAAAATTTGAAATTATTTGCAGGTTCTCATTTTCGCAAATCGGGCCAATGCTCAAAAAATTTGAAATTATTCGCGGGCTCTAATTTTCTCGAATCGGGCCAAAGGTAAAAATTTGAAATTATTCACGGGTTCTAATTTTCGCGGGCTCAAATTTTTGCGAATTGGGCCAAAGCTGAAAATTTGAATTTATTCGCGGGTTCTAATTTTCGGGGGCTCAAATTTTCGCGAATCGGGCCAAAGCTGAAAGTTTGAAATTATTTGTGGGTTCTAATTTTCGTGAATCGGGCCAAAGTTGAAAATTTGAAATTATTCGCGGGCTCTAACTTTCGCAGGCTCAAATTTTCGCGAATCGGGCCAAAGCTGAAAACTTTAAATTATTCACGGGTTTAATTGTGGAATCGAATTTTCGAGAATCGGGCCAAAGCTGAAAATTTGAAATTATTCGCGGGCTCTAATTTTTGTGCATCGGGCCAAAGCTGAAAATTTGAAATTATTCGCGGGCTCTAATATTCGCGAATCGGGCCAAAGGTGAAAATTTGCAATTATTCGCAGGTTCTAATTTTCGTGGGCTCAAATTTTCGCGAATCGGGCCAAAGCTGAAAATTTGAAATTATTCGCGGGCTCTAATTTTTGCGAATCGGGCCAAAGCTGAAAATTTGAAATTATTTGCAGGTTCTCATTTTCGCAAATCGGGCCAACGCTCAAAATTTGAAATTATTCGCGGGCTCTAATTTTCTCGAATCGGGCCAAAGGTAAAAATTTGAAATTATTCACGGGTTCTAATTTTCGCGGGCTCAAATTTTTGCGAATTGGGCCAAAGCTGAAAATTTGAAATTATTTGCGGGCTCTAATTTTCGTGGGCTCTAATTTAGCAAATCGGGCCAAAGCTGAAAATTTGAAATTATTCGCGGGTTCTAATTTTCGCGAATTGGGCCAAAGCTGAAAATTTAAATTTATTTGCGGGTTCTAATTTTCGGGGGCTCAAATTTTCGCGAATCGGGCCAACGCTGAAAATTTGAAATTATTTGTGGGTTCTAATTTTCGTGAATCGGGCCAAAGCTGAAAATTTGCAATTATTCGCGGGCTCTAACTTTTGCGGGCTCAAATTTTCGCGAATCGGGCCAAAGCTGAAAACTTTAAATTATTCACGGGTTTAATTGTGGGATTGAATTTTCGAGAATCGGGCCAAAGCTGAAAATTTGAAATTATTCGCGGGCTCTAATTTTCGTGAATCGGGCCAAAGCTGAAAATTTGAAATTATTCGCGGGCTCTAATATTCGCGAATCGGGCCAAAGGTGAAAATTTGCAATTATTCGCAGGTTCTAATTTTCGCGGGCTCAAATTTTCGCAAATCGGGCCAAAGCTGAAAATTTGAAATTATTCGCGGGCTCTAATTTTCGTGGGCTCTAATTTAGCGAATCGGGCCAAAGCGGAAAATTTGAAATTATTCGCTGGTTCTAATTTTCGCGATTGGGCCAAAGCTGGAAATTTATATTTATTCACGGGTTCTAATTTTCGGGGGCTCAAATTTTCGCAAATCGGGCCAAAGCTGAAAATTTGAAATTATTCGCGGGTTCTAATTTTCGTGAGCTCAAATTTTCGCGAATCGGGGCAAAGCTGAAATTTTGAAATTATTCACAGGCTCTAACTTTCGCAGGCTCAAATTTTCCTGAATCGGGCCAAAGCTGAAAACTTTAAATTATTCACGGGTTTAATTTTTGCGCGCACAAATTTTCGCGAATCAGGTTACAGCTGAAAACTTGAAATTATTCGCGTGTTCTAATTTTCGCGGGCTCAAATTTTCGCGAATAGGGCCAAAGGTGAAATTTGAAATTATTTTCGGGTTCCAATTTTTGCGAATCGAGTGTAGCTTCCGTAGCGTTCACATATTGCCTGAATTGTTCGCGGGACATATTTTTCGCGAATTGTAGGTAATTCGCAAAATTCACAAAAAATTAGGTCCCCACGAAAATTTTGTTGTTTACAGTATATTAAATAAAATAAGAAATTATAAAAAATTAGACATTTACAAATCTTTGTAATGCAAAATTAGAGTGCATCTCTTGAGGAGGAGGGAGGGCAGGGTATGGAGGGGAGAGTATGCCCCCCCATCTCCTCCTCGTGCACACACTTTCATCCTCTTCCTTACCCTCCCCTCCTGCTCCTCCACCATCCTCTCCTCCCGCAGCTTCCCCGCTAAATATAGCGGAAAAATCGATGTCACGTGACCTCCACATCGATTCAATTCCCCGCTAAATTTAGCGGGGGATTCATTTGGTGTTGGTCGCATGACGTCAATTTTTCCCCTAAATTTAGCGCGGTTACGCCGACGCCGCGAAACCTGGAAACAAACGCCTAAAAGCTGTGCTCTAAAAGTTTTATTTTTTATTTAATAAAAAAAAAAAAAAGAATTATGTAAACTCCTGCGTAGGGGTCGTATATAAGATCCAGTTTTCCTGCACGAAGGGCAATCTGGCCACTGCATAAACGTCGAATTACGAGAGCGTGAACTTTCACTCGGGTCATCTTCATCAGGACACTTGGCTTTACATGTCAGAGACTAGAAATGCGTACCTTTGTTCTTGAGAAGCAAGGGTCTAAAGCGTTTCCACAGCCGGATGACCAGAGAGCTTTACGAGGCAAAAACTGTCGGTGCTCAAGGTGACAAGTGCATCAGTGTGCCGTCAGTCGCACTGACTAAGAAAGAACTGATATACCTCAACCTCTTTTCTTAAAGGGGCCCTGCAATGACTTTTTGACTGGTTTTATTTTGCACCGAACCTGAGCGCACTGAACGTAGAAACTTAATAAAACTTTTCTTTTCACAAATTTCGCATTATTTTAAAAGTTATAGGCCAATTAGAATTACAAAAACAAGCAAAAAATAACCTCCTTCATGACGTAGTAGGTCCTGGCTTGAGTGGCCATGAACTAGAGGAGGGGTAGTGAGCTCATCGTGCGTTCACGGTTGCCGCACTCCGGGTCAACGGCTCGAGAGGGCGCCACTAAAGCATATGTTGGATAGGCTCTATGAAGCGGGCGGCCGGGGCGGCTCGGCATTGCATTTGCTGCGCGATTAAAGACTATTTCGGCATAACACTTCATTGGCCACAAACGACAGCAAACACGGGGTAAAGATCAGTTCAGAACGGGAGCCACTTCGCGCTGCTATGCCGCCAAATGGCCAAATCGCCAGCAGGGCCCGCGCCGAAGGCCTTCGGAACGCTCGGAACCGGTCGGATCGTTGAGCCGGTATACGACCGCAGCGCCGCCGCGTACATCCGGGGCTTTTCTACGCTGGCCGTTCGTCGTAGCCTCATCCCACTAGTTATTTCTAGTATGCGCCGTTTTTTCCGCCGCTTGGTGGCGGGTATGTCGACGGGTCTTTTCTTGTTTCCGTACTTTATAAACTGCATTTGTTTCTTTTCTGATCTAAAATACTGAACAAAAACTTCTTTTATAAATAATTGAAACGGGTCGCGCCAGTTATATTTTGTATTTCGACTACGAAAAAGCTTTTAGCGGCTTTGACCAGTAGTAAGCCTAGGACCAAAGACGTCACATTTTGCGCGCTTTCGGTACCGCGGGTCGCCTTCGTCGGTGGAGGTGGTTTCCGCGTCGTCCGGTTAAAATATAACGCACTGATATTTAGTTACTCTCTCCGTGCCCGCTGGCTTGCCCGGACCCCAAGAGACGTGGAAACCGCAAAAAAGGTAGACGCTTAAATATGATTGCAGGGCCCCTTTAACTCTTTCTGTCCTCTTTTAGGTTTTTTTTTTCATTTATATTAATTTTTTTTGTCCTTTTCCTTACTTTTCCAGTCTTTTTGTTTTTAATTTTTAAAATTTTTAAATAAATCTTTACATTAAATGAGTGAAATTTTTCTCATTACACATTTTCTTTTTTTTTTTTGTAATTTCCAATCATCATATTCCATGCTTCCTTCTTGTATTTTTTTTTTATGAAGTACCAGTTGTGAGTAGCACTTGTCCCTTTGATCTTCCTGTCCTCTTCCGCTATTGTATATATCATGTTTAACCAACATAGCCCAGCAATTGACTTTACTGGTACCAAGTAGCCTGTTCCCCTGGCAAATATCGATCGCTCGCAGATTTGGGACTCTGAGTTTCCGGTCTCGGTGGTGGGGTGGCCGAGTGGCAGGTTTTAGGGGCACACAATGCGCAGACAGAGCTGCCCTGCTCGCTGGTGCTTCTGCTGTACAGCCGCCGCTGCTGTGGTGCTGTTCTGGCCGTTTTCTCCACCACCTCCGCCCTCCAATGCCTCGCCAGCCCTGCGTACAGCACGAAGGCAGTCATGCTCGACGAGCGCGGCTTGTAAGGCAACTGATCGACATACCTTTCCTGCAGAATAATAAGCATTCCACCAAATAATGGTGACTTTTTATACGTCTTGATCGCAACTTCGTTTGTTTGGCAAGAATGTCGACACCTCGTCACCGCGTCGTACTGCTTTGCCAACCTTCGAACAACTCTTAACGAGAGCTGTAACACCGCCACATCCTCCTGGTATTCTCATAACTATCTATCCTCAAGTGCAGCGCAATTGCTTTTGTGGCTGCCATAACATCGCTAATGCAAATATTTAAACTGAAATGTTGCGAGTGACTATGGATCAAAGTCCTTCGAAAAAGGCAGTGCAGAGAACTTCTCCAAACCACTGGCCGCACTCCGCCACTTTCCCACGGATTGGTTGGGGCTGCTCGGCAAGCACTCCACCGGCTCCAGATCTACCAGCGGCACACGGAGAGATCGCTCGCATCTCGCGAGGGGCACAGGAATCCACTTGGCGAGTGCGCGCCAAGTGCTAGCTATTTGCCAGTGGAAGGGGCCATAACTAAAATTTCCTGTTTTGAAATTAAAAAAAATCTGAAGAACATTTGTTAGAAAATTTTCTGTCAATTCAAATTTATTTGAAAAACTGTATTTGTAGGTCACAACAACAAAATAAAAAGCAAGAAACACTGTTTGACAAATGAACATCATAAGAGCACAGGGTCAGTGGTCTTGGGGAGATTCCACTTCAGTTTCCCTTGAAGTCTCGAACTACTGACAAAAGGGGTTTTCCTTTTAGCCTGCCAAGGTTCCTTCAGACAATGGGTCCTGGTACCCAGGCTTTACTTATTTTGTTTTTGGAGTTTTAAAAATTGGGAATAAAGTAAAATAAACTCAGAATTTCCTAGAATTGGGAATCTAACAAAAATAAACTCTGGTGGAAACTGAATTTTCAGCGAATAATAAACTCTGAAAAACACCCTCCGAATTTCACAAGAAATGAACTCTGAAAACATGGAATCCTAGCAGTAACATAGACGAAGGTGAGCATAAGACAGAAAAGCAAAAACCTAGAGAGAAAAAGGTTTTTTTTTTTTTTTTTCCCCGAGGCTCTGCTTTTTAGTTGGAGAGTTTTGGGTAGTTTCAGTATCTTCACATTAAAACCATGTTGTGACCTAGCACTTTTTTTTTTTCCATATATTTTTTACTTGCATATTGAGCTATGCTTTGGTTGCTGCCACAAGTTATGACACAACTTAAAAGAGCTAAAAAAAAAAATGGAGACTGAATTGAAAAAAAGTAGGAACTGTATCTTCTTTGATCTTGCCATTCACGCTTCACTTCAAAATATGGCTGGGAGCTCACACGCTGGAGATGTGGGTCATCTTCTGGTAGATGCTTGCCATCAGAAGTATACCATGTGTTTGCAGTTCATAAACTTGTTTTGTGTACACTGCTGATCAGTGACCTAGCCAGGAATTATTTTTCTGGCTATGGGGGGATTTGCTGAGATGGCTGGGATCTAGGGGGGTAGGGGCGTAATGCACATTTATATAACGGGGTCGAATTTGTTTTGAGGAAGGGGTGAGGGGCAGCTTCAACTCAAAACTTCTCCTTCCCCGACTATGCCATTGCTAGTGACCACCATATTGGGTGTACCATTGGCAGACTATAGGAATATAAAGATTATGCAAACAAAACACTATCAGCTAGATACAGGTAGCAGCCTTGCCATAGTGGGGCACTGGTTGTCATCTTTGTCGTTTGGAGTTGCTAAGGCACAGGTAAAAACCCCATCAACTAAGTGTGTTCATTTGGCCTTGGCAGAGGGAGTTGGAGGGCCACGTGTGGGACATCTACACCTGCCGCTTCTTCCCGTCGGGGGTTGTGGTTCTGTCCGGCGGAGCGGACATGCAGCTCAAGATCTGGTCTGCCGAGACAGGGAAGTGTCCTGTCACAATGAAGGGTCACTCTGCAGGTAAGCTGAACTCCAAAGTTAAAGCACTGGTGCTTTGTTACAAAGCACAGGTACTTTACTGCGAAGTGCAAGTGTTTTGCTACGAAGCCATTGCATCTTGTGGAACAATGTACCAGCTGTACGGCTGCTTTAGACTAGCTATTGGCTACTTACGCAAAAATGGACCGCATCTAGTGGCTAGTGCACGGGGTTGTTGAGGCAGGTTCGCTCTAGACCTGTGCGCCGCCGCGCCGCAGCGCCGCCGCCGCCGCCTGTTTTGCTCTCGCCGCCCTGCGCCGCCGCCGGGTTCCCCAGATCCCGCACGCCGCCGCCGCCGCCGCACAATAAATCCGGCGCGCCGCTGGCGCCGCCATCTTTTTTTTTTTTTTTTTAGGGGGGGGAAGGGGATTGGTGTTTTTTTTTTTTTTGCTGCTTCTATATGAGTTTTACCTACTATATTATGCATAAAAAATGAATAGATTGTTTTGCCTTTAATTTTTACTCCTGTAAATATATCAATAAATGTAGAAGTTCCATAAAAAACGAAGACACAGAACAAAAAAAAAAAAAAAACGGACAAAACAACAAGTCTCAAACACCGTCTGTACTTTATTTGAACAACGAACGTTGTTACATATACCTCAAAACCCTCACCACCAAAAAAGACACACCTCCCCTTCACTAGGTCACCGAGAGCCGGACACTCAGACAGAACCCATATGATTCATGATTCAGACATATCTAAATGATTTACACCACCCTGATGACCTCGCTTGAGGGCTGACCAGCCACATGCGATAACAGGCAACTCCAGCTCCAGCACAGCCCTTACAATTCTGAGAAAACAGACACAAAAAAACGCTTCATATCACTGTCCAATGCCAAGGACGGTATGCTTGCTCAATTACCAGAGGTCAAAATACGCATGGTCTCCCTCAGAATTCTCCTACCATTGCTGATTGTTGGGCGAGTGTGTATTGTGCGTGAGAAAACATGATTGCGCTTTAAGACATAGACAGAGGAAGAACACCACAGAGCGCTTACTTTCAACTGATTTAATCCAAGCGCCTCAGCGTAGATACACACTGCGTCACCACACCACATCGCAGCCAATCCGTGGCCCCGCCGCGGACTGCAAATAAGCTATCTCTTTTTCTGCAATGTCAATTGAAACCACGCATGACTGCAGGTGCAAACCATTATTTGCTTCCTCCACTGTTCTCGCTAGGCACACAGATAAGACTGTTAGAGAGATAATTGAGGCGGACGCCATCAATAGTTCCGGCACGTGTTGTGCACGTGTTTTATTCTGCACCCCTGAGGACTACCCCGAAAAGGAGGTTAACCTTTCTAATTTGTGCTGAGCTTTAAAAACTAAATTTACACCGAACCTCTCTGCCATTGATATAAAGTTATGAGAGATTCCAAGGTAGTAAGGCACACACACAACATTCCTTACAACCGGTTTTTTCCACGAGAGCCGGATTAAACATACGTTCCTTACACCTTGAGCACAACTGTAACAATCCCATCCTGGTGTAATTGTTCAAATGGTTGTGAACGAAAATTGAGTTTGGCAGAAGGTGTTGTCGGTTTTTATCTAGAAATGCCTGACAGGAGTGGAGCAACAGCCCATTGTCACTCAAAAACTCTGAGCAATTGATTGAAATATTGAATCCGCATCATGGGAGAAGGTGCGATGTGACAACTGTAGACATCAAGGACTTACGTTACTCTATGGATAAGTCGGAGCTGTTAATAAGGGTCAGGAGGTGGTGTGAGGATAATCTAGTGAAGCTGCAGTCTGCCAATGGGATCGATGTAGATAGTTTTATCAGCATTCTGGAGTTTCATTTAGAGTCCACTGCCGTAGACTTTGATGGTTCTCTTTTTATTCAAAAACAGGGTGTGTGTATCGGGTCGTGAATTGCTCCAGTGTTGTCCGAGATTTTTTTAAAACGAGACTTATGTACACGTTGACACGGTTGTGCGGTCCTTGTCGATTGGACCGCAAAACCCTGCCATCGCAACAGTTAAATTAAGTACTTATAGACCTACTGTTGCACACGGAAAAGGGCCTGTGCTGGATGTACGGCAAGGAATCAGCCAAGCCTCTGTTGGCAGCTGAGAGTTGTCACTTGAAAATAGTTAAGAGTAGTGTAATTGCGTCTGCGATGGATAACGCTTGTAAAGAATCCCGTATGTTTTGGGTTGGTGAGGTAGTTGAGTTGCAAAAGATGCGTCGTTTGGAAGCGGGCCATCACAATGATGTAATTGTCAGAGTTGTGCTCAAGGTGCTGAAGGTTTAATCCGGCTCCCGTGGAAAAACCGGCTGTGAAGAATGTCGTGTGTGTGCCTTACTACCATGGAATCTCTCATAACTTTATATCAGTGGCGATCGGTGTAAATTTAGTTTTCAAAGCTCAGCACAAATTAGAAAGGTCAACCCCCTTTCTGGTGGTCTTCAGGGGCGCCAGAAAAAAACATAAGAACCCAGATGTAACTTTTCAAGCAGGAGTGGTGTAGGGATCCTCTCATTTCGTCGAAACTCGTTTCGTGGAATTAATTATCGGAGACAACATTTCATGGGCACGCGTTTCACGGACACATGTTTTGGCGAATTGCACGCTGTAGGGACATCTCGTCACGCGTGTATCATATATTAGCAAGGGTTCTGATGGAGTTGCCTGCTATCGCATATATGGCTGGTCAGTCATCAAGCGGGGTCGTCTGGGTGGCAGGTTAGTGTGACCATGAAACTTTTGGATCTGCCTGAATGTCCGGCTTTCAGTGACCTACACTCTAAAAAAAGGGTGTATTCTTACACCTTTTGTCCCATATAAGACACCCCAAAACTTCAGACGTCGATCTGACGGTACCAACTTTCACGAGAGGCTTGATAGCCGTGTGGTACAACTTATTAAAATAGCTAATGTACGTTTTACTGACTACAAAAAAAAAAATATTATAATAATCGGGGCTGCGAAACATCAGTGTTTTCTTTCTGTGGTCTTTGATACGTACTTTAGCTATTTAATCAGTTATATCGCTCCGTTATCAAGCCCCTTGTAAAACGTGTCGCCGTCTGTGCGCTGTGCGTCAAACTAAAGTTTTGGGGTGCGTTATATGGGACAAAAGGGTGTATGGTGATACCCTTTTTTTTAAAAAGTTCTTTTTTGGTTGTGAGGGCCTTGACGTATATATAAGAGCGTTAATTCCTTATTCAAATAAACTGTTTATTTTTTTTTATTTATTTATCAAAGTACCCTCAGGGCCCGAAGGCATTACAGAGGGGGAGAGCACATACATGAAACAAAGATGTTCGTATACGCGACGCGAAGTCTTACGAGATTTGGTTGTCGGAGAAAAAAGCGATGATTTTGGCACTGGAACGTGTACGTCTTGATAACATATATATACTAAAATCCAGCTACATATATCTTAATTCTCCACATAAAGGTGGAAATTAGTAATGGTTTGCAAGGAGTCGGACTCTTTTTACTAGAGTTCTTGATGTGAAAACGGGTATAAAACCTGTGTTTGAGACGTGTTGTCTTGTGCGTTATTTTTATCGTTTCGTGTCTCCCGTTACTATGGAAGTTCTTCACCAGCTCGCCTGTGTTTTTAAAGTGTTATAACGGAATGAACGGTTTTGTAGACCGCAAAACGATTTAAATGAAATTTTTGTGAAATAATTTGATACAAAAGGGCTATATTCGCGTCCGTTTTTCAGGCTTCTTTCAAAGGTATTTTATTTTGATCCACACGCCTGGCTTGTTCCTGTCACATCGTGTTTCTGGGGGTCCTTCTTTCTCGTTTCCACGCCGGGATCCAGCATCGGGGGTCGAAGTCGAGCCCCCATCCGGTCGAGTCGGGGAGGCTCTCCTTACCGGTCTTTGCCGCCAAAGTATTTGTTTACACTCCCGAGCTCAAAATCCTTGCACCCTCGCACATTTTGTAGATGTTGTCATGATCCTCTGTTATGCGTCTAGCCATCGTGGAGGGCAGCGTCGGCGTGATGCGCTTGTAATCGGAAGATCTGCTGCGGAGCAAGGCGAGTTGGTTGAAATCGACGTCAATCGCTGCTGGTTGTTCGTAAAAAAAAAAAAAAAAAAAAAAAAAAAAAAAAAAAAAAAGAAAGAAAGAAAGAAAAGAGCTATTGTGCGGCAGCTTGGCGGCAATCCGGTGTGCTTCGCGGGGTAAACCCGGAAATGGTGTAGGTTTGATTGTTCACGTTGGTGATGAATTAAGTGTCCATGGAAAAGTAAGCCAAGTTTCGAGGAAGGAACGCCGTTCGTGTACCATACCCTATCCCTGACCCTGTATGGAGCATGGTCGATATTTTGCATCGTAGGAACGCTTCATGCTGTGAAGGTAAGCGAGGTTCGCGTTTGCAGCGTCGCAGTTCGCGCGGGACGTCGCCGACCTCGTCGGGAAGCGGGGAAAATTCCATTGCTCGACGTGGGACAAAGTTGAACAGGAATTCGAACGGTGATGTCTGGAGTCCGGCGTACGGCTGCTGGTTCACTTGAAAGCTGGTTGCCTGGAGATAATCGCTCCAATGGTCGATGTCGCCGTTGACGTTCTTTCGCGCAGACATGGAAGGATTTTTCCGTTGACGCGCTCGACAAAGCCGTTAGCTTCGGGGACGTAAACTACTGTTAGGGATGCTCTGAATGTGCCTGTCGGCGAAGTACCGCGAAGCCGAACGAGAGGTTAGGACCCTGTCGTTGTCGGTGATGACGGCTTGCGGCGTATCAAATGAGAGTACGAGTTCTATAAATCGAAGGACGTGCTCGGTCGACTTGTTAGGCACGGGGCGTGCGACAAGCGCGTGGTGGGGTGGAACGCGGTGATAAAATACCTGTTGTCGTCGGTCCTCATCTTGCGGAATATCTTGCGCCGCGGCTGCGAGCCGGTGACATATTCTCTTACAAACGAGAATAAACAAGACGCCGAAGTACCTGATTCTTCTAACGGACGCACTCTTCAAAAAAAAAAAAAAAAAGCGTGTTCTTTTTTATGGTTATTTACATCTTGTTTTCCAAATTCAAACGACTCCTTTCTCTCTCCTCCTCACTCTCTAATTTACACCCCCCTCCTCCCCTCCCTCTTTCGCGCCACGCCGCCGCCGGTCCGTTGATCCCCGCGCCGTCAACACGCCGCCGCCGGAGGTACAAACACTGGCGCGCCGCCGCCGGCGATTTCTGACCGGCGCACAGGTCTAGTTCGCTCATCACTTCGCATGACCGTATCGCGTGTCCACAGTGCTGCCAGTCGGAGTGTGGAGACGGGTGAGCAGGTTCGAAAACACTTCCTGGAAATTGCAAATACTCCCAGTTTTTACTAGATTTCTTATTGTATTGTTTTTTGTCTATAGCATCTCGGAGTGGTAAAAAAAATTTATTTATACATTAAAAAAAAATGCTTGTTTTTCACCTTTTTTTTTTTTGTAGTACGTATGTAATTATTTTAGAGTGATACATGTAACCACTGCAATACATTGTGGGTAAGGTGGAACCACCAAAAAATCAAATGCAGCAAAAAATAAAAGTTGCTGGATGTCCAAATATCTAAAATTAACTTATATTGTCTGCAATAAAACTTGGGGTAAAGGGCGAGCGAGACACATGTGCGTCGAAACTGTCCAGTCCGACGTACAAACGGTCAGAAAGGTGTCTGTTCCGACTCGCCGCACACGACAGTTCGAGACGCGCACTTGCTACCTAGCTTCCAACGCGTCGTTCCGTTCAGCTCTGCCCAGTTCCGATATTCCTACAGGGAGGCTTTGCCACCATGCGTCAGCATTTCAATGTTGCCTAACTCCACTCGATCGTGGTAACACATTCCTACGGTGGAAATTAAAAGCAAAGGTCTTTGCAGTTTCAAAAAAGAACAAAAAACTAAAACATTTTTATGATACTTTATTAAAGTGTGCGTGTCTTAAACGATTTTACATAACGTTACTTTTTTTGCTCAATATTACCAAGTGAAAGTGGCTGGTGTAATTCAATCGACCCCATTTTACTCGCGACGGACTGCATCGGACTATCTAGACTGAAGAGAATGTGCCAATGCCTGACGCCTCATGCGCCGATTGGCCGCAAGTATGCATGCTTTGCGTTGTCACATGGCGAGGAGACCATCAATGCTTTTGCCACCTCCAAGCTCGTATTGGAAATGTGGCCCATAAACTATGTGACCCCGATCGAGAAGTCAGAAACACACTGTAATCGACGCACACTACAACGGAGCTTACGAGCTATCTCAGCGAGTCGAACCTTACCTGCATAACACGTGACTACACACCCCACGTATTGCCAAGTCTCTGCCAAAGTTCACTTGACAATCGCACGGCATTGGAATGGCCCGTTGCATCCACTGCTGTCCATCACGAGGTAAAATGGACTACAGCCGAGCATTGACGGTCTCGATCAGACGCGAAAAGCTGGTTCACTATGGACGAGTGAAATCAGCCACTTGTTTTGTGCTATGCGAGAAAACTCCGTGGCATCCATTGCTTTCATGAAAATTCGCACGCCCACGCATGCCGCACCGCTTATATCCGCTTCCCCGGATCAGTGCCTTCTTTTCCAAAAGGCAATGTCAACATGACATAGAGACTTTTTAGTGTTGTGTCGTTTACCCGCAGTCTCGGGGTTTTTTCAACCATGTGCAATGTACACCAGCTCGTTTGCGCCCTTACTTTTTGTTCATGACATTCGTGCCATCCGTGCTGCCATCGTCCGCGGCTGTTGGACCGTCGTGTGGCGAATATCTGGCCAGTTGGTTGCATGCAGGAGTGGCGATCCAATTTTTTTGTACGTCGGTAGGGAGAGTTCCGACGCGCACATGCCTCGCGCTTGACAATCCTCCGAGTAATTTATCGTTTTTAAAACATGTTTTTTCTTAGTAACCACTTGGTTTCCGGGATCGTCGAAAAACATCATTTGCAGTCGTTGCTAAAGAAACCGAGTGCCAAACTCCCCGCTCACTCGCTCTTCCACCCTTGCTGAAGCGATCCACGACACCTGCGTGGTGGACCAAGGACGCAACGTCATATCGGCGAGCAAGGACGGAACGGCCAGGCTCTGGGACTGCGGACAGTCTGCCTGCCTCAGCACGCTGGCGGAATTTGAGCACGACGCCATCAACTGCTGCACCCTGGGGAGCTCGGCGGCCATTGATTTGGGCTGCAGGGAGGAGCCGTCAAGTATGTGGAGGCGCTATAGTCATTGACAATCGAGACAACGGCAGGGAGGGGCTTCAGTTGTCCTGCCTCCAGCGTAAGCTTACCGCCTTCGACGACGCTTCGGCATCTCGCACACCTGAAGCCTGCATGTACAACCAAAGTATGTACGGCGGAAGGCATGGAGCGCGTGCTGGAGGCAGGGCGATTAAGAAAGACACGCCTTGCCTTTCTCTTTCCGTCGGCGACTACGGTAGTCTCAAAAAGGGCTAGTGCCTATTGCTGATTTGGCCATTTTCTCTCCTAGACGACAGGGAAGTTGGCACAGAGGGAAAGCTACTCGTAGTCGGGACTGAAGCAGGAACCCTTAGGGGTGTCGGAGTGCATTCGAGACAGACGGTAACCATCCTTCATCTACTCGCTCTTTACTTTGTCCCGGCAAGCTGTATGTTTAGGTACTCACTGCTTGTCTCGAACGGCATGCTAGAAATAAGAAACAAATCGCTGTTGCATATGAAGCAATAATAGGGTGCCCGTTTGTACCGTTTCATTAGTAGATGTGTTGAAAAGCTCTCTTGGGTGAAAACTTCGCTCTTAGGAGTTATTATATGTGGTGGCATAACCTACAAATGTCAGTTATTGATTCTCGTAGATGCATGCCCTCATTAACCATGGAGGAAAGTTGCACGTTTCTATTTATTTATTTACAAGAAAAAACCCTGTACCTTGTGGGATTTGCTATTTTTACCCCTGATCCTCATTGAGGTGAATACCCACTCCGTAGTCCGCTCTTTGCGCGGCTACGGCCGGGTCCGTCCGTTGACTGCCTTTTTGGACGCCGGTGGTTGGGAGACAACACCAACACAGTGATTCCGTTTTTGACGCGTTTATTGACTGAAATGCCAACACGCTTCGCTCTTAGACATGAAAAGTCTGGGCGGTGGCTCAATTGCCAGTATCACCCGGTCGGTTTCCCGCGCTGCCGCATTAGACAGATTCACGGAAAGTCGGAGGCCCACAAAGAAAAACCAAGCTCCGTAGAGCCAGGGCCTCCGCTGACGAGAGCCCTTGGCCCTCCTTCGGGGCCAGCTTATGTAGCCTCGGAAATACGGACGCGCCCGAGGAGGTTGGTAGAAGTCGCGTCCATTATCACTCTCAGGAGTACGCCGGCGGCACATTCACCACCTATGTGAGCGAGGGAGAGCCGTCCTTTTTGGGGAATACAGCCTCAGTTCCTGGTATCTGGGTGGCCGTCGCCATTGGTGACGACGACTCCCACGCCCTGCTCGAAGCTGGACCTAGATAGGGATAGAGGGAACCCCGTGGTTCCCACAACCTTCGAAGCATTATACCGAAGGAGTGGGTTAATATGTTTGAAAATTGCTTGTATCGACCTTATAATGTAATTATACCAGTGAAAAATGTGTGAAATATAGCAATGATGTTCCTGGTATACATGCAACGAGCCCAACTGCTCATTTGCATACTCTATCCTACCATCCTACCTCCCGGTTGCTGCTCTGCAGCGCACCGGAGCACCCTAGCAATCTTTTTAGGCATTTAGTCGTAATAACATTTACTGAAATCTTCTCTACATTCCTTGTCTTTTTGGTAGCTTGTTTCTTAAAACTTTCTTGTTTTTCTTACGGGGCTCAGGTGTTTGAGTTGAAAGCTCCTTCTGCCATCAACTGCTGTTGTTCCATGGGGCAGAACCGTTTCTTGTACGGAACACAAGACGGGGACATCTACATGCTCGATGCGAGGCAGCCCAGGTGAGCTCTTTGAACAAGGACACTACAGTAGACATGGTAGTAGGTTCAGAACTTCGTATCAGCGGTGCGTCTTTGTTTTGTAGGGAACCAAGCCTGACCTGGGCAAACTCGTCTTCACCTGCCCTTTCGTTGATCACTCACAAGCAAGGTTTCATGGTTGGGAGAGGTAAAAAGCATTGGATATAACCCTTGAGCACTGTGTCATTATAAACCTTCTGCACAGGTCACGATTGCAACACTAAAAGAGACATAACCACACGATCTACTGCGCTCTCTGTAGTCGGTGACAGGTTATGCAACCTCCTCTCCAGCACTTGCTAAAGTGGAAAGAGGTCGGAGGAGCTTCCGCGGAGCTCTTTAAAAAGCACAGACTCCCCGCAAAAAATATTTATTTTTATTTTTTGCCCTGCAATTTAATATGGTGTCAGAACCAATCAATATTTTTCTCTGGAGTCACGTATATTTTTAATAAACCCAAAAAAACTCAACTCCTTGAAACCGAAACCTGAGCACGGAAGGTCATGGCTGGAAATCACGTAGCTACACCCGACCACTTTTTTTTTTTCCTCTGCTTTTTTGGTTTTTGAAGCAGACGACGACGAACTTGCGTGCACCGTTTGTCGTGCGATTGTTTCGCACTTACGTCCTTTTTGCTCAATGTTCTGCGCTTGAAGATAGGTTGGCTGGCACCACAAATGACAGTTCAGAAGTGGTGGCACCACATCCGTCGCAACATTGGTCCGTTGTGGGCCGCCATTGTGTCGTCCACCCCGCGATACGTCGCCATATTGAGAATGACGTGCACATGTACTCCCTGTCACCTGTGCATTTTTTTTTTCCTTCATTTAATGTATTCACAGTTTTTTGGAGGCCACAAAGAATGAAGTTTATATTATTTTCTATTTTTAATATTGAATGTGTATCTTAAATAACCCACGACTTTGAATATATTTGGTACAGATAGTTTGAACACCATGTGACCATGGAAACAAGAGTGAGCTAGACTGAAACCGGCCGATTCTCGACTGGCTCTTTTCGGGCAGAAAGAAAATGAATATCGAGCCGTAAATTGTGTTCTGGGTAGTTGCTGTGTTTTTTTATTCGGAGGCCATTGTCTTCTGTTACACTTTTGGTACATAACAGCTATTCTCACTATAGTTATAGGGCAGTGTTTTTCAATAATTCCATAAAATATTTTCATATCTTTCTTATTTTATTTGTTTATAGCATTGAATATAGATTACTATATGTTCCTAAGGACTTTTGCAAAACATTCATTTTGAGCATAGTGGAAATATAAATTTGATAAAGGTTATGGTGGGGCAACGAGCACCATCCAGAAGACTAATGTTTGCAGACACAAAAATGTGAACACCACGTACAAACAATCAGCCATTAAAGAATTCTCTACTGGTCTCCTCATGGTAAAATGGGGGCATCTCTTTTGTATCAGCACACTATTTTATAAATGTTTCTACAAAATTATCCAGGGTGTTTTTTCTTTAAGCTTAACAGATTTCTTAAAAAAAAAAGTTGGAAAGTTTTTATTTATGGTTTTAATTAGAAACTCGCTAAGCGTCATAGAAAATCAGTAATTTTGCATAAAGGCTGAGCGTGTGAGAAGCGCAGTAATGGGCCGAAGTTATCGCTCGTGCAGCAGGAGCAGGGCTACCGGTGCAGTAATGCACCCGAACATTTTTTCTGTCTCTTATCATAGCCCCAGCCTTGTACCTGTTGCACGTGTGGTACCTTATGCACACTACTAGGCTTCCCACGCATTTAAAGTATTTCTAGAAAATATTATTTAGTGGTTTTTGATTACACTCACTAAGTTTCTAAATGGAACCATATGTTTATTTCCACTAATTAAAAGTTAATTAACAAATTTTACTTAATTTGCCAACTGATTGTGGTGATTAGCCCCCTATACCATGTCCCCCTGGCTGTATAACTCACCTCTACAAACTGCTTGCATCTGTTTATACATTCTAATGAGAATAGTTGTGTCCCACGCACAAAGCTTAGTGTTAAGGCTCAAATTTCTCGCCATATATGCCAGATCTTATTAGTGAAAGACAAATGTTTCTCACGAATCAATGCAACCATTCAACTTGTTTCTCCTACACCCCCAGATGGGCGCCACTTTAGCTGCAAAATGATAAAATAAGTGTACTGAGGGAAGAAAACCATTACCCAGTTTACCAAGAATAAATGCGGAGACACAGTGAAGATGCCGTGCATTCTCTGATTAGTGTTCTTTTTCTGCCTTGGCAGCTGACGGTTCATGCAGTTTCGAGCCCCTGGAAGGCGCCCAGTCGTTCTGTTTGACCGGACCTGACTGCGAACCGGTCTACCACATTGCTTCCGATGGAGAATGCATTTACACTGCTTGCAGAGATGCCGTAATAAGGAAATACAAGATGTCGGATTTCTAGAATGGCTCCAGTCTCTTTCTGTGTCAGTTTTGTGTAGCAAGAACATGACACTAGCATAGAAAGGGTTTTACGGTGGTCTTGCTTTGTTGAGATGCTGGGTGCCCATTTCCCATCATATTTTTTGGTTGGCAGATCTTTTAACACAATAACACAAGCAACCCCAAATTAGGTTGTTCTTTTATATACATTTTTATTTACAACAGTGCTGGAAAATTCCTCACCGACGTTAAAATTCTGAAGGCTAGAATATAACTTGAGATCTGATAGTGGCATAAAATAAGCAGTAAAAAACTGCTTGTGTTCAAACATTGTGTCTGTCACTGTTGTGTAAAGTACATCTAAAAAGTACTTGAAGTAAAGTACAAAAAAAAAATTAGAGGCTATGTACTTCAAGTAAAGTAGTAAGTACACCGGGTGGAACATACTTGAAGTAAAGTGCAGTCGAATCTCGTTAAGTCAAACTTGCGGATAATTCAAACTAGCAGGTCCCATCCTATGCGTCTGTGGAAGGAAACCAGGTAATTCAAACTGCTTTATTCAAACAAATTTTCGGTCGCCATCGAGTTAACTATAAATACAATGTACTTAGTAAAGTATAGGTACTTTTTAACGCAATATTTTATGATGACCTTGCACTTCCCTATAGACCTTTTCCACAAAGTTGCCACCATCTTGAATGTCGTTACTTCCAATATAAGCGAAAAAATGTTTTTTTTTTTTTGTTTTGTTTTTTTGCCACTGCCGCGCTGTTAAGGCTTGTTCACACTCTTGCGACCTCTTAAAACTGGGTTCTTTAAAACCTCTTACAACGAGAGGACACACTGGCGCCATCTATTGGGTAGCAGCGTAAACTTGGCGGTCTGGCATATTTTCTATTTCTCTCGCGCATTATCCATTCTTTTTTGGCTCGAAAAACTTGTCAATGTTGAAAACGAGCCTTTCATATAGTATTAAGCACATTTGTCCTCGGAAATCCCGTAAAACCTTCGCTCTTGTGAAATGCAGTTCCAGGGTCACCGCATAGATGGTGCCACAATGCCAGTGTTTTCATCGTCCTAAGAAATTTTAAGAAGTTTTAACAGATCTCGTCTCTCGGTCGGACTCAGTTGCAAGAGTGTGAACGGGCCTTTAAAATACATTTAAAATATAAGCGTAACCATCACTCATTCTCGCTGTCGGCAAATATTGGATAAAGTCGAGTGGCCGCAAAATAGCTGTTTTACTTGCTGACGAACCATTTGACACCATCGCCTTGTAAATTATTTTTTTTTTTTGTGCTTTTGCTTACATCGGTGCTTTGCTTGAATAATTTGGGAGTTGGTGTCTCGACCTTTCTGAAGTAAAGAAGAAAAAATCGCCATCTTCCGAATCACGTGCGCTGTGACGTGAATGGGGGATGCGCAGAGTTCCGGTGAAGCTCTCTAGAGCCATCAGTGAGCAGCGAGAAATCACCCGCTCGCGACCACGTGACCACGTGCTGCGCTACCAACAAGGCGAGAGGAGGAAAGTCCGTGTCCGGCTGCCCCCGTTCCCCTCCAGCTTCTGGCGGCTGTTTACAGTAGCGGTATCGTTGACCTCGGATAGATGGCGCCACTAAAACTCCGTATAATAAAAGTTTTGTCGATGATACCAAGTTTTTGACTCATTTATAAATGTTGCTCTGCATGGGCGTAGGTTAGGGTGACCGCCCGTCCCGCGACTCGCGGGACTGTCCCGCATTGAGGGCTGGTGTCCCGCGTCCCGCGAGAAAATCCCAAATCTTGGAAATGTCCCGCATTTGACACTGTCGTAAAATTCACTCCGCAACTCGTGGTGCCGCCGAACAACGGGGCACGGGGAAGCGCGGAGGTCGCTCGAAATGGTACGCCATTTTTTATCTAAGCATTGCGGGAAGCGACCGTCGTTCTTGAAGGAGATCCGACGCGCATGCGCCATTGTGCCTCTTCCCTTGGTGGTAAAATATTGTAAGAAAAAAGTTTAAATATAAAATATTGTAATTATTTTCAAATTGCTATGTCGATGCGAAAGGGTTGCTGTGGATTTCTTTTTAGTGAAGACAACGGCCGAAACAGAACAAAATGTTAAAAATTTGTGTATGGCCAAGTTGATAAAAGTAAGCGTTGACAGGAAACGTTAACCCGGAAAAGGTTTACTATTTCTTATTTCCATTTGATGCATCGAGTTCTGATACAGTCGATTTTTATGTTTTAAACTTCGAAACATTTAATAACAAATTGGGCATAAACAATTGTATCACTGGTGTATAAACAGCACAGTATAATAAATGTGTTAACAGAGCCTCGGTTCGTTGTGTGCGTCTTAATGAAATTAAGACGCACACAACAAACCGCGTCCCCCCCCCCCCCCCCCCCCAAAAAAAAAAAAAAAAAAAAAAGCCAAACCAAAATTTTGTAGACGGGGGTGGTTTGGGGGGCCCGCTCGCTCCACTCCTTACGCAGTCGGGAGCGAAAGGGGAACGCGGACTATCTCCAACTCGTAGCTACACCGATTTGTTATGTTGGGCTTTTTTAAAGAATCCCGCTTTGTGTAGAAGGCGCTCTGTTTTTCGCGTATTTTACTGACTTTTACCCGAATGCTTGTGATGCATCACAACACAGGACTGCGGTGTTCTCGGAAGTGGGTGCCGCTCCCTATTTTAGAGCGCAGCTCTTAGGCGCCCGTTTCCGGCTTGAACGGCGTCGCCGTCGGCGTAACCAAGGTCATGTGACCCCCCAAGGTCACGTGGCCCCCTCCCCGAGGTCACGTGACCCCCCTCCCCCAAGGTCAGGGACCCCCCCAGAGCATATTAAAGAATGAAGGGAGGAGGAGGGGTCTACCCTCTCCTCAGTACCCTTCCCTCCTCCTCCTCAAGAGCTGCGCTCCAATTCGGCGTTACAGGGAGTTGTAAACGGCTTTCACTTTTTTTTAAGGTTTTTATTTATTTATTTTATTGTGCCAGCTGACCGCGGTTGATTGCAACTGACCAAGGGGAGACCTTTTTTTTTATTATTATTGTTGAAGGATTTAAGGGAACAAAAGTGCATGGATTTTATTTTTAGGATTGCTTTCGGTTTCTCCGCATTCGATCTCCCGTACCCGCGAGAGCTGGGGAAGGGAAGGGAGGGGGGGGGGGGGGGCAAGTCGAGGCAAGTGCCCCTTTTGCACCCCCCTCCCACCTCTCCACCCCCCCCCCCCCCCCCCCCTGCCGACGCCCATGCCTCCCGCGTGGCTCCGGCCCAAAGTCTCCACCCTGTCTTCCAGTGGGCCCGGTGTAACGCCGACTAGTTTTGACCAGAGGAAAATTGCCGACCCCCTCGCCGTGGGGAAGAGGCAGGGGCTGAAGTTTTAGATGCGGAGTATCTCTTGCTCGAGTCTATGTCCCGCGGCGTCGTAGTCCGCACTCACACTACGCATGCGCAACTCTCCTCCTTCCCTCTCTCCAACAGCTGCGCGTTACTCTCTCCGCTCTCTCTCTCTACCAGCTGTCTGCACTTCGCGTGCGTTCGCTTCTACTCACACCGCGCGCGCATGCGCAACTCTCCTCCTCTAGTCTCCTCTCCTTCAAGTGTGAATATAAGCAGCTGTAGCGCGCTGCGCGCGTTCAAGGGGAGGAAGTGGCCGAGTGGGCTAACGCGTCTCAGCTCGGAGCGTGGAGCGAAAGCTTGCGCTGGGAACCTCCTAGGTTCGATCCCCGCCGCCCCCGCCCGTTTCGATCTGGATGAGTTTCGTACTGGCACGCGTTCGTGTGATCACTACTGCGTGATGCACGTTAAAAACCCCAGGTAGCGGTTGTACCGCACTGGCCAAATTTCTCATCTACAGCTAAGAGACCGATTACCCGTTGAGGCGCATCTCCATCAAGGCTGTATAAACATAAAGAGCAAGCCAATTTTTTTTTTTTCTGCGCGCGTTCAGTTCACCCGCTGTTGACTCCACTTCACTCCGTTCTTCCGATGAAGTCTGATGGAAGCAACAGTCCCGTTAGTGGGTTGGCGCAAAGCAAGCGTCAGCACCACCCCACAAACTAACAGCAACGCTACGTCCACTGAAGACAAAGCTGCGCAGCGAAGGGCACGCGACGCTGAGCGCAAACGCTTGAAGCGAGCGGCAGACCCTGAACTACGGCAACGAGAAGCGGCGTCCATTCGTCAACGTCGAGCGGCGGATGCTGAACTACGACAACGTGAAGCAGCGGCGGTTCGAGAACGTCGGGCAGCAGAACCTGAGGTTGGGGAACGTGAAGTTCAACGTAAACGTACGAAGCGAGCGGCGGAACCCGACCTTCGAGAACGGGAAGCCGCGTTGGTTCGTGAACGTCGAGCAGCAGAACCTGAGGTTCGGGACCGTCAAGTTCAACAACGTTACTAACAACGTTACTAACAACGTTACTAACACCGTTAATAACACCGTTAATAACGATCCGCGATGCTCCGCATCACCCCATGGTTTTCCTCGGGAAGATGGTGTATTTTTTTTAGTTTCATCCTGGTGGTGATACCAGTGATACTGGTGATACCATAAAGTTATGTAATAACTCTATGAGTGATGCCGCACACCATGGAGAATAGAAGGGTAGGAGAGGGCATGACGTCAGCCGCGTAGCCTCCACAAGCCATGCTCCCTTGACGCCTCGCCAATTTCTCATTTTCCTCCTTACTCTCACCACATCACGTGACTGTAGCTAGCCTTCATCTAGCTATGGTGTACTAGAATACACCACAGCCTAGCCTTCGATGTGATAGAACCTACCGGACGGAGCGCGCGCAAGCCTGCAAGTATCCTCTTGCAATCAACCATCCATCTCGCACGTGACATGTCACGCGCACCAATCGCCAGACAGATCTGCGGTCACGCTGGGCACAAAATCGTTTAAACTTTTTATGACTAGGCTTCACCAATATTGCAACGTGCCCCCTCCTAGTACTTCTAACCTCCTTGCCGCACACCGCCTGATGTTAGTTACGAAATTGCAGAAAGCGGGGGGAGGGGGAATCGTACTGTTTACAGTGCAATTAAATGCAAAGGTGCATACTGTTGGTTTTTAATTTTTAAACTAGGTGCCGCAAGCTACCGCCCGTTATAAGGATTTTATTCATATAAGATCAAATAAGGATTTCGTTATCCATCAAGCAACGAAACGTAGCCAACTTAGCACGTAGCCGTAGCCACGCCATAGCCGTATCCGTAGCGTCCCGTCGAGGCGTCAGTCAACCCGGCGTGTGCGAGAGCGTTTGTTTGGATTTGTTTTCCAGCGGTTTTCGGTCTCGGTGGTTTTATCAGTTTCATCGAGGCCAGGAACGATTCGGCGTTCAGCCAGCAAACATGGGCTTCACTGTTCTCGGCTTACTAACTCAGTGTTACGAAGCCGGCAGAAGCTTGTGCTCCAACCTTGTCCTGTGTACCGCCAACACCGTGCGACCATACTGGACAGTTCAGAACATTTTTATCTTCGCTTTAGCGGTTTCTTGGATTGCGTACCTCTGGGAAACATACCTGTCCTATCGACAGGTAGGTGGGCCTCTAATTTTATGGCGCTATATGCTACAATTTGATCGCCGGGTGAGTCACGCAATCTCATGTGCGTTTCTTTTTTTTTTTTTTTTTTTGTTTACAGTACAAGTTATGCAAAAGTACCTCTCGTGTTCCTGCTGAAGTAAGTTCCATAACAGACCAGGAAACCTTCTCGAAGGCAAGGTTATACCAGCTGGACAAGTCCAAGTTCGGCTTCTACGCTGGGCTCTGGAATCAAGTGGAAACTACAGTGCGTATCTTTCATTTTTGTTTTTTTGTTTTCTTTCTTTCTTTTTTGTTTCGGAGATACGATTCTGTTCCATCTCCTGATGCGAAGATTTCGAGAGAGAAAAACAGCCCCCTCACTCTTTCTTTGTTCGTTTCAGCTCGTGTTGATCCTAGGTGGTTTCCCCTTTTTCTGGTCTCTCTGTGAGCAATGGGCAGCGAAAGCCGGTTTCAGTGGCAATGAGGTACAGTTATATTCCCAGTGCTGTGTTTACCGCCGCTATTTGTTACATCACTTCGTTTTCCCGTACCATTGGGTGGATACAGAAAGACCTTATCACTATTCGTTTGACATTACCACCTTAGTGTCATAGCACCAGAAGCCAACAAATGTGACAGGTTCATGGAACAAAATCAAAATCAAAATTCTTTATTTTTTTCTATTTGGAGAGGTTAAACAGAGAAAAAAGCAACAGAACAGTTGCTTGCCAGGTCTTCATCTCCCCTCAGTAGAAGCAGAGACAGCAAACAAAACAGTTAAAGGGCAACTCTGCTCAATTCTGAAAAATTTAGGCTTACATGTGATTCCATTTCACAAAGCACTACTAAACAGCTCTACGTCTTCGGATTCGCGAAATGTGGAATATTATTTGTGTAATTCTAATTTAAACATCAGCTGATACCGAAATTTCGGTTGCGTCAGGCAACATTGGTGTCGCATCGTCAGAGTCATGGCCACGTCACGTCGAACCGCGTGGTCTTGTGACGTTCGGGGGGGCGAGGGACAGGACACGCGACGTGGGCAGGTTGCTTCGCATGGCGTGGACGGTGATGGCCCGGGGGAGAGGGGGAAGGGGAGAAGACAAAAGAGGAGGGGGGGGGAGCGGAGAAACAGACCGATAGGCGCGCAGGGCAGCGCAAACTGGCGCATCCGCGTTACGGTGATCACGTGGACGCCGTTCAGCCAACACCGGGAGGAGAAACTCATGACGTCATCGTTCAATTTCTCTCTAAGAAGTAAAAACAAACAAAACGTAAGAATGATGCGGACATGCCTCTGACGTAGTGGCTCAACGTTGGCCACTCCAACTCCGTCGCATTGACTGCGCTGACGATTGCGCCTCGCGTCGCACGCTAGAGTTGGCCGATTTCGGCGAGTTGGCTCACTTGAAGGTTTGCTGGCCAGTTTATTAAATATATAGACGTAATTAGATCGTAATATTTGACATGGGGTCTTCCTATATGATACTGAAGAGGGCTACATAGTTTTCTAAATATCGAAAATGAAGCGGAGTTGCCCTTTAACATACAAAAAGAAATTGTATATGTAATTATTCGCTTGATATAAGACAAAAACCAATGAAAAATGAAAATCACCACACGTCATGCACCTACACTACCACTGAAGGCTGAGCCAAAAATGAAAGCAAATATTTGTTTACTGTAGACAATAGTTCTATGTTTAATTCCCTCAAACGATTTAAAAGACGTGGAAGAGTATTTTGCAACCTCTGATTTCCATAATTGGTTCTGGAAGCAGCATTGTGTTAAAGGGATGCTGCAACGGAATTCTAGCGCCTATTTTATTATCTAAATGTCAACCATGTTCTGGCCACACCACAGAGTCGGAGACACCATTTTTTTATTTATTTATTTTTGGTCGAAGTGACATTAAAACATTATTTAAAAGGAATAAACCGAATGTCATTACGTCACTCTGAATTTAAAAGCAGTGCCGCTCCACGAGAGTACGGCGCCAAGCTGCGTGCGCGAGAGCCCTGTCAGACCGGATTTCCTTTTCTCTGCCGGCCTATTCAACTCCTGCGGGGAGCGGGGAGGGGCAACTAAACGGTTAGGTTGTAACACATTGACGACACCAAGTGGCGGAGCCCATAATCACGCCAGCCCTTAAGCAGCTTTGCCCGTGCTTGGCCAGTTGATATCACATCATCCGTGATGCACCGCTCTCCGATGGCTGATCTTCGAGCGCTCGCCGGAATCAATCCTTTGGAACAAAAAAAATTGCTTCCATTCAAAATACAAGTGTGCGATTGTCATTAGCAGATAAAGTTGATCATGTTTAACTTATTTTTGAACGTGAGAGGTATATTTTAAGTTTCGATTCAGTATCCCTTTAACAGGTAACAGCAGTGTAGCAGAATGACATCATGTAGACATACCTATTCTTCATTTTGGCATCATCATCACACAGCTTGGAACATCATGTTATGGCCATGCTTCATTCACACCTAGCTGCTAAAATCAACTAAGTGTTACCCCTTGCATTTGCAGCTGGTGGTGACATCATTCTTCATTGTCGTCGGTTCCCTGATCTCCACAGTGGTGGATCTGCCATGGTCCATATACTACACATTTGTAATCGAGCAGAGACATGGCTTCAACAATCAGGTGACTGTTCTTTATTCTTGTTGAGGATTCATAGAATTAATCGTTGTATTGTAATGTGGCTTTAAATGTGCATTCTGTTTCAGACTGCAGGATTCTTTGCAAAAGACCGTGTGAAGAAGTTCTTCTTGATGCAAATGATCATTGTCCCGATTGTGGCCGGCATTGTTCAGATCATCAAGTTGGGTGGAGACTACTTCTTCATCTACCTCTGGTTCTTCACACTCGTGGTTTCCTTAGTAAGTTGAGCTAAACAGATTTTCAGAGATAGCTTCATGCTGTCGGTGCTTTTCTTTATTGCTGCAGTTGTATTTTATTTCATCCCCCGAATCCACGTAACATCAGGTGATTAAATAAGTTCAGGTGGTGGAGAGGGGAGAGCGTCATAGAGGGAGGGAGGTGTTATTGCAGGGGTTGTAGCATTCTTTCTTTTAAAGTTCAGGTGGTATTTGGTATGCATATAATAAGTTCAGGTTGTATTTGTTATATGCCTACAAAATTGGATCTTGGCTTAGGAATGCTCAGTACCTGAATGCTCTCCAAGACCGATTTCAAAACTGTTTATTTTGAAAATACAGGTGTCTCCCCTGGAGGTACACCACACGACTAAGCTTCCCAAACTTGAGGTCCACTTTGGTTGTTCAACACTTACATCCTTACTGTGAGGGTTCAGTCAAATGGTCCGCTATCGAGGCATACATTGTGCTAATGACTGGGGATCGGCGCATGCTGCTCACTCATAGAAACATGGAGGTAGGAAGAAGAAGATGCGACATACCGGCGCAAGCCAGCCAAACGAGAATAATTTCGAATGAAGCCGGAAGTGGAGGTCGCGGTCAGTAGGAGCACCCCCAAGGGCGCCCAAGTTCATCCAATGGCAATCAAGGTGCCCAAGTTTGTCCAATAGCGTCTTTTGGCTTTGTTCATTTTTGGACATCGTTGGGGGTGTGGCGTAGCCGGGAAATTTTTTCGGGGAGGGAGGGGCTGAGGTTGCTGGGATGTCCATGAATTGGGGTGCGGAGGGGGGGAGAGGGGGTCACAGTGCATGTGTATATTGTAAGCTCGGCTGGATTTTGGTGGGGGGCTGAAGCCCCATAAGCTCCCCCCTGGATACGCCACTGGTTGGTGGTGTGTCCGTCCAAACCGGAAGTCTTCCCTGGCTTCACCTCTGGTGGCGTGATGTCGCCTCCAGAAGCTTCCAGCCTCCATGATTAGATAGGACAGGCTGCGTACAGAAAAAGCACATCTTTATTTGAACAGACCTAGCAATCGAGTGCTCCTCACTCATGCGGCCTGGGCTGCGCTAGGGTCGCTGTATGTCCCTAGAGTACCAAAACACTTATGCTCAATGGTGGCTAAATTTTTTTTTTTTTTTTTTTTTTTTTTGTGGTTATTATGACAGTTATTGTGAATGGCGTTTTCAGAATTTCAAACTGACTCTGCGCGTGAAAGTTCTGGAAGAAAATCTTGTCAATATGAGCGTATAGAAAGCATAGTTTTGCATAAAAACAAACGGTTAAAGCCCTTTTTGTAGGTACTTTTACTGTAGCCAGGTACAGGATGACAGGACTGTGATGTTTTCATAAAACTTTATTTTACAAGGATTTGCGGCACAATTATTGTTTTTATACAACCATGTCTCATTGGTGATGTAAGGTAAGGTAAGTAAGCTTAGTAAGTTTATTTCCCATCAACACTGATGGCGGAGGTCGAGAAAAAAAGCTGTAAAGTACAGCTTGACAAGGTCCTCGACCTCCTACATAGGCGAAATAGCAGAGGCACAGGAAAAAAAGAAAAAGAAAAAAAGAACGCATACAAAAAAGATATTCCATACCAAAACATGGTTCAAGGTGAAACAAGAGGGCACTATACAAGCGCAAAATATGTACTAAGCAAACAAGGAATAAAAAAAATATATATTAAAAAAAAAATATTACATGAAAGATGAAGTCATTACTAATTTACCTATCTAAGCTTATAAAATATTCTCTAAGTTTTGGTACAGAGCTTCTTTGGGTTTGATTCTCTAAGGTAGCATGTCCTGACCTGGGTGTGTCCTAGTCCTAACTTCGATGGTAATTCGCAGAGCGTTCGCTTGGGAGATGGGGGTTGGCACCCCCGAAACCCCTTTTACCATACATCTTTTTTGGCACCAAAATGGCCAATCAGAGCTGAAATAGAACAGTCACAGCGGACGCTATCGAATGCGATACTCTGGTAACATCCAATGACTCTAGGCTGCGCCGGCATTTTTCTCTTCCACAAGCCCACACACCACATAACTTGTCATGGCCACTGCCCTTTCTGGTTGGTCTGAGGAGCAGTGCGAAGCAATGCCTGGTACACGATGGCCTTTATTCGGCGCATTCTTCACTTTGACTATAGTGCAGCCACCAGTTCGGCCTAAAACTGTTGTCTGGCATTACAAGATCGAAGTCTCTTTTTCAGTTTGCTTTTGTGCTTCCAGTACAGGCTTTGCTCCTCTCATCTTTTCCAGCTAATGTCGGTAGTCTATTCTGACTTCATTGCACCTCTCCTTGACAAGTTCACCCCGCTCCCTGAAGGCGACCTCAGAACCAAGATAGAGGAACTTGCTGCCAGCATTCACTTTCCACTCAAGAAGCTCTTCGTGGTCGAAGGTAAGCACTTTGCGGGGCTCTTGACTCAGAATCAAGTCTCAGGTCTCATGTTCTATGCATATAATAAGTTAGATTAACTGAACAGATATATAGAACTCAAAGAGGGAGTGAAAATCATTCCATTGTTCCTCGGGTAGCCGCAGTACTCGATGCAATCTTTTGTTTTGCGCTTCTTGTAACATGGCTCTGGTGTCGAAACCAAGACTAGCCGAATTTCTGTCCAGTGGAGGCTTAGTGCAGAAATGAATAAAATTTTGTGTGTAGTAATTAAAAATACATTTGTCACCACTACTTGTGAGCCTGAAGTAAATATATACCTTATTTAACGATCAAACGGCAGGTTCCCGTAATTTATTTGGCGTACAGAGACGGCTAATGTCCACCGTCTGCTCGGGTTTCCTGAACCTGGCAGAAATTCAGGCTTTTGTCATGCAACACCAGGGGTGCCCCTTTTTTAAAAGTACCTGTAAAGCCTCAAGTTTTGCGACCCAGAAGGTTTTCACTGATAACTGGATTGTGAGTTTGAGCCAGTTTTTAAGCTTCGTATTGTGGCAGGAATTTTCTTGGACTTGTTCATCTGCAGACTTTACAAATATGCAAGTCTTGCATGCTCTGAGAGTTTTACTCTGCCTATACCATGCAGTCTGGGCTGAACAAAGTATTTCGGGACACTGTAGGATAGAAAATAGCAGCACAGACAGCCAATGAAAAGGTCGGGATACGATGGTCAACACACACTGAAAGGCAGGTGCTCTGCCTGCCTTTCATTGTAGGCAGCAGACATGGCTGACTTTCTCCCACATCATGCTGTCAGTACAGCTAAAAATCTGAAACTTTTTATAGAACTGAGCTTTTTTGGGTTTCTTTACTGGTAGCCAGCTCCTCTCGCAGAATGAAATGAAGGTTGCAACAGCCATCTCGGAAGAAATTTATTAGGGCAGAGTTCCTTAGCCAGATAATGTCAAAGAACCGTGGTACTGCGCAGGAAGTCCCAAATTCACGAGACAGCCTGTAGATGCAGGATGTGGTAATGCGCGTCAGCTCAAAAGTGGAAAGAGAAATCCTCTTCGAGCAGAACATTGAGGAAACTGTAATAAAGGCAAAAATGGGCAAGGCCCAATAGGTTGCCACCATCTAATCTTTATACACGACAATGCAAGGTGCCGGGAAACTTTCATTTGCGTGGATACATGGAGGTTACTGTAAAAGGTTTTGTAGTTGTTTTTCTAATTTTGTTTACATTTTAACATAGACTGTGTTATATGGCTGGCACCTAACCGTATCTGGTTAGGTGCCAGCAACAAAAGTTGACAGGCCAACTGCCAGCCAAACGCTGATGCAGCACTCATCTCCTGATTTAAGACAACCCTGAGACAGGGGAAACAAGGAACGACAAACACGACGAAGTCTCAATAACACAGCTGCGAATTTATTTTTCTGACTCGTCCTTTTTATAGAACGACCGCCACCATCACTAGAACTTCCTACTGTCAACTCCATGATTTACGTCGGATGGGCAAGGCCCGACGACCCCGATTCGAAGAAACCAAACTGAACAAACTTACGAAACAATAGAACATCCACCGATACCCCCGGCACTCGCCTTAAGGCAGCCCCAACACACCAATTCAAAGAAACAACAAAAGCAAAGACACCACTTCACATCACCCGCACATAAAGTTTGAGGTCACCACAAGATAAGACCATCCACAACTCTTTGTCTAACGCAATGGATGGAATGCTTATGCGGTTACCAGCACTTGTTATCCGAACACTCTCCTTCAATAACCTTTTACAATGATCCTTTTCTTTGCTAACAGTTTTATAGTCCCCTCCCCTGACAAATAGCGAGTGCTCGGCGAGCGGATTCTTGTTCTTGTCGCGAAATGCGAACAATCTCTTTGTGTGCCGGTTGTAGATCTGGAGTCGCTGGGGCGCTCTTCAAATGGCTCCAACTGATTCGTGGGAAAGTGGCGAATCACGTCAAGCGGTTTGGAGTCGTTTTTCATGCAAACTTTTTCGGAGGAGTATGATCTGTAGTCCCTCGCAATATTTCAGTTCCGTTATGAACGTTCCCGTGGGGGAGTCATGGAGTTTTGCGGCTTTTTTTGTTTTGATTGCCGGGTGGGCTCTCTTGCTGTGCTTGCTTTCGTTTCTCTCGTCATGACTGACTCACCTGAGCATACTGCGGAGATGACATCGTTGCAGTTAATTTCAGGAGGTCCAATAAAACGCAGTGACAGCGATGAAGATACCAGCTTAGCTCCAGCTCGAGTGACAACGAGGCAGCTGTTCTCGGCGAAGTGTTTGCCGAGTCGTTTGCCTTGCCAGCAAAGAGGCTAAAGATATTGTGTTACGTCGAAGACGTTGTGCGCCCCTATTCGGATGAAGAGCTAAGTATGTCGTCTGTTCGTTGTGTGGTCTCTGTAAAGCAATTGGAATAATTAGAAGACAATACGCTAAATACTCTGCAGATGGAAGTCTCCTTCGGAGATGACGATCGCTTTGCGGCTACGTGTTTGGTATTGCTTAATTGCATCCTACGGCTCGTACAAGTACTTCTTGTTGTCTTGATCGAGTTTATATAACTGTAAGGAAAAATAAATTGTGTCTTAACGTCGGGGTCACCATTAATCAAGCGGTAAGCAATAAAAAAGTTTTGTCATAGCATGAAGTTCCGATCAGAACTTTATGCTTTCAGCAAGATAGCAATGAAAACCGAAACTGTTCAAAAGTGAGGGCAGACGCCCTGAAAGCGGTGGCGCTGGGAGCGTTATGCTCGATTTTTTCCGCAGTGCGTGCCACTGGGATGGATCACATGACGGATCGCTCACGGAGGCCTACTGCTCGACGACTGCAAGCAGAGAGCGCTCGCCATCTGCCAGGGGAAGGGTTTATTAGTTTCAGTCCACTCGGGGAAACAGCTGCCACATTCCCCAAGATGTTCTGCTACTTCCGAATTTGATGCGTTCGACAGTCCTGCGCTCCTGTGTTTCAAGATTCTATCATTTATGCACCGTCCCGTCTGCCCTACATAGGAAACACCACATGCCATCTGAATTTCGTATACCACAGCCTCTTCGCATCCAATTGACGCATCCCTATGTTTCTCCGTACAACCCTTCTGAACTGCCAAGAAGGGCGTCAACCTACTCAACTTAAAATCATTTTTGAACACCACTGTGCGGGTGATGTGAAGTGGTGTCTTTACTTTTGTTGTTTCTTCGAATTGGTGTGTTGGGGTAGCCCTCCGGCAAGTGTCAGAGGTGACGGTGGATGTTCTACTGTTCCATTGTTGTGGAAGTTTGTTTGGTTCGGTTCCTTCGAATCGGGGTTATTGGGCCTTGCCCATTCAACATGTATCGTGGGGTTGACAGTAGGAAGTTCTAGTGATGGTGGGAGTTGTTCTATAAAAAGAACGAGTCACAAAAACAAATTTGCAGCTGCATTATTGAGACTTCATTGTGTTTGTCCTTCTTGTTTCCACTGTCTCAGGGTTGTCTTAAATCATGAACTTAAACCAGTTCGCCTGTGCCTTATCACTCATTTCAGTAACTCATCTCCCGACTGATTGGATACCGGCGTCAGCCAACCCTCTTTTATAGGTGCCTCCGCGTTACCCTAGACGGGGGTAAAGCATCGTGTGTTCACACATACACGGCGCTTTGCTCCGTGAAACAAGTGCGCTCCAGGCTTCCCCAGAGAAAGGGTGCAAGAAGGAGCAACAGAAAAGCAGTGAAAGAAATGCCTACACTACTTTAGGTGTACTCTCGTACATCTAAAGCATTTGGTTCTCTTTTGCCGCAAGCTGGCGGCGCCAGGGGTCTGCTCGGTGCTGTAGAAACTCTAGATTGAACAGAGGGTCCATCTCGAACCAACGGGGAGCGTTTGTGATTTAATGGCGGACGCCTTCTGCGTAGATTGGTCGCAAGTGCGCAAGCACTGCGTAATTGCACGGCAAGTACGAAAGCAGGAGGGAAAGCGGAGACGCTTGGAGACGATCGAGACTTTTGCCACCTCCTCGCGGCTCACGTTGCAAACGTGGCTCGTAATTCCCATGACCCCGATCGAGCAATTGGAAACTCTGTGATCCAGGCTTTCTATATGGTGTTGTCACATTCCAAATGTCCCGTTCTCTGTACGCTCCGTCTACTGCATCTCACACTGCAGCAAGCGCTGTGAAGGTCGCATTTGCATAGCCACCGCAGAGGCATCGCACCCACAAGTAAAACAGAAACAGAGCGCCCATGCGCTTACCGTGCACGGCACAGGGCTGTGAGGCCAGCCGTGCGGACGGAGCCTTCGAAGTGTGCTCCCGGGCCCTCAACTGAGCGGATGACACTCTACAAGGAAAGCACCGTGTGCGGCGGTGCGCACATTAATCCTAGGCTGTCTACTTCTGTTGGCCCTTTGCACCATCTCCATAGTGACGCATCACATCTGCGTTACCACCGTTTTTGCCACGCTAGTGGGGCAATGGGTTGACTTTTAATGTAGTGATCCTCGCCTCTTCTGGGATTCCAAGTGTCTATGCACTTATTCACCAAAGTTCTGTTTCATTTCGTTTCAGGCTCTAAGAGGTCATCTCACAGCAACGCATATTTCTATGGCCTCTTCAAGGAGAAGAAGATTGTTCTGTTTGACACCCTCCTCGAGAAGGCCGAGCCCCTTGATAAAGAGAATGGAACTGTAACCAGCGAAGGTCTTGATGAGAAGGTGACCAATTGGATAGACCTTTGTGTATAAGTTCTGCAAAGACTTCTGATGGAGCAGGCCTGCTTCAGGATGTCAAGTATATGTTTGTTGCACATTCTTTTCAGCCACTGACTGAGAAGAAAGAGATGAAGAAAACCGGCTGCGATGACAACGAAGTCCTGGGTGTGCTTGCCCACGAGCTGGGTCACTGGAAATTGAATCATGTGCTGAAGAACTTTGTCATTGGCCAAGTAAGTAAGGTGGTTTTTTTTTGTGTGTGTGTGTGTTAGACAGTGTGTGCCAACTGTGTATATTTATCCGTCTTTCACCATGTGCCCCTTGTTTTGGACGCTATCGAGAGCTTCAGGGACTGTTAATGCATTGTCTGAAGCATGTTACGAATGTCTCTTATCTAGGCAGCCTGAAAGCCTCACTACGTTGCATGCCGTATGTGATGGTATGTTTGTGGGCTTAGTTCCTGGTTTTAGCTAAGTGCTACTTTTTTTTTTTTTTTTCAATATTTTGCAACAGTCAAATTTTACAATTCGGGTAGATGTTATAAGCAAGGGCAATATATTTCTGTGATCAATGCTATGCAATTATTATCTATTCATGGAATTTTACAATGCTGAAGTCACTGCAAAATATAAGTTTCAAATATATTTTCAAATAAAATTAAAAAAAGTTTTTAGAGGACTTCAGCTCGTTGTCAGATGCTGTATGCCATGACGATAGGATGAATCTGTCAAACGACAAAGTCCCAGCAGAACAGGCCCCGAAGGTGTTGCCTTTGCCGTATTTATCACGAGAGGCTGCGACCAGATGAGGTGCGGGCACTGACTAGCAAGCCTGCGGGGCCCGGGATAGTATGACACAATCAGAGTGATGACATAACAGTTATGATAACACAGTAAGAATGGTACTACACCCCCTCCTCCCCCCCCCCCCTTTTTTTCTTTTTTTTTTTTACGAAACAAATTAATACGAGCAACATAAGAAAGTAAAGCATCAAGCGGTGCAATATAAATGATGAAATAGCACGATGAAGTGTGCAATTCTGGAATTTTAGCTACAACCACAGGATTGAAGCTTTTTCACGATTCAACCAAACTTGCTACGTACGTGCCCAGTGTGCAGCTGTCCTCCAGAGTTGCCGAATCAGAATTGAGTGTTGAAAGCTCCTCCTGCACTTCAGATATTTCTTGCTTTCCACTCTCCTTTTCCTTAGGAACCTCTGGGGAAGTTTATGTGCCTCTTCTTTATACAGTATCAGGCCTTGATGGTTGAAAGCTAACTATACTTGTTGTCACCTCAAGAAAAAAGGATGTTTTGCGCATTGTTCGTACGCCGGGCGAAGTAGTACTTTCGAGGTTTGGTTGTCAGTCAAAGAAGCAATGCTTTTGGCGTTTGAAACGTATTCGTCTTGATTAGATAACACATATCTAATCTAAAATGCACCTACATATATCTTAATTCTTCACATAAAGGGGAAAATTAGTAAAGCTCCGCGTGGAAGCCGGACTTTTTTTACTAGAATTCTTGAGGTGAAAACGGGTATAGTGGCCTATAGTAGTGCAATAGTGCAAAAAACTTATGATAATAATTTTTTTTAATTTAAACTCAATGGCATACTAAATTCATATTTTTGTTTTTTTCAGGTTCACTTGTTCTTTTGCTTTATGATCTTTGCCATGCTGTACAAGGACACCAGGCTGTACGAGGCATTTGGTTTCTATGGAACACGACCTGTCTTTGTGGGGCTCATCTTGATATTCATGTACATCTTCTCTCCATACAACACGGTGAGCAGGCTGTCTTTTTTGTCTGTAGTATTTACAAAAGTTTGGGGCAATAGCCCTTTTCCTGTGAAGCACTGTAGCTAGTGGATTGATGCACTATATGTGGGAGTTTAGTTCAGGTTTGTTGGACCTGTCTTCTCTGAAACAAGGGGGAGGGGGGGGGGGTGCTAAAGGAGGCAGTGTACAGAAATGTCTTTACCTGGTGTTTCTCTGCTACAGTGCTAGTGCTTCTGTATGCAGATTTTGGTTTTTTGTTATTTCAAGATCCTTTGAGTTCACTCTTTGTGTGCGTGCAGTGCCTATAAAGGTCTCGTGAAAACACACTTGTTTACATGTAAACAATGAGTCTGTGTTGTATATTATGGTGCAGAGAAATTATTTTTCGTTTATTGTGCGCTGCTTTTTTAGATGCAGATAGAAAAGAATGGGCTGCAAAGAGCTTGGTTGGGTCATAAAGGAATGATATATCCAGGTATTTACTGGGTTAAAGGTACAGAGTAACTTGAGTACTTCTTGTGGAACCTTTGTTACCTCAATACTACTCAATTGCTTGAGAGACATTTTAGTGGCAATTACTTTAGCTTCATTCATACCGTTCACGTCAGGCTCCATGCTTGGCTTTTCCGCCTCTCTTGTGCAGCTGCTGGAGTTCCTGATGACTGCGCTGAGCCGCCACTTCGAGTTTGAGGCTGATGCCTTCGCTCGCAAGATGCACAGGGCCTCTTACCTGCGCAGTGCTCTGATCAAGCTGAACCGCGACAACCTCAGCTTCCCCGTGCACGACTGGCTCTACTCTGCGTGGCATCACTCGCACCCACCTGTGCTGGAACGGGTCAAGGCCCTCGGAAAGACAGACTGAGCGCGCGTCCACACATTTGCGGGACTTTCTCGACGCGGAGAAGCAGAAAGGTTAGCCAGACCAAGGCGGGCAAGCGCATGTTCATGTTCTTTCCTCGTTGTAAAGTCATTCTTTTTGTAACATGCCAGCATATTCTACCCATGGTAGTTTTGTAACTGTGAATGATTCTTTGCTCTTAGGTCCACCGAGCTTTCTCTGCTTCTGAATATGGCAGCTGGAAGTGGTTGCAAATGTCGGAAGAATTTGAGTTTTTCTGGGCATTCCCTCTTTTTACGGTTTTGGGGCTTCCTGTCGAGCCTGGGGGTTAGAACAATCTGTTTGTTCTTATTTGGAACATGGATAAAGACAAGTTTGTACCTAAAAAAAAGGGGTGCAATACATATAATAAAAAATGTACTGTATGCATCAGGTAGGGAACACAGTTTTTTTTTAAACTGTTGATGCATCGTCAGTTGGCTCTCATATGCAAACTTTTCTATACTAGTAAACATTCTGCACATTGAATGTTGTGTGGCATATTTGAGATTTATTCGGGCAGCATATATATTTGTTTCATAATGCTTGCCACATCTCTTGCACGCTTAATCAATCTCTAGTCGGGTTTCCATCACAGCCGGTGTAGTGTGGCATTTGAAAAATTATTCACTCTTTCACTGAACTAGGTGTCTTCAGTAGGGCTGCAGCAGATGATGTCATGTCCATCTTCAAATTAAATTCCCCTGGGTTGTGTTGGGAAATGTATGTATTATCTGCACTGTTCCCTGGTTGAGTTGGTTGCATAGCTTGTATTATAAAAGGCCCTAAAAACTCTAAGCCTTGGTAAGGCTCCAGTAAATAAACATTAATTTTGTGTGGGAATAATTTTTTTAATGATTTGCATCTGAAATTTGTCTGGATTTTTTAGGTGCTGAAAATAAATAAGGATGCCTTCAGTGTGTTGCTTCAGCTCCTTCGGCATTGTAAGCCTTATTTTTTCCTAGGTTTTTATGCGTATGCCAAGCGTGACGGCTCTTAGGGCTGCGACACTTCGTTTGATATTTTTGTTTCCTGTCGGAAGACTTTTCTAACACCTTTTGTACCTCCTAAAAAAATTGTTATTGAGAAAATAAATTTTTCTTGTGTACGATTCAATGTCATATGGAGCTGCAAGTTTTTGAGGTTACCCCATTTACACGACAGGACTCATCGTGGAAAGAGATGTTTGCTTAAACTTTGCAAAAGCATGGTTAGGCACTTTATCAAATTACAGCACCAACTGATAAACAACAGCAATGCATTTCTGATTGCAGGGGTGACATAGTTGACTTGTAGCAGCTTATTGCGTTTAGAGAGTTTTTTCTTTGGCTCTTCATCTATGTGTTCGACACTTATTCCAGCATGTCTACTATCAGGACTGTTTCTTCTTTAGAGTGGGAGCTAACTAGGTTCCCGCTTTACATTGGGAAAGAATGTGCCTACAACCTGCCGGCATGCTTGGGGACAAGCCAGTGGCGTCGGAATGGGGGAGGGGGGGAGAGAGGGGGGGGGAGCGACTGCTCCCCGAGACAGATCAGAAATTTATTGGAACCAATAGGGGGCGCAAAATTGCCGTCGGCCCTCGCCATAACCACCGTAGCCGCCCCATCTCCTGAATAGTTCCGACGCCACTGGGACAAGCAGACAGAATCGCTATGCGTTACATAACATATCTAAAACAGAGCTGCCGCAAGCAATATTTACAGGTGTATGCCTGCATTTGTGGCTTTAAATGCTATTCTCAAAATGTAGTTATGTTTAAAGGGGTTAGGAGGCCAAAATTATTATAAAATATATAAGAAAAAAAATTAAAAAGAAAGATTATTCTTGAAATTGAATGCTCATAGGCTACCTAGTGTATATACATCAAGTTTCGTGATTTTTAGTGCTCTTGTAATTGCAAAAATCAATTTAGGAATGTTGATGATCTTTATCTGGCAACCGGGCAACACTGCCCAAGTGAGTCACACCATGGTACTCGTCATACTCATTCTAGGCGCCCCCGTACCTGTCGAAGCTCGCCGCGCGTTGCACTCTGGGAACTAGTTGGCCAGGGAGGAGGGTGGCATGGTTTCGATTTCGATCGAAGCGTCGACAAGAGATTGTTTTCTGGTCCCGAGAGCGTCATTTGTGGTCTCTAAACTAACCTAAATGGCCAGACCTCGAAGCTTTAGCACAAGCCTGAGACGTATAGCTTGTCTTAACACATGCTTGTTGTATTTTTGTACTTGAGCCTTCCTGTTAGCGTTCCAATCGAGGTTTGTGGACGAGCCAGTGATGGGAATCTCGACGCTGCGAAGCTCGGGGATCTTGCTTGTGTGCGAATCAACAAGCTGTAGCAACCAGTAAGTACGCATACGTCGGGCTCGCGCCTTTACATTAGTGTTGTTGGTCAGGAAGTTTGTTTGTTTCGTGCGTCCTTTGACGAAATATTACTTTTTGCAATTACTGTTTTTCTTAATATGCCTGAGTATGCGAGGTAAAACTCGGAGGCGCCATTGAAAAGCTCAATTTTAACACACTTCTTATCTCTCATCTGTACTGACCCGCAGCACTGCACGAAGTGAAGTCCCCACCCGTTTGCATTCCACTAATATTCAACATCGCGTATGCGCATAAAGTTATCCTGCAATCATATAGGCAAATTCGCACATACAGACCGTTTTAAGAAAGCAAAAGTCGAGCACTTGTGTGAAGAATGTCGCACCGTTCGCCGGACGGGCATGAACCCCTATGAGCACCGCATAGGGGTTCATGCCCGTCCGGCGCCCGGTGCGACATTCTTCACACAAGTGCTCGAACGAATTCAAAGCGCGTTTGACGGTTGCTAATGGCCATAATATTTGTTATGCGTTTGTTTTCTTCCTGCCTGAGTGTGCCGAGATAATTTCAGACACACCGTTCAGGCACAGATCTTGGGCGTCAGTAAAAGCTCGTGCAAAAAGGCTTAGCGAGGAGTAGGAGATGCTCGTTCGTAGCTAGCCGATCTCAGCGTTTGCGAAAAGTTAATCTTCTATCAGCATAAAATTTGAGTGAGAGATATATGATGACACGAGGAAGACATCATAGTAACTTTTGTGCAGTAGTGAGGTCGAATTTATTGCGTTTCCTTAAAAGTTCATGCGTAAACGCTGGGCTCAACTTTGATACCCTGTGAGGATGCGGCTTGCTTTTCGCCCAATGAAGTAACAAGAAACGGACGTTTGGCAAACAAAATATGTGTAAGGCTCCAGATGAACAAATTTCAGTTCTAGTTCACTGGTACTAGACGGGATTATTGAAACTGAGCTCAAACATGCACTCGTAGGGTGAGGTGACTAAGCCACTACTTACTACGTTCGCATACGCACGCACAATATCCGGTGTTTCGGCAACCAAGGAAAGTGCCCCGGTCTTCGTTTTGTATCGCTCCAGAATGAGTGTATTGTGCGTTCGTGAAAAGTCAGATAATCGAAAACGCAAGCAGCGCGTTCGGTCGCGGCGTGATAGCATGAGATGAAGCTGCTCAGTCGAAACCGAAACTGAGTGGCCAACTAGTTCCCAGAGTGCACTGCGTGGTATTTCGTCGCGATGGGGCGCGTCGGTTTTGGAAGTAGTCCATTGCACACACGCGAATCGGCTACTCCAATGTACGAGGGGGGACCCAAAAGAAACCGAACTAATTCTGTTTTAAGCAGAGCTTTTGCAGTACCGCGTTTTGCCGCCAGGAGTTGATAGAGCGAACATTGCTGAGTCATTAGGCCTAATTCCGTCCTCGAAGAAGGTTAGGACTAGTTGCGGCTGGGTTTATAGTGACAAGTGTTTCGTGTGAGCGTCGTTTTTGCAGTCTGATTTCTGTGAACAGCGTGCGGCGGTTAAATTCTGTTTTTCGCTTGGAAAAAGTGGAACAAAAACTATTGCACTGTTAAAAGCGGCGTACCAGGACGATTCCATGGGGAAAACTCAAGTGTTTGAGTGGTTTTCCCGTTTGGCGACATGTCAATTGATGACAAACCTCGTTCCGGTCGTCCTTCCACGGCACGAACACATGAAAACGTTGAAAAAATTCGTGCAATCATCAACGAAGATCGACGACGGACCATTGACGAAATTGTGGAGCTGTCGGGAGTGAGTTGGAGTTCATTGCAGCGAATTCTGACAGAAGATTTGGGAATGAAAAGGGTGGCTGCCAAATTCGTGCCACGACTGCTGACTGCTGAACAAAAGCAAGGTCGCATGGAAGCATGCTGTGCTTTGAAAGAAGAGTCCGAAGTGGCCCGAACTTTTTTTCAAAAGTTATTACAGGTGACGAAACTTGGTGCTATGGTTACGATCCTGAATCAAAGCAACAATCAAGCCAGTGGAAGACTTCAGGTTCGCCTCGCCCCAAGAAAGCTCGTCAGGTGAAATGAAACATCAAAACAATGCTGATTAGTTTTTTCGATGTGAAAGGAGTCGTCCATTCAGAGTTTGTTCCGCAGGGTCAGACAGTTAATTAACCAGGCTTTCTACTTGGAGGTTTTGAAAAGATTGCGCAACAGTGTGCGGCGGAAGCGGCCCGATTTGTGGAAGTCGGGTGACTGGTTTTTCCATCATGACAATGCCCCGGCTCACACTGCCTTGTCTGTACGACAATTGACCTTTTTCAGAGATTTCTGGGCGCATGCGCCGACTCTGAGAGAGAGGGAGGAAAGGGAAAGGCGCCATTTTTGGTGGCTCTCTCGTCCGCTCGGTCGCACAGACAGTGCTGGTTCGGCTTGACTCCTCCGCTATTCTCGCGGCTTGGTTTCAAAGTCGTCGCGCCTCACCACCGCGCAGCTGTACGTTGAACAAATAAAAGCAAAAATAGTTCAAATGGAAGCCTTTATGGAGTTTCAGCAGCCTTTGTGGGGGGTGCACAAAAAGACTCGATGTCAAACACCCCGCCCTTTTTGCCCTGCTTTCAAAAGCCTATAGGACGCGAATCCCCCGTGTCAGCTGGCTGGGTCATCAATGTGGCGGCGGGACATTCTGATTTTAACTAATACAGTAAATCTAAACATGATGGTAAACCAGAAACTGGGACAGGAAAACGAAAGCGCAAAAGGAGGCAGAACATGAACAGGCAACGTCTCTTGAGACGATGCCTGTTCTTTTTTTGCGTTTTCCTTTTCCTACACCAGTCTCAGGTTTAATGCTTGAAAATGAGCGTGTTGGTGAATAGATACGAATACATGAAAGGGTAAAAGATCAAGGACACAGGAATTCTCAAAGAAGTCCTGTTTCCGTCCCTGTCCTCGATGTTCTATCATGTATTCGTATATCAAGTTTACCACCATGTTCAACTTACAACAGCTCGCCTACACTCTGACTCTTTGTCCGTTAATAGAAAATGTGCCCGCGAGGTTGTGTGACGTAATCATGCCGTACATGGTATTCAAGTAAAGAATAACATGATAAATCTTTCCGTCCTTCAGGCGTGCGCTATAGACATTCGCGTCTTACCATGTTAAAAGAGAAGAAAAATCACATAAAAATATCAGTCGCTGGCAAAACATTTAAAGCGTGCAAGACGAATTTAAGCCTTTCGGAGACAGAACCCTGATGGAATGCCGTGGCAACCAACCGTGAACTCCTTTGTTTGCCGGGCTCACTTTGTCGAAGGTTCGTAAACGTGCTGAATTTAAAGAGAGATTTTTCTAACATGCCGTTCCTTTCTTTTTGTTCGTGCAGGCGAGCCTTCGCGATATCAGGACCGCCCGAATTTCACACCGCCCGAGTTTGTTTACACAATCCCGAATACGGTGATGCTCGTGCGTTCGTGCGGTACACAGGACGGCGAAGTGACGGACGCAATAAGCTCGAATAACTTAAGCGATCGAGGGGAGAAATATCAGCTGCTTGTAGTGGCCGGGCCTTATAAACGGAGCTCACAAGCTCCGCACAGGGTAGATGGTTGGGGCGGTATCGAAACTGGTCACCATTACTTTCCTTACATGACACTCTGCGACTCTTCCTTGAAAGCAGACCCCTCTTTAAGTAGCCAATTGCAAGACGCGATACCGAAGTGACGATTAAGTGGCTCCGAGTCGATGGTAGGAACTGATGGAGCGTCGGATGTCTACGCACCCTTGAAGGTATAAAAACGAACAAGGTCCTCTGTATCGTAGGCAGTAGCTTTTGTTAATCCTCCAGGTCGTCCTCAGCCATTTCGAAGAAAATATGCACGCGAAACGAAGACAGAAAGACACGTTCAGAATGGGGAAAGACGGAACAACGCCACCAGAGTAGACACGTAAACACATGAACCGGGAGGAACGCCAGGCCTGGCGCAGACGACGGAGAGACGGTACCAGAGCCACCAAAAGTGTTTCGAGCGATTTCCGCGAGGGCGCGCCACGATCGTGGTCGAACTATGAAAAAGGTCCATTCTTGACCAAAAATGGTATGACCCCTGTTCCTCACCCCCCATACTCACCCGACCTTACCCCGTGCGACTTTCTTTTGTTTCCTAGAATGAAAAGAGAAATGAAAGGAAAGCGTTTTGCTGACGTTGCTGAGGTGAAGAAAAAAAATGAAAGCCGTTTACAACTCCCTGTAACACCGAATCGGAGCGCAGCTCTGGAGGAGGAGGAGGGAAGGGTACTGAGGGTTACCTGTTCTCGGGGCGGGGGCGGGGGTCATGTGACCTTGGGGGGGTCACGTGACCCCCCAGAAAAATTCTTCCGCTAGATTTAGCGGGGAAATTTTTCCGCTAGGTTTAACGGGAAAATTTTTCCGCTAGATTTAGCGGGGATATTTTTCCGCTAGATTTAGCGCGGAATTTTTTCCGCTAGATTTAGCGGGGAAATTTTTCCGCTAGATTTAGCGGGTTAATTTTCCGCTAGATTTAGCGGGGCATTTTTCCGCTAGATTTAGCGGAGAATTTTTTCCGCTAGATTTAGCGGGAAAATTTTTCCGCTAGATTTAGTGGGGAATATTTTCCGCTAAATCTAGCGGGGAAAATTTTTCCGCTAGATTTAGCGGGGAAATTTTTTGGCTAAATCTAGCGGGGAAATTTTTCCGCTAGATTTAGCGGGGAAATTTTTCCGCTAGATCTAGCGGGGATATTTTTCCGCCAGATTTAGCGGGGAATATTTTCCGCTAGATTTAGCGGGGAAATTTTTCCGCTAGATTCAGCGGGGAATTTTTCTAGATTTTTTCGCTAGATTTATCGGAGAAATTTTTTCGCTAGATTTAGCGGGGAAATTTTTCCGCTACATTTAGGGGGGCATTTTTCCGCTAGATTTAGCGGAGAAATTTTTCCGCTAGATTTAGCGCGAAAAGTTTTCCGCTAGATTTAGCGGGGAATATTTTCCGCTAAATCTAGCGGGGAAAATTTTTCTGCTAGATTTAGCGGGGAAATTTTCCCGCTAAATCTAGCGGGGAAATTTTTCCGCTAGATTTAGTGGGGAAATTTTTCCGCTAGATTTAGCGGGGAATATATTTAGCGGGTAAATTTTTCCGCTAGATTTAGCGGGGAAATTTACCCATAATGCACCACGCGGTTACGCCGACGGCAACGGCGACGCCAACGCCGCTCAAGCCGGAAACGGGCCCCTAAGAGCTGCGCTCTAAAACGACGGAGGCGCTGTCAAGCATCACAAAAGATGAATTTAAACAATGTTTCGACACATGGATTAAAAGATTAGACAAGTGTATTAGTGCAAGTGGACAGTACTTTGAAGGAGATTGAACGTTTGTACTTGAAATGGGAATAAATAAGTGCAAAAAAATTTAGTTGGGTTTCTTTTGGGTCCCCCCTCGTATGCTCTTGTTCTCGTCCCCTTGTCCTCTGAACTTGCACCCTACATGCATGTGCGACATTGTCGCAGTCAATGGCAAGTTTGTTTGTGACGACTTGGTCATCGCTGGAGCTGGTCACAAGCGAGTCGAAGCAAAATGACCAGCTTCCAACAACTTTTGATAACAATCACTCTCATCGCTGCTGCGATCAGTGTCGAAGGCTCCGATGAAGTGAGCAATGCCATAGACGTCATAGTCTCGAAACCGCGAAAAGTAAATGAGGAAGCGGAAGCACGAGGGTGCCGAGAGAGAGCCAAGTTGGCGAGTCCAGAAACTATCTCACAGTTTTAAAAACAAATTTAACAGACATATAGGAACATACAATGGATCCTAGCAGTATAGTTATATTTTATTTTGGCGTATCCTAACCCTTTTAAAGGGAAACTGAAGCAGTTCTGTATTTGAGGGAAACACTTAAATCGTCTTCATTTGCCCTCCAGGATCACAAATATCGAGATTATTTTTCAATTTGGTCCACGGAGGCCGCAGAAATTAATTTTCAAAGTACTGCGACGCTCCTTCTTCCCAAGGCGTGACATCATATTGGGAGTTTTCGTAATCTTCCGCTCTCGCTCATCTACAGTACCTATCGAAGCTATGCAAGTGCACTCTTGCTATTTTGAAAAGGTCAAAAAGAGACGTCATGACTGGTGCGGGGGAATATTCCTGGCAAGCTTGAAATTGCACGCGCTGCCCACACGAGCGACACGCGTTTGGTGGCCCAAAGATTCTATTGTGAGGTCACGACTGGTCGAAGGTTTTTTTGTGTTTTCTCGCCATAAGTTACATCTTCGCTGAAAACGAGCGTGATATCAGATTCACGGGAAAAAAATATGTCAGGACTCGCTTCTAACTCTTTTTTTTTTTTTTTCCAAGGAGAGTTTCAGCTTTTTTTTTTTTTTTTTTTTAAGCAACTTAGCATAATCTTTTTCAGTAGTGTTAGTACCTGAGATGAGCACTCAGTAATAAATTCTTGAAATTGACCAGCAGGCCATTTTGTTTAGCCTTGTTACTAACATACCGTAGAACACTGCCAGGGGTGGAAGCGCTGCGCCAATTGTGCCATTGTACACCAACCTACTTTTGCTGCGCCATCCTGCTCCCAAGCGCACATTGTTGCGCCAAAACTAGCCAAACAAGTTTTTTTTTTTTTTTTTTAGATTATATTTTGGAGTACTTTTTTTAATGGTTACAGTGGTTTACCGTGTTGTGTTTGTTTAGGTAATTCTGAAAAAAGAGGGACTTTTAGCAAACTGTTGCCGCGTACCGCGCGCTACCGGCTATGAAACCACCATACCGATGTGGTCGTGTCAACGGCGGTAAGCCTGATCTCCGAAAATGGCACATGCACAGGTCGCTTTGTCAGAGTCGTCAGAGTACTCATCAGAACTCTGACAAACGACTAGAGTCTCTAGACGATGCTTCGATGCGTCGTTTCGTCATTCACTTAAGTTTTTTTATTTATTATTATTATTTTTATTTATTTATTTATTTTTTTGCACAGTGGTACTGAGCATGACCGAGTGTATTCGAAATACGACACACACGGCATTAAATCGCCGTAAAGTCTCGTACAAACGCCCGCCCCCCAAAAAAATCACACATCCTTTTTTTTTTCTTTTTTCTAAAGTTTTGTCTATTGCATGATTTGCTGTATCGGCACGCGACAAGCGTGCTCGCCGCGGGTTCCCTCGTGCTTATCACACCGTGACACGCGAATTGGCAGCATCCGTACTATGCGGGGTATCCCTTCCCATGACATGCAAATTCAAAAATCGTTCTCGCATTTCTTTTCTTTTTTTTTTTTTTTTTTTTTTGTCTGTTTTTTGCGCGCGATATCGGTTCCCGTGACACCCGAGTTTGAGGGGGCCGGGTTCTTGCGTCTATATCGCACTGTGAAGCGCGAATGCGCTTCGTCCGCGTTCTGCTGCCGTACCCGTGACTGGGGAGTTCCTAGCGAATTCCCACATACTTATTGCACACGCGAGTTCGCCGTGTCTGCGATATGTATCACTAACGAAAAGACAGTGAGTGCGCAGGCGACCTGGTGATAGTTAATCACGAAACCTTGAAGTTGAAGAGTTTTCGTTGCACGTGGCTTGTACACTCTAAAAAAAAGGGGTGTAGACGTTACACCCCTTGTCACATATACGACACCCCAAAACATCAGTTGGATGTACAGCGCGCTGACGTCGAACTGACTACCCCAACCTTTGCGAAAGGGTTGATGACGGTGCGATACAACGTATTCAACAGCTAAAGTATGTATCAAAGTCTACAGGGAAAAAACACACAGGTTTTCCAGTTGAGCCTAGAAAACACCGATAACTTTTTTTGCAGTCAGTTACACTTACATTACATATTTTAATAAGTTGTACAACTCGGCTATCAAGCCGCTCGTGAAATTTGGTAGCGTCGGTGAAATTTGGTAGTGTCGGGGGGATTACGAGACGGAATGTCCAACGAGCCTGAATGTCCAACGAGACGAAAGATCCAATAATGGATATTCAGGCACGTTGGACATTCAGGCTCGTTGGACATTCCGTCTCGGTTGGATCTTCCGTCTCGTTGGAGATTCAGGCTCGTTGGACATTCCGTCTCGGTTGGATCTTTCGTCTCGATGGACATTCAGGCTCGTTGGACATTCCGTCTCGGTTGGATCTTTCGTCTCGTTGGACATTCAGGCACGTTGGACATTCCGTCTCGCCTGTCACGTGCTAGAATAATTTGCCCTCTTAAATGTACAGACTTGTGTGTATATTTAGTCCGCGTCCCTGCCGGCATTGCCGTAGTTACATCATACTAAAATGTCGTGCCACAAAAGCCGACGTCGACGGACCGACAAAGAAACAGAGCAGACACAAATATTATAATTTTATCGATAGGAAGGCTTGATGGTTAGTTAGCTGAGTGCCGATGCGCAGCTATGTACTACCTTGATCACAGTTAGCGGGAACGCCGGAGCGCGTGGCAGCGGGTACTATCAGAGCAGCCTAACGGCCCGGCGCGCAAGTTCCAGCGCATGCGCATCGCGCCTGCTGAGGGAATATGCTCTCATCGCGCGCATCGCGTCATCGGAGCGCTCGCGCGTCGTCTGCTACGGGCGTCGTCTTCAACGCGAAGCATGTCGCATGGAAGCGCCGGGGTTAAAATGCGTGTGGATGAACTTATCAGCCCACGGGCATGCGACAAGCAAGCGAATATTTTGATGCATGATTCATTATCATACCTTTTTTGTTTCTTATATTTTATTAATAAAATATTCGAGGCCCCCTCCCCCGCATGCGGTGTGCTTGATAAATTTAGGCGCCTTTGCATTGCTGTCAGAACGATTGCTGCACCTCGTCATGGCCAGAGTTCCAGAGGAGGACAGGCGATTGATCATCGAGCTCTCCCAGAAAGGGCACTCGCAGCGGGCCATCGGGGCCCTTGTAAAAAGGCCTCTAAAGACGGTTAATAAAATCCTTCAAGCTTTCCGTTATGTAGGCCGGATCCACGACGCACCTCGAGGGACTCCCCCAAGAGCGACGACCGAGGATGAGAACCGTTACATTATTGCCGCTGTCGTCGAAAACCCCTTTCTTTCGGCCAGGGAAATCCGAGAGGAGCTGGAATTGGACGTTTTGGACGTGACAATTCGTCGGAGGTTGGCAAGCGCCGGTCTGCATAGCGCCATGGCAGCGCAGAAGCCCCTGCTATTTCCTTCAAAAAAGGAAACGAGGCTCCGCTTTGCGATGGGACATGCGTCGTGGACGGCGGATGACTGGGGCCGGGGTGTCTTTTCAGACGAATCGACGTTCTCCACCTTATGGGAAGAAATCTTAGACGTCTGCACCCCACAGTCACCAACACACATCCATCACAGGCCAAAAGGCAATAACAATGAGGACGACAAGAACCACAAGCTATAAATGCAGTTATCAAAGTCAGGACCACGTTAATTAATGATGCAGACGCGCTGGCCGACAATTAGTTTATGATCACCGCGCCCGAGATAGCTCTAAACTTCACAGGAAGCGGGGTCGGCGAAGCTGGCGCAGACTGACGCGAGAAAAAAAAAAAGTCACAATGTTTATTTGCTTTAAAAAATACTGAAACTAAACCAGGAAAGCAGATGAGCACATTGGAGGAGCTTTCATTTTAGGGTTCACCACCTTTCGGGTATGCCAAAGTTCTCGCTATCACCAGTAGCATGCGCATGGTAGACAACAGCCGTAGCAGACAAGACACGTAGCAGACAACACACGTAGCAGGCGAGGCGCGTAGCAGACGACAGGCGTAGCAGACGACACCCGTAGCAGACGACAGGCGTAGCAGACGATACACGTAGCAGACGACGCGCGTAGCAGACGAAAGACGAGCGCTCATATGACGTGATGCGCCGGACGAGAATATAGACATTTTCCACAGGAGCGCCGCCATCTTGAATTGTCGTCACTTCCAGTATGGGCGACGACAAAATAGTAAAACGTTTCAACCTGTAACCAGTAAAAAAATAGAGGGGAGCCAAAACGTGAATGTGTGACACTTAGGCTTATATACTAAATGTCTTCTATTGGCGCTGCGACGGAAAAGTTATGTTTTCGCCCATACTGGAAGTGACGACAATTCAAGATGGCGGCGCGCTTGTGGAAAAGGTCTATAATCTCGCCGCACGCGCGATGCGCATGCGCAGCAGTTGCGCGCCAGTCCGGTAGAGCGCTCTGATAGTGCCCGCTGCCACGCGCTCCGGCGTTCCCGCTAACTGTGATCAAGGTGGTACCAATCGGTTAAAGGTGTCGATTGTACGACGCCAAACGCTCCTTTGATATTAACAGTTCAAATGTTTGGAATATTCCGATGACATAGGTCAGCCAATTTGAAATACATAATAGGGATGCAATGTACGGGTGTTCGCGTGGATCGCAATTGGGGGACGTCTATAAAAGCCGCGCTTCAGAACCCAGGAATTTCTAGTTCAGTCCTCATCCCTGCCCGTTTCGATCTATAGATGAGCTACATACGGAGATCCTCATCGCAAACACATGACCGCCCGCCAGCGCCACTGACTTTGCGGAAAGTCAATATTTAATTTTTTAAAAGGAGCTTTGGGAGCTGTGGCTGCGAGGCATCAAGAGTTTCCACAAGCGTAATTTCCCACTAATAAAAAAATATAGATATCTTTTTTTTTTTAAATAAAATCTACATCTAACGCGCCTGTAAATGCATGGGGGTGGTGGCTGGTGTGACCCGACAATTCTTGAGTAAATGCGGAACAATTGTGTGAATTTCAGAAATTTTTATTTTTGTTCGTTTATCTTTGGAACAGACAACTACTCACTGTACACTGCAGTTGTCTGTAGTTTACATACGCATCCATTCCCTACCAATACGTTTGTATGTCAGTGAGTAGAGCGATAATACTAATATCACACAGTACGCATATTTTTTTTTTTTTTGCATGTGACATGCGTAGTGGTTTTCAGAAGCCCATGTAGTTTAACTGGCTTCTGGAAGCACTCCAAAGCTCGCCATTTTGTCGAGGTAGTTCATGACGTCTTGGTCGGTGGGAGCTTGACTGCTGATAAAGGAAGCGAACGCATCCATCTCGGCGTGCAGCAGAAGGTTCACACCCGGATGTACTAATAGCCTGCATCATGTGTGAATATAACAATAGATTGTTCCATGTGGCTTTCTATTCTTGTAGGGTAAGCGTATTGCACCACGAATCCGGTCACTTCGTCGAAATTCCATTGGTCTCTGGACAACTGGAAAGAGGTCTCTGGACAACCGATTCGCAGAATGAAGAATGGGGCGAAAGTCCCCGTTTGTCGAACTGTCGAAAAGAGTTGATTAGGGTTGGGTGTGTAGATTGCCGGTGACAGTGGGGGTCAACAGTGAGACCTTCTTTTCAAAATAGAGAGGATGACAAATGGAGCTCTTAGAATTGGCAAGGGTCCGATGGTGAATCGTACCCGGGTTATTCAAAATGATAAAAGTCGGGTTCTTCGTGAGTATGTTCACTCGTAACTCTAGCTTTATGGTATTTGGGAAGACCGAGCGAGGGGCTGACCTCCTGATGCCGTGGTCATATGTGCACTTGTAATGTACGCATATGAATAAATAACGGTCGCACTGTCGCAGCGGCTCTGTGACAGAGTTAGAACCAGTTGAAATCCGATCGCAGCCTTGGTATGCTACCTATGCGCGTATCGGTGCGATTGCTGCATGCCACGTGACCAGGAAAGGCAGAAACGACGGAAGCCAACCCTAAAAAAGTATTGTAATAATTATTAATATTACCTACTTGTTGCTTAATACATGGTTCACTGCGACAGCAATTGCTTTGGTGGCCGAAGCATGCGAAAGTAATCGTCGCGATAAGCGTCAACGCACAATCACCGGACAAAAGCTCACCAATTGAGGAGATTAGCTGCACAAAGGCTTAATGGAAGGACCGTTGTATTCTATCACTGATTTTGATATGAGGATCGAATTTTTGTTTCTGGGGACCGAGAAGTCCAATCAGAAATGTCTAAAATTTTCACGTTCGTTCTGTAAAAAAGAAAAAAAAACTGCAATTTAGAGTAATTACACATACTACACCGACTTCACCTAATAATAATTATAATACTGAAATTCAATCAGGCGCTTTTCTCCCATGCGAAGGACATCATCTTTGCGGGAGTAGGGACACGAATAAGAAAAATATAGCAACTCGTACAATACGGAAAAACGGTGACTAAGGACGCTCGTGGGTCCCACATTTGTTTCCGCTCCAGAGGTACGACCTTTTAAAATCAAACGCGTGGCAGGTTGTCAATGGTCAACGAGTTCGGCCTTTGATCTTGTAGCATGTGTGACCTTTTAAACATCTTTTTTTTTTTTTAAATTACAGATATCATCTTTATATTTCGATATATAAGACGAACAATAAATGAATTGTTTTGGGGATTTTATGAAGTCTACAAAATATACGAGCATAATTTTAATTTCATTTTGGGGACTTCACAGAGGCAACGTCAGTGGGACAAGCTCAGCGGCATACCAAAATAGCCGTGCATCAAAAATCCTGGTACTGAAAAGCCCGGTGCCGAAGCGACCACATACCGAAATGATCGCGTACCGATATCTCCGCACCGAAATGTCCGGTTCCCCATTTCATCGAACGCATTTTTCACCGCCGTAACTATATCAGTAGTCCTACAATTCAACAAAGAAATGTCTTCTAAATTCTTTGCAAGGTTCATTCTATATCCGTTGGATATTCAGGCACGTTGGACATTCAGGCTCGTTGGACATTCCGTCTCTGTTGGATCTTTCGTCTCGTTGGATATTCAGGCACGTTGGACATTCCGTCTCGATTGGACCTTTCGTCTCGTTGGACATTCAGACTCGATGGACATTCCGTCTCGATTGGATCTTTCGTCTCGTTGGACATTCCGTCTCGCCTGTCACGTGACCGATTGGACATTCAGGCTCGTTGGACATTCAGTCTCGTTGGACATTCAGGCCATAAGCGTGTCGGGGGGGGGGGGGCCGACACACGCACGCACGCACGCACGCGCGCGCACACACACGCACGCACACACACACAAGCAAGCAAGCAATAACAACTCTATAGAAGATTTGGCATAATATATATTTATTTTTGCGTGTTTGGGGTGCTTTTGCTGAGATTGCTTCCGCGTTCCTCATTCGTGTAGTAAACGTAACATATAAAAGCGATAATTGGTTGCCTCAATCATCTGTAGAGTTTCTTGTAAATGACGTACGTGGCCGAATACACCTGCTGGCACCCAAACAGCAAGCCGGCAGGAGGACGAGGAGAACAGTGGGAGTGTCCTGCTGAGCGAAGCAAATTCTGAACCGCTGTTCTAGAACGCATCCAAGCAATGCGGAGGGCAAGCTGTCTGTTTCTTGTACAGGAGAAGCAGTGACTTCAGAACGGCGCCGAGCTGTGATTGGTTTTGATTTTAGTAAGGGTTAGTTAAGTGTGTATGTATAGCAGGAATGGTATAGGTGGTATGAAGTTATCAATTTTTTGCATTTGTACTTTTATCAGATAGAGTAGATTTGTACTCTGTTGAGTATTGGAATACTTCTGATTTGTACTCTGTTCAGAGTATTGAAATACTTTGGTTTGCTAAACAGGGACTTGAAACATTTGTATTTTCTAATGATGAACTGTAGTCAATAGTGGACTTTATTTCATACCATACTATTGCAGCTTGAAATGGTTTTATTTTTAACTTATGGAACGTGCGATTTAGGTTGTTAAACATTGAATATGTCTTGTTTTCATGAGGCTTAAGTTGTTTTTCTTTAGTTGCCTATGCCTACTATTGTAAATTCATGAGAGGAACCAACACGCTACCACCAGGACAGTTCTCAACGGCAGCCATTAAAATATCTTTTTTGCTATGGGCTGGAATATATTTAAGGAAAGATCATGTTTGGAAATGGTTCTGGAACGTCACATGGAGATGCTTTTTTATTTATATTTCTTTTTGTATTTAGAAAAACACATCTGTGCTTATAGCACCAAGCAGCTCCAAGATTTGCTTATACTGCTACGAAACACGATTTTTGTTTATGCTCCTGAGCTGCTCCAAAGCTGAACTTTTACTGCTCCAAAGGGGCATCTTTGCTGCTCCCAGACCTGCTCAAAAAGGCTGAAGCTTGCTTCCATCCCTGCACTGCGCATCCGCCCATTCCACACTAAGTGCCCACTCCCAAATTTGTAAGATCTGAAAAAATATGCCCAATACATTTATATGTAAAATTGACCGGGCAAGCGCCTATCCTCCATTTTTCTACGATTATCTCAATTTTGAGTGGGCGTTTGCCCGGTATTTTACGGTAGAAGGTCTTATGTATTCATAAAGCGATCTGACTTTGCTAAAAAAAACCACATGATCTGAGAAAAAGTAGGTGCCGTAGGTAGCCACGGCTTGGTGGTTTTCAAGTGAAGAACCTTGGTCGAGTTACTCTCGATTTCACACAGTGTTGCCACAGAGTAGATGCCGTGCAACTAAAATTTCACTGCCCATTTAAAAAAAAATAATTTAATAAAACCTTTAGCAAAGTTCTTTTTTTTTTGCCTTTGAACTGGTAATTTCGTTTTCAACCATGCAACATCAAAGAAATTATAAATTGCTTCCAGGAATGAGCATTGCTAAGCCATTTCCAGAAATACTCCACGATTTATCAAACACCTTCAAGTCTGCTCACTCGCTTTTTTTCCCCTTCCTTTTCACTATTGCATTGTACTCACCTTTCCAAAGCAGTGGAGAGGAACAAGCAGAAATGTGATTTCTACTAATCACATTTTGCTAAAATTTGATTAGTAGAAATTTCAACTTCTAAGTGCTATTTCGAGACAAAATTTCCACCAGTGCTACCGTTTGGGATATCAGCGACATTATTAAAATTGTGCGAACACCCAGAATGTGTTTTTTTTTTTAACTTTCTAGAAAGAAGACAGAAACACTGCAAGTAGCCCTGTGCTGCATGAAAACAATTTTATTAGTCTTTTTAATGGCATCTGCTCATCTACCTGCATATATCTATGTACAAACATACAAAATAATGTACATATATACACACAACTCGTTCCTTTTAAATACAGAAAGCATCACACACGAGACATTGCTCTTGTGAGGGCTCAGCAAGTGAATGGTTTCTTCCTGGAACATGGTGGGGTAGATAGAAAGATGAGATAATCCACCTGTCATTGTTAGCAGCCCTAACTTGGATGGGAATGGAGTTAGTGGCGGAATATCAGGTCATCCCTTGACTTATGAGTTGGCTGTTTGCTTTATAATCCAAACGTCACCTAAAAGTACCCCTAGCAAGCTTAATTAAGTGTGTGCGCAGTGGTGATCCGCTTCTCACCTAGTATGTTGTGTGAATGACATTGGAAGAGTGAACTACTTTCAATCTTTGGTAAGATATGGGGTCACACGACAGCTGGAGAGCCGACGCCTCAGTAACCTGCAAAATTGTGGTAATCCTGGTGAAGACAGCTATCCAACTCTAGCTAGTGCCGTAGATGGCACGAGTTCTCTTCCGACGCTACGTAGCTCCAGCCAATTAGTCCTTATGCCAACTCATCGAGTGACAGTCTTGCATCCCTTCATGGAGACCAATTTTCGGGATGCGGCGAATGAGGCGTAGAGCTTGACGGACGACGGTGAATACCCCTGGAGCCAATGTGGCATTTGCAGGATGGGCACATTGCACAGAAATGAATTCACTAAGACACAGGACGCGTGGAATGACAACCTTAAACGTGTGGTGGCTTCTTTCCCATTGGCAACATAACATCGAACACAGAACAGGGTCGTTGACAGCAGTATTGTAAACAGGGAGGGGTGCCTAGGTTACCGGCGCCACCTCTAGACGGACGATCCCGGGCACGGCGACCTTGGGCTTTGACTTTCGTTCTCGTTCGTCTTGGGCCGTTGCTAAGGGCAAAACTCTGGGTTAACGGGGTTCGGGTCAGATGCACTGGGTCTCAGTGCTTACACATGCATGCTTGTATTACAAAAGAACTACTATTTACTACTACTGTACAGCATTGTGCACGGTGCACAATATTGAGCTAAGATTCCAACCAACTGCTTGCCACAAATCTACCTCTATGGACCGTATAACTAGTTGCGACGATTTGGATTCCCTTCCTAAGGTCTTCCAGTGCCCAATATGTTGGTAAAAAAAACTGCTTTTGGCTTTTTTTTTCTTTTGCATAGCCATAATCTCTTTCAAATCTTTACTCGGTAGAGCAGTAGCAAATAGAGTGCCTACACTGTTGACCTGTTTGATTTTATGGCTTATAATTTTTGGAAGGATAAATCGATTTGTGTGGCGAGACAATTGGCGTTGAGTCACAACACTAGAGCATCAATCATTCTTGTAAAGGCTGAGACGACATTCGTGTCAGCCGTTAAGCGGTACAGCTAAGCCGAGAGGCCAATCCAAGCTGCCTAGCATAAACAAACATGCAAGCTTTGGCATGCGCATTGACTCTACTGGGCTAGGAGAGCTGAGCATTGCTGCACCCCCTCAAACCCTCATAAAAACATACAGGCAAAACTTAGCGGTGAGCCTGTCTTGTTACCTTGGGGCCGCATGTACAGCTGATATCCATGAGTGGCTCTGATCGAGGTTACTTGGTACCCTTCAAATATTGGCCGTTGAAGTGATATCTAGCTTAGAGGGTCTGCCTAGATACAGTGAAACTATGGATATGCAGATTTCAGCATTTGGACAGCAGCCTGCCTGTTGTTCACATATACACCACAGCGATATTTCAGCTCCATTTAGTCGACACTGGAAACTGCACTGACTTTGCTGACGCAGCGCTGAGACCTCGCTGCGTCGGTGCTAAGCTACGTTCGAGTCAGCGCTGCCTCAGTCTTGTCCCTAGCGCCGATTTAGCGCTGCGATGTACGCGTGAGTCGGCCTCAATCGGCTTTTATGGTGACGCACGAGGCCGCTCCTTTCAAGTACCAGACTGGGGGACTGATAAAGGCAGACTGGTACCGAAAAGAGCGGCTTCACGACACCCGGATGTAATTTCCGACATCTGGAAGAAGCGTCAGCGACGTCGCTGGCCAAGCATGAGCAACACAAACTGCACGGGCACAAACGTAAGAAGCGTCCTGCGGGCGTCGAACTTGGTCAGCAGCGGCGGCAGCATTTCAAGCGCGCGTGCTACACAGGCGTTTCGGACACGGCAGCGGTGATTGGAAGCACGCTGGTGGTGGCTTTGCCACTGGCGCTGGCTTGGACGACACAGCGGCTCATGGCCGGCAAGCGCGGCTCGTCACGTTGCTTGCGCACGTACGGACGAACCGAGTCCTTGCCTGTGGCAGGGTGCGTGAAAAACAGAGGGTCAGCAGCGCAGCGAAAAAGAACCATCTGTCGCCAACTGAGCGCAGCCATGCAAGACGTGCTCGGTCACGGTGACATTTTGCGGCAATTGTCGCGAAAGCTGCGGGAACCGAAGCGTAACACTCACGATAGATAGCCGCGGTTGGGACACTGAGGAAGTAGGTACGTACGTAGTTGGTTCATCTTAGTAAAACATATAAAATAGCGCAAAAAAGACAAGGACAAGAAGTATACAGGACAGGTGCAAACGCAGTCGCCCGAAACTTTGAGTAAACAGACCAAAGTTCTGTTTTCTTTCTTTCTTTTGCCTACGTTTTTTTTAATTTTATACTCTATTTTTTTGTGTAGAAAAGTAAAAGAGCAGATTAAATTTGAAACAAGGTAAATTTTAGATAGTTCGGAAAACGGCAAACGAAAGTGATGTCAACAGTCAAAACCAACATTCCAATTTCCCCGCACTTTTCAGTGGAGTGACGTCACATGTTGTAAAACTTGCATGTCACGCAGGCAGCCTTTGGTCACATTTCAATTTACGGATCGCCTCTCTCTCTCTCACCTCAAGTGAGTGAGGAGATCCTTCGCCGGTCCTTCAAACTTAAGGCCCGTTCACACTCTTGCAACCGAGTACGACCGAGAGAGACCAGACCGGTTTTTAAGCCTCTTGCGATCTCTTAGGACCAGCTCCGCTGCCTCGCATCCGGTCCTAAGAAGTCGCTCTCAGTCGTACTCGGTCGCAAGAGTGTGAACGGGCCTTTAATTGTCAAACGTTGCCGAATGGGGTTTTTGTAAAGAGTCCTCCCGAACAATCCCCGATGAACGGAATGCTTTCGACATACTGCGGGATGGACAAGCCCCGCCCACAAAGAGCTCTGCTCGCCACGATTGGTGGTTTCCTCCTCTCCACTGGCCTCCTCTGTAGGATTAGAAAGTGGACAGAGTGGAGGGCTTTGCGGGAGCGGCTTGTCCTGATTTTCCTAATTTGCAGCACGGCGTTGCAGTGGTACTGCACTGGCTAAACTGCTTGTTTACAGTGGAGGCACCGGACGGGACTTCCCGCTGGCTAAACGTACACGCAACACAATTACGCGCCTCCAATGCTAATCTGCCTGCGCCCTTTGCTGGGTCTCGAACTTCAAAGGGATGCTGAACCGAAATTTTAATTTCGCAAAATAAGGTCGCAGGAGCGTTGAACCGCACGATACGAACTCCAAGATTTCATTGGTTCATCGATATCTCAAGCGGATGGCCGTATTTTTGGAAAAGAAGGGCGCGATCAAGGCGAGGACTCTGACGTCATGATCCTCTTGGATCAGTTGAGAATGAGGGGAAGCGACCTCGCTCCTCTGCTCGCTTCGGTTCACCTGCTCGAGATGTTGCTTGAGGGGACGAAGCGAGGAGCAGAGGGAATGAGAATCGTGACGTCACACCTCTCGTCGGCCTCGTCGCCGTCGGCCGTGTTCAATCGCGCATTTCTTTTTCTCCAGAGATACGGCCATCCGTTAGAGATATCACTGTATGAATGGTGATCTTGAGTTCTGCAGCGTCCCGCTTATCGCTCTAGCCCTGTTTTGTGAGCTCGAAATTTCGGCTCAGTATCCCTTTAATTGACCTTCAGGTTTCGACTTCAATGCAACCACCATTTTTTTTTTTCTTGGTGGGGTTTTGTAAAAGGTCCTCCTGGTCCTCCAGGACAAGGACTATGTCGCGAGCATTCCGTGGTTCACTGCCGCAAGGGCGTGCCAAAGACGAGGAGGCACTCACCGGCCCCGTAGAAGAGGTGCGAGCCCGTGGTGTCCGTGAAGGGCCTCCGCCTGCCGGCGTCGTTGGCGGCCTGCCAGGCCTGGGACCGCATGCGGCCCCGCGGGCCCGTGTACACGGCGTCGACGCTGAGGCTCCGGGGCAGGTGCGTCTTCCACCAGTCGAGCGCCAGGTCCTTGAGGGGCCTGGGCACGCTGTCGGTGCCCAGCCGGTGGAACTCGGCGAGCGAGTACAGCTTGTGCGCGATGTCCCGGCCGACCAGGTTGTGCACGATGGCCGTCAGGGCCGGGTTGAGGCGCAGCACTTGGTGCAGGCGTCGCCGGGGCCAGCACAGGTAGCTGCACGGCTCGATCGCCGTGATCGTCACCTGGATGTCGTTCCAACTTTGTCGCTATACTTAGCCGACGTACGCTACGAGTTCACGGGAGTCACCACCAATCAAACAGCGTAAAAAGTGCTTCGTCATGGTGTTCGTCATGTTTCTGCTGCTGCACCAATCATAAACAGAAAAGGCCCAGTGACTTGCATTTTTGACGCTGCTTGATTGGTGCTTTATAGACCTTTTTTTTCGTGTACTCTCGTCCCCAGTCACCTCATAGGCGTATCCAGTATGGGCGACGAAAAGATAATCGAACTATTCAACCTCCAGATAATAAAAAAAGAGGAAAAAAAAAGAATAGAGGGGAAGCAAAACGAGAATGTGTGACGGTTACGCTTATACCCTAGTCGTCGTATTCAGCATACTTTTCGTTCGGAATCGCGGTTCACATTGTCAATTTCAACAGTGTTTGTCGCACTCAGGGGCCGCTATGAAGATTCTGCAGTGATGGAAGTGCTGCGCCAAATTGCACCGCGCACGAAATTCTGCTACATCTTACGCCAAAGTGCCATTTTCGCTAAAAATTGCGCTACACCTGCGCCAAAATAAGCAACGCAAAAGAAAAAAAGAGGAAAAAAAAGTTGATTTTAATCATGATGTAGAATACCCGATACTGTGGTAAAACGTGGGAAAGTTGGTCGAAGAAAAAGACGGGGGACTCGGCCAAGTTTCCTAGCTTTTACCAGTCTCGGGTATTCTACATCATGATCAACTTCCAGCAGTTCGCCTGCGCACTCACTGTTTTTTTCATTGATTTTAACGTTTAGAGAAGTAGGAGGAAAGGAGCCGCATGCCTCCGTGCCGTGGCGCCTTTCACCAGCGCGTACGTGTCGAGCTTCACCGCTTTAATTGTAATTAACCTTCAATTAAAAAAAAAAAAAATGCGGGTCTGTATTTGAATAAATGATAGTCAAGGTTGTTCCTGTGCAGCTGTCGATCGAAAGAACAGCAAACTTTGACTTCACTATGGTTCCAACGCCGCTAGGGAACAGTGTTCATTTTGGCAGTTCATAATATTAAAGTCTCGAGCTTGGTAGCTTCATAAAACTCAAGAGTCATTTTTGTTGATAGATGAGCTGGTTTTTGCATGCATTTTACAAAACTTATATATATACAGGCTAAATAAATACCGGTTGTAAAAGTGCCAGGGAAGAGGAGGTTTACTCCAACTGGTGTTGCGCTATGATTCATTTTTTCGTCAAATGTTTAGTACCCATTGTAAATGGAACATTCTCTAATTAGAACCTTATTTCTAAAAAGAGCGCTTTGTATTCCTTTGGCGTCCTATCTATTCTTATTACAAAGGGTAATAAGTAATATGCTTTAGTATCAAAGGGGAACCCTCAGTCATTATCAAAGATGAACTCATTTAGTGGTGCTATTTACTTTTTCATTTTCAAGTGATGTGCTAACAGGTGTTGGCATCTTCTCCAAAACTATCAGTGATTGCTCCAATGCTTTGCCTGCTACAGAAGCTGCTACGAAAGGTCAAATACCGCTTCCATCACTGATTCTGGCAAAGCGACTGGTCAGAAGTTTAGCAAAAATCATATAAACCGTATTAAAAAAAAAACAAAAAAAAAACTGGATGGTAACATTTGGTGACTTTCAGTTTGTCTCGGTAATTGGACTTTGGAATCAGAACTGTGTGGCTCTGCGAGGCGAAAATGACGGAAGCAGAACCTGCAGCTTCGAGAGTCGCGCAAAATGTACCCTGCAGCACTGAACATAACAGATCACGTTGCGTTTTATCTTATTTTCGTAGGCTGATATCGTCCCGTTCACTCCGCCCCCGGATGTTCATCCGGCCCGCTCTGTCTCCGCTTTGCGACAATTTGGCCAGCGGCAGCAAAAGGTCGTCGACCCCTGGTTTAGGAGATCTTTCGGCTTACCGTCTCAAGCGCGAACTTCCTGCCTTCGGTAGCACTTAGGCATATAGTAAGCCTCAAGAGCGCACGAGCAGCCGAAGCACGACGGAAGGCATTGAGCCCATGCAGGAGATCCGAAAGAGGCTCCCTGCGTTTACCGTGTTAGCGTTAGCGCTGTAGCAGAACCAGGCTGGGAACGTACCGCAAAAAAGACGTTTCAGCGCAGCTTCCGTTCGGTCGAAAATCAAGTGATGATGGCAGTCAATGCGAGGACGCTTTAGTAGATCGTGCATATAACTTCCATAATCATATTCTATACTTCTCTAGCGTCTTCACGCGTGCGGCGGATCGTTATCGGAGCGCCAAAGCGATCGACTAAAACCCCCAAATGGCGCTCAGTTCCGGCGCAATGCGCTTTTTGAACCTCAATGAACCGAGCGATAGAGTTCCCTATTTTCGTTCCAGTATACGTGGGGCGCATATACGTAGTGCACGCCATCGGAAAGCAAGTCCAATAGTCTATCAGTGCCATTATGTATGTGCATAGAAGTCTGAAATAAAAAGTCTGTGTCATCTGCTATTGTGGGGAGTCGAGGACCTGTCAAGCTGTTTTACAGATTTTTTTTTTCGGTTTTCCCTTTATCGTTTGATGGAAAATAAACTGAATATTATATTATTATATTATTAAACAGCAAAGGCGCGTGAACCGTGAACAAGGGACCAAACTGGTCCCGAAAGTCGGGTAAATTGATTACATTTTTGGTTAGAGTCCCTATATAGACATTTTTTACGGCACAGTACGCGTAATATTGGACGTCATTGACTTAAAAAAAATATTAAAAAAAAACATTGCGTCTTTCGTTTTTTTTTTTTTTTTGACTACATTGAGTTTTGTTTATTTGCCTTTCTTCTCACGTGCCATGCTTGGTAAATGGGGAGACTTTAAAACCAGACCACGTAGCTCAGGACCAGTTAGGTTGTGCAAGGAGGTAATTTGTATTAGCTTCTATAACCACTCAAATAATCCTACTTTTGCAATAGTAGTACATTACTGGCGGTTGTAACAAAATTTTTGGGAGTACTAAAACTGGCTCGTAAAAGAAGCCTGAAAATGATTTCCTGTCGCAGGGCTGTCGAACACACTCATCCTAAAAAGGGCTCTGGTAGCCTTCTCACTATTCCTAAGCCGCCATCGCAGGAATTACATTTTTCTGCTCAAAAAAAGATAATACTGCCAGCAAGGGCTCTAGACTCGTCAAACCCAAAGCCGAATGCTCGCTTAAAGCGCTGATTTTGATTAAAAAAAAAAAAAAAATTCGGCAGCATTTTTGAAATGAAAGACAGCGTAAACGGCAAGCTCGGCGGGTTTTTTGTTTTCAAGCTATTGGCCATTGAAGCGGCCGAGGCGAAAACTGTCATTTTTTCAGCCTGTCGGCGATGGCATGTTTGACCACTCGCTAAATAGCGAGTGGTCAAACATGCCGTCTCCGACAGGCTGAAAAAATGACAGTTGTCACCAAAAAGCCCTAGTGCAATAGCTTGATAAGTGAGAAAATATTTTCTCACTTATCAAGCTATTGCACTAGGGCTCTTTGGTGACAATTTCATTATAGTTTTTTGTGCTATTGAAATAAAAATAAATTTTATGGTTAGGAATATATATATATATAAAAAAAGAACGTTGAAATGTGTCTCTTAATTTAGTCATTTTTGGCAAAGTTTGGCAGTTTTTTACGCGTTACCTATTTAATGTAATGTAATTAACTTGATATCATAAGAAAGCCTAAACTTTGTTATTTCCATTCATAATAAATTTAATATTTTATGTAAACGAAAACATGTGCTACATACATTTGAATTAATCAATATTTCAAAAAATCTTGGGAATTCGGAATAAATTAAAAAAAAAAACTTTCTTATTTCCTTCATATTTGAGTAGCAGTAAGGTATGATAGTGGTTTATTATAAAATATAAATAAAAAGTGTAGTATGTTGTTTGTATGTCTGGAATGAAAGCTTGAATCTCTTAAAATGTGCGTTGTGAATGCGCCTTCGCATGGGTGCTGTTATGGCCAATATTGTGGTATCGATATGATTAATAACCTAATAATAACACTTAGCATCAAAGTTAATCATAAATGGGGCTATAATAATACGTATTGCGTAACAACTTTTTTTTTTATATGAGGCTGTCACACTACTACACTATGTAAAAACAAAAACAAAAATTCAATGCATAAAATGCTCGACAAATAAAAGGACATATCAAAGGGTAAAATTAAACATAACCCTACAGGATAGTGAAACACCACTATAATAGATAACACAAATATTTGTAAAAGTCACACTTTACGAAAGTTCCTAGAACTTAAGTAAGCGTTTGCACTCTGGGGACTGCCGTTTAGACGATCAAGGTATTGAATTTTATTTACATGTATAGGTAGGTTTAGTCATCAAGCTTGATGTTAAGAACTTATGCTCGACTCGTTACCAGAAAATTTGAGCAATGTTACTTATTCAGTCTATAAAACGCACATCAGAGCTAGTTACGTAACGTTTCGCGCCGAATAAGCACAAAAAGCAAAAAAAAAAAAAAAGAGTTAATGTTTAGCAAAATTTTGTACACAGTCAAGTTAAAAAAGTGACCGGTTGGGAGAGATTATGACAGACTTATTTGCTTTAAGTTGACAAAAAAAAAAAGCGTAAAATTGTCCTTCAGAAAAAAAAGTCGGTGAATTGTATTGAAATGAATTAAATGCTTGACAGATGTAGAAATACTATGAAGATAAAGCCAACCTATGAAGATAAAGCCAACCAGCTTCTTGACTGCTCGGCTTACAAGAAACTCAAACGGGACCCAACATCAGCAATACAGAGAAACTTGAACAGGGCCCTGGCGCTCATTTTCAAAGAACACCCGGAATCGAAGAACCTTTACCTGCGCCTCATCTGCAGAAATGGATTCGCACCGGGATTCTACGGACTCCCCAAGATTCATAAACCTGACGTTCCCCTGAGACCTATCGTAGATTTTACAACATCACCACTCAGAGCATTATGCGACTATCTCCACCGAGTTCTATCTCCTCTCACTGGAAATACTACAACATACATACGAAACTCGTGTGAGTTCGTGGAACGCATATCACAGATAAATGTCAGCCATGACGAGTGCCTGGGGTGCTATGTTGCGCTTTTTACACTCCCAGGAGACTTGGAAGAGGGAAGTGACGTCAACGACACAGCAAACACAGATTGGGTGTTGACAGAAGAAAACGAAATCAACACCCAATCTGCGTTTGCTGTGTCGTTGACGTCACTTCCCTCTCCCTAGTCTCCTGGGAGTGGAAAAAGCGCAACATAGCCCCCCTGGTGTCATTCGACGTCATTTCCCTTTTTACGAATGTTCCCGTTCCCTTGGCCATCGCTGCAACCAGGGAAGCTCTCGAGAAAGACGAGGACCTGGACACCCGGACATGCCTCAGCAGGGATGAGCTATGTCGCCTACTTGAGTTTTGTCTCTCGAACACCTACTTCACCTTCAAGGGGGAGTTCTACCAACAGACCAGCGGAACGGCAATGGGCGCTTCCATCTCAGTCACAATGGCCAACCTGGCAATGGAAGCGATTGAGCACAAGGCGCTACAATCATTCAACCCCAAGCCCCAAATATTCCTGCGGTACGTCGACGACTGCTTCTGTATCATGCAAGCGTCAGAAGTGGACAACTTCCTGGCTCACTTGAACTCCATTGAACCAGCCATCCAATTCACGGTGGAGCACGAAATGCACGGCTGTTTACCTTTCCTTGACGTGCTAATCAAAAGACAGGGTGAGGCACTGAATTTTACAGTGTATAGGAAGCCTACGCACACGGGACGATACCTCCAATTTGATTCAAACCACCCGCTAAGTCACAAAGCGTCAGTAGTTTCGACACTTCTGATGAGGGCAAAGAATATATGTTCATCTGCAACAGACAAAAGGAAAGAGGAGCAAGCGATCACCCGTGATCTAAAAAATAATGGATACACAGGTAACTTCATTCGCCAGATCACTCACCGTCTAAACCGCAGTCGCCGAGACGGGCAACCTACTGGGACTGCACGTCCTAAACCGATTGCACGCATCAGCATACCCTACACAGAAGGGATAAGTGAAACACTATCCAGGATTTTTGCAAAAGAACACGTCACCGTGGCCCATAAGCCTGTGACCACACTCGGGCGTTTTCTACCTCGGCCAAAAAGTCGTCCACCCAAGGAAAGGGCCCAGGGTGTAATTTACCAAATATCCTGCACCCAGTGTCCCGCCTCCTACATTGGAGAAACTAAAAACTTCAAGAACGGCTCCGTCAACACAAAAATGACGTACGCAACTTCGACCGCGAACGCAGTGCTCTGGCGGAGCACTGTGAAGTTAATGACCACCGTATCGGATTTGAAGATGCAAGCATTCTGGGTACTGAGACGAACCTACGCAGAAGACAGCTGATAGAATCCTGGCATATTCAAAACACCGCAAATAACATCAATAGGTCTCTAGGCACCTTACCCAGTTTATATGTTCATGGGTTACGAGATACAATCAAGACGGCGCAGGCAAAACGAAGACAACCAGCAATCGACAATGAAGAAGAAGAGATAGCCAGTTCAAAGAAAGACAAAGAAGCTATTATCCCGTTTAGTCGCCCCTGAGGAAGAAACGAACTGGTTCGAAACGTTGGGACAATTTTTCGACTTTTTGGTTGGCGTATTTCTTTATTCTTTACAGAAATACTACAGAATTGTACAACTGTGTCGAAATGTTTTCAAAGCACGCACCGTGGTTTCAACGCACAAAACATGTTTTACTGCCCGCGTTCAAGTTCTCAGGGCTCTATCTAAGTTCGTGTTCAAGTGCGTTTTTGATAGAACACACGTGGGACAGAACGCAAGCGGTACACAGGCGCTTCTCTCTAAAGCGCCGGTCACACTCTTGCGACCTATTAAGACCGGGAAAGACCAGACCGGTTTTCAAGCCTTTTGAGACGTCTTAGGACTCGATGCGCTGCAGCGGAGCTGGTCCTAAGAGATCGCAAGAGGCTTAAAAACCGGTCTGGTCTCTCTCGGTCTTCGGTCGCAAGAATGTGAACGGGCCTTAACACGAAAAGGTGAGTAAAGAAACAGAAAGAAACACACACACACACACAAAAAAAAAAAAAATGACAGCAGATTATTAGAAGGAAGCACGTATTTAGATACTAGTTCACTACAATACTGAGTTACCGTTCGCACAGGTCAAAATTAAGGCAATTCACTGTTGAAGGCTTGAACGCGGCCGTCTCTCTGCCAAGAGCCCACTGGGGCGAAGTGAATTTATTGATGAAACACGCTTGTCTGTCTTCTTCATGGTCCCATGCTCAGAATATGTTTCCCGCTGCTCTGGAGTTTTACAAACTCTTTATAATATGACGGTATGGTCCCCTCGATCCTTTGCTTTGCTCCACACGTGAGAGGACTGAATGCCCCTTGACGTCCTGACCATCTCCCAGCCCTTCTTCGACTCCCGAAAACGGGTTGGCTCTTCTTGGGCGATTCGAGCAAGCATTACCCCTTTGATTTTATAGACTCATTTTCCGAAGAAGTACTCTCCCGATATTTTATGGCTCTGTTTGTCGACAAAAGTGCGCGCGTCGGTTCTAGAATTCAAGTCCGTTGTTTTCAAATTATGCGTTGATGCGCCGCTCCTTCTTCGCAAGTGCTTTTTCCGTGGCCTTAACGCTGAGTAGATCCACTTGGTGACATTTGCCTTCTTTTCAAATTCGTATAACTGGAAACGATACTTGAAGTGGCTCGGAGCCCCGTCAGAAATATAAATTGCATTAAAAGAAAACAGGAGCAGCTGCTCTTTAAGTCGTTCTTCGATCAATACGAGTGCGAAGAGCGCGTGTGCAGAGTCGTGGCAAATGTCATCGCTTCCCTTTGTGGTTGTGGCTACGCGAGTGAAGATCGTCACCATCTTGTTCTGCAGTGGTAACCTTGCACGGCACATTTGGTAACAACGCTCCACTTTTCGGCGAAATCGATGAGTAAGATCACGGCACGTGGCTGTACAGTGCGCAGGCAGCAATATGTAAGACCCACTCGGAGAGCTCGGCAACGCGCTCCGAGTGGGTCTTTCATATTGCGGCGCACTGTACATTCGCGTTTTCGAGGCATGTGGCATTTCGTTGAGCGCGTCTGATGTAAGAGTGGGGTATGTATTTCGTCGTCCACTTCTTGAACTGGTTGAATAAAGCTGTCGCCCCCAAATCAATTTTTATTAACTCTTCACGTCCCCACCAGGCAGGCTCCCACAATGTCAATTCTAGTTCGTGTCGTGGTCTTTTTTTTTTTTTTTTTCGGTGGCATTTGACAGAGATGCGAAGAAAAATGAGAAGTTGGCACAGTACACACACATATATTCTTCGTGAAGTGGGCGTCTTTTTTAACCCACTTAGGACGAAGAAAGTAAAATTTCGTTACGCCTTTCTCGGATTCGGGATGGGCCGCTTTAAATTTTCCGTAGGCTTCCTTCATCGATCTTATCATGAACCGCTTCGTGACGTAGACTTCCTTTCCGTCAACGAAAAGCCGCACGACATCTTCCTTAATCGGACTTTTCCTTGAGCAGTCCGTAGCGTCTGACGTGTAAGAGGCTAGAGCAAGAGCCACATTATTTTTTGTCAATTGGATGTCCTTCGCATTAGGGTGCCTTCATCCACTCTACTTCGCATGGGTCATCTGTCGCCCAAATCTCCACTTCTCTTCTGAGTTTTTTTGACCTGTCCAGCGTGCCTTGCAACTTCAAAAATTGCATAAAAAAAAAAAAACTTTCTTTTTGAGTTTGGTAGCGTTCTATTTACGACGTGCTCTTGAGATAGGCCACACGCAAAAGACCCCTTTGAAGTCCGCTGGATACACTGACGGCAGACCGGCGGAGGTTGGATGGCGTGATCCACCAGGTGGCCGTCTAACTTATACCATCTGTAACTCGGAGCCGGAAAGGAAACACTGAGGAGAAGTGGTGTCTACTTCGAAAGAAATGCGCCACGATTTAAGCAGGAAGTTTAGGTGTAGCGCGAGCAAACTTACAAATACCGAATTTTTTTTATACTCCGCATTATGCACCATTCCCCTTATGTACACGCTACATGTGAAAGCGAGTATTAATATTAGATCATTATTCACATTCATGCCACAATATTGGCCATAACAGCATCCATGCGAAGGCGCTTTCACAAGCCATATTTCATGAGATTCAAGCTTTCATTGTGGACATACGAACAATATACTACACTTTCTATTTATATTTTATGATAAACCACTATCATGCCTTATTACTACAAAAAAAAAAATGGAGCAAATGAAGAATGGGTTTGTTGAAAAAAATCTATCCCGAATTCGCAAGATTTTTTAAACATTGGTTAATTCAAATATATGTATTCAGTTTATATTGAATGAGAGAACTAATTTTCGGCTTTCTTATAATATCAAGTTCATTAAAATATCTTAAATAGGTAACGCGTAAAAAATGATCAAACTACCAAACATTATCAAAGGGACACAGTTCGACTTTTTTTTTTCTAATATTCTAAAGTATACTTTTTTAATTTTAATAGCACAGTGAAAAATATACTGAAATTGTCACCAAAGAGTTTTAGTCTATTAGTTTGATAAGTGACAAAATAGCGAGTGGTCAAATATGCCATCTCCAACAGGCTAAAGAAACGTGTTTTCGTCTCGCCGGCTTCACTGGCCAATAACTTAAAAATAAAAAAAATCCGCCAAGCTTGCCGTTTACACTGTCGTTCATTTCAAGAATGCTGCTAAAACATACATATATATTTTTTTATAAAAATTAAAAATTCGATATTAAAACCGTGCCTGAGTTGAGATGAAAACACCCATAAAGAGAACTTTAAAAATAAAAGTATCCAGGCTCGGCGCAAACTCGCCAAAACAAGCGTAGACTGAACGCGACAGAAAAACCAGGCGATCAATACGACTTTCGCTTTGGGGACTCACCTGAAATAATTTGTCGCTACCTATGGGACAGGACTCGAATTCCGGAGAATCGATGAATTCGTTGGGGTGGATGTAGTGGAGCAGTACGTCTTCGCAGGAAACTTGCATCCTGCATCGCCAAAAGAAACCACGGCATCAGCGCACTACCCGCACTCGCGGCCGCGTGCATTCGGACAGTTTCACAGCTTCGGGTTGGGAACGCCAGGCGCTGTTAATATTTGATCCACTCGTGGAAGCCGGCGACAGAATCTGCCGTGAAATCGTTGGGTTGGCCACATAGGTGCCGTCGATTTTCGCTCAAGTCGCCCCGTCGCACGTTTTGGATTCTACTAATGAATCCTGCAGGAAATCCAGAGCGCAACCGCGGCAGATCGTGTGAGGCACGAAACGTATGCGTGACGAACCGCAGTTTATCGCGTGTCGCGATCAATGTTTCTTTCTTTTTGTGGTTTGCGTGCACAGTAAAAACTCGAGTAGCTAATGCAAAGGTTGGTAATTTTGTGTGCAGACGATATCGAACAACACATCATAAAGGGCCATCCACGATCATCAGGCACCTTTGAAATGGTTGCATCGTATCGTGTATTGTATCGTGGCACAATGAGGAAGTAGGCATAATGTTAGCAGCGTCATTTAGATTCCAACCCAAGATTACAAAATATCCTCGGACACTAAGGTTTATGGCTGCCAGCATGTAACGACTTTTGTATTGTTTCCTCTCCACGGCTACGGGGAGAAGGAATACGTTGCATCTGCGCGGACAAGTAGGAAAGCGTTTCTAGCGATTGTCTAGAAGTGCAAACGTTTGGAGTTAGTTTGTAATGAGTAACACGACAATGTTAACCCAAACAAAAAATCGCCGTTTTTTTTTTTTTTTTAGAATTGTTGTTATCCAGACTTGTGGAAAGTGTTCGTTACACGGTACAGTCAAGTGTGACTGAGGTCAGGCTTAACTGCGATTAAAGAAGGCTGTCCGACAGGCATCCAAAACCGTAGTTAAGCGTGGTTAGAAGTTTTGCAAACTACACCCCAGTTACACCCGCATTTGTGCAACAGCGAAGACTGTCCGCGGTGTGTGGAGCAGTCCATCGTCATTTATTCTCTCTCTCTCTGTTTGAGGTGTGACAAGCGCCTAGGCACAAAAGAAACATAGGCGCGTGAGAAAGAAGAGCCCGGGGTGCCACTCACTTGCCGGTGAGCAGGATGGAGACCTTCTGGTCTGCCGCCGTGGACCCTTCGACGGCGTACTTGTGGTCGGCCTCGATGGAGCACACGTCGGCCGTCTTGACGAGCTCCACAAACTGTTTCTTGCTGACCAGGTAGGGCAGAAAGAGGCGCTCGTAGAGGGTCCTGAGCAGCGGCGGCACCCTGGGTGGCAACGCCTGCCAGGCCAGGTAGGCGGCGTGCGACGCGTTCACCAGCAGGCAGGTCAGGTGCCAGGCGAGCACGTCCGGCGCGCATACCACCACGCCGGCCCAGATGCTGGTCATGCTGAAGCTGAGCGTAAGCAGCCAGCGGAACAGCAGCGAGCTGACGGCGAACCGGTGCGGGATGAGGAAGGCGGCGGCGCAGCACAGCTGAGCGCCCTGCCATAGCACGTGCTGGGCGTCTTCCCAGGCGTCGCAGCCGCCGCTCGACGCGCCCGGGGATCCCGACGCGTTGGCGGCACGCCGGTAGACCTTGCTGGGGCTGCTGCTGCTGCCCGAGGCCTGCTGCAGCATGGACCGATCAGCACATGGGCCGCCGCCGCCCCCGCGAGGCGCCGCTCCTTCCCTGCGCCTTGCAGGTCTTCAGCGGGACCCGCCGAGGAGCCGAGGCCTGCTCAGGACGCCCGCCATCTCTGCGGGGAAAAGCGACCGCCGTGTTCTTCTCGAGATGCCCTCGGTGGAGCGCGTCTCCAAATTAAGTCTGGCGCACACTTTAGCGTCTGACTACGACCAAGTCCAACAAAACGCAAAACGGGGTTTTAAGCTGCTTACGACCGCCATTGGTGCTGTGCGGCACGGTCGTAAGCCTCTTCCCCAGAACTGCTGACTGGAAGTGTGTGAAATCCTGGGGAGGATTTCCCTTTCTTCCCTTCCCCTCTTCCAACGCCGGTGCTGCACCATGGCTGCACCGTGTTATTTCCAAGAATAGGCCCATCGATTGAGAAGAACGTGTACTAGTTAGCACGGGTTGCTCCCACGTCCGTCCGTTGTCCCCATGTTCACAATCGCATTGTTACAAACGACTGCAACGTTTCAAGCGTTCCTTGGAAATAGATACATACTTACGCTTCCGAGCGATACACAATACAGTGCGTGCCCCGTCTCATCAACGGTACGATACTGTGCTTGCACCGTCTCATTAATGAAGTTTGTGATTGCCTAGACCTTTCGGGGCTTGGCTTGGCTTGGAGGGATGATTGTTTTGCCCAAAGTCTTTTATCTTACCACCGCCAAATTATTGGCTTCCTATGGATCTTTCCCAAACTGTTCTCGCTCCTCCTTCCATCAACTTCGCCTACTTGAAAACAGCCATGCAAAGGTGATCAGCGTACGACTACAAGCAAAACAAAACTGGTGTTTCAACTCCATGCCCAAAAGTTCTGAATTATCTTGTCCTATCCTCCAACACTAAAAAATTAGAGAAACAAATGTAGTAGATGTAGTTTTGGTATTGTAGCACTTTCAAATAACTCCCCCCCCCCCCCTCCCCTCCCTCTCACTTTTGCATTTTGGTAGAAGTTCAACCTCTCAAAAAGTCGGAAGCGCGAGGAAATCACAAGACGCATAATTACAAGAGGGAGTTCTGGGGTCCTAATCTGGACATGGCGAAAAAGTCGGCGAGAAATCTGGCGGCCGTGATTGGCCAAGGCGTCACTTGACCTTGGCGCCGGTCAATCATAGCCGCCAGATTTCTCGCCGACTTTTTCGCCAAGTGTCCAGCTTAGGGCCCCTGGTCGCTAAGAACACGCGTGCCGCTACCATAGCTTGCCGAAAGATAGGAAAAAGCCCAGGGGAGAGCGTGGCTTATATAAGTTCTGCTGCGTTTAGAAGAAAGCTCAATCACTTTAGGGGCTTCAGTGGCTGTTCAGTTTTTGTCGTCACTCCCCGCTCGACTAGCTGACGCCGAGTTAGTTCTGATTTCGCCGAACATAGAGGCGCGACAAAAGGCGAAATCAAGCTTGGCTGAATCCACCCGATCGCCCTACGTTGAGTGATCGGGTGTTTGACAATAATTTGGCGAGGTAAATGACGATGGGCGGTTTTATGTTATTTAACCGAACACTATACTACACCATCGGCGTCGACTCAGCAATCGTTTGCTGATCAAGTGTTGAGCAAGGACAAAAATCGACCAGCCGCTGAAATGCCGCTGGTTCGCACAATAGCCTCGATGATAGCTCAGCTTTCCTCCGTTACACGAGCGGAAACTTTAGCCCATTCCTGCGCTTACCACGTGCTTCAAATCTTTATACATTTGACTGATTTCGTGGCTTTCGATGACGCTCAGAAAGTTTCTCATTGGGTTTATTTTCACTAGTTAAAACAAGTTAAGTAACACGTTTTAGTTAATTATCTGTCTTATCGCGAGGAATGGCACCCTACACTATGTCTCGGTGGTCATATAACTCACCTGCACATACCGCATTGATCTTCCGCTTTTTGTTTTTAACAAACACGTTGAAATTAAAATTGCCACGTGACTTTCCTGCGGCAACAAAGAACCCAAGGTAGAGAGCGAAACGAGCGTAGAAGTACTCGTACAATCCGAAGTTCAGTGATTCGTTTTAGACATCTTGAGTTCCTGCCACGTAGGCTTATTCTCGAGTGATGAACAGTCACCATCCGACGAGAACAGTTTTCTTCTTTCTTCCTTTCTTTTTCGGGCAGTTGCATTTGCGAGAGGCCATTATTTATCATTACTCTTTGGGCAACCCTCAAACACCCAAACCAAAAAAAAATAAAAAAGAACACGAGGCAAAAAGAAGATTGGGAATCAGGTCCTTCTCTCGCTCCATTCGATAACTGATCGCCGCGGTAGGACCGCCGAGCTTTGTTGTCTATTCGATGGAGCAGTTCGCTCTCCGCCGTCGCCTGTCGTAATAAGGTGACGCCCAGCGGCGTAGACTCTCCCTTTTCCCGGAGGAGGGCAAGGCTGAGAAGTTCTCCGGGGGGGAGGGGGCGCTTTTCCGCGCAAGCGGAAAATCACCCCCCCTCCCCCCCTCCCGGAGAAATCAACCTTCTCAGCCCATTTTCCGCGCAAGCGCAAAAGCACCGCCTTCCCTCCCCCCAACTCCCCCCAGAAGCACGCTGGTATTCCATTTTTTTATGTATTTTGTCAATAAAGGCAACGTGGGCATTGTTTTGTTTACATGCCACTACTAGAAGCTCGTTACATGGCACGTAAACAGCGCCTTGGTAAGGATCATGGTCCGGGCACGGGGGGGGGGGGGGGGGGGGGGGGGGGGGCACGAGCCCCGATGCCCCCCTCTCCTCCCCCCCCTCCCCCGTGCCAATAACCAATAACAATAAAAAAAACATCCAAGAAACAATCGCGAAGCGAGGAGTGTGAACGCCACACCCGCGGTGTGGGCAAAGGAGGGCTTGTTTGTAAACAGTGTTGTTGGTGTCCACCGTCCTCACATGTACGAGCACAACTGTGATTTTGCGGGCCTTTTTTTTTTTAATATTGTGTTTACGTGTTTTTTGTTTTTTTTAAATATACCTTATTTATTTAAAAGAAATCACGAGCCATTCGCCTCTGTGAAGGTGAATGACCAGCGAAGCTGTTTAGCACACTACACAGACGTGACACAGAATTTTGAACAAAGGTACGAACTATCGCCACCCCGGGAGAGCGGGACGAAACTAGGCACGCAAGTGCTTGGAACGACGACAAGGAGAGGGCGGTGCGAGTTTTTTGTTGACGTACATGAAAAATCCACGAAACTTCAGCCAAAAAAAACAAAAAAACAAAAAAAACGATTACTTGAGAAGGTATAGTATACAGAGATGTACCTGTCTCGAACGCCGGCCTTCCCTATCGACCAGTTTTACCGGTAATGCAGTTGGGAGGTGCTGAGGCGTAATTCTCAAAAAATGGGCGCCACCAATGCGCCTTGCCAGCGTCTAGGGGAAACATGCTGAGCCACTGGGCTTTTGGACGCGGGTGCAGAGTTTGACAGTCTATGAAAGGGAGCTATATATATATATTGCGTGTGCTCGGATCGCGTTCCACAGCCCGATGGCAGCGCGCAGAAGGCAATGATCGGAATGGTCTATAGTCGTAAATTGATTTTTTTATCGCAAAAATAAATTGTGCATCGCTGAACGCTCATTCTCCGCCCAGATTTAGCGGGTCCAAGCCAGGTACTAAAGTTTCCGAACTAGCCGTCATCTTATTCAAAAGTTTTAAGTGATTTTCTAAAAATTTAGACAAAAAAAAATAAATAATAAAGCCCGTTTTTGGTAACGAGTTATTGAGCTCCATGTATTGGGGAGCTCCGTCGGCCGCCATTTTCTCATTCAAATTTTCAGAAAATTAATTAAAACTCTCGAATAAAAGCTAGATCTGTCACCAGGCAGTGACAGGTTGTGAGCTATGCCTCGTGTCGAGCGAAAACTTTCTGCCTTTGATTGCACTTCGTCGCGGAAAGCAACGAACACGTGCCGGAGGCGGAGCTTCTACTGGTTCTTTACTAATCTGTCCCCGACTATACGGTGTGTAAGTTCGTCTGCTCGTTGCGCCCCTCGTCCGTTTGCTTGCCCCCCCCCAGACGCGCCCGCGAGCTTTTGTTTCCCCGCGATCGTAACCAACAACGGCGCGCGGTGTACCTGTCCTCTTGTCATCGCGCGTTCTTTACGCTGCTCTCTGATTGGCGATGCTCTCCACGCGTCCCGATGTGCCAAAGACACATTATGGAACGCTCGCTCTTCGTACACGACGTTTCAGTCGCCAGGAAGACAGCGACACCGTTTTTCCTTGACCAACCTTTGAGTGCGAGTGAAAAGCCACGGGCCTCCGGAAGGGTATACCGTCCACGACCGCATGCAGCAACGGCGTGCATATGCAACGCGGCAAGTGGCACCGTCGCCTGTCGATCGCCCGTGTGTCCGTGCTGTTAGAGCGTGTGCGGTGGGCGACGGTGCCACGCTTCGGCAGTTCATGTACCGTTGGCCAAGCCGCCGCGCGGTCGCCTTCCACTTCGCAGATTACATTCTGCTCATTCCCTCCGCCCGTTTACTAACGAGCGGCACGATGGTGGGCAGTAAGCATGCGCAGTATAGCTTCGCCGTTCCAAAAACCTGTAATCTGCTTCGTTTGCAGGCCGCGTATACGCTCCTCGGGGTTTGAAACGCTGATCTCAATCTTGGGGTTGTGGTTCTCCCAATGCCGAAATTGCGAGTTTATATTTAGGTATCGGTTATAGGGGAGTGCGAACACTGCTTCGATTCGAACCTCGCAGCGTCATCACTATAGCTTCAGCACTGCAAAGAGGGCCGATATTTGTGGGTTTCCCGAGCACTGCCAAGACTCTATATGACGGGGAGCTAGGCAGTTCGAATTACCACTCGCGCACTCCAATGGGGGCTTGAAGTGTTGAACGCCGATCAGAGCAGCGGTCTGATGTGAGCCGGTTTCACATAAACTATTTTATGTTCGTCTTATTTTTCCTTTTGTAGAGATCTCTGAAGGGAACGATACGCCATTCGTTCTCTTCTCTTTTTAAAGTATGAAGAAGAAGAAGAAAAAAACTATGTAGCAGTTTTGGAGCTTGCTGATTCGCCTTCGCGCGCGCTGTTTTCGTTTCCGCTTTCCGTCGTTAACGTGTTAAAAGCTTCCACTATTTATATGTGTCAAAGTAAGAAACACGTCTCCGACGGCTCATTGCAATGCAGCTAGCCTTCTACTTGTCGGTTGTAGTAGGCGGGATTGAGGATCGGAAGCCCGTCGGTGTCGCCACCGGCGGCCATTGCTTGACACCAGGCAATACACGCGAGTCTATGGGAGAAACACGCAAGAGTAAGTACATTGAAGCTTCTACGCGGTGCTCGAAGGCGAGCATTTTATGATGTGCTGCGATCATTGCTTCTCGGGTGTTTAGAAATGGAATCGAAATTTCTCAAATGTTGGAACGCCGATTAAAACAAAAATGAAATGTGCCGGAGTACCATTGACTGTTCTGGCGTCGCCTGCTTCGGTTGCTAATTAAATGACGCATTCATCAAATGGACAACAGGCTCTGAGTTTTAGTTCGTTACAGAAGCCCTCACTGCAATTCAAAGCGAGAACTTGCACCAGAAAGTACTCTGCACAAGCGCTCGAAACGATGCGAAGATTTCCAGTGATGGCCTTCTAATTCATCGTCTGCTAAGCTCCGATGACTTCGAGATCATTAACGACTCCACCTTGACTCTCAACAACCCTTGTCTCAGTGAACCGCATCACAGTTTACGCCCAACCAATTCGCAATTCTTGACCCTCAACTACGCAACATTTATTTAAAACACAGATTGGTATTCTAACGCTTCTAATATTTGCGCCAATAATATTAACTGCCATTCCCAGAAAACACGATAAAAGTGAGAACAACCTACTAAAGTAAAAAAATTGAAGCTGTTTCGTCTTTTTCCCGTACAGTCCCAGGGCATTAGCTGGCTTCGAGCGATGGCTGGTGGGCGGCGCCGCTCGACGCAAGCGAGACAAGCCTCGATCCGCGATTAAGCCTACTCCAATAGAGATCGATGGTGCTGACTGACACATCGCTGTCTTCAAACTACCCGACGTCCTGGTGCGGGCCTGGCACCCGTCTCCGACTAATGCGTTTACCGCGTCCAAAACAGCGGTCCCTCGATTTCCGTCTGATGACGTCATCCGAGTGTCACGATGTCGTCGGCCGCGATCCTGGCAGCGTCGCAGCAGCAGTGGTGGATGCGCCAGACGCCTGTTCCGCCGGAGGTCGCTTTCCAGTATGACAGTGCACGGAAGTTTCGGCAGCCGGGAGTTGGGACGCCGCGACGCCAGTGATACTCGCGTTTCCTCGTGAAGTTATTTTTTTTTTTTATTACAATTTGTACGCTTAGCTGCCACGGTCGCGCCGTCCGACAGCATGACACTTCCGCTTTTGTGACGTCATATGTTGCCACGTCGGGACCACTTTCGACGTAGGGGCACAATACCTATGCGGAGCGCAAGTTTGTCTGCTTCTTTTACAGGGGTTCTGTGCTGACGTCAGAACTGCGGGCACTGATTGAAGGATAGTGGGCAGACCTCAATGCTAGCCGCCATGAGGTCTACCCCCCAATGCTTCAGATTAGAGCCAATCAGAGCTCGGGGTTCTGACGTCACCACAACCGCTGCAAAAGAAGCAGACGAACTTGCGCTTCGAACCCTACACGGAAACTCGCTCCATGGCACCGTTTAGTTGTGGAATCATCTTAATAAATATGTCTATTCTTTCCTTTTCTCTTCCAAACTACCAATTAGGGTTTTTTTTTGTGTGTGTGTATGAGTGAGTGTGTATTGGTCATTGTGCGCTGTTTTTCTCATCATGTCCATCTCCCAAACGGCCATTAAAGTTCCCCGTATCCTTGCCCACATCACTGTGGGGTTGAGCGACAAGGTTTCCTTTACATTTTTTTTTTCAAAAATAGGCTGTTCTCAAATATCTTTTTACATATAAAAAAGAACGATACTTTTTCTTCTTTTCTTGTGTGTTTTTACAGCATTACTAGAAAGCATAAATTTCGGGGGTGTCCGAGCCGTGGGCCTGGCCGTAATCCCACCCTTGCAGCTGTTGTATGACCCAGATCCGCCGGGGCGGTGTCTGAGCATCGGGTTGCTAATGGAGCACTCGCCCGTCCTTCATCTCTCTCTTTCTTTCTCTCTCTCTCTCTCTCTCTATAGCGCTTCGAGCGACCAGTTCATCGTTAATGACGCCACCTGCCTTGCGATCCAGTCATTAGAATATATTTCTCGCGATGGGCCCCGGACCCTCGCAACTACTTCTAATTACGCACCCCAAAGGCGCCGATGCCGGCTTTAACGTACGATACTTAGTAGGACGCATAGGCGGTACGTGTAATGCATATCGTGATCTTTTTATAATTTTTAGTGTTTTTTTTTTAAATCTGATTAGCTGTTCTTAAAAAAGGAACCCGAAGATCAGACTGGCACGTTATAGTTCCATGTGCACCGTTAATTAGGGTGGCTACGATAAATCGAGCTGAAGTCTAGAACACATGGGGCGCACCACAAACCTAAAATCGCATGGAATTCAGAACTATCAGAAATCGTACTGTACGTTTTTGAATAAAAAAAAAATAAATAAAAAAAGAGGAAAATTTAAAGCGTAGGAGTATTTTATCGTATTCCAGATTTCCTGTGATCTTAGGTTGGTTTTTCGCGCACGTGTTCCAGGTGAAATGTTCTCGGTAATTAAACAAAAACCGATATTTAAAGGAAAGAAAAAAAAAAAAAGAAAACGCGATAGGCACAAAAGAGGGAAACGGGTCTGGTCTTTACGAATAATTCGCATACAAAATATTTTCCCTAATATTTCAATCGCTAAAATTTTACTGCGATTACAATAAAAGTGACTTCTTTGATTTTCTGGAGGTCTTCGATACGAGACCAAAAAAAATTAAAGAGTAAAAAAAAATATTTATATATATTGCGCATATGAAACTTAAGCGCGACCAAATTTCTGAAGATCATACAGAACTCAACGCAGGTACAAGGAGGTGTACGCGACTCGAGTTTCTGCACTCCTCGAAGGAGAATAGTGAGTGCGAGATCGTTGGAAATACGTATTTCCATTCCGAACGCGCGTCGAGCTTTCCCCGCGGCACCGGAGCTCGGCAGGCAAAGCACGCTTTACAGGGGAAGGATGGAGGCGTTATAATAAACTTTCTCCATAGAGAGGACTGCGACACCAATCCCCTTGCTTCGGAGAAGGTGAAATTCGCTTTCATTCGCGAGCACCGGCTCGAATTATAAATATTCTCGAACTGCTTTGGCGCACCACCAACCAATGTCTTTATCTCCGCCGGCAATAAAGATCGCACTTCTTTTCTTTTCTTTTTTCTTTTTTAATAAGAAATTGAATTATGCGGTCGATGCACCGTATAGAGAAAAGTCCATCTGACACCGACAGTTCAATATTTCTAGAGTTCATGCGCTAGATAACGGTTTTAACGAACAAAAATAAAAGAGCTTATCGACAAACGCGCCAATGTTTTTACGAGTTTAGCCAGAACTGTTCATTCGCGAGCAAAAAAAAAAAAAAAAGTTTTGAACGATTTATTTTGGTTTTATACGAAGTGCGTGATTGACGGAAACGATGCAATTATACAGTGCGTCACGTTGAATGATGCGCAAAGGTTCTAACGAAGAGGGTGCCCTTTCAAAGCGTGTATAGTAGAGTGCGCCGTGGTACGCGCGAACCAACGCGGTTACCTCTCCCGTGCGCGCCTCTTTCAGCCTATGGGAGACCCACAAAATGACTTCTCTTTTGACGTCACTGTAACGTTTCTTTCCAAATAAAAGCTTCTTGTTTCATTTCTTTCTTTTTTTTTTTGAAAAAAGAGGGGGGGGGGGGGGGGGGAGGCGGCAAGCACACGCAGACGAAATCGCTCCGAATTTACAGTGCTTCCTACGGTGTAAACGTTGGGGTCATTAATTATAGGGAGTTTTAGAATAACTTACGCAATTTTAGCCCACGCTAGCGCTAAATTTAGCTCTTGTATTACCGCACGCGACGCGAGAGAGTTTTAGAATAGCGTTTCTCCGTCGCGACGCAAAAGCTAGCCCAAGCATCTCGCGCTTGCGACGGCACCAAGATACAGTCACAATTTTTATTTCACACACGAAATTGCACGAAATGCTGTAACTTAAAAGAAAACAAGTTTTTTTTTGGTCCAGGGTATCATTTTAGATTTGTTTAAACATGAGAATGATACGCGAGCGCCGAGCGGTTGACCGGTCGTGTCCGCTTGCGTCGCCTCGGCAAGAGAGGTCTCGTGTACTGACCTTCGCACAACGTAAACCCTTGCCGAGAAATGTTCGCGCGTCAGAAGCATCAAACTGCCGGTGACCGTTGCCAAACCGAGTATAATGTCGTCTCGTATTGAAAATCGCAGTCGCGAGGATTCCGCCGACGTCGCACTCACGACGCCGCCAAAGCAGCCGCCGACATAATACTGGGAGCCGCTATTTTTTTAACTCTGCTCGTCTTGGCTTTAGCCAACTTCTCATCACGAATCCTCCTTGGAGAAGCGCAAAGACTCTTTGCGTACGCGGGCTATTTCCGAGAAATAGCGCACGCTAAAATTGCGCACGCAAAGCGCAAAACCTGGTTTGCGTTCGGAGCATGCGCAGTGGCGACGACGCTATTCTTTGCGTACGCAAAGCTTTAGCGTGCGCTATTCTAAAACTCCCTTATATTTCGCTTTTTTCACGTACGTGGCCTATCAAAACAGTTACAAATAACTCCCCCCCTCTTTCTTTTTTTTTTTTTTTTGGGGGGGGGGAGGGAGGGGGGAGGACGAACAGTGTTCGCATGACACTGTGAGGTCACGTGACGCCATGACGTGACGTGATACAGTAACGTCACACACACGGCATCCGTTACGAACCCTCGGTGATTACGGTTAACGACATTGGGAAATGAAACAATAAACCTGTGGACGAAAGCTAAGAGCACAAAGAGGAGGTACGCTCGTTGTGTGCTCTCTCAATAAAAATAAGCGAATCTCTAGCAACCCAACGACAAAAAAAAAAAAAAAAGAGGAAGCGAGAACGTCAAGGCTTGGTAAACATAGGCCTGACTTTTTCCATCGAAGCGTCACCTTGCTCCGTCCCATACCGCCCCCCCCCCCCCCCCCCGGTGCACACACATACACACGCCCCCCAGGTCTGTCCTGTCAACAACATCGCTCTTTTTCTTCCGCACACACGTACAAACTCACAAATGTGCATTGCGCGAACAATAGAACAGCATCACTGACCCGCCAACCGCTCAATCAGGGCGAGTCCCGTTGCCAGAATAATGCACGAGCCAGCCAGTAAACCAAAACGACCGCAGCCAAGCAGAAAAGTCAGAAAAAAAAAAGAAAGATAAAAAGATTAGAGGCATGACCGGTGTAACGTTCTTCTTTAATACGTTTTGTTTTTAATTATTATTATTATTTTTGGTTATCGCGCGTGTGTGTGTGTGTGTCCTCTGCGGATATGGCCGTCTGGGGGAAGAAAAATAAAATAAAATGGTGTACGATGTAACAGGCGACTGGAAAGCCTGCTCCGCTGCAGCGAAGAATAAAAAAAAAAACAAAAAAAAAACGCGTTGTTTTTTTGTACCGACTGGTTAGGTCAGCGGTAATGGACACCCACTGTTGCGAAACGCTCGTGTGAGCGCTGAGTGGAAGCATATCTACGCCCACTGGGTCTCCCTGTTCTCATTTCAAGCAGAGACAGCTGCGTGCAAAAAAAAGATGGGTGAACACGCGCAGGCGCTGTTCACGAAGCGTTGTACTTTTTTACCGAGCCATTTTTTAGAACAAGATTGGAGCACGAAAGTGCGTTCCAGGAAGTGGCAGTACTGAACGTGAATATTTAGTACGTGGCGAACATCGAGACTTTTATATTCTTGCGAGGAGTGCTTGTAGGCATGCTATATTGAAGTCGCGTTAATGCTATTCCGCCGAGACTGTTTTCATGTATGGGTGACGACGAAATAAATAGCGTCAGAAAGTAACGCCCAATAAGTCTGAGATATGCGATTCCCTGTTACGCGCCTCGTCCTACTGAACAAAAAATACGTCTTAGTTTAACCGCGCCCGGTGTAAAACGTAGCCCCCCGTGGGTAACCTCCAAAAGTTTCTTCGAAGAAAAACTACACCGCCGAGTTGTCGGAACATCATCAATGGCACCATATCGAGACGATCCGGTCGCGCGCGAACGGCAGAACACGCGTGGAACTTCTACGTGCTCTCAAACACGCCAGTCGGCTGATCGAGATGGACACGCACTTGCCATTTATAGCGGATACGCGCGATGCGTAGATCCCGAGAACACATACGTATGGGGCGCACCGGAACTCGGACGAGTTCGCACTCCCACGAACAGGCACCGCGTGTGCTTAAATTAAGCAGGTACGACGGGCGAACACGTTCGTTCGCACGCTAAGCAATTTTGAAGGCCCTAAAAACGACTCGTCTCCCCTTTCAAGCATGAGGAGCGCGCCGGCTATCGTCGTCAAACGTTTTATTTTTTTCCTTCCTTCGCATAAAAAAAAAGGAACGCAAATGCCCAAAAGAATGGTCAGAACTAAAGATAAGTAAGAAGGAGAAAAGAAACTTGATATATAGCGCCGAATAATTACAGATCCCTGGACTCAACCGCGGTAACCACGAAACACTTTAGATTTCTCCGTTTTATGTAGTTGTTTTTAGCTGGACCATTTACTCGTGTCGATCACCGCAGGCGCAAATTGGAGCAACTTAAGGGAGGAGATCGAGAGCCATACATAAAAGAAGAAAGTAAGCGGTCGAAAAATAAAACGAATAAATAAAAGAGCAGCGTTCTCAACGATCGCCCAGGGACCGGGCGAAAAGTCCCCGCGGACGGTTTTCAGGCCTTCTATTTTCTTCTCGGGGAATAGAAGGTCGTTCCGTTGACGACCAGTCGTCAGCACCGGTCTGAGCGTCCGGATTCACTAGTCATGACGTTCGGAGTGGAAATGGGCGCAGGCCTTTTCCCGAAGGTGGTACGGTGTATTGGTGCTACCCGGCTGGACGTACACGTTTGGCGCACCAAGTTGGGTCTGTTCGCACTCGGTTCCCAGAAAAGGAACTTCGTTGGCAGTTTCTTCGAGGCCGTACGACCCATCAATTATTTGCGGGCGGTTGCTCGAGGGGCCCGACGTGAATGGTTGGTTGCTCGGTTCCCTCGACGAAGCTAACAAAGCGGTGACATCCGTAATCACGTGATGTCGCTTTTGAAGAAAAGCTTAAAGGCAGTGTTCCAGATTCTTTAATGTTTTTTGCAGTGATTGGTATTTTGTGATGTTTGTGTTTCTTTTTAAGGTTTAGGTGAGCGTTTTTTTTTTTGTTTTTTTTTTCCTGTTATAAACCTTTCAGACATACAAAAAATGAACGTTTCCCTGCTTCACTTCTTTATGGGAACGCCATAAAAGCCACCGTGTTCCGCCCTCCCTCTCTTACCCCTCTCTCCTCAACGCAGATCGACTTTCCGCCGTCGTTCCCAACGTTCAATTCACTTTTATTTCGCTTTATTTTTATGCAGTCGATCTATTGTTGTAGAACCTTCACCGGCGAGCTCGTAGAGTTGTACGCTTCTGCCTGCTGCCCGAACCGCCCCTTTTGAGCTGTCCCCTCTTCACCTCCACATATCGATTGTGTCGTCAGGGCACTTTCCATCCAACACTGCCCCCCCCCCCCCCCCCCAAAAAAAAAAAAAATTATTTAAAGAAAAAACTTAGAAGGGCACGGCGTGTATTTTTATAGACCCAGAGATTTTGAGTTTTTCGGTGGCAATTTTTTGGTGTCGGACAAAAAAGTCGGAGTTTAGGTCGAAGAAAAATAAAATGCGGGCATGGGATTTCCCGGATTGGAAGGAACATACATACCCGTGACTCGAATACTTGGGAAACGTCCCCGAACCGATACGGGATGGAAACAAGGTAAGGCACGATGCTACTAAGTAATGAGCAGCCTCGCTCCGTCTTCGTAAGCTTGACGAGCTGATCACCAGTGCTAGAAGGCATAAATGCTACACGGAACGCAAAGTTGGAGATTTAAACGAGGGCCTTCGGCTGTACTCTTTAAGGTCTTGGAGGAGACAAGTTGCTTTACGAGAATATTCGAAACAAAAAGTGAACGGATCTCGCGCCGCTTCTTCGTTCTTCTGGCGTTCACCTGGAGTATACAGGCGTTCACCTGTATACAGTCTTCGGAAGCTCTCTGGGGCGTCAAAGGCTGGAGCCATCGCCTGTCCTTTGTCACGAAAATGGTCTATTCATATTCAAGGTCAGCCCCAAGTCGGAGCATTTTTTTCCCTGTTTTTTCCTGATTACAAAAAAAAAAAAAAAAAGAAACGACCCGGGGGTTAATTTTCGGGGTTTATCGGTATATATGCGGAAAACACGAAACCCTATATACCTCTAAAACATATGCATGTAACGACATTCCGCAGCACGCTTCACGCATCTTCCAAGTATGTTTGCTTCACACATATATATGTGCTTCAAACATTTCTGCAGACTTTTTTTTTTTTGTACGACCATTGTGACTGTTACACAAGAAAGAAGCACTCCCCAGACATTAGGGAGTTTTAGGGAAGTGTTTTTGCACATCGGATACAATATGCGATGGGCCCTCCGGTAGGAACTGCGCATGCGCAATTCGTACCGGAGGGCCCACCGTACCGTATCAAGTGTGCGAAGACGGTTCCCTAAAACTCCCTAATGTCTGGGGAGTGTCTTTTGTAAGATGCATTCGCAGAGTGTTACCGTGGCTTTAGGTTCCGTCGCAAGGCGGCTGTGTCCCGTCGGACACGGTCGGATTGTAAAGACCATCGTAATCAGTGATACGCGACATCTTGAAAACTCGCGACCGAGGGCACATGCACGCATGCATGCACGCACACAAACCTGTTCGTGTCAATCGGTTCGGTTTTTGTTCTTCGGTCTCGGGTTTTCAAGGCGTTAAAAGTTCATCGTCTCGCCTGCGGTTTTAGCGAATCGATTGCAAAGAGTTAAGCGCGCGCTTCGGAAACTGCATTAATGTAACGACGTTAAAAAAAAAAAATGAAACGCGAAAAAGTACAAAACAAAACACTGCAAAAAAAAAAACAAAAAAAAACGGAATTTTATAGAACTTTTCGATCATTCGAAACATGAAAGTCACAGTGCCGTTCTTCTCCCTGTTGCTCAATTGAAAGAGAAAGGGGGGGGGGGGGGGGGGGGGGGGGGGGCGGATACACGCGAAGATTTTGCATCGTGTCTCGGAAACCGTTCTCGTTTATCCTTCCTTGACGATGACAGAAGACGTCATATTTCAAACCTTGCCGAGTTTCCGCTGTATGAGCATGTATACGCAACAACTTTGACCTTGAAACTCCGACGGAGATTCCCCTCCGGGGGGTCCCATAATTTCTTCCTTTCGGATGTCTCTCGTTCTCTTGCTCCCATATTCCCTTCATCCCTAAGCTGACAGTGCGGTGAGAGCTACGCGTTTTGCCGGACCAATCAACCCCCCACCCCCTCCTCCCCTGCTCCGCTGTCTTCGCGCGAGTAAGGGCAGTAGCGCGATGACTTGGGCGAAACACGGAGATATTACCGGTCCAACGAGCATGTAACTTCCACCGCACTGTCAGTTTGAACGGTGTACAGTGCTTCCTCCACCCCGACTCGCTGTGGCGCCAGGAATCAATGAAAGCGGAGAGATGTTCCGTCTCCGCGTCACAGGGGCCTTTCCTCTCGGCAAGTCCCGTCGTCTCGCTGCACCCCCCCCCCCCCCCCCTTCCCCCAATCTGCGACCCGTTCGCGGTCGCTAGGCGACCTGCACTAGCCTGCACGCTGCAATATCCGTTGCCCCGACGACAGCAGGCATCTGCCGTCTGCTCAGCGCGCACCGCGTCACCACCATTGTGGCGTTTATTTATCAATTTATTTCATTTTAGTTTTCAGTACCTGCAGCACTTTTTTTGCACCACCGTTGTGAAGGGGGTCAATGGTAACAAAATAGATGTCATTAGGTCCAATATCAACAGGAACTAAAGCGCCCTTTTGAGGCATTTATGTAAAAAGAAAAGTGTGAAATGTCAGCCATGCGTTTCTGATGGTGGAAGTCAAATCCCTCCTCTTTTGTTGGATCCTTTGTTCGTGCGGGGATTGCGCAGGAAATGAGCGTGCTGCCCACCAATAGCATTTCTTCCGCCCCCAACAAGAACGGAAGTTTGAAAAAAAAATTAATTGGGGTCGCTCGTTAATTGCTTTTTCTCGGTGGTTTAAGTCTTCGTGGGGAGGTGGTGTTTCTGTTGTGTTCAACGTTGTATAACCAAAGGCTCTGTACGACGTTGAATCCGATAATCAATTCGTCGTATAACTAGTATGTGCTCAATGTAAAAAAAAGGAACCGATATTATTATTATTATTATTATTATTTGCAGAGCGCGGAGAGAGTCAATTACGGCCGACAGTAGAAGGACCCCAGCGAATGACGAAGCTCGGGAAAAGATTTGAAGAAGAAGGAAAGTTGAATGAGCATAGGAACAATGAGCATGACGTTTCACTTGTTAATACGTCCCTGCGCGCATCGCATTTTTCGCGGCACTTGCTGGGATCCTTTTATCTCTCGCCGGGGTTGGCGACCTCCGTGTTCTGCGGGCAAGTTAACTCACAAACTTCTTCGTATAGCGCCATTCACTGCTGCGGGTTGACAGGTCGCTGGAAGAAGCTACGCGCTCGCCGGACCACTCCTTCGCGAGCCTATCATCGCCTGAAGGCCTGTCCAAACGGAGCACATCAAAACGCGTCAAGCGACGCAACTCCGGCGTACGAAATGAAAGTTGGTCCCCCCCCGTGCGTCTTCTGTTTTGGCACCAACCACGCGAACATCACGGCTTTCCTCCTCGCCTCCTCTGCTTTTCTGCGACGTCAATGCTCGTCAGACTTGACGTCCCACGTTACCGGCCGATGGAGTGCCTGTCCATCTGTTCTGCCGCGGCGTCGCTACGGGAGGAAGGTCGACGAGGTTCGGCCGTTCAAGCTCGGCTCGACCGCGCATACAGGCTTCGCCTCGTCGCCCTCGTATCCTTCGCGACTTCAAGGGCTTCGGAGGCCTCGATGACAGCCGACAGAGCGTGTGTGAGTAGCTGTCCGGACCCCACGTAATGAGCACGCTCTAGGCCTCTGTCAAGGCTCCAGGCCCTGACCCCAACCCCTCCGCGAGGTTACGCGTATCAAGCGTGATCGCGTGGTGTAAGATCCGACAGTTGACTGGTCCAACAAATACGTACAGACGTTTTCTGCTTCCTGTCGTTCCCAGTCACGTGGGTTTCGTATCTGTTATGCGGAACGAAAAAATAATAAAACATTCGATCAAAACAAGAATGTATGACAATCACGCATTTTTCGTGAGCACCTTCCAGCGGCGTGGAGCGATCAAACCGATGTTTTACCGAATACCAGAACTGACGACATTCAACATGGCTGCGCCCTTGTGGAACGTCCTGCCAGCAACATTGAAAAGATGTGCGGCAGGCATAAAATAAATAAAAGACTGGTTGTCGAATCGTATATCGGTTTCGTGAGATCATTAGGGAGTTAATCGCGGCATAGATCGTTCTTCTCTTCTATTTTTGCGCTTTAATAACGATATCTGATAATGGTATACGATGCATGACCAAAGGTACCGGTGAAGTATCATGGGCATCGTTATTCAAACGCAAAACCAGTTTTGTCAAGACGAAGTCACACTGCAGCTCGATCGTGCAAGAGACGCGGGGATCGTCGCAGACACGATTTCTTTACTTATTTATCTAAATAAACAAATAATAAATGAGGACAGAATTGTCGGTAGACCACGCCTTATGCATGTTACAGACATGTTTGTTCTTTGTACATATATGCATATACTTTGAAGGTGTGTAAAGAGAGTTTGTGTACGACCAACGTGACGGGGCTGTGATATACAAGGAAGGATGGATGGATCGATGAATGGATGTATGTTAATAATGGCTATACCCTTTGTGAGCGGCGGTAGCTTGCGCCACCTAGCCCAAGTCTAAAACACGCCTCAGACGGTGTCTAAGGACTGCCTTTTGTAGGATGTCACAGCAGTGGGACCGCGAATTTAAAATCCCCGTGGCTGTGACGCCGATAAATGAACACCAAACACAACTTTGCCTCACGCTCGTTTTTGAGTGTCGGAAAAGGCGTTTACTAAGCGACGGTAAAAGCTGCCTCGTAAAAACAGCTGTTGAAAAAAAAAAAACAAAAAAAAAACGGTAACTCAATCAACATTTTAGTTCTTTTTTTTTATTTTTTTGCTGGAAAATGTGCGCATTACCAAGTGCAATATACTATAATAAACCGTACACGCGCATACGAACATACGGACTGAGCGTAGTCTTTTGCAACCCAAGTTCTATATATAGGAAAACCCCGGTCATTAAATTCGAGAAGAAAACCTCGAGGAAAGAAAAAAAAAAAGTTGGAAATGCAGCGGTTTTCCACGGAGCCACAGAATGAAACACCACGAAACATGTGCTTCTATATACTAGTCAGCAGGGCGTGGGGCTAATGACCTTCGTGCATTCTGCTTTGTGATTCGCTCTTCGGCGAATCCTTATATATCCACCAATGCCGCAGTCTGATTCGTTGTGGAGCGATAATAAGATGCTATAGGGACTTCATGAGGAAAGCGGTGATATGCGCATTTATTTTACCCACAAAATTTACTCCCCATCTCGTCACATCCAACATGGGAATACACAACCGTAGAAATAAAACCACACACAAAAAAAAATAAACTCAAATTAAATTGTCTACTATATTCTTTTATTAACGTGCCGCAACCACTCAAAGCGAACGCTAAAAAAGGAAGCGTGTCCATTCGCGTCTTCTCCAGCGTTCCCTCTTCCAAAGTGAAAAGAGTGCAGGGCTTTAACGAAGTCTGTCCCGGTTTTCTTAACTCACGCCGCTGTCTAAACGACTAACGACAAATTTCACTTTGACCGTCGGCGACGTCGGACAAACTAGAACGAAGTCGTTGAACGAAAGGAAAATTTGTTACTTGCTCCATCATACAACCCTGGGCAGTCCGGCGCAACTGGTGTCACATCTAACCAGAATAAGAAAAAGAAAAGAGAGAGGCTGCGACGCGATGTCACGTTCGTGCATGAGGACCGAATCCTACTCTTCTCAAACAAGAAGTCGATAAAAAACGAGAAAAAAAAAATAAGAAAGAATTCGTAAGGTTTTCCCCTTTTTTAAAATTATTTTAACAGTATTTATTTTTCGCCGGATTCAGTTGGTTTGTATTTGAAATGATCTCCAGTTACGGGAAGCGACGACAAGCTTCCGACGGCAGCAGCAGTCTGGTTCGCGGCCAATCTACGCCAAAGTGCTATAGTTGGGAGCCTGCCAAAAGGCAGTTCTTTCCTGGGGTTCGGACGTGCCGGACCACCGGAAGAGAAACATAAACTTTACAATTCAGAGCCTTTCTTTTTCTTTTCTTTTGTTTTTTTCTCACTCGATCCAATTTAAGCTACAGTCACCGACAACTCAAGAGACGCGAGTTGTGACGAAATGATTAGAGAATAGACGCGAAGCTAGCTGCCAATCAGAGCTCTGCGCTCTATTCTCCTCCTCTCCCTCAGCTTCCACCCGCATAGCGTTCGCAACGCTAACCCTCGACACGCGAAAACAGGGAGTTTTCGTAGATCGTTTTCGCCGTCCCGCAAGGCCCTCCGCAACCCGCTACGATAGCGGGAACTCCACAGTCAAGGCTATCGGCGCGCAGGCGCAGTAGCAACTTCTTCGTTGCGGAACGCTTAGCGGAGGGGGCAGCGCGGTCTACGAAAACTCCCTAATATCTCCCCTGCCCCGCGGAACAACGCAAATAGGGCTGCTTGGATGCGTGTACAGTCTCCAACAATACGAGAGACCCATTTTGACGAGGCTGCAGTTTCAAGCGTTTGTGCTGGATTTGTTTTGACCACGTTCGTGTTGCTCGAGGTGAGGAAATAAAGGAGCCGTCGCATCAACTGCTTGCCTCGGCGAACGGGTCTCTTATATTGTGGGTCAGTGTACAACTTCCGGTAAATATTGTTTTATAACATTTTTTTTTCAAGTCTAATAACTTTTGAAGTTTCTCTCGACGACGGGTTACAAATCTCTGACTGGGATGTGATGGTTAAAGCATAAAACCAACATTTGATAAAATTTTATCCAACCGCTTTTTGACATCCGCCGTGGCTGACAACATTATCTGAACAATATTTTGTCTCACTTCAGGTGCTATTTTGCTTAATAACAATATTTTCATTCTCTAGTACCTGACAGCTAACTCATTCCTGATCATGGGGGAAAATGACTGTTTTGTGTGACTTATTGTTGCATATTTTTTTTCCTCGGGAAACTATTAGGTTTACAATATGATGCCATACATACAAATTACGCTCAATAAATTGGATTTTGAATATTGCAAGTATTACTTGAATTCTAACGCAGTATTTAATTTGCCAAAGAATTGTTTTGCAAAGACGGGTTCAAGCCGGGAAAAGATATGACTATATCTCGAAAGAAAGAAAGAAAAAAAAAACGCGACAAAAACAATTTGAAATTTACGAGATGTTTCCCATTTTTACATAAAAATACTAATTTCTAGCTCAAAAAAAAATGTTTATCCAACAAAAATCAAATCAACTATTCATGACTGACTTTTCATTTTGGGCTAAGCAGTTTCTTAGTGTCGTGAAGTACAGGTCATCAGAAAAAAAAAAGTGCATGTCAGATTGCTAGACAATTGTGTTGGATACGTGAAGCCTTATTGCATCACAAACGTTCATATCATCGTTTAGCAGCATGTCCAGTCTGCTCAGCAGACGCCAACGTTCGCGGCACTCTTCATCGGATAACTTTACGCGTGGCATGTGTACACTTGAAATGATAACCCTAGTGATCCTCCAGAACTTTCTAACCCATTCCTCCTCTCCAACCTTGCCTACCTGTCCTCCTCAGTCCACACTTAGTCACATGACCTCCCCGTTAACCAATCGGCGCGGAGCACCCCACCCTTCCTCTGCCACCCATCGGCTACTCAGTGTCGAGCCACGGGGCCACGCTTTTATCCTGGCTTCACTGTTGGGCTTCACGAAATGCTGAACGCCTATAGCCAAAGAACGTTTCACGTTAATATGATGATCGGGCTTCATCATCAGACCGGCTGTTGTTATCCCAGCCCGAAAAATCAACGAAGGATTCGCGAAAATCGCCACGCTCGCGAGCGCGTGCCGGACCCGTGGAAGCGGCCATGTCCGTCACTATGCGACGCCGTGCCGTCGGCTTCACACCCGGCCTAAAAATCGCTGCCACGTAAGAAGAGGAAGAGCAACACAGAAGCCAAGGCCAGATTAATCAAATTATCTAGGGGATGATGCAGTAAGCATGAACGCTCTGCGAGAGTTTTGAATTGGTAGCAGGTACCCATCGATCACGGGTGATGGATGCTCTAAGGCCGCGGTGGCTGATTATGTTCGCGCGTGTTGCTTCATGATTTGTTCTTCGGTGTCTTCAATGACTGCGGAAAAGAATAATATTCTCGAGATTCGCCACGCCCTATATGTTTCTTAAGCTTTCAGTGACTCTAGGAAATAAAACGCCCATATATACGTATAGGGCGTTTTCACTGACGTAATTTCGTCCACCATTTTGTTGTTGTGAGCTATATGGCGTGTGACAAACTCGAGCATTCCAAGGATTTACATGACCCCTCAAATTCGTAGAGCACATAAGCTTATGTCTTACCACGCTGACATCATCTCAAACGGTTGCGATGTAATCCTTCAAAGTAGTAAATTTGTTTGAAAAAACAAACTAACAACAAAATGGCGGATTGACGTCATGTGCAAACAAACTTTGCGGGGTTGGGAACTTGAAACCGTTGAACACAAAACAAGCACCACCCAAAAAATTCGGCGCTAATACTACACCCCCTTTGACAACTTCCTCTTCCCGCTACAAAACACAAAAAAAAACTAACAAACAAAAAAGAAAACAGGCGGTTTAGCCGTTGCATGCATTCTGATGTATCTTCAACGACGGGGATTCATTCGGTGGTCCGGTCACGTGTTTCTCCTTCCCATTTCTCTCCTCCGTCTTCCCTTATACTGAATATCTGGAGCGTGGTGCGAGGAGCACGCCGAACTGCTCTGGTTCGCGCCGCGGTGTTTCAACTCAGCCCCGTCGGGGAGACGTCTGGCCCGACGTGATGCTCCACGTGCTACGCGAGAGCGCGTGCTGACCCTCGTTCACGGCCCGATGACTCTACGCTCGCTTCTTCCCTTTCTCCTTCGGTTCCCTCTGCCGCTCTCCAGCGCCTCGAAGTTCCGAGCAAGCGTGGTTTCCGGGGCAACGGCGGCAGATCGATGACGCCACCGCACGCGTATCGCTTCTCCGCTTCGCTCGCTTGGCTCCAGCGGTCGGCAGCCAGTCGGCCGAAGGATGTGCACAGACTCAGAGTAATGGGACGAGAAAAACAACAACAACAAATACGGAATGTGTTGGCGAGGGAGCTGCTAAATCTGAACTTTCGAACTTTTTATTCGAGATGAAAGACAAAGCCTGGTTCACATAGTTGCGCTTGACTGCGTTTGACTGCGTTGCGGCTGCGAGAAACCAGGACATCCCTGCTGCTTGTATCGCGTGCCAAGATGATTCCTTGAATTGGATTCCACGCTTCGTACGAAGCACAGATGTGCCGGTGACTCGCTTTCGGTACTCGACGCAACGCAGTCAAACGCACTCAAACGCAAGTGTCGGAACCGGCCTTAAGAGTCAAATGTGAGTGGTAGTTCACACTTGCACGGAGCAGTGGGACGAAAAACAACAACAACGACAATAACAATAACGCGACAACAACAAAAGTGCGCGTCAACCGTTTGTGGCGAGCGTGACCGCTGCCTCGAAACTTTTAGAAGTAAAAATTACAAGCGGGTTCTATTTTGAAAGTACTATAATGCGTGAAATAGAGCATTTAAGAAGCGATCGTTTAAGTAGTAGGGAAAGCGTACACGATCGGACAAAGACCCAATCCATAAGTATTGCATCATCGTTGATCGATATCGGATGACCCTCTTGACGTCAAGACGGATCGAGGTCATCGCTTGACCCTCGTGACGTCACGGAGGCCACGTGACGCCGTGACGGCGTCTGTGACATAGCGAGGGTCAACCGATATTGATCACCGACGATAGCGACACTTATCGATCGGTTCTTGGTACGATCGTGTACGCTTTTCCTACTACTCGTTTAAATCTGTTTATTAAAGAGTCATTTCGGTCAGGGAGTGAAGAATATTACGTTTATTAATCTCGCCGATAAATTTAACGAGGAAATTTACTTCACGCGACATTAGGTCCCGTGACGTCAGTTTTCCCGCTACATTTAGCGGGGCATCGAGGTCCCTGTGCCAGTCGTGGTATCCCGTGACCCCATACGACGTAAAAACGGCGAGAAAATGTTCTAAAATGCGTCTTTCGCGCGTCGGAACGCAAGGAGGAGCATGCCAATCAGAAGGCACATTTAGAACGCTTAGGAACCGCGCGATGTCGAGGCATCTTTCGTTGGGGTCGGGGGAAAACAAAAGCACATATATGTGCTTTTGTCTACCCCCCCCCCCCCCCCCCCCTAAATGCGCCATGCGCATTTGGGGGGTAAACAAACGCACAAGGTGCACAAAAAGCAGACGAACTTGCAGCCCGTATTCTGATGTCAGGTCACGTGATCTGGCGTCTCACGGCGTGGTCCCGCCATGTGACACCACGGAGTCATGCATGTCGTGGTGTCACATGATACCCGATGTGACGTTACGTTAATCATCCCGCTAAATTTAGTGAGGAAATGCACGAACTGACGGACGGACGGATGTCCATGTTCATGCGGTACGGGTCCCTGTCTATTTGTCTAGCCTTGCGAGCCACCCAGAGTACCGGTACTATCGCGAAAAAAAAATTATTATTAGTATAATATTAAATTTCTATTATCAAGGGTTCCGTTGAAAACATTCCGTGCTTTAAAAGGCTCGTGCCAAAACGTTTTGTAAACGACTTCATCGTTTTGGTGAAAAACGTTATTTTCGATTCTTAAAACGTACCCCACAATTCGGGTACACCGCAACCTTACAAGGAGCCCGCTATGTCCGTTATAGCGCACAGAATGCGCGACACAGCGAAACTTCGACGAGCCGCATGAGCCACTTCCGACCGCACGGTTATGACGGACCCGGCATCTCGTGGATACGGGTGGGAGGAGCCGACATTATTTTGAAGATAAAAATAATTAAGGTCTATGCAGAACAGCAAACGGTGACTTTAGGAAGTTTTTACGGACGTTCCTGAAAAGTTTGAAGACTCGCTTCGAGCACGTATGCCGAAAGTTCCCTTCACTAGTCTATTTATTGACCATGCACGCTGTTCGGATGTAAACGGAAAAAAACATTCTTCAACCCGCTTGTTGACGGAATTAAGAAACTGTCAAACTTCTCAGATGTTTCGTGCCGTCTTGCAGCGCGAGACGGAACCGGTTGATGTACTACGCCGATACCGGCACTCCACCGTTCAATAGACAGCACGTCAAATTCGTTTTCAGGCGGATGCATCAGCAGACCTTTCCTGCAACGCTAACTAATGTTTCAGATTCCCAATCAAAATATCTTTATTCTCTGGACTAAGCGCTTTAAAAAGGGCAGCGGTCCGAATGTCTTCTCGTCTCGACAACATTTCTGTCGCTGTGCTTTTGGCGCGCTACAATTTAATAGATGAATTCGTTTTCAGGCGAAACGCACAAAAAAACAAACAAAAAGAAAATGTTTTTTAGGACGCTAATTGCTGTCTTGGCTTTCAAACTCGATGATCTCAGCTAGAGCACTGCACGGGTCTACTTTTTGAGGCCTGGCCCGGCCCGGGCCCGGCCCGGGCCCGGCCCGGTGAGAGGCGAAGGCGTGCCTCATCCGTTAAATTCAGTGTGTCGAACCGAAAAAAAAATACGGGTTCGGTTAGGGTTCAGGTTCAGGTAAATTTATTTTGTTCCGGTTAAGTTCCGGTTCGACTAATTCGATCCGCGAACCGGTTCGCGAACCGGTTCGGAAATTATAAATGACAAATTGCAACATCAAAATAAATTACAAATAAAACATCTGAAATCAGCACATACGAAACGGGATACATCGTAGTGTAAGGCTCAGGGATTTCTACCAGGAATGGTTTCTTTATGTGCACTCAAAGATTACCTCACCGACGTTTACGCATTCGGACTTCATCTAATTGGGTCCGACGCGGTAGCTGTAAAATCCGCGACCTCCTTACAAACCCACTTACAAGTAGAACTCGCTAACTATCCCGCCACCTCGGCGTGTAAGCAACTGAAGGAACAGTGGGGAGAAAATACAGCTTTCTTTATTGGAACTAGCCTTCGGTAACTCAAATTAGACCCTTAAAGAAGTTTTCATTAAACAAGATACTGAATATGAAAAACACTACACCGACCGCAACGCCAGAAGGACGTAATAGGATAAATAATAAAATAGAAGAGTTCGCTGTCTCACAAATATGTTAGCTTCTAAGTGCCTATGCGAAACCGGATGCATTATTATCAAACTCCACAGCCTTTTCTTTTCTCATTCCGATGGAAGCAAGCTTCAAGAACTCGCGCGTTCTAGAAACGTGTTATGAAATGAGCACGCAGCAGCATTTAGGATTTACGAGATTGTAGGAAAATGAAATCCCGTGACGCGATCTTTTTTTTTTTTTTTGCACAGCCTTCCAATTCTCTTCTTTCCGTGCAAGCCGCGACCAGCGCAATACTGGTTCCTATGTCAAGATTCATGGATGCAGCGTTTGTCAAGATTCATGGATGCAGCGTTTATATTCCTAAAGCCTGGTTCAGACAGTTGCGTTTGACTGCGTTTGACTGCGTTGCAGCAGCGAGAAGCCAGGACATCCTTGCTACTTATATCGCGTGCTAAGATGATTCTTTGAATTGAATTGCACGCTTCATACGAATCACAGATGTGCCGGTGACTCGCTTTCAGTTCTCGACGCAACGCAGTCAAATGCACTCAAACGCAAGTGTCTGAACCGGCCTTTAGACTGAGTGGAGAAGAAAAATATGTAAGCGAGGTGTGTGTCAGTTGACGGCACTTAAAAAACAAATGGCATTGATAGCACATTCATTGTCAACAGCGCGTGGCCGAACCGTTTTGACATGAGCCGGTAACCGTTATTTTTTTTTCCGGTTCAGTTCCGGTTCGGGTTCATCGCGATAACAATATAACGGTTCGGATTCGGGTTCAGTTCCGGAAAAAATACCGGTTCGGTTCCGATTTTCGGTTCGGTTCGGTTCCGGTTTTCGGTTCGGTTCGGTTCCGGTTCGACACCCTGGTTAAATTCAAAGCTGCTTTGGGAAGGCATTGACGCATTTGGTTCGTCTAGCCTAATTTGCATCAAAGACGCTGTCAAGACGTTGTGTGTCGACATAAAAATGCGAATGTCAATAAAAAAATATTTAAATAGCACTTGTTCAAAAGACGAAGAAAAGTTTTGAGAGTGTACAGTACATATACAAGTCACAGATTTTATGCAATACACTATGAATTGAAGTCACGACGGAGTCGAAATGTTCAGTATATATACGTGTTCGGTATATACGTTTGGAAATTTGCGTTGCGCTCTCCTCCTTGCCCCCATTCTCCTGGATTAAAATAATGTCGTAGCGAGTTTGCTCTTCGGCCTTTTCGTTTCTTTCAGATCTAAAAGATCATTGCGTTAGCATATTCCTCTCAACGTTTTACAAAGCGTTCTTCACCATTGCCCAAGCCCGGCCCGGGCTTGGGCAATGGGCAGGCATTATCGCTCTGATAGCCTTTGAACGACAAGAAGGTTGTCCTTTTCCACACGCGTCTACAACCGCTGCACACGCAGAGGGGACTATATAACAACAGTGGACTGGTGCTAGAGGTAGGGCAACCGAAGTACCTTCATGTCCCTCTAGAGTAGAGTCATCGGGTCGTGACCATTGCCCGGCGCCAAGAAAATACGAACCTATATGCGGAGAGCAAGACATCAGCTTCTTGCGCAGGGGCACCCTAAAAAAAAAATATTAAAGCAATGAATTGTGAACATAATCACCCAGAAATCACACGAACTTACATATTTAAAGATCGCTCAATAAAGGCATATGTACTTACAATGAATTAGGATGGTATAAATGATATTATACTAGAAAATATACATATAATACTAAACATATAAAAAATATTAATATTTAGTCGCTATTTTATTAGTTAAAAATGCTTAGTAAGGTCGATACACGCTTCTGCTTGTAGCCCCCCATTAACCAAAGCGAATCAGCGACTTTGGCTGGGCTGCCTAAAAGCAGGTGCTTTCAGGCCTTCATTGGACACGGGAGCACGGTGATTCAGCTGCCTCGCTCAAGCAGTCTCGTTGCGCACGCCCCCTATCCATTACTTGTAGAGCGAACACAAAAGACGCTCTCCGAGCAGGCCGCTGACGCCAATCTTTGCCGTCCACCAGTCCCGCCCGCACGGTGGAGATGCCACGGGAAGAAAACTAAGTTTCCATGAAGACAGACGACCAAGGAGAAGAGAACAGTCAAAGACTGTTAATATTCCGCGCAGCGCGAATTTAATGGCCCACTAAAAAGCCGCCGAGTCTTCTGCTGCCGACCATTCCTTTCTCACTGTATTATTTTTTTTTTTCGGGAATTGTGGTCCTTAGCCCGGATGAAAAACGATGTTTTATTCGGGCAATTTTTCAGCAGCGCCGTTCTAAAACGCTCCAGACTGCAGTAACCAGAGGTCATTAGGAAAGAGCATAGGCGGCTGCCCGTTGTGCTTTTAAACAAATGTTCAACAAAATTAAAAATAAGAAAAATATGTTTTTTTTTGTTTCTTTTTAGTGGCACGTTTGGGAGGAAACGAAATTCCCATTTGACTAAGCCTATAGCCTACAGGGTATGCAACCCGAACATGCAAACTTGCGGGATCTGAAACCCCACTTGGGGCTTAGTTCAAAAGGCCACCTATAGCTCCTTTACAGCGTGTACAGCCTCGACCACTATGAAAAACCCATTTGACGATGTCACATTAGGCGGCTGTGCAGTATTCGTTTGGGCCCGGCCCACATGCCCTGGGGGTGCGGTAATAAACGAAATTCATAGTGGTCTCTCTCTCTTAAGAATGAAGTACCTCTGACCAAAGTAGGCTTAGCGCAGCAGCCAGATAAACTGCCTCGGCGAATGGGTCCTGTGGGAGATTGTACGTGTCGTGTTATAATCCTGCCAAACACAGAATGCTATGACGATGAACGAGGACTGACTGTAGTTGTCCTGACTGCAAGATACGGGGCGCAGATATTGAGATGATGATCTATGGTTATCTGTGGTCATCTATAAATGATGATGATGATACGTGGTTACCGTCCACAAAGTTATGGCAATGAACACTGTTCCGTCCTCGATGAAAGTAAAATTAATGTTGCTTGGCCACGAAATTCGGCAACCACGAGCGAAATACCATTCCGCCAATTACCTTAGCGTGAAGCGCACTGAAGACTAAAGGCGCGAGGTCAGAGCCTTGGAAGGCACTCCTCCTCTGTCCTTGATCATACATGGAAGCTTTTTGCGACTCCAAATAACGGTGTGCATTTCTTCCTTGTTCAACGCTTTCGCGTTTTCGCTGCTAAAAGCCGCGGAAGGTTTCGCTGCACGTTTAGACAGGCGCGAGCATCTTTTTTCTTAACGTCACGTATTTGAGGTCGGTTGGAGTCGCAGCTTGTCCGCGAGTCGTGAGGCGACGCGTGCGCGATCGAATGTGTCGAAACTGCAGCTCTTCATCTGCCACGAGCGCTGCCTTGACCATGGCGAATTTGCACTATTCCGCCGGTACTTTGCACCATTGCGCCGTTCTCAACGTTCCCGAGGAACCCTGTGCTTTTTCGAGTAGACATTGCCAAGAAGGAATGCGTCGTCCGTCTTGTAGATGACGTTAGAAATAAGTGTAGAAATTATACCACCATGCAGTATACTCAACGTTCCAGAGGAACTTTGTTCTTTTGCGAATAGGACATCGCCAAGAAGGAATGCGTCGTCTGCTTGATAGCTGACGCTCACATCACATTCTACACCATGTGTGTCCACTGTCCACAAAACAGCGGAATGAACGTGAAGGAAACGTTAGAGGAGGGGTCGGCAACTGGGGGCCCGCGGGCTAAATGTACCCCCTCCCCCACACCCACCCACCCACCCACCCACCCACACACCCACACACCCACGCACGCACGCACGCACGCACGCACGCACGCACGCACGCACGCACGCACGCACACACACACGCACACACGCACACGCACACACGCACACAGGCACGCACGCACACACACACACACACACACACACACACACACACACACACACACACACACACACACACACACACACACCATTTTCACCCCCTATGCTCCCGCAAACACACTCCCCAGAACTCTTGGCCCACAAAATACTGTTGGTTGCACACCTGCATGGTGTAGTCGGACGTATATTAACTCTGAAGTGTGAAACCTGTGGATTAGTGGTTCTATTTACTTCAATTAAATAATCAATCAGCAATCGTTGTGAACCAGGGTAATGCACTGGAAAACAGCAAGTAATGTCGTCGTATCATAGATTACATACAGAATCCCCGCTGGTAGCCGTTGTCAATTTAAACAGTTCTTGTCGCAGGCACAGGCTTCCATATATCGGGACGCTGAGTACCACAGTTTGATAGAAAAGAAAAACGAGAATTTCGAGGCATTTTAGTTTTGCGGAGAGATTGCAGTTGCTTTCTCGGAGAGAGGTCCCTGCACGATCCCTCTGATCCTGATCAGGTGTGAGACTTGGCATGACCGATGTTAAATAAAATTACAATGGAAGTGGATACTCATGATGCTCCAAGATAAGGAGGTTTTGGTGGCGCCCTCTTATGGTTACCTTTCGTGACGTCATTACCTTGTGAACAACAAGTTTGAAATTGTTTGTAAAAAGCATGGTGGAAGCTTGAAATCATAGCACTCTCAAACCAACACTGCCAACACCTTCAAAATTGAAGTTCTTCCATTCCTCTTATTTCTGTCGAGGGGAAATCGTTTGTTGACGTCATAGTCAGTATTCGGCCTATCGTGGAAAACCATCACAGCGACGCTTTCGATCGCTCACGTCGCCAATAGCTCTTCGCAAGCGAAGCCAATGCTACAGGCACTAGAATGCTCTTCTGAGCGACGCTTTCACTTCACGAGCGCGCGTGCATAACAGACCAGCTCAAAGTGACTCGCTCGCTCTTGTAGCTCCGTAAAGCGGGTTACGTATTTTTTTTCGATTATGAGTGGTGATGAAAAAACGTTTGTTATCAACATCGAGACTTCTGGCCCTATAGTTGTCTAGTCAGGCCAGGGGGGCGGGGGGGGGGGGGACAGAGAGAGAGAGAGAGAAAGAGAGAGTTTATAAGGGTGTTCTTGCCTATGCCGGCAGATCAGATGAAGGAAATGAGTTATAAGTTATAACTTGTAAACTACTATTTGTGTACGGGGGGAGTCTGTGTATGTGTGTGTGTGTGTGGGGGGGGGGGGGGGGGTAGGGAGGGGGGTTCTGTCCGGGAAAGTGCACGCTTCAATGCGTTGTGGCGCTGATGGGCATCATGCGCTGAGTACCGTTTCCCATGTTAGAATTCAGCTGGGTTCTATTTTTTTTTTTTTTTTCAGATATATTTGAACGACAATTACATTTTCGAGAATTTATTTAGGTAAAGCCTCGTACAAGTCCAGAGCCTTTGCCATACCGAGCACGCTTATATCCAAACGAACGATGATATGAAGAATTATTTTGCAGTGAACGACTTCGTTAAGTTTTACGCTGGCTTCCCTGAATCAGTTTTCAAATCTACAAATGCTCGCAGCAGCACTATTCACAACGTTTGTTATAACACGTGTTTACGGTATATGTGAGCCTACTTTTTCAGATTGAAGCGTACGAAGTTGTGAGAGCTTTTCCAAGTGTCGAATAAGCACCCCAAAAACGGTTTACTGCTCCTGAGCAGCTTGAATGTGAACGTTCGCATTTTGGCAAGCGACATTGAACGCGACCTATCTTCGGCTCGAACAATCTTACTTCACATGATCTTAAATCGAAGGCTTCGCGGGTGGTCCTTTAGCACCAGAGGGACTTGGCTAGAAGGAAAGCGTTGGCGTAAACCCTTCGTGCTGTGGCCGACCTCGAGAGACAGGCGTACTTTACGACTCGAGGTTCGGAACGTGCGTTTTCAGCCCAGAGAGTCAGAACGTGCGGACCTTCACAACACAGTGGTTCTGGCTGGCTGGCACTGTTTACATCGGTCTTTCTCGCACCCTTGCAACCGAGAAGGACCGACTAAGACCAGATGCGCTGCTACGGAGCATGTCCTAACCCGTCGCAAGAGGTTTCAAAACCGGTCTTGTCTCAATCGGTCCTACTCGGTTGCAAGTGTGTGAACGGGCCCTTGGAGGGCACGGTAGAACGGCAACGTCAGACCGCGCAGAATGAATGACGGGGTAGCCCAGACTGCGCTATCCAATGCGAGTCGGCTGTCTGACTCGCCATGCGAGTTCTAGATATATAGTTTTCTTGCATCCGAACCCGCCTGAGTTTTGGCCGTAAGATGTACGCAGATCACCGGTCTCACGCGGGAATGTAAGCAATTTCCCAATGGTGAGAAAGTGAGCCGATTGGTTGTGGCCCTTCGGCTATTGATTTCCCTACACCCCCCCCCCCCCCCCCCCTTCTTGTTCTTCTGAAGGCATCCTTTATTCGAAATGACTCCTTTACTCTCAATGCCCCCCCCCCCCCCCCCCCCCCCTCCCCTAAATTCAATTCCTGGGGAAGCCCCTGCCTTCGGCTAGTGGGAAACGCCTGTCTGACGACGCGTCGAGGATTCACCGGTCCACTTAAAGCGGAAGGACCAACGAGTGATTTTGAGTGGAAGCGCAGCAAGTGAGTTTAGTTTGGATGGAAGTTTTGAGTCCAGGGACGGACGGGCAACGTTCAAAAGACTTAACTTGAGGTCTAGGTTGTTCCGACCAAAGATTACCCCGGGCGGGGTGGTCTCACCGTTTCAACTGCGCTGGAAGGCCTCGGCATGGAAGAAACCAGACCTCAACTACCACTGCTACAAACGGCCAGCTTCCAAGGAACATTGCCGGGGATCGCGAGAATTCAAATAGGTCCGATAGATAGCTGGCCGCCAGGCAAGCTCCCACCACTGCCCACGCATATACTTTCGGCATGATTGCTTCCAAAATTGAACAGAACCTGCAATTCATCGTGGAATTGTACAGCTTCCTCGCCCAATTCGAGCCCCTGCCGCCGTCCCCGAACAGCACGCAACCTCAACCAGCTAACAGGTAAGAAAAACAACCGTCGTGCGGTGATAACAGACAAACCAGTTAGTATATAGCTCACGCCAGTACAGCCGAAACGGCGAGCAACACCTCGAAGTGCCCAGAGGCGCAGGATGGTGACACGCCGTTGCAAAAATGGCTGCTGGAGCTCGAGAATTAACGCTCCGGAGTAGAGCCCAGTCGAGGGACTCCGAGCGACAATAATCGGAACTTAATCCCACGAGTCAGTCAACTCCCAAGCTTGGATCAGGTAGCACCCGAGCGTCTCCTTCCCAAGCCCGTACGGGGGAAGTTACCTTTTGCAGTTTTGCGTCGCTTATGTATTTTTATTCGCTACGAAAGTATTAAATTGTTTATTGAAAAGTAACCCCCAAGTTCAACTGAGTTAGTCGTCGACGGCCAAGGAAAGCAACTTCGTCTCAGAAAAGAACGACCCAGCTTCCCACCACAACAAAGTTCGTTACCCCATCCGGACCTCGCAACCCGAACAGCGCAAGGTAAGCGTGAAACACATGTAAGCAAGAATCGTACCCATGACAATGCTGACCTTCTCTTTTACCGAGATACCAAGCCACTGCAGCGGGCTCTGAGGAGCCTCCACAAAGGCCCATACTGGGAAGAAGGACACAGTCGAATCTATAACCTGCATGGAGTGAAGTGATTCGACTGTTGCAAAAGCGTCTATAGTTACTCCGCGCGGCGGTGCGATGCGACGCAATTTTTGCTCACATGAGATCGCTTGCGCCTTGTTCGTTCTATTATCTTCATTTTCACGAGCCCCTTTTTCGGTTTTCCGCCCGGCCCGCTCGAACTCTGTTTTGCGGCCTGGATGGCACATTCAACAGTCTCGATTCCTGAGTAAATGCTAAGCTTCATACTGGTATATATGTTCCCGAATACTGGTCTTCTTCCGTGACATATAGCCCGAAGCCGGGTGGAGGAGCAAGGAATTTGTTCAGATTTCTTGCTCACGGGTGTATACGGGTGTATCTTTTTCATACATAAAATTTGCTTCATACATTACAATTTGTATTAGACTACAGCATTTCTAGAGCTTCCACACATCCCTAGAGAGGCTTCATATTGACATGTGCTAACCAAAGCGCTCACTCAAAAACGGATTTTTCTTTTTCCTAATGATACAAAAGACAGTCTGCATACAGATTCGAACGCGAGTCACCTCGAAATTTGTGCTTCGAATGTCGCACGGCACTGAGTTCAAGGAGAAACCTAGCACCCGGCATTCGAACCACGGATATTGCGGTCACTCCCTTTATTTCGATTGTATCCGTCTCTTCTTATGTGTGTACAATGATCGAATTTTACGAAATCAACCGAAAAAAAAATTAACACGCCATTTCGGAAAGCAGACAATTGAGCGATGTAGACGGTATATAGTCCTGATCGTCTCACTGCGAGTGCAGTGCGAAAACGTTAATTACTATAGTCATAAGAAACGATGGGCGTGATTTGTTATGTTGATTCACATTTCTCGCTTCGTGATTGGTTGCTCGGCGATTGTTATCGGCTAATACCACAGTCTGATTGGCTGAAGGGAGATAATGAGATGTCGGGGACTCTTCACGCCCTGGGTTTCAACTGAGCTGTCTGATGCACCGTTTCCGAGGTTTATAAATCTACGGAAGAGTATTCAATCTTGGTCCAGTACGCGCCATGCATACACGCGAACGCTAAAAATGGCAGCGGGCAGCAGATTCCCTTCGAAAGTCACGGGAGCACGTAGACATGAATGATCTTCTCAAATGCATGCATCTATAGAATTATTTCTGCCGGAACTGGTGGCATTGCGGACCTGCACTGGTCTAAAATTGAATGAAATGGCGATTTGTAGCGTTTTCTAGTGTTCCACACGGGATCCGGACAGAGTGGTCTCGGACAAAATGGTCCCGGACAAAATGGTCCCGGACAAAATGGTCCCGGGCAAAATGGTCCCGGGCAAAATGGTCCCGGACAAAATGGTCCCATGCCCTAACCCGGACAAAACGGTCACAAGCAAATTTTGAGACATAGTTTGCTTGTTCTTCGGAAGTTGGTCGATTTTTTGCGCTTGCTGCATATTGGACATTGAGAAAACATTTTTTTCTGAACACTTAAAAATGAAACGCTAACCATTTTACAGTTTACATATTCAGTTGAAAACACACTGCATGCCGGCAGTTGAGCCAAGACGAAGAGAACGTATACCATAACAATAATATAGAAGTACATATATCAAATAATACGTCTGTAATATTTGATTTAATCAAGACGAAAAGAAAGACGTTGTTCCATAACACGCCATCCCAAACAATATATTTGAGGTTTGCGTTTACAGACGTTTTCTGTATCCTGTCGTTTTCAGTTGCGTGGGTCCCGTATCTGGTATGTGGGACGAAAAAATAATAAAACATTTCAATCTAGAATATTCGAGAAAATATAGGGGAGGCAAAACAAGAATGTGCGACAATCACGCATTTTTCGTGAAGCTTCCAGCGGCGTGGAGACATCAAAACG